>NC_073398.1:15082124-16282124 GCF_028641065.1 Leucoraja erinaceus
AAATGGTTCTTGACTGCAGCACGGTTTCCCATACATACGCTCATGCAAATGTGCTGAAAGGTTGTGCTACAACCTACAACCTGATAAAACGGGCGATTTGGTTACTTAAACAAGAATTTTCCTACCTGAATCGAGAGGGATTCAGCAGAAGATATTTTAAGATTCACTGTAGTTTGTTGTTCACTGGGTAACCCTGTACTCATGCGGACTCAGCCAAACAGTTCTGATAAAAATCATTATCTCCATAACTAAATAACGTCGAGTTAAGAGTACATGGCAACACCTGCAGGAATGGGGTGTGAAGGAGGTGATTTCTTCAAGACAAGAGACACACAGATGCTGGAGTAACTCGGTGGGTCAAGCAGCATCTCTAGAGAACATGGAGATTGGTTCAGTAGTCTGATTGCAATGGGGAAGAAGTAGTTCCAAAGTCTGGTCATCAGAGCATTCAAGCTCCTGCATCATCTCCCAGAAGTTAGGAGAGAAAAGGGAATGGCCGGGTGTCAGGCATCCTTGATCATACTTCCAGCCTTCCTGATGCAACAACCTATAACGATGAACTAGATGGAAGGAACTGACAAGCCTGCGATAGACTGAACTGTCTTCAGCACTCTCTGCAGGTTCAGGAGTTCAAGAGCAGAGCAGTTGCCATACCAGGCTGAGATGTATTCCATCAAATACTTTCTACAGGGAATCTGTAGGAGTTTGAGAAATCCTCATAGAAATACTGAATCTTCTTACACCTATGAAAGTAAATATATTGATGTGCTTTCTTGATCAACACACCGATGTGAAGGGACCAGATTAGATTATTAGTGAAATGGATGCTGAGGAACTTGTACCTGTTGACCATCTCTGCAGCAGCTCCATTGATGAGGACAAGGTTATGTCTACCCTCTTGCTTCCTTAGATCAACAACAAATTATTCCATCTTGCTGACATTAATGGCTAGGTTGTAATCCAAAAACACGACACAATGTGCTCGACCTCTTTCTGTACTTTGACTTATCATTGCTATTGATCTGGCTGACAATAGTGGTATCATGAGTGAACTTACATATTGAGTTGGTGTTGTACATGGCCACATAGCTTTGGGTGTACAGGAAGTATTGCAAGGGAATTAGCACACAATTCTGAGGGGCATCAGTGTCGAGGGTCAGGGTGGAGGAAAGGTTATGAGTAACAGTAACTAACTAAGGTCTGTCAGTCAGGAAGTCCCGCAGCTGGTTGCAGATGGAGGCCTGAACGCAAAGTTTAGACATAAGCTTATTCAGTATTATGGCGGTGTCGGCTGAGCTGTAGTCCATAAATTGAATCCTATCAATTGGTACAAATATGAGTCATTCAAACCACTTGATTACGATAATGCTTAGAGGTACTGGGTAGAAGTCATTAAGACCCATTGCTTTATTTTTCTTGGGTACTCGAATGAAGGAGATTTCCTTGAAGCAGGTGGAGACAGGAGACTACAAAAGTAAGTAGATGAAAGAAGATGTTGGTGAAGACTGTGGTCAGTTGATTTTCAGATCAGTGTCTCCTATTTGGGCCACCCACTTCCTGAAAAATGTCCCCAAGGAAAGCAGATCTGATTTTTGCCTCTGAGATGTATGGGACAGAGCTAGTGGAGGACAGTGGTGCATCCAGGAAGAATTTTGTTTGCCTGTACAAAATGGGCACAATAATAATTGATCCAATTCTAGCTGGTGGTCCATGATGGTATTCAGTTCCTGCCACAATTGCCTGGCATCCATTAGATGAATGGAACCTCCAGTTTGTTTTGGAATCACTCTTGGCATCCCTGTCAGCCTTACAGAGATCAGATTTTACTGCCTTGTTCAGTGCAGGATCTTCTTTCTTGAAAGCCTTGTATCTGGACTTTGGCATAGAAGCCTGTTCATCCAAAATTCTGGCTGAACGCAACCATTACACATCTTGCTGAAACCAGTGTTGACTGAGTTATATTAATTCAGGGTGGATGAAATGGTCTTGAACACGGTGCAGGTCACTGCCTTGCATTTCAGTTTTCACAGTAGTAAATGGTCAGAAATCCACCCCAGTTTCTCGTGAGAACTACTCTCAGTGAGAGAAGAGGATCAGCCTCAAATGCCATGCAGTGTCTGTATTCACCAAATAGAATGTGCGGATTGCAATCAAACAGCTAACAATTGCATCCTATGCCCACGTTAACTGCTTAAATGATTGAATTAGATAAAGATTGGTTCCAATAACCCAGACGCAAGTTCGCTCAGTGGCTTGACTGAAATAAATTTTGTCTGTAGAAATTTTACATATTTTACAGAAAATTATCATAAATATTGAGTAATTTCATTTTGCATTTTTAACCTGATTGAAAATGTTTGTGAGTTTACCATTTAACGTATTTCATTAACTGAGATCTGGACATCAACATTTCTGTAACTGTATCCTTTTAATTTATGATTGTTATGATTGTTATTTGTAAAATAACATGGGTTATTTATATTTTGCTTTGTTTTGGTCTATTATGAACATCACATATATCCAAAATAAGATTGCGGATTGCTGAGACAATTTGCAGAGATCAGCGTCTACCTTTATTCATGGAGCTCTGGGAATAAAATAAAACAACACAGTGGAAATAAATTGATTTGTTTCTCATGGGAAATCTTGGAATTATTGAACATTTTACAACAGGTTTGAACTTTGAGTTCCAACGTAAATTAAAAACAGAAAGCAAAACATTTTTGGATCCACTATCATTGCAATCCTTCTTCTTCAATTCAAGATATTGTTTTTAAATAACAATGACCTCCCATTCACTCTTGGTAAGAGCCTAAAAATCGTTCTATTGCAAGAAGGACGTTTCATCCATTCTGTGACTCAAATATCCATCCTTTGCATGTATGCTGTAATAAAAGTCAAAGTCAATGTGGTCTCCTACTTTGATTTTTGATTGTCTAAAGGATCACAAATAGTTCTAAATTTCATGCAGAACTCCAACTTAAAATTATTTTGTTAATAAAAGTTGTCATTGCATCCCTCCTGGGAGATTACACTGCTCCAAATGGCTGATCCAATATCGAACAGAATAGTTATCTAGTTGTCCTTTCCATTTGTTATATTTTGTAAACTCAAAATGTGACGTGCAAATTCAACATTGCATCCTTATTTTTAATATTTGATGCCTCCATTGAGATGAAATGAAGTGTTTAGAGTTTAGTTTTGAGGCTTTGGCTCCAGAAGTTTCGTTGGCAAAACTAAGTGGAGGTAGAAGGTAAGATAAGATCAGTATGGCAACAGGGGCAGTGGTGTGCTGTTCTTGCAGGATGTTGGAAAACTGGGAAAGTACCAATGCTCATTTTATCGGGATGCATCACAGCATGGTTTTGGGAACAACTACATCCAAGATTGCAAGAAAATGCAGACACCTGTGGACATAGCCCAGACCATTCTGCAAAACCATACACTTCACGCTGTCTTGGTAAGGCCACCAGCAAAATCAAGGACAAGTCTCGCCCCGGCCACTCCCTCTTCTCCCATCAGGCAAGAGGTACAGACGTTTGAATACGCAGTCCTCCAGATTCAGGGACAGTTTCTTCCCAGCTGTTATCAGGCAACTGAAACATCCTCTCACCAGATCGAGTGCAATTCTGACCACCCATCTGCCTATTGGAGACCTTTGAACCATCTTTCATCGGACTTTATTAAACACCAATTGTTGTCCCCTTTATCTATAGGGTTTGAATGTAATCATGTATTGTCTTTTTTTTTTTTAAACTGGGTAGCATGCAACAACAACAAAAAAAACTTTTAATTTTACTTCAGTACCCATGATAATAACCAAAATTAAACTAAACTCGAGGTCTTTTTTCTCACCAGTTCCTCTTTACTGTTAGTGTTAGTACAGTCGGTAAGGGAGTTGGGGGCAGTGGTGTGCTGTTCCTACAGAATGTGGGAGTTCTGGGAAACATCCAGTGTCCTTGAGGATTACACCTGTGAGAAGTGCATCCAGCAGCAGCTCCTGACAGACCACTCGAGGGAACTGGAACTGTGGCTGGATGACCTCAGGATCATCTGGGAGAATGAAAGTATAATAGATAGGAGTTATAGTAAACTGGTCAAACCTAAAGTACAGGCAGTAAGTAGATGTGTGACCGCCAGGAAAGGGAGTAGTTGGAGAATGCAGGAATCCCCTGTGGCTACTCCCCTCAAAATCTAGTATAGTCTTTGAATGCTATTGGGGTAGGATGCTGCTCCAGGCTTAAGGCACAGCAGGATAAGATGAAATTGGACAGGACTACATTGATAGTGGTTTTATTAAATAGAATGACTGACAGGAGATTCTGTGGCAGCAAACAGGACTCCAGAATGGTGTGTTGCCACCTTGTTCAGACTCCAGGATGTCTCAGAGCGGCTGCAGACCATTCTCAAGGGGGAGGGGGAGCAGCCAGAAGTCATAGTGTACTTTGGCACAATTGACATCGCTAGGAAAATGAATTACATTTTCCAGAATGAATATAGGGAGTTAGACAAAAGATTTTTTTAAAAACAGACCCTCAGGTTTATTAATCTCCAGATTACTTCCAGTCTAGTGAGGGTAGGAATAGGAAGATCGCGCAAATGAATGTGTGACTGAAGGGCAGGAATTCAAATTTTTGGAAAATTGCGATCTCTTCTGGGGCAGGGGTCACATTATTCTGGTGAGCAGGTTTGCCAGAGAGGGTTTACTAGATTGGTTGCTACTGGAGAGGGTTTATACTAGATTGCCTGTGAGATGGGATCAAATGCAGCAGTGAGGCAGGACGGGTTCTTTTAATTGCATTTATTTCAATTCTAGAGGTCTGACAGGTAAGGCGGATGAATTGAGGGCATGGATAAGTATGTGCAACTGGGACATTATTAAAATGATGAGAATTTATAAATCACCTTCACACGCACACAGGGCAATGCAAGCGCCTGACTTCATTTTAATCAGTCTGGTTTAGTCAATATGTACTTCTCAATCAGATCTGTTAAGCCCCATTTCCTATTGCTGTCTGGCATGGGTTTTCATAAGTCACTGAACAGATCATAATAAATCTGGAGAAAATGCAACCAATCTTTGTCTAATTTTGTGAACACATTGTTGTTAGATTTTACTGTAAGGAGAAAATTATCACCAAGTCACACGCATAATTCATTTATTTCTGGAAAACCTTTTTTACTAAATATCAGAAGCAGTATATACTTGCAATATCTTATTATGAAATGCACTGATACTTCGATTTTATATTAAATTTTCACCTCATCTCCTATCTACATTACTGCAGAATGGACATTTAATCAATCAGATTCTAAAACAGAACTTCCCAGGAACAGCCCCTCAGTCTCTGCTGAACAAGGCCAACACTTATTTGCCTGCAAATAATCGATGTCCCTCCATTCCCCGCAGATCCATTTACCTATCCAAAAGTCACTATTGTATCTGCCTCAACGTCCACTCCTGGCAAGGTGTTCCAGACATTCACTACCGCCTGTGTTATAATACTTTCCCCACACATCTTCGTTAAACTTTGCCCCTCTCACCTTAAAACTATGCCCTGTAGTATTTAATATTTCATCATGGGAAAAAAGTTCTGACTGTCTTCACTATCTCTGCCTCTCATAATTGTATATACATATTTCAGGTCGCCCTTCAACCTTCAGCATTCTAAAGAAAACAATCCAAGTCTGTCCAGCCTCTTCCTGTAATCTAGGCACCGTTCTCGTAAACCCCCTCTGCACCCTTTCCAAAGCTTTCACATCTTTCCTGTAATGGGTAACCAGAACTGCACACAATACTCCAAATGCAGCCTAAGCAAAGTCCTATAAAGCTGCATCATGATTTCACGACTCGTATGCTCAATGCCCTGACCAATGAAGGTGAGCATATCATATTCATTTTTTACAACTCCTTGTTGCTATTTTCAGGAAGATCCTAAGATCCCTCTGTACGTCAATGTGGTTAAGGATCTTAACAGTAATTGTTTATCTTCCCTTTACATTCAACCTCCCAAAGTGCAACATCTCACTCTTACTCGGATTCAACTCTATCTGTCTATTTCCTCAGCTAATCAGTAACCCGATGTATACTTTGACAGCCTTTGTGAGTATAGCAATCTTTGTGTCATTTTCAAACATACTAACCAACTCATCCAATTTTACATCCAACTCATTTTTACATATTACGAAGAGCAGAGTTCCCAGCACAGATCCTAGCGGAACTCCACTGGTCCCAACTCTCCAACCTGAATATTGCCCTTCCACCACAATCCTCCGTCTTCTATCAGTAAACCAGTTCTGAATTCAAATGACCAAGTCACTGCTAATCCCATGCATTTTAATCTTCTGGATAGTCGACCCTGGGAACTTTATCACATGCCTTGCTAAAATCCATGTAGACAAAATCCACTGTCCCTTCCTCATTGATCACCTTCATCACCTCCTCAAGAAACTTGATCAAGTTAGTAAGACACATCCTACCACATACAAAGCCATTCGAAAAGGGTTAGAAACAAAAAAAGTAAGCTGTGCGTCTCAACTTACTAGTTCATGCCTGGATGAACATTTCACATTATGGACCATGTGAGTATGGAAATAGACGGCAGAGACCTCTCTTACAGAAACAAATCTACCCAAACCACAAAATGCTGGATGAACTTAGCAGGTCAATCAACATCTGTGCAGGGAGAAAGAAGGCCAGCGCTTCAGTGTAAGACCCTGCATCAGGACAGGTCGCAACCCGAATGCAGCCCTGTGCAGGACTTCGACTCAAAATGCTGGCAAATTAATCTGGTTTCACTGTTGCTGCCTGACCTCCTGAGTTCCTTTGGCATTTGGTTTCTTTGCTCCAGATTAGAAACATAGAAAATCAGTGCAGGAGGAGGCCATTTGGCCCTTCGAGCCATTGTGATCACAACTGATCATCCACAATCAGTAACCCATGCCTGCCTTCTACCCATATCCCTTGATTCCGCCGGATTACATCATGATTACACCATGTGTAATCTCTTGTCTCCCCAATGTTTGAGAGATTGGCTTCAGCATTAGTTAAATGGACTGAGCTGGCCCGAGGCAATGAATTGGGGTGCAAGTCCGTCTCCATACCCTTTAAAGGGCTCTTTTAAGTTGTATACTTACCAGTTTGTGCAGGCACCCCTCTAGCTCCCCCACTATTTTGATTCTCACCTCTTCCCCCTTTCCATGTCTGTCCTCCAAAACTCTACCAACCTGCCAATCCATCGGCTTCCGGTTTGGAAACTCTCACTTTCAGCAATAGAAACATAGAAAATAGGTGCAGGAGGAGGCCCTTCGGCCCTTCGTTGATTTTCCAAATTTGTCAGTCTGAGGAGGGATTACTTAACATTTCAACAATAATGGCACATATAGAGCACTGTGACTTTAACAGATTTCATATTGCAAATATAGAATGTGATAGTTTGATGCCATTCCAGTCTTTTGGAGTTTTTTGGCAGGAAGTGTAAGTTATGAATGTTGGTATAATTTGTATGTTTTAGCAATATTTGTGTTTTTTTAAGTGTTGCTTTAATCATAAATGGTGCCAATTTAAATGTTTAAAACTGGAGGAAAATGTTATTTATGCACACGTAGTACACTCACAGCAATGGATCTGTGTTCCTGCTTTCTGTTAGCGTTAGGTACATCTTATTGGATGCATGCACCAAACCTCAATAAGTATTTCCCTTAACAAAATTGCAATTATTTTTCATTCATAATTAGATCTTTGCCCTATGAATGTGGAATAAGGAATTCACCAAATAATTATTGAAATTTAGCCTGTTTCAGAAATAGAAGGCACAGAATGAATTTCATCTTTTAATAGCAGCTTCATATTATTATGCAGAATAAATCATGAATAGTGTTGAATTTTCCATTGCTAATACATTTCAATGTATTCTGATTATGCACATATTCACTAAATAGTTTGGGGTTAGGTTTGCAAATTATTCTTCCTTTCCACACTATTACACAGGTTAATGCCTTTGTAGTTAATGACTGTGCAAGGAAATATGGATCATACTGAATTACACCACACTTTTCCAAAAAATGCAACTTTTTAAATTATTTTAAAATTTGACTGAAGCTTGAATTGAAAAAGAAATTGCAGTGAAACTGATAGCCTGCCATCTAGCAACTCAGGAATCCGAATGTTTCACCATCTTACTCACCTTGTGCTGATTCCTGCTCTTCCTTCAACTAGTCCAATAGTCTGTATACTCTAGCAGTGACAAAGTCCTAAACAGACCATATTAATGATATTTTCCTTTACTTTAGAAGGTATTGCATGCAAATGAAGATATGGTATATTTTTTATTTAAACCCTGGACTCAAAATACTTCAGCATTTTGTAAATGTATGCACACACTTTGTGCTGTATTGACAATGTCTGGATTTAGAAAGTTAATGTTTGATCACCCATTTAAAATTTACCATTAATTACAACTCCTGTTAAACAACTGTTAACTTTCTTTTTATCTTTTAAAATAACAAATAGAATCTCCTTTTCAGCATGAGAGACCGTGTTATATACTATCTATTTTAATGCGAGGAAGCACAAGATCACCAAATATGCTTTAAAATAAAACATACAAGATTAGGAAAGAGGTTATAAGAAAGAATTGTATGTAGCATTGGAACACAAACAAAAAATGACCTTAATAACAGTTTAATCTCCACTATTTGTTCAATGGCATTTCTGGCAATTCTGTCATTTTTGGGGGATCTTTAACACATTTAGCCACATGGCCAATGTTGTCTACATTTCATCGACACATAATAGAGCATTTATTAATATATGGGAAGGTCTGGTATTGATTTGTTTAGAAGAAATCAAGTTGAGTGAATGGAATGTCTTTGTAAACTTCACTGCACAAAGAATGAAATGGCTGCTACATGTAGAGATGGCATTAAAACATGTCATGAAGCTCAAAACATTTAAGTCAAATGGTATTGAAAGGAGGTGTAATGACATGGAGTCAAGAATAGCCAGTGAATAGAAATCAAGGGGGTATAGCTAAATGGAATAGATTAAATGATGTGATTAGGTATGAATAATACAATCACGTCTAGCGTCTACTCATTTGAAATATATTTGACTATCTTAATTAGCTAATTGAAAGTAGAAATATCATCCTCATGTATGAAATTTGGATTCTGACCTATAGACCAAACCAGTTTCATATTTAATGTTTTATATTGAATAAAACAATCCACATTAACTTTAAAACTGTAAAGTGTGTGAAACAGACTACTTTGATTTCCCATTACATTTGTGGAGAAGAGGTTCATTTTTCTTTGTGCAACTATGATATATGTGAGATGTACAGGTGTGAGGGATATAATATTCTTCAGCACACTGTTTAAACAGCAGGCTGGTAACAAGCTCATTTAGATGTTGTCAAGTTTAGAGAAATATACAAAAGCTCTCCAGAGAGTTTTATTAATTACTAGACCCGTTGGGTCTGTTCCCCCAACGTGCGGTTGTGGGGGGGGGGAGGCGCATACAGCGTCACACAGGGACAGTAGAGAGAATGGGGAATTTTGTAAAAACATTAATATCTCTGTCAATTTTCATCGACGGGAAAAATCCTCGGCACACGCGGCAGAGGGGGGCTCTGAGCGAGGTGGCCAAAAATGACGGCCGTAGGTGGCGGCGTACTCTCGGAAATCACAGCACAGAAAGCCAAAACTGGTCAAGAACAGACTTTTAGTAATATAGATATTGGTGCAGTTTTCTTGCTTCTTGACATTTATACAAGAACCTACCTGTTTGTCAATTGCCAAGCTGAAGGAATTCCTCTGTTGATTAAATCAAATCATCATTTGCAAACAAAAATAACTAAAATACATATTGTAGAATTTGTGCGTATGTGGAACATATCATGATCCGAATGCTTCACAGCCAACAGAGTCATTGCTGCTTGACTGCTACAGCACAGGGGAGCAAAATTACAAATCAAAAACCTTGCCAGCAAGAGTTAAATTATCAGATTGTAATTCAGGGAAATCATAAATGTCGGCCAACACACCAAAGAACTTTCCTGGTTTTCATTAAACAATTCATACAGTTTTTAACATGTCATTACAAAGGCAGCATCACCCCATGTCAGTATTCCCTAAATGCTGCGATTAAATATCAACATAAATTATGTTCGTCGCAAGACAGGGGCTTCTTCTCAGAAAAATAACTGCAGAGCATCAAACAGACAGCAAATCTGATACATAGAAAATAGGTGCAGGCGTAGGCCATTCGGCCCGTTCGAGCCTGCACTGCCATCCAATATGATCATGGCTGATCATCCAACTCAGTATCCTGTACCTGCCTTCTCTCCATACTCCCTGATCCCTTTAGCCTACAGATGATGCATCCCTACAGACGATAGTTCTCTCAAGAAATAATTCATAGAAGTTATGATTCGGTTTAATTATAGTCAGGTTAGGAAACACCTAAATTAAATGATCTCACAATAGTTTTCTTATAATCAGGTACTTTTAGCACAAGCAGCAAATAAACTGCTGGATGAACTCAGCATCCCAAGCAGCAATTATGGGGAGGTTAAACAGAATTAGCGCCTGTTTGGGTCGCGACCTGTGTTACGATTTAGGATGATGACTCCAGCAGCTGTAGTCATGTCTTTATTTTAAAGCAAATTAAAATGTTATTACTAGTATTTATAATTAATATGGTTGGTGGTCTTGATAAAGATTAAGGTGAATGAGTCCCCAGGGCCTGATGGAATCTATCCCAGGATACTGGGGAAGGCAAGGGACGAAGAGAATTTACACCTGGAACAGCGGATACAGTAGATGAGGTTGGAGGAGGTGCAAGTGAATACTGCCTCACCTGAAAAGATTTACACCCAGAACAGGAGACAGACTATTGACCTACATCTACTACTAACCTTCTGACTCCCATAGCTATCTAGACTACACTTCTTCCCACCCTGCATCCTGTAAAGACTCTATCCCCTACTCACAATTCCTCCGTCTACGCCGCATCTGCCCCCAGGATGAGGTTTTCCATACTAGATCATTGGAGATGTCTTCATTCTTTAGGAAACGGTGGTTCCGCTCTTCCATTATAGATGAGGCTCTCACTAGGGTCTCCTCGATATCCCGCAGCTCCACTCTTGCTCCACCTCCCCCATTCGCAACGAGGATAGGGCCCCCCTTGTCCTCACCTTCCACTCAATCAGCCGTCGCATACAGCATATAATCCTCCAACACTTTCGCCACCTACAACAGGATTCCAGAGGAGGGGGTTCTTAATGAAGGTCTGTAACCAGTGATGTTCTGCAAGGATCAGTGCTGGGATCGCTCTTGTTTGTATATTTATGTATAGGTGTGGTTGAAAATCTAAGTGGTCATACTAGTATGTTTGTTGCAGCCCCAAAAATCAGCAGAGCTGTGGATAGCGGGAAGGTTGTCAAAGGATACAGCAGGATTTCGATCAGTTGGAAATTGGATGGAGAAATGGCAGATATAATTTAATCCAGGCAAGTTAGTGAATGTATTTGGGGTGGTAACTATGCCACAATTGGTAGAGCTGCTGCCTCACAGCACCAGAGACCTGTGATTGCATGGGTTTCCTCCAGGTGCTCTGGTTTCCTCCAACATTCCATAGACCTGTGGATCTGTTAATCACCTCTAGTGTGGAGGGAGTAGATGAAAAACAGTGATAAGATAGAAAGTGTGAACAGGTGATGGCATTGATTTGGTGGGCAAAAGGGCCTGTTTCCAAGCTGTTCTTTCAATCAAATGCACGGGGAAAGTATACATTAAACGGAAGAGCCTTCAAAAGTGCTGGTTGCGGAATCTTGGCATGCATACTCAGAGCATCTTGAAAGTGGCAACACAAGTGGATAGTTGAAGGAGTACAGTATGCATGTCTTCATCAGTTTGGGCATTGATATAAAAGTAGGAAAGACATGTTGCAGCAATACCTGCAGGGCGACCTAGAAACTTTCGTCGAGCCACATTTGGAGTATCGTGTACAGATCTGGCTGCCACACTATAGGAAGGATGTAGGGACTTTCACACAGATGAGCTTCACCAGAATGTAGCTTGGGTTGGAGAGTATAAGCAATAGGAGGTTGGACAAACTTAGATTGACTGCTTTGGAGCATCAGAGGCTGAGGGAAGACCTAATAAAAGTGTATTAAATTACCTGAGGCGGAAATGAGTTTTTCCCCAGGGTGGAAACCTAGAGGGTATAGGATTAAGATGGAGGCTGAAGAATGAGATTTCCAGGGCAGATTGAAAAAATATATAAGTGCTTGGTGCCTGGAATGCACTGCCAGGGAAGGGGGCAGTAGCAGGCACAATAGCAATGTTTAAGACACATTTAGGCAGGCCACATGTATGCAAACGCAATTAGTTTGATTGGCACTGTGGTTGTCACAGACATGGTTGATGGTAAGCTTATCTCGGTCCTATCCTGTTCTATGTAGTAATGTTGCCAGCTGTGGGCAAGAACCATCTTCTCAGCCATATATTTTTAAGATGACATCTTGTCAAAAAACAATAGCAACTTAACAAAAAACCTGTGATTGGCATCCAGACTTTCAAAGTCAAAGTACATAATTAAGTTCTGGTCATACCAATTTGGAGGTAACACACCGCTAGGCAATGTCATTGTTAATGGAATATCAGTTCAATTTCTCATAGATTATGTGAAGATGTTGATAAGTGTTAACCTAATACCAAGGATCCTTTGTTACACACAAAAAGCATAATTAAGGAAATACCTGCAGGACGACCTAGAAACTTCCAAATATTTGGCCAAATCCACAGATGGCATCATGGGATCCTCTTGGCATGTGTTTTTTTTCAATGGATGAAAAATAATCTTGGTAAAATTACAACTAATACAAGAAAAAAAATAAAGGGATCTGTAATTAAAGGAAAATAAGTACAGACTGGAGGTAATTTTGACATATTTTGTATGGTTCATTTGAAATGTCCATTAAAATAGTGGCCATAATTAACAACTAATTTTAAGATGAAATTTTCTCCCGCTTTATATACTAAATTCTCTATATCACAGTTTATTATTATTACACTATATTGCATCAGATTCTCATTAATGCATCTTGGGAATAATTTCCTTCCATTTAGGTCACTTTGGCTGTTACTTAAACTGCCATGTTTACGCTTGTTTGACAGTCAGTAAATAAATTGCGAAACTAGAAGATAGGAACAATGATCACACGGAAGATTAAACCAGTCGGTGTTGTTTTACAAACCATGTTCAAAAAATCAGAATAACCATCCATGTAGCAGAAATAAATAAACAAGGCACATTTCACTACTACGTACCAGAACAGCACCATGTCATTAATGGTTTTCTTTCACTTAATTAAAAAAACATTACATTTTTTGTAGACACAGAGACTGCAGATGCTGGAATCTTGAGTAAAAACAAAGTGCTGGAGGAACTCAGCAGGTCTGGTAGCATCTGTGAAAGGAAATTATTAATGACATTTTGGATTGAGACCCTTCGACGGAGTGATGGAGGGGAGAAAGCTAGATGGGAGATGAGGGTATCATTTTTTATTATTGATTTGGAACCCTGTTAGCGACCTTCATTATTGCGCATCTCTAACTCCATACATGGTGATGAGTTCTTCTTGTACCAGAGTCCATTTGGTGATGCTACTCCCAAAGAGTTGTTGGTTAGCGACTTGTTAACTTGAAGTGAGGGGGACACTGGGACCAAAAACATGAAGTGATGTTTTTTATGCATCTTACAAACTATTCATTCCTGGTGGTTGAGGTTCTGGGTTTAGACAATAGAGAATAGACAATAGGTGCAGGAGTAGGCCACTCGGCCCTTCGAGCCAGCACCGCCATTCAATGTGATCATGGCTGATCATCCCCAATCAGTACCCCGTTCCTGCCATCTCCCAATATCCCCTGACTCTGCTATTTTTAAGAGGCCTATCTAGTTCTCTCTTGAAAGCATCCAGAGAACCTGCCTCAACCCCTCCCCGGGGCAGAGAATTCCAGAGACTTAAATAATTCCAGTTTAAAAAGTATAGTTGGAATTGATCAAACAGGGCAGTTTGTGAATGCTACTTGCAACTACAGTGCATCCTTGGTAGTGGGAGTGAACCTTTAGGGGGGTATTTGGAATGTCAGTCAAGCAGGCAGATTCAGCTGCACCCTTGAGCCATGGTGAATATTGCATCAGAGCTCTGCCTTGTTCTTTGCAGATGATGGAAAGGGTTTGATGCCACCCTTGATTCTCTCCCTTTCTAATGTTGGGAAACTTAATGGCGATCACAATGATTGTCGCATGATTAGTGGCTACACTATTTCTTGACGTAGATGGCAATTGCATAGACTGGTCTGCATGCTTGTTATTTGCCAAGTCTATCTTAGAGACTTCTGTTGGTCTCAAATGTTGACACCATGGAGTGGCTAAATTGAACAACATGAAAAGTTAGAGACTCGAGGTGAGGAGAAATATACACAAGGGTTGGCTGAATATTACCAAATAAAAAGAAAATCAGGTCATGGATTTGTGCTGCAATTGTGTATTTTTGACAATAGCTCAATAACAACATGACATTAAAAACAGTTAAAAAAAATATACCACAAGATCATTTATCAATACTTTATTTAGAGTACAATTTTAGTACAATTATTTATGAAAGAATGTAATAATACCATGTAAAGATGTTCATCACTTTTTCTTAAATCTATCCTTACTGGCAATCATCTAATCAGATGGATTTTCTCGAGGCACCAAGTTGAGCAACAGTGATGTCTTCCATAAATGCATTTAGCACACACACTTAATGTTATGCTGTACAAATTCTATATCACAGATTTTACACAGAAAAAAAACAAATTGTAATTGTAATTGTAATTGTAATTGTAATTGTAATTGTAATTGTAATTGTAATTGTAATTGTAATTGTAAATCTTTATTGTCATTTCCTGAGTATTCGCATACTCAGAGGAAACAAAAAAAACGTTTCTCGACCAGTGTCCATTCAGTTTTCGTTACAAAATAAATAGCAATTAAAGTTAAAATACATGTCATGAACAATTTAACCCTCTAATAACATTCAATAACATTCAACAGCCGTTCCGACTGGCAGCGGGGTGTTTGTGCGCGATACTTGGCAGGGGGGAAAGTTCATTTAACAGTCTTATAGCCTGTGGGAAGAAGCTGAGGAGCATCCTGCTGGTTTTGCAGCTGATGCTCCTGTACCTCTTCCCAGATGGGAGGATGGTGAAAAAGTCATGCGATGGGTGGTAAGGGTCTTTGATGATGGAGATGGCTCTGTTGATGCATCTCTTCTTGTATATGTCCAGCAGGAAGGGGAGTGGAGCACCAATAATCCTGCTTGCGGTCTTCACTATCCTGTCCAGTTGGTGACGTTCGTACGCCTTGCAGCTCCCGAACCAGGAAGTGATGCCGTATGTCAGTGTGCTCTCAACAGTCCCCCTGTAAAAAGTCCGTAGGTGTGTGGTGGGGAGGCCTGCTTTCCGTAGTCTTCGGAGGGGGTGAAGTCGCTGCTGGGCTCTCTTGACCAGAGCTGTGGTGTTGGCCGTGGACGTCAGGTCATCAGACAGGTGTAGTCCTAGGAACTTCATGCTGCTGACCCTTTCCACATCAGCTCCGTCGATGTGCAGAGGTGTTAATTAATGTTAATTAATTACAGTGCAAATTCAGACTCTTCTCCTCTGGAATTTATTTTACAGAACCAATTCATGATGGTTTAATAAAACTCAGGTCAATTGTATGAAAGAAATTACTTACCCACAATATTTTATTTCAAACTTCATTTCATATCCCTTTTAATGACAGCGCTGATTCTAGATTGTAGTGAATATCAACACCATTAACACATGGTGCAAAACCTATGCAGCCCAACAATGTTATAGTTATATTTATTTGTTTGAATGAGATCAAACAGACCTGTAGTTCTTTTTCACATTTAAAAGTTTGTCTGCAGCGGACAAATTAGGCTTCTCCTAATAAGGTTTGTTCAATGCTCAGCAAGAAGACTCTAAAGTTAATTATTTTTAAACCAATCAACAGTTTGCGATAGCTGTGCCCCAGCTTCAAGAAACTCCTGCTTCACTGCTGTCTTCAAAGAGCAATGACTGGCTGTGACTGGAGGTCAGTTAACCCTCCTGATTTGTTGCAGCAAGTCGTCTTTTTCCATGTGGGCCTCAGCAAGAGCCAATTTAGTTTTGGCTAGTTCCTGTTTTAGACATTCATTTTCTTCCAAAAGTAACTACAAAAAAAGGGAACAAAAAGATAATACAATTTTTTTTGCTTGAACACTAATGGGCCTGTCCCACTTAAGCGACTTTTTAAGCGACTACAGGAGACTATGCGTTCGCCACATGGGTGGTTGCCGGGAAATCGCCTTCATGTTCGTGAGTTGTGCCCTCACTCGCAACAAGTCGTAACGGCATTCTGGTCGCCACTAATTTTTCAATGAATAATATATGATCTTGGGAATATACAGTGAAGATATGTAGAAAAGATTGCCTGTACAGAGATCAATTGATATCTGTTAATGGGAAAAGATTGAGTATTATTTGGAACATGTTGAAAAATTGGCAGCGACCAGAATTTTGGCGTCATGGAGAGTAGTGAGAATTCTCGTGACGAAGGTGCAGTTGTAGTGAGTCGCCAGGAGGTCGTAGGTTGTCGCCGTTGCTGACCGGTGAATTTCATTGGCTCATTGGGGAAAAAAAAACGTAAACAGTAGTTTTCAGAACTAAGAATAACCGACCGGTAATGTTAATGTCTTACGAGCTTCACAGTCGTGTATCACCGGCTTCTTAAAAGTTGTCTCCACTCCTTTAACCCCATCCCGTCTCCCCCTTCTTCCCCCTCTCTCCCCTCTTTTAAAGGACTTAAGTGACCCTTCACATACACCGTGCTTTCACCGTCTTAATTACAGCGCCAACCTTCCTGTTCATCGTAGTGTGTCTGTATCACATTGGCTTTGCACCGTGTGAATTTCACTCAGACAGCGCTCCTCCCACTTGCCCTGTGCCCCTCCTGCACAACTGGCTGGTGAAGGAAGCGATGTGTGTATGTGTGTTCCACTCTGACAGTCACCGTTCGAGTCGCCGGTTTTTTAGCAGCCTGCTATGACTTGACATTCACTGGCAGTCGCTTGAAAAATCACCTAAGTGGGACAGGCCCATTAGTTACTCTTCAGTATCTAAATTCTCCCTTTACTCAATTTCTCTCTTCTGTGTCAATATATTTCTGATGGCCAATGTGCACAATGATTAACTAACATTCCAAGGGCTTACGTAATAGAGGGCACATGAAAGTAGTCTAGTGATTTATGTATGGCATACCCTCTGAGAAAGAGTATTTTCAAGATTCAGTGTGAACCTTTATAATTATAGATCACTGGAATTTAAAAGCAGTCAGTCACTCACCTAACTAGATAAATACTTATCTAATAAGTGGTGTATCAATGTGCTTACTTTGGAGACATTATGGTTAATTAAAGTGACCACTCGAATTTGACACTAAATATCCCAAGCAAGTTTTATTTAACGTGCTGTTCAGAAATGCAATAAAATTGTTCGCCAGGTTTTATTTTGGCAGGTAAACAGTATCAAACTTCAATTTGTAATACCGATATGTTCGTAGGATGGTACACAATGTGGACTAATCACACTGAGCAAAAAAGTCCAACATAGTGGCAGTGCAATGAATAAGATTCTGATCTTGGGAATATACAGTAAAGGTATGTAAAGAACTAGAAAAGATTGCCTGTACAGAGATCAATTGGTATCTGTTAATGGGAAAAGATTGAGTATTATTTGGGCATAGACTCAGTTATGCAGTTCAGAATTACGCCCTCTGGCCCACTGTATGCATGCTAATCTTTTTTGGTAATTTACACTAATCACATTTTTCCACCCAAGGACAGTATTCCTTCTATGCCTTGTCTATCGAACAAATGTTTAAATGCATCTTAAACATAGTAATTTATGATTGCACCATGATCTCTGGCAGCATGCTCGAAATATCAACCACTCTTTTTAAATAAACGAATCCATAAAATCCCCTCTAAGTTCCAACACTCTTTCCTATTTTCTGTATATGTCCTGCCCTTACTTGAATTCCTAAAATCTTTCAACTCACACATCTGAATTAAATTCCATTTGTCAATATACCGTCCATCTATCCAACCATCTATATCCTGCTGCACACGTAGATAATCTTCCTCACTACCCATATGTTTTCTTGTCATTCACAAATTTACTAATCAGGACAGCTTGGTGGCACAGCTTGTAGAGAGAGCTGTTTCACAGCACCAGAGTCCTTGGTTCTATCCCGACTTTGGGTGCTGTGGGTTTCTGCGTAGGTCTCCTCCAGTGGCACCATTTTTCTCCCACATCCCAAAGCCAAGTGGGTTTGTGGGTAGATTGGGTTCTATAGAAGATGCCTCAAAGTTGTATTCACACCCACAACTAATGTGAAACAAGTTATAAATATTCAGAGACCAGCAGAGGAGGACAAAGGGCTTAATTAGGAAAGGAAAAATAGATTATGAAAGACTTACAAAATTCTCAAGGGGTTGGACAGGCTAGATGCAGGAAGATTGTTCCCGATGTTGGGGAAGTCCAGGACAAGGGGTCACAGCTTAAGGATAAGGGGGAAATCCTTTAAAACAGAGATGAGAAAAACTTTTTTCACACGGAGAGTGGTGAATCTCTGGAACTCTCTGCCACAGAGGGTAGTTGAGGCCAGTTCATTGGCTATATTTAAGAGTGAGTTAGATGTGGCCCTTGTGGCTAAGGGGGTCAGAGGGTATGAAGAGAAGGCAGGTACGGGATACTGAGTTGGATGGTCAGCCATGATCATATTGAATGGCGGTGCAGGCTCGAAGGGCTGAATGGCCTACTCCTGCACCTAATTTCTATGTTTCTATGTTTAACTAATTACATAATTAATTGTCAACATTGGTGGCTTGGTAACAAGGTCACCTGATCTAGATGGAATGTATTCCAAGTTCCTGAACATTACAGAAGCTCTGATCGCATATTTGCAATCTGTCTCTAATATGGGAGTGATGCCAAAGGCTGCAATATTGTAAAGATTATCTTCCTGTTCAGTCAGAGCAATTAATTCACAGCCTTTTACAACTGGCAGTTCAGGCGCTTGCTACGGTACAAATTAAATGTTTTGCCTGTCGTCACCACCCACCTAGGGAGTACATCCCAGATTCCAATCACATTCTGGATTAAAATGTTCTTTCCTGGAACACCTTGAAACCTCATAAATCAAATCTAGCCCCGCCCTCTAGATTTAGATACCTTTGGTGAGGTGAAAAGGTTTCTACTATCTACCCTTTTTATGCTCCTAATAATTTTGAAAATGTCTCTCATTTTGATTAGGCACAAGCCCAGGATTCTCAGGAGTCAGAGGCAATGTTATTTTATTGTTTTAAGACATTATGACTATCCTTAAGAATTGGTTCCTTGGGCTTGTAATCTCTTCCTATGACAGGTGAGTGCCATTTCAGCAGTCTGGGTGTCAGGCATGCAAATGCTGTAACCCTTCCATTGGAGCTGGCCGAGTATGGTTCATACCCTCTGTGCTGGAGATGTTGGCCTGAGAGGTGATTATTATTCCATCAATTGGTAGTGCTATGCAAATATAGTATTGGTGGAGGAACTTCAGTATCTTGGGTTTTCTGCTGGATATAATTGTACTCTTAAGTACACACAAGGAAGAGATCTTTGTGAACGTTTCCAAATGGAAAGTTTGAACCATGGTGCCAAAGGAATATAAACTGATTTCAGTTTATCTGGGTACAAAGAACAGTGTTTAAAAATACCACACATTTGGTAATGAATTGGATAGTAAGGAAGATAAAGGCAGAGCAGGATGACACAACTTTGGTTGAGGTATTGCACTCTTGAAGGGCCAACATAGCAGTTCAGTTTAATCTAATTGGTACTCGTATGAAATGGTTGCAAGAACAGAGGCATATTAGTTATATTCATAAATATTTTACAAGACAGTTTAAAATGCAGTTAGGAAAGCATTGGGGATAAGTTTTTTGTAAATCGGCTCATTGATACAAAATGTGAGAGTGGTGCTAAATCTTTACAAATTATTGGTTCGATTATGCCATAAGTGCAGTGTTAAATTCTGGGCTTAGTTGACAAGACCTGAGTGTATATCAGGACTAAAATAGAAATACAACTTCATTTGGATGGGGAGAGCATTAGAGGTTAAGGAAAGATAAATAGTTTCCAAAATAATGAGCTAGCAGGGAGAAATTTTGGCCACATAGTCAAAGAGTCACAGATTTAAAACAAAAGAACCAGAGGAGAATATTTCATCCACAGGAATTGTAAAAGTCTGGAATTCTCCATCTGAAAATATGAAATCAAATTCAATAGAATTCCATGTACTTGAAGACAACTGATTTTAAGATTCTAAAAGAAAACATCTGGATTGGTTGATTAAATTAGACTAAGTAAAGCCTTCTTCAGTGTAATAATGTTGCAACCTTATAGCCAAAATGTCTGCTTCACCGTTACAAATGGCAGCATTGCTAACATTTGTTTTGCGTCCTTTGGTTCCACTTTCAAGCAGAAACCCTCAGGGATAGCTGAACATCTCCAACTCTACCTGTGTCTTTCACTTGTATTGTCACCATCTTTTCTGGTGGTCACATTTTCAGCTGGGCTAATTCAGGTTTTGGAGTTTCCTCCCACTACCTTCTCCTATACTCTTCCTTCTCTCTCCTGTTAAAATGCATTAAAAAAACTTGAATATGAGCTCTGCCATATCATCTCCTTATATGAACTGAGTTTTATTTGATAGTCCTGATGTGAATCACTTTTCCCAGCACTATATACGGTGCCCTCCATAATGTTTGGGACAAAGACTCATCATTTATTTATTTGCCTCTGTACTCCATAATTGGAGATTTGTAATAGAATTTTTTTTTACATGTAATTAAAGTGCACATTGACAGATTTTAATAAAGGCCATTTTTATACATTTTGGTTTCACCATGTAGAAATTACAGCAGTGTTTACACATAGACCATAGTTCTGCCAGGCCTGTATTGCAGCCATATTTAGCTTATGCTTGTTTTGGGGGCTAGTCCCCTCCAGTTTTCTCCTCAGCATATAAAAGGCATGCTCAATTGGGTTCAAATCGCGTGATTGACTTGGCCACTCAAGAATTGACCACATTTTAGCTTTGAAAAACTCCTTTGGTGCTTTAGTACTAGCCTTGGGATCTTTATCTTGCTGTAGAATGAACTGCCGGCCAATGAGTTTTGAGGCATTTGTTTGAACTTGAGCAGATAGGATGTGTCTATACACTTCAGAATTCATTATGCTACTACCATCAGCAGTTGTATCATCAGTGAAGATAAGTGAGCCAGTTCCTTCAGCAGCCATGCATGCCCAAGCCATAACACCCCCACCACTGTGTTTCACAGAAGAGGTGGTGTGCTTTGGATCTTGGGCAGTTCCTTCTCTCCTCCATACTTTACTCTTGCCATCACTCTGATACAAGTTAATCTTCGTCTCACCTGTCCACAAGACCTTTTTCCAGAACTGTACTTCTTGGCAAACTGTAACCTGGCCATCCTATTTTTGCGGCTAACCAGTAGTTTGCATCTTGCAGTGTAGCCTCTGTATTTCCGTTCATGAAGTCTTCCGCGGACAAAGGTCATTGACAAATCCACACCTGAAGAGCGTTTCTGATCCGTCGGGCAGATGTTTGGGGATTTTTCTTTATTATAGCGAGAATTCTTCTGTCGTCAGCTGTGGAGGTCTTCCTTGGCCTGCCAGTCCCTTTGAGATTAGTAACCTCACCAGTGCTCTCTTTCTTCTTAATGATGTTCCAACCAGTTGTTTTTGGTAAGCCTAAGGTTTGGCTGATGTCTCCAACAGTTTTATTACTTGTTTCTCAGTCTCATAATGGCTTATTTCACTTTCATTGGCACAACTTTGGTCCTCATGTTGATAAACAGCAATAAAAGTTTCCAAAGGTGATGCAAAGACTGGAGGAAAGACTTCTTCTTCTTCGGAGTTTTACGGCAGCCGGCATCCGTAATGTTGCATTGCTGCCACCTTCTGGCTTCATTCCACAGTACTCATGTCTTTAAATGATATCCTATTTATAAGCCCAGAGGCCCTCAAGAAATCAAACAACAACTTTATTCCTTTTCCTTTCCCTCCACACTCTAGAATGTTCTTTACTGATATTTCTGTCAATCCAATTTTCATCAGTCCTCTTTCTGTCTCATATCTCCTACATGCAACTAGAGCATGCTGAACTGTTTCTGGCTGATGGCATTCCTCACACAGCCCAGTAGGGTGTTTTCCCAATATTTTTAATGTGCTGTTCAGGTGGGTGTGTCCTATCCTCAATCTTGTTAATACTACCTGTTCCCTCCTGTTCCCCCCTCTTCTTGCTGTAATGCCCACTCTGTTTTGTAGCGAATAGAGGTGTCTCCCCTTTGTCTCCTGTTCCCAGTATTGTTGCCATTCCTGATTTATTTTCTTCCACACAATGTGTTTTCCTTCAGATTTGGATAGTTGTAAGTTTACCTCTATGTTTCTTTTTTTTTACAGCTTCCTTTGCTAATTTATCCACCTATTCATTCCCTAGAACACCAATGTGTGCTGGGACCCACAACAAAGTCACGTCACTGCCCCTCCTTGTCACTTGGCTTAATAGTAGCAGGATTTCATACACTAAGTCAGGCCGCCTATGGGATGCACCAGACCCAATACTCTGGATTGCAGATAATGAGTCGCTACATATTAATACTTTACATGGTTGCATCTGTTCCATCCACCAAACTGCCATCAAAATAGCGTACAGTTCCACTGTATATACTGTTAAATAGTTATTTGTTCTCTTGTAAAGCTCAACATTTATCCCCTACACTACCACAGCCGCCCCTGTTGTTTCAGCTACTGGGTCCTTTGATCCATCTGTGAAAATTAAGAGGTGTTCCCTGTATCTATTATCTATATGGTTATGATATTCTGTCTTTAGGTCTGAATTTTTGTTCCTCCTTTTTGCCTCCCATATCTCCAGATCAACTTTTGGGATGTTCAGTAACCATATTGGCACAGATGGCCACAATACTGCAGGGCAGAACTCTTTGTCCTCTACTCCCATGTCCCTTGCCACAACTCCTCCAATCCAGCCGGAGCTTCCAGACTGAGCCACCCCTCTCTCCCAGCATTCCTGTACTACCTGTTTTGTTGGGTGGTTCTCTCCATGACCCTTAAGGCTTAGCCAGTAATTAGCCATTAGTTGTCTGCGGCGCAGTCTCAATGGCATCTCCCCAGTTTCCACTTGTAGTGCACATACAGGTGACGTCCGCACACCTCCTATACAGATTCTTAGAGCTTCCGCTTGGACTTTGTCCAACTCGGACAACACTGACTTAGATGCTGACCCATAAGCTATACTGCCATACTCTAGTCTGGATCTGATCAGTGATACATAAATACGTTTAAGAGATAATACATCTGCTCCCCACTCTAAACCTGCCAAGCATCTCATTACATTGATGGCTTTTTTGCATTTTTCAATTATTTTTGTAATGTGGACCCTCCATGTTAATCTGGAGTCAAAATGAACCCCCAGGAAACGGAAATCTTTTACTCTTTCCAAATTGTTGCCGTATAGTTTTAACTGGACATCCTCTTTAATTTTTTTCCTTGTGAAAATCATTGTGACATCTTCTCTATAGAAAATTTAAAACCCCATTTCCCTCCCCACTCTTCCACCTGGGCTATCCCTTGCTGTACTTTTTCCACGATAAAATCTATATTCCTCCCCCTTCTCCATAGGCTGCCATCATCTGCAAAGAGCGATCACCCCATCTCTGGTTGAATGTTTGCAAATATATTATTGATCATGATTGAGAATAGGATCGGGCTTATCGCACTTCCCTGGGGAGTTCCATTCTCGACTACACATTTACTAGAGATGTCTGACCCTATTTTAACTTGGATACTTCTACCGTTGAGAAAATCCATTATCCAGTTAAAAATATTTCCTCCTACTCCCATTAAATGCAGCTTTATTAGAAGACCTTCTCTCCACAACATATCGTAAGCCTTCTCTACATCAAAAAATATGGAACTACAGATTCTTTTTTTTTGACTTGTGGAGGAAAGACTAGGTGCTGAGAGCTCTCGTATACCTGCATTAAGGAGGCAATTAAACACACCTGAGCAATTACAAACACCTGTGAAACCATGTGTCACAAACATTATGGTGCCCTGAAATGGGGGGACTATGTATAAACATAGTTGTAATTTCTACATGGTGAAACCATAATGTATAAAAATATTCTTCAATATAATCTGACAATGTGCATTTAACCATGTGATTTTTTCTATTACAAATCTCAAATTGTGGAGTACAGAGGCAAATAAATAAATGATGGGTCTTTGTCCCAAACATTATGGAGGGCACTGTAACTGCAACGCATTATTATTATTATATACATTACATTTTACTACCAGATTTTACAAATTAATTATGAACTGATTTTGGCGTGGAGAAAATTGTTTCAATTGTGCTTCTTATTAGTGCTTACCTTTTCTGTGTTAACTGAACACCCAACGGCCGAATTGTTGACTCCAACATCTGATTGCCCAGTTGCAGTTTGATCTTTTGGAACTGTTTGAGTAGATTGTGACACACATCGGACTTCCTTTGATTCATCACATTTTAAGCATGATAATACTGTTTGTTTTGTAATTTCACTATTTGGTAGCTTTTGACTAGAAAACTGGGCACCTGGATAAAAGAAACAAATGTAAACAAAAAAGTGAACAATTCATTAAAACACTATTAAGAAATTAATCTGTTCGAGGATTGGTGATTCAATTGTATAATGTGCATTCAGAGCTATATGAAAAATACAAATCTTGGACAGATTATTCACCTTTCAATCTAATGAAATATTGAACAGCTATTACATTCATCTATTGATCATCAATGACAAGCATTATTAATTATTACAGATTTAAGGTTTTGGACATTGGACGTACAACAAATATTCAAACCATCATTAAAACCTCAACTAAAGGGCCTGTCTCAGGCGATTGTTTGGGCGATTACAGGCAACTGCTGCAAATTTTTCAACATGTTGAACAATTTTCGGCAACAGTGGTGACAATTTTTGCTGTCGTAGGTTGTAGCCAAGTGTCGTAGGTGAATTCCATTAAAACTAGTCCCTGGCAGTCGCCTAAAGAGTCGCCTTAGTGGGACAGGCCCTTAAGTATATGGAGAAATGGAGATTGAAGGGCTCAACTCAAAAATCTTAACATAACCTAATGTAGATTTTTTTTTTTGCTTAAAATGATAAATTATTTTTCAGGCAGTGCTTTGTGTAAAATGTTCAAATGTTGCATTCAGCACACAAGCAGGTTTGTAGGTCATCGTGATAAAGTGAGAGGATGCTATGACTTGGATTGATGTCAAGAATTGTGTATTCCAGTGCTCATGGTTATTTTAAGATAAATCTTTATGTGAATAGGCTATGTTTAGTATGATTAGTACTAATGAGAGATTAATACAAAATCTTACAAATATTTTGAACAATGAAAGCTATATTCAACATAAATAAAGGAAAAAAATTGTTTTGTTACAATATGTTCTGCTCCACATCGGACAAACAAGAGAATGAATTCCTCTGGACATGGAAATATTGCCAGTCTGTTGGCAAACAATGCATTATCTTCAGCTCTAAGAAGGCCAAATCAATAATGTCCCAGACAAATTAACTTGCACAACTACCACACTTCTATACTGATGCCAGACTTTAATTTAATTCATCGCCTGTGTTTAACGTCTGGGGATAGCTGGGAATGATGTCAACATTGGAATTAATGCAGACACAAGAAGCAAAGTACATACATTAATTCTTAGGCTGAATTGTCACCTGGATAGAGTGCAGTTTTTAAGACCATTGTCAAGGAAGAAATTGCTCACCAATCGGAGGATAACTTTGTGCAAATCTTCAGGATTGTGGCAATGGCAAATTTACGAAAGGGACATGCAATGCTCTATTCTGTGTTTATACAATATATTTCATAGAATATTATCAGAATATCCATTCATCATTTCAAATTACAGTTAACCTTTTTCTAAACCCATTTGTTGTTTGAACAGTTAATGGATGTACAAGGCTGCTGAGACATCCATCCTCAACAATGGTAGGGCCTGACATGCTAAAGTACAGGCTGATGCAATCAAAGCTTTTTAGCAAAAGTGCAAGTCAGTGATCCAGCTGGACACCAGACTTGCATAGACTTGCAAGTGAAAACAATTTTGTTCTTATGGCAAGTTAGCTTTTAATATAATATTCATTGACTAATTTAAGAAAAGCAATGCAAAATAATTAGCGAGAACAGCAGCTTCAGCCAGACGTTATATAGGCTTGAAAGACGGGAAAGGTCTGGAAAATGTGCAAGAACCAGTCTATTTAATATTTGGAGAAATGTTTCTCCTTGAGAATGCCATAAAAGGAAAATGAAATGTAAAAGAAAGTCAGTTTATCTCCCGAGATCAGATATTTTACAATACTTTTGGTGATACTTCTTAAGATTAAAAAAAGTAATTCTTTGTTGCATCTTAGTGGGATGAAAAGGTTTACTATTTATATGAAAACTTTACAAACAAAATTAAGTATTACAAGTAGTAGAAATAAGAAACTGCAGATGCTGGTTTACAAAACAAATAGACACAGTGTTCGAGTAACTCAGCAGGTCAGGCAACATCCCTGGTCTAAATGCAAAGGTGACATTTCAGGTCAACCCGAAATGTTCTCCAGTGATGCTGCCTGACCCATTGAGTTTGTCCAGTATTTGTGTCTTTTTCAAATAATGCAAAGCTCATCTCAGAAACACAGCGCCAATAATCTAAACTGACATTCCATTGCAGAATGAAGTGCTGCACTGCCAGATTGTGTGAGATAGGAACCAAAGGTTCCACCCACTTTCTTAGAAGAACGTTAAAATAAAAACAAATTGGTTTTTAAGAAATTATATGGGCATTATCCCTGGTGTTCAGACCAATATTCATTTGTCAATATTCATTTAGGGCAGCACGGAGGCACAGCGGTAGAGCTGCTGCCTTACGGCACCAGAGATCCGGGTTCAATCTCGACCGGGTGCTGCTTGTACGTATGTACATTCACCCTGCGACCTTGTGTTTTTTTCTCTGGAATGCTCGGGTCTCCTCCCACATTCTAAAGACATGAAGGTTTGTAGGTTAATTAGCTTCTGTAAATTGTCCCTTGAGTGCAGGATAGAACTAGTATTCGCTGATGCAGACTCGGTGGGCCGAAGGGCTTGTTTCCATATTGTATCTCTAAACTAAACCAACATCATTAAATTCAGACTGACTGTTATATTTCTATCATTATTGAAATCTCCAAACTCATCAGCTCTTCCAAACCCACTACCTGCTCCCTCGACCCTCTCCCCACTCCCCTGCTGAAGTCCTGCCTCCCCGTGCTCTGCCCCTACCTCACTAATCTCTTCAACTGCTTATTGTCCCAAGGAATTGTCCCCTCCGCTTTCAAAACTGCTGCTGTCACACCAATCTTAAAGAAACCTGGTCTTGATCTCTCCTCTCTCATTAACTACCGCCCAATCTCAAACCTCCCCTTTCTTTCAAAAACCCTGGAGCGTATCGTTGCGTCGCAACTTCATTCCCACCTCCTTGCGTATAACCTACTTGAACCCCTCCAATCTGGCTTTTGCCCCCTCCATAGCACAGAAACTGCTCTCCTCAAAGTCCTCAACGACCTCCTCACCTCTGCTGACACTGGTTCCCTCAACATCCTCATCCTCCTCGACCTGAGCGCAGCCTTCGATAAAGTGAACCATAACATCCTGCTCACCAGACTCAAAGACCTCGGCATTGAAGGTTCTGCACTCAGCAGGCTCCGTTCCTACCTTTCCAACAGATCCCACTTCATCTCTCTCCACAACCACACCTCTGCTACAGCCACAGTCACTCAAGGCGTTCCCCAAGGCTCCGTACTCGGCCCCCCTCCTCTTCATCATCCACATCCTCCCCCTTGGTCAGATACTCCGCCACTTCAACCTGGACTTCCACTGTTACGCCGATGACACCCAGATCTACCTCGGCACCAAATCCCCCCCCCCCCCCCCCTCCTCTCCCATATCGACTCCTGTTTGTCAGCTATAAAAACCTGGATGCAACATAACTTCCTCAAACTCAACGGCGATAAGACAGAATTCCTCCTCATAGGCTCCAAAGCCACACTCAGCAAAATCAATAACCCCACTCTCACCATCGACGGCACCACTGTCTCCCCATCTCCCCAGGCCCGCAAACTTGGCGTGATCTTTGATTCCACCCTCTCCCTTGAGCCTCACATCCGCCATGTCATTAAAACCTCCTTCTTTCATCTCCGCAACATCGCCAAAATCAGACCCTCTCTCACACCTCCCGCTGCTGAAAGACTCATCCATGCCTTCATCTCCTCCCGACTGGACTATTGCAACTCACTTCTCCTTGGCATCAGCTCCACCTACATCAACCGACTCCAACTGGTCCAGAACGCAGCCGCCCGACTCATCACCCACACCAAATCCTGGCATCACATCACTCCAGTCCTCAAACAACTTCACTGGCTTCCCATCTCCCACCGGATCACCTACAAAATCCTGATCCTCACCTACAGAGTCCTCCACCATCTGGCCCCCCCCATATCTCACTGACCTCCTCTCCCCTTACCAACCCTCACGGACCCTCAGATCCACATCAGCCGGTCTCCTCTCCATCCACAAGTCCAACCTCCGCAGTTTTGGGGACAGAGCCTTCTCCAGGGCAGCTCCCAGGCTCTGGAACTCCCTCCCCCAACTGATCCGCAATTCCGTGTCCCTCACCATCTTCCAGTCCCGCCTCAAGACCCATTTCTTCACCTCTGCCTATCCTTAGCCCCACGATCCCCTCCCTTTTCATCTGTGCATTAATTGCCTCATATTGTGTTTTGAATTGTATTCTGTCTTTACTTTGTGTACTAGTCATGTCTCTACTATTTATTTCATTCCCCTTACATGTTTTTCCTCTACCTGCTAAATTTTTGTAAGGTGTCCTTGAGACTCTTGAAAGGCGCCCATAAATAAATTTTATTATCATTATTATTATTATTATAACAGTGACAATATTTCAAAAGGTATTTAAGAGGCTTGAGAGCACATTGGTGCGTCCGAAAAGAACAATCAAGGCAAACGTAACCCTAAGTGAGTGTTTCCAGCTTTCTGCTTTATTGATTACTGTGGCTGTATAAGTGCAGTTAAATATTTCTCGATATAATTTTTGATGAACTACATTTCCAAAACTATGATTCTCATGTTACCCTCATGTAGGGTGAGAGCTCTAAATTTATTAAAAACATTTTAAACACTTTCCATCAGCAAAAAGCAAATGTCAAATAATGTTGAGAAATAATCACAACCTATTTATTGTCTTAAGCTTAGGAGACAGTAGTTTAATTATTATCTGTAAGAGATACAATAGCAATTACAATATCGATATTTAAAAGAATGTTACCTCTGAGCTATGATTATCAACAGGTTTTTGTAATTTAAAAAATGTTTATGTAAATCAAATCACAAAATGAATTTCAAACTGGTCTTAGATCTTGTCCTATCTAAAAATTAAACATTTCCTCACCTCCAATGCAAAATCTTCCATCATCATTTCTGCTCACAATCAGTTGATCGATAAACAGCTCCACCGGCAGTGGATCATGGGCAGATTGATCACGACATGGATTGTCATCCTTCGAATAAAATTGTTGCACATTTTTAAAATGCTATTATTATGGAAATAAAAAGTTAGTGCAAAAATTCCAAAACAGTTTTTGTATATTTCCCTAAATAATCAACAAACAGATCAAGTCTCTGTGGATCAAAAACAACAAAAGCCACAAGCTGCGGGTTCCAATAGAGACCATGACTTGGTTAGGGATGATCTGTCACATTAAGTACCATACCATAAATCCTCCACAAAGAGTGTTATAATAAAATGGAAAAAAAGTACAGAAAAATAATTCTGATTTTCTTTAAATTGTTAACTGCACACTCAATTACAGAATATGAAGTATGAATATCTCAGATGTTTTTAGCTGTGGTGCAATATTGTCCATATCCATGGATCACACTGAGAAATACCTCAGTTTAGTTATGCATCATCTTTGAGCAAGTGGGTCTCAGCATCAACCATTGATTTATACTAAATTGGCTGATCTAAAGACAAAAGTAAATAGCTATAATCCCACACATCTGCCAAAAAAAAACTAGGTAAAATATTTAATTAAAGTGTCAAATCAAGTATATAAAAAGACAAAGGGGGAAAAAGGAATGACTCCATAAAAGAGAAGTGACACAAAAGAACCAAACCATTAAACATTTGATCTAATTACATTTAGGATTGTAATTGCTGTTAGAGATTTTGAAGGACAAAGATTCCAGTTGCAAAGGTAGTTCTCAGTGCCAGGCCTGTTAACTGCAATTAAGACATCTAATGTCATGAAAAGACTTTTAATGCCAAAACATTATCTGGGGAACTATATTTTGTTGTTAACACTGCTTGCCATATAATATAACCGAATGAATGGTGAACAGATGGCAAAATGTTGTTTCAGCATTTCTACTGAAAGTAATATAGAATCGCTTATTTTTGTGTTTAACATGTGATATTGGAAACAGCTGCCCAATTTTATTTTACATAAATAAATGTTAGCTTGATATTTGCTGTACAAATCCAACCCTTCTGCAGCCAACACACTAAAACATCACTAATGCATTTGCTGATCTTACAGAGACTATATTCAAATAAAGATCACTAATTTTCTATGATTTTGCACGTACTAGCTTTTTATAGACAGATTGACAGGTGGGGCACACACAGTTTTCACCAGCAATAAAATTTCAAGTGGGAACTTTGCTGACAATCACATTTCACTACATTATTGTGAAAATGTTTTCCAGAACATACCTTCAGGTTTATCCTAGTGCCCATGATTTCAATCTTCATGGGGATTATGTCAGCAGGTACGTCATCTTCCAAAAATACTCCTAAATTTGTGAGGGAAGATACCAGGAACTCCGAGTTGAAGTTCTTAATCATGCATTGCAAGAATCCATTCTGGGCTGCAAGTGGTGAATGGACACCAGCACTAGGCCCATTCTCGAGCCGTAAACTCACTTCAGGCAATTCTTTCTTGCATTCTTGCGTCATTGAAGACTGGTGTCGATCTGACCATGATTTAAAAAAATGTAATAAAACAAAGTCAAAGGAGGCAGCTCCACTGTTTAACAAATTACTTCAATAGAAGTCAAGTTTGTTGATGCGTGCTTATTTCTAACAATCTTTTTTAAATGCCAAAATGTATTTTTTCCTTGCTTAACTGATAAAGCATAAATTGAATATCAAAAACATTTACTGTTCCTTAAATTACAAGACTAATTTCTTGACAATCTATGACCAGTCTTAGACCTCTTGATGCAAATTTTCTTCTCACATGTGGCATTCGGACTGACTGAACAACCAATATAATCCAATGCTGACTGAAGGATACCAGCAACTGACATAATTTCATTTCAACGGTTCGTCTCAAATCTGATGCCACTGCACTTAAAAAAGTACAAAAATGCTTGTCCTCAAAATTAATGAGAAACAGCAGTGGTAAAGAACTGAAAATTATTAATGATTAGTTAGATCCTCTTAAATATTCTTAACTATGTCCTATTCTCTATACTATCATGGCACTGAATATTCGTTGTGCAATTTTGTGCCAATAAAATTCTACTGTTCACACAGCTGACGAGTTTTTTTTTTAAAGAAATTTGTTTTTACTTTGAAAATGTTTGAAGTATAAATGTAATACTGCAAAATATTTCAAATAACATGGAAAGACAAGTTAACTATTAGGAAGACTCCTAATTAATTGGCAACTCACTTATTGACCTGCAGGATGTTTTTGTGTTCTGTAAAAAATCTGCACTTAAGATTTTAAAATCCCACATCAAGAATGCAGTAAAAGTACAGTAAAGAGATTAAACATAAGCCAATTAAAGCTCACATAACAGTAAAACCCTGTAAATGTCCGGTTTTGACCATTGATAGGAAGCTGGAGTGCCTGAAGCAACAAAAAAAGGTACCACTAATACAACTCAGCAAAATATGGAAATGGTGAACAGGTGGCTGGTAATTAAAAGAGCACTGGATTCTTGTGTTCTTAGCTTGTGCATGAGTGATGTGTCTAAAGTAAATCAATGACAATAATAAATCAATGCAGATTTGACAATAGCTTCTTCCCAGCAACCATCAGGCTCTTGAACAGTGCACAACACTAACCCTCTTTCAGCAACTATGATCTTCTTTGGACTGGTTGCACTACAGACTTTGATTTTGCACTATTATAGTTACTTAGTATTAATTAATTGTATTATTGTTATTTATCCATAGGTTGACACAAGGAAGTGTAGATGCTGGAATCTTGCGTAAAACACAAGGTGTTAGATGTTATTGCATGAATGGGCCTGCTAAACTACAGCAAGTGTTCTGTTGCCGGTATATCTGACAACCAACCACTCTTGACTCTTGAAACAAACATCTGGATAAAGCAATGCTGAAATGGTTCAATCAAAGGAGGACAGTTACACGAGGAAATATGTGTGGTGAGCATGTCAAGTTTCCTTTTGATGCTCTAGACGTGGAGGGAAATTTTGGAGTTCATCTGGTTGTCTGATTTAGCTCAAAAAACACAATAAAATTGGCATTCAAGAGAAGTTAAGTGAAGATAATTCACAACTAATAGTATCCAAAGAGAACTCATACATTCAATAAAAAATGTTACAACTCAAACAGACTTAAAATGCAAACTAAACAAAACATTATTGGAAATACCTTCCACCAAAGACTCAATGGCATATTCCAGGCCAGAAATGGTGTAAGGAATGACGAACAAGTACTGTGAAAATGCAACAGACTCAAACTCATGCTTTGCAAGACTAGGTTAGATAGGGCATCTTGGTTGGCATGGACGAGTTGGGCCATAAGGCCCGTTTCCATGCTGTATCTATCTATCATCATATCATATACTTATTAAAAGTTTGATCTTGTAGGTGTGTATGTGTATATGTGTGTGTCTTTATATTTTCGCAAAAACACTACGCGGTAACAATAAGATTTTTGCATATTCTGACACATTTTCCCCCTCTAAGCAGTGAGCAACTTCATTTCAAATTTTATGCTTTATTTCATGACATTGCTGATTAAAGTTTAAAAAAAACACCCTTTTAAAATGACCAGCTTCCACTGATGACGTCACAATGAGGTGGGCGGGCATGAGCTCGGAGCCAGTTTCACACACAAAATATTCCACGTGCTTCGAGTGACGTCAGGGGAGCGCCACATTTCCTGAACATTCCTCAAATACTTCACCACCTCCCTAACGGTCGATCTGCTTCATTCTCACTCCTTCATGCTTTGTTCTGATGTCACAATGAGGTGGGCGGGCACCATGGCTCAGATCGGCGCCCGTTTCACACACGCCCGCGGCCTCGCTTGGGTCCTCGGGTCCATGCCCACCCGCCGCCTGGTGGATAGGCTGCTGTTGCGGGCCGAGCCCGGCGACAGGCCCTGGGCTGGAGCCGAGCCTGGAGCTGCAGTGAGGTCCGAGCCTGGAGCTTGGGAGGGGGCCATGACTGGGGCCGAGAAAGAAGCCGCCAGTGGAACCAAGCGCGAGCCGGGGTCAAGGACAAGCCCGGAGATGAAATCGGGGCCTGGACTGGGGCCCATGCGGTGGCCGAGCTGACGGCTGCAGTTTACAGCCACGGCCAGGCTGAGTACGAGAACCAGGCCGGGTTCAGGGCCCTGGCGATGCTCTATGACCTGGATATGTGCTATGCCAGGGAATGGGAGGGGAGGAGGATGAGGGAAATGAGGGAGATGGGGTGGGCTCTCTATCCCCTCCCTCTCTGCCCCTCTCCCTCTCTACCACCTCCCCCTACCATCCCTCTCTACCCCTCCCTCTCAAAGGAGTGGTGAGTGTTGGGACCTATGGGTGAGTGGTGGAGTATTATGTTTGGGGTCCAGCCCTCCCCTGTGACGCCACACCCCCTCCCTCCGCCTTGGGGGACGGGACCCAATGGGTCCCACTTGGTCTAGTGATTCTATAAGTTTGTGACTGCCAAAATGGCAAAACCACTCTCCTTAAAAAAAAAATCGAAGGCAACAATATGCACCATATTACTTCAGCCACAAATGGATGGTCTGTATCATTTCATAAAGTCGTTGTGCTACTGCACCACTGATCAATGGGCTGACTAGATATGCCCATCATATTGATGTACAATTTCCGAGCCTTCTCATATCAGAAGACGCAAATATTTTGTCACATTTTTACTACCAAACGCCAGTTCTGCTCCCCAACTTAGTCCAGAGAGTGATCACATCTGTTCAACAGAGTTACTGTGTGGTTGTTATTAAAGTATGCAGGCAAATTGAAATTTTTGTTGAAGCTGATTCCTCTGACTGCAGTTTATGAAATGGCCAGATGATGGAGTGCAGTGAAACAGACTACGTTGTATTACCTTTCCAGAGGCAAGCAGTGATTAAAAACTTGGACAAGAAAGAAACTCCAATAGCAGGCCCAGCAGTAATTGTGTAACAATTACAGCTGAAAATGCTAACTTACAAAATATTGAGTAGAGTGAACATTGATTGCCATAAATCAAGATACATGTGTTCTCAGGCATTGTGTAGCATGTACGAGGATAGGTTAGTGTTGCGCAAAAGGAGGAAAATCTGATTCAGCAGTTACTCGGTTTCTCACTGAGCTGCTCTTAACTGTATTGTGCCAATGCTTGAATATAGCAGCAGTGTTCATAATTGAATGTGGAACTATTTCTGCTCATTCTATAGGCAAATATTAGGAAGAGAATCCAATCATTGAAACAAACCAATATGATCAACTATTTTAATTATCAAAAAAATTACCTTGTAATGCTTTTCAAGCCTTTTCAAACGGGTCCTTTTCACAATGGCAGGCAGTGACTAGAGGGGTACCGCAAGGCTCAGTGCTGGGACCCCAACTATTTACAATGTATATTAATGATTTGGAATTGAATGCAACATCTCCAAGTTTGCAGATGACACGAAGCTGGGGGGCAGTGTTAGCTGTGAGGAGGATGCTAGGAGACTGTAAGGTGACTTGGATAGGCTGGGTGAGTGGGCAAATGCATGGCAGATGCAGTATAATGTGGATAAATGTGAGGTTATCTACTTTGGTGGCAAAAACAGGAAAGTAGACTATTATCTGAATGGTGGCCGATTAGGAAAAGGGGAGATGCAACGAGACCTGGGTGTCATGGTACACCAGTCATTAAAAGTAGGCATGCAGGTGCAGCAGGCAGTGAAGAAAGCAAATGGTATGTTAGCATTCATAGCAAAAGGATTTGAGTATAGGAGCAGGGAGGTTCTACTGCAGTTGTACAGGGTCTTGGTGAGACCACACCTGGAGTCTTGCGTACAGTTTTGGTCTCCTAATCTGAGGAAAGACATTCTTGCCATAGAGGGAGTACAGCGAAGGTTCACCAGACTGATTCCTGGGATGTCAGGACTTTCATATGAAGAAAGACTGGATAGACTCGGCTTGTACTCGCTAGAATTTAGAAGAATGAGGGGGGATCTTATAGAAACGTACAAAATTCTTAAGGGGTTGGACAGGCTAGATGCAGGAAGATTGTTCCCGATGTTGGGGAAGTCCAGAACAAGGGGTCATAGTTTAAGGAAAGGGGGAAATCTTTTAGGACCGAGATGAGGAAAACATTTTTCACACAGAGAGTGGTAAATCTCTGGAATTCTCTGCCACAGAAGGTAGTTGAGGCCAGTTCATTGGCTATATTTAAGAGTGAGTTAGATGTGGCCCTTGTGGCTAAAGGGATCAGGGGGTATGGAGAGAAGGCAGGTACAGGATACAGAGTTGGATGATCAGCCATGATCATATTGAATGGCGGTACAGGCTCAAAGGGCCGAATAGCCTACTCCTGCACCTATTTTCTATGTTTCTATGTTTCTAAGCCATTATGAGAAACAAGAATAAAACTGTTAGAGACCTCAGCCAAACCTTAGGTTCATGATTTCAACCAAATGTATACTGCATTTTTAAATATGAATAATTTTCAATTGGGAAATATTTCCTAAAATCACGATGCATTCTTATAAATATCATCTGATAAATTGATAACACATCATTAAATGTTACATGCAGAAAAAGATACACTTATCAAAATACATTACACAATACATTTTGTGTGATAAAAATACAAAGTGCAAGACAAACTCAGCAGGTCAGACAATGGAAGGAATGGCTGTACAAAGTTCCCAGACCCCTTTTCAGACAGATTGTAGTTGGGAGGGGGGGGGGGGGGGGGGGGGGGGGGGGGGGGGGAGGGGGGGAACGGGGGGGAGTGGGGGGAGGGGGGGGTGGGGGGGTGTGGGGGGGGGGGGGGGGGGGGTGATTGCAGATGGGTGGAGTAAGTTACAAAGGAGACAAAAGGGTGTCAGATAAGGAGAGAGGAGTGAAATGTAAAGACGGGGTGGGATATAACTGTAAGGGACAGTGGAGAGGGGAGATGAGTGTATGAAGGAGGGGAAAGAAGCACGCTGACTTTAGAGGGTGGATGGGAGATAGTTGGGGAAATAGGTGCACATTGGTATGGGGTGTCATTGGAAAGAGAGGGGGAGTACAGGGTATTACTTGCAATTGGAGACTCTAATGTTCATGTCATTGGGTTGTGAAATGTGCATCATCAAGCTAAATAATTGCCTAGTCATATACAAATATGGGAACATGTGTTAATTTTTGCAACAAAATTCTATAACCAGTTTGTAGCTCCATTTTATTGCACAGCCTAAGGTTAAACAGTAAATTGTTCCTCCAATTATGGAGATACAAATAAAATTACTACTTACCCAGACTACGGTTGCTAAGGTATTGCCGAACACTGATGTTTCCATGTTGCTTTGGCAGCACTTGATTTATCTGGAAAGACACTGTTGTATCCTCACCCTTTACATCAATTGCACAGTTTACACCAAAGACATTGAAAACCAAGACTGACACCTGTCCAAAGAAAATAGTAATGGTTATAATGGCTGGCAACAAAAGACGCATTTTTAACAAAGCATAAAATGCTCTTACGGTGAATGCATGCATCACTGGGTGACATTATAAATAGCATCAGCAACATATTAATGGCTTGGCTCAGGAGTATAATCAGAAAAATACTAATTTATTGTGCCGAGTAGGAGGACTTTGGGGAAGTGCAGAAGATAGATCTTGTTCCCTCTAACTGTCTCCACTTAAAATATGCTCTTCTCCTGTAATTGTATACAGAAAAAATTAGACTTGTTTATTATAATATAATGGGGCAAATCTCACTGGACTGGAGTTTCCAGTTTCAATAGACCTCTGGCTTCACAATTCACAAACCTCCAATCCTTTTGTCACTTTTTTTTCATTTCCTATCCAAAACCCTCTCACTTGTGTTCGCCTATTACCTGCCACCTTTTGTCCTTCTACTCTTTTAGCTGTCTCCCTCCCCCCATCATTCCCCACCTCACAATCAACCTGAAGAAGGGTCCTGACCCAAAAAGCTGAACTGTTCTATGTTCTCCAAGGAAGATGCCTGAACTATTGAGTTACTCCAACACTGCCTATTCTTTTTGTAAACCAGCCTCTACAGTTCCTTGTTTCAACCAGTGGACCAGGTGACTGGGCAAATTCAATAAAACCATTAATCAAAAATAGCCAGGTAATCATACAAAGATCAACTAAAATCACAAATGTCAGTTTAACCATGAAGAAAAAATACCAATCGGATAAGGAAACTTAACGTAATATGGTAGGATCTTGGGGCCTTTTCATCAAATTATTTTACATGTCTAACTTCTGAATCTTCAGAATTGAAAAGTGTGCTTTATATGTATACACATACTACATTGCTTGGAAACAAAAAATGCAACTATGTGCATTTCGGAAGGGAAATATGTATCAGAGGAAAATTGGGCAAACTTTCTCACGAGCATTTAAATTTAACAATGCTTCATCTCAGTCACACAGTTAGAGTCTGCAAGTAGAAACAATGATGAAATACTACAGGGAATAGGACAAGTTACAAAACAGATAGACGTGACTGCAGAATCATTTTTAAAATTGGCAAGATTTTGACACACCAATCCAAATAATCGCATCTGTAATTTGTGCTAGGTGACATTCCTTTTGAGTGATTAAATATAATTTTTCTTTATTCTGCTGAAAACTTAGTTTTCTCACTTTTATCTGTATCCGAGATCTTAATAGCATTTAACTGATAGAATCCTGTACATAACAATTCTGCAAAATCAGAGCTGCTCATGTTTACCAAATCTCCAGGGATCTGTTCCACACTATGAGATGCAGTGCTGCAGACATCTGGTGATATTCTGCCACAACCGTCAGTCCCAAATGCTTCATTAGCACTTTCCGCTGGACTCTGATCAATGGAAGCTTCTTTAAGACTAATGACCGAGGCATCATCAATACAAGCATCTGAGAAGATGAACACATACTTTGTTTCAATTAAGCTCGACAAACATAAAAACATCACTGACAAATGTTTTGTGAAACAAACAAAAATTTGAAGTGCAAAATGAAAAAGTTATCCTGGAAACTTGAGATTAAGTAAACATGCATTCACATGTTTTTCAGGTGAAAAAACTGCTGGTCCACATTCAATAGCAAGTCATTATTTTTTTTCCTGTTACAATACAAGTGTGCAAAATGCATGTTAATTTATGATTTAATGTCAAAACAATTTTGTTACACAACAGATTCCATGAAACATTTTGGAATTAAAAAGCAAGATCAGGTACCTTCTTGAAACACGAGACTGAAGTAAAAATAAACTTCATGAAACTTCAATGTGAGCATTTACTTATTGGCTCAGATATCTCAAAAGTCTCTCTTGGCATTGTCCATATGGCTCAGAGATTTTTAAACAAAACAGGATGCTAGGTATTATCCAGGGAAATATAAATTTAGATTGAAGTAGCCCTGAGATTAGCAAAGTAGGCCTGCAGTCCAGTGGCAGTGCATGAGGTGACAGGGATTGATTAAAAAAAAAATACATCTACTGATACTCCTGAACACATCATCAGTGATGTAAACTGGGGTCATTGGGTGTTTCGGGTTTTTCAACATCAGACACCCTCACCCAGGCAACCCAGCCGTGGTTGATCAGACCACGACTTGTGTTCAGGTGGCATTCGCTCCTCCCCATGGACCTCCTCTCCTGATCCAGAGCCATCTCGAGGCTTTCTCCGCTGCCTCTGTGGTGTTCTTGATGGCTCTTCTCCTCTCCATTTCGGTGATACCCAGTGCACTCAAGGCTTTGTAGAGCGATTGCCCTGCAAAACCTCTAGAGCCAACCTCGATGGGCATACACCTTGCCTTCCAGCCCTGCTTACGGCAGTCTATGACCAGCTCTTCGTACTTGGTCTTCTTCCTCTCGTGGGCCTCCTCCAGACGGTCCCCCCACGGCACTGTCAGCTCCAGCAAGACAATGTTTTTGGTCGCCTCTGAGACTAGGAGGATGTCTGTCCTCAGGGTGGTCGTGGCAATGTGCTGTGGGAACTTCAGCCGTTTCACTGGGTCTACAGAAAGCTGCCAGTCCTGCGTAGTCGGCAGGATTCCTGACGGATTCCTGGCTGCTGTGGTGCTTGGCAGCTGCACTCCGGCCTTCACAAAGGTGATCATCTGGGTGGTGGGGCGTTCTCGTCTGCAGCTGCTGATTCCCATGCTGATGACTTCAGCAATGGGTTTAAGAACCTGGTCATGACGCCAGGTGTACGTACCGGCCCTGCCCAAGATCCTTTGGGCAGCAGCTCAGGATGTGTTCCAATGTCCCTTTGCCTGAGCATTGTGAGCAATCTGGAGATTCCACTTTGCCCTAGATGAAGAGGTTCGATGGGCTAGGCAAGACATCGTACACTGCTGTTGAGCTTCTGCTGTTGGAATAACTTAAGTCACACACCGTGATTAAGATTTGTGATAAGACATCGCGGCAACATTAATTTCACGACCAGCAGAGTGTCCTATAACTTTTGTACGTGCGTCAGCCATTTCAGCAATGCGACAGCGGTTTTCAACAGTCTCTAGAGTAAGCTCAGCACCACATTTATCATTGCGGACACCATAGACCAAACAGTCACGGACTAGGCTATCACATATATCCCAGAAATCGCACCGATTGGCAATGTGCTTCAACGCACTGGCATACATCTCCCCAGGTTCTCCCTGTTTCTGGCTCCGGGAAAAGAACAAATGCCTCTCCATGACCAAGTTAGTACATAATTCACATACCAGGGTCTCGGATAGATTCAGCAAGAGCAAGCTGGACACCAGCCGGGTCAAATCTAGTCGGTTCATAATGAAATCTTCTGGCACGTCGAGCAGCTTCTGTGCCTGCCAGATTAAGAAGAATTGACCCCCGAACACTTCGCCGGCTCTCCACTTCCTCCCAGTTTTCACCTCCACCCCTGCCTGAGCCACCTTGGGGTCGCTGGAGTCCCTGTACAGCATCACCTCTCTGGCCCAAGTCACCTTAAAGTCCTCCTCCAGGGCCTTCAGGGGCCGCTGGAGCTTGGTGTTATTTCTGTAAAGGGCGATGCTGCTAAGGCTCCCGGGTAGTCCCTGCCGCCTCCCGAGGAAGCTGCTGACTTTCCTCTCCGGTCTCTCTACGATGGAGATTGGGACTTTTTAGACAAGCAGTGGCCAGAGTATCCTTGGCAGGATACCATGCTTGTAAATCATGCCTTGAACTTGCTGGGAAGCCCCGACCGGTCCACCGCTCTCAACCAGCTCCTGACAGGTTGCCTGGACAGATGCTGTATCCTTCGGGCTGATGTTAAACACATTGCCAAGACTCTTCACTGGCCTTTCGGAGACAGTTGGGATTGGTGTCCCTTCGATGTTAAAACTGAACCTGTCCATGACTTTGCCCTTCTTCAGCACCAGTGACCTTGATTTTCTTGGCTTAAACCTCATCCTTGCCCATCCAATCAGTTTCTCCAACCCCTGCAGGATCCACCTGCCTCCTGGCACTGACTCAGTGGTGACAGTCAGGTCGTCCATGAAGGCTCTGATTGGTGGTTGGCGCATTCCTGAATTGTTCCGAGGGCCCCAGCACTCTGGCTCAGCAGACTTGAGGATCGTGTTCATCGCCAAGGCCAATAGGATCACGGAGATGGTACAGCCTGTGATGATCCCAACCTCCAGTCTGTGCCACTCTGATGTTACTGACCATGATGAGACTCTCATGCTGAACTGGTTGTAATTGTCCAGAATGTAATCTGCCACTTCGCCCGGTACATGATGCTTGGCCATGACCGTTTGGATCGGCTTGTGTGGGATAGAGCTGTAGGCGATTAGGAAGAAAAATGAGGTGCAACAAGACCTGGGTGTGCTTGTACATCTGTCACTGAATGTAAGCATGCAGGTACAGCAGGCAGTGAGGAAAACTAATGGCCTTCATTGCAAGAGGATTTGAGTTTAGGAGCAAGGAGGTCCTACTGCAGTCGTACAGAGCCCTGGTGAGACCGGACTTGGGAGTATTGTGTACAATTTTGGTTTCCTAATTTGAGGAAGGACATTATTGCTATTGAGGGAGTGCAACATAGGTTCACCAGGATGGCGGGTCAGACATATGATGAAAGAATGGGTCGTTGAGAGGGATCATAGAAAAATATAAAATACTTAAAGGATTGAATAGGCTAGATGGAGAAAAAATGTTCCCAATGTTGGGGGAGTCCAGAACCAGGGGTCACCGTTTAAGAATAAAGGGTAGGCCACTTAGGACTGAGATGTGGAAAAACTTATTCACCCAGAGAGTTGTGAATCTGTGGAATGCTCTGCCACAGAAGGCAGTGGGGGCCAATTCACTGGATATTTTCAAGAGAGAGTTAGATTTAGCTCTTCGGGCTAAAGGAATCAAGGGATGTGGGGAAAAAAGCAGGGCACTGATTTTAGTTGATCAGCCGGTGCTGGATCGAATAGCCTACTCCTGCACCTATTTTTCTAAGTTTCTATTCACTTCATGGAGAAAATAATTATGCAATTATTCAAGAAGTTTTTGGAGGAAAATAAATGTCAAGATCTAAAACCGGGAATGTTTTTGAGTTGTACAGACGGGGGGGGGGGGGCTTGAATTCCACTCACTTTGAAGGTAAGGAGGGAGAATATGTAGAATTGGGGATACTTTACGACTAAGGTTTAAGTATTTTTCACACAGAGAGTGGTGAATCTCTGGAACTCTCTGCCACAGAGGGTAGTTGAGGCCAGTTCATTGGCTATATTTAAGAGGGAGTTAGATGTGGCCCTTGTGGCTAAGGGGATTAGGGGGTATGGAGAGAAGGCAGGTACGGGATACTGAGTTGGATGATCAGCCATGATCATATTGAATGGCGGTGCAGGCTCGAAGGGCCGAATGGCCTACTCCTGCACCTAATTTCTATGTTTCTATGTTTCTATTTTGAGTTAAGTTGGTTCAAGTATTCTGAACTGTTTCAATTTCTTTATTTTTACATAATTTGATGATATTTTAAAATAGAACTTACCCTTCACCAATAAAAGTAGGCTTTCACTTCCATCACTGTCTAAGAACTGTTCTTCCAGAAGACTGCTGTCAATTGATATGGTGTCCAGCGAAATTTGTGATGGACTTCTCCTCACATTTTTATATGCTACTGCACAGTTAGACAAGGAGGGTTCTGCACGATCCTTCAATTTGCCGCTGATTCATATGTAGAAATTGAAAGTGGAGATTTTAGGTATAGATTTACGGATGTGATTTTCGTTACGTGTAAGACCATTACATTCTGTTCACCACACAAATTATTTTTTAAAAAATGCAGCAGAAATAAAAGTTAATGGTTAAAAGAGAAAACAATAGTTACATTATTCCTTTCCTTCTAGGTTTGTTTCCATTCTAAGTGCTCCCCAAACATCAGAAAAAGACCATCAGAAACTTATGATCATATTTTTCTCTTGCCAATCACTAAAATCTCTAGGCAATTCCAAAAATAGTTTGCCAATTAAAAGTATCCTCCTATTTAAACCTTAACATGAGCAAGATTAACATGCGCCATAACCAAGCGAGCCCACAGATACACAACAAATACTATGAACAAAAGTTCTTAAATTTGTCTTGCTAGCAATGGAACTTTATTAAAGCCAGCGTCACTACTTTATATTTTAAAAAATTGCCAATACCAATTAAGGCCAATCTGGATGATTGAGAAACAGATATCAAAATTAATGTACAGAGTTGCAAGGGCATCAAGCTGCTGTGAACATTTTTTCCCCACTGCAATACTTTAAAGTGAATTCTGCTTGCAAAGACTATGTAACCATCACAAACAGAAAATAATTTTCTTCACACTCAGCAGGTTATAGTAGAAATGTTGCTAATGAATCTCAGAAATGTATCAAGTAGTACCTTCTCATTTAATTATAAATAATGCCAGCTTTATTCACCCATTCATATATTTTACTCTTTAAACATAATTAATGTAATTTAAAAAAAAATATGTGCGCTTTATGGTGTTCCCTGAAAACTGGGGCACAACTAAGGCTGAAGATATGATACTGTGTAACACCATCATATCTTCTATGCACTGGCCAAGAAAAGAATACCAAGATTATCAGAAGTACTCAGTCCCCATCTACAAATCACAGCATTCTCCTTTGTGTTTATAATATTTGGTTTTATGTCACAATACTTACAATATCTTACATCTACATTTCCCAATAGTTTTTATTATACATTTCTATACTTATATGTATAATCAAAACTGCCTGAGCAAAGATACTCAAACTCCAACTGTTGATGCCACTTTCAGTCGGCTCAATTTGCAACATCATGCCCTACAGCAGGCAATGGTCCCTGGACCATTGGTCCTTGCTATTTGTTAAACTTATGATTGTCTATTGAATTCCAGTGTATTTTTACAATATGATTGTGGTTATCGGACCTTCATCAGATCTAGGCAAAATACAATATTTATCTTTAAACGCAAGAAATTTTGTCGAAGCACATATTTGACACTATAAATAGTGCTTAAAATATTTAATACTATACACTAATTTATAGAAAGCCAAAGAGAAGGTAGGAAAGTTGTGATTGATAGGAGTTAACAAACAATGAAGTAGTTTATCTTTTGTTTAAAAATCAAACAGATGAAACCTTAAGCACCAAGAAGCTACACACTTAAAATAAAAATTGTCAGAGACAGGATGCTTCGGCCAAAACAGACATGCCTTTTGTTAGAAAATAGCAAGGTGCCTTTGGCAATTCAGTGCATTCCTTAAGTTGGGAATGCACTGCAGATTAGACATAGGTTCTTGTTCCATCAGCAGACTCAAGTTATGTTGAACTGAGAGACCTGATACATTTCATATCTAGCTAGTTATTTAATATAACCATTCATGATGCAAAACCTGGATGCAAAACATAATTGATTAATATTAATTCTAAGAAAATAAACGATGTAATTAAAGTACGAAAATGTATTTTTAAAGAAAACAACTTTTAATTTTGTAACTATTTACTAACAGTTGAAATGGACTCAAATGTCATCAGTGACCTTTAGCAAGACAAGAAAGATTTCTGAGAGTAGTGAACTACGCAAGGAATTTGGTGACTGAACCTTATGCAGCTTAATCAGCACATGGACCCTTGTAGCTATCTCTCATAATTTATCGCATAGAGCCACAAATGTTAGTAAATTTAAGGGAGTGGGCAGCAAACTTGGGGCAAAAGCCACGCCTGGCACGATACGACTCCTCATGCCATTGAAATCTTAACTAAGGAACTAGGCCTAATATTATCAAGCTCATCATGTAGCTACCATGTACATTTACCCGTCTTAGTGCCAAGCTTCCTGATAAGGTATCACTGCAGCAACGCTCATTGATTAGAAGAACAAACTGAATAGCAATTTCCTGAATTACACATGGGCCGATTCTGGAATTTCAGATTGATTTGTTCTTTGGTGATACCCCTAACATTATTTGCATCACAAAATCCAGGACAATTTATTTGGGCTAAAAATACTAATTATTATTAATTCCTTAATATACGTTTACAAATTAAACAGGAAATTAAATTAACTAGTGATGTCTCGCAGGGATCGGTGCTGGGACCCTTACTATTTGTGGCACACATTGACTATTGGATATAAATGTAGGGCGTAAGGTTCGTTAGCCTGCAGATGACATGAAGAAGAAAAAACAAGCGGTAGTGTTATTGATATTGCGGATAGTCAAAGCTGCAGCATGACCTTGATGAGTTGGTAAAATACGCAGAGCAATGACTGATGGAATTTAATCCTGAAGAATGCCATGTGATGCACGTTGAGAGGACCAATAAATGGTGGGGCCTTATGGGGAATTGAGGGACAGTAGGTCAAGCCCAAGGATCCATGATGATCACAATGCATTAGGTAATGAAAAAGGCACAAAGTTCTGGAGTAACTCAGCATGTCAGGCAGTATCTCTAGAAAACAAGGATAGGTCAAGTTTCTGGTCGGGGCCCTTCTAAAAAGACATTTGGGGCACTTGCCTTCATTAACCATGGTACAGAATACAAGAACAGGAAGGTTATGACTCAACTTCTTGGTTACGTTATGTTACAGCTGGAATACTGTTTTCAGCTCTAGTTGCCACATATAGAAAGGACGTGAACATTTAGTGCTTAAGTGTCCCTACCTACTTATGCTTTTAGTGCCTAATTATCCAGTTTCATACCCCTTGTTTCTCATTAGTTTTGTTTCCAGAATTGTAAGCATAAGAGTTATCAAACATTTTCCTCGTACGTTTAAGCATCTTTTGGTATTTGGAATAAATTATACTTCATTTCTACCATTTTGCAAGATTTTCCACTATTAATACATCATATTTAATATATTCTTCAATAAATTTGCATACGAGCACCTACCTCACTCAGTAAATTCAATTTGAATATTTTTTTACAAGAATTATGTAAAATGAAGCTTGCAGTACATAAGCACCTGCTACACTAAAACAAAGAAATGTTTTTCACAAAGTGGCCACTAGATAGAGCCTATGCGCTGTACAAAATTCAAAACTGTACCTTTAAAATAAAGATAAAATTTAAATAAAACAAGAAATGACATTTAATCAACATAAAAGTATAGGCCAGTGTAAGAATTCCAATATCAGCAATAAAGTGATTCCCACGGAATGCAACAAGAATTTTCAGCAGAGATTGTTCAGTTTTCTAGAAAATTAACACCAATGCAGAGAATGGAAACAATTGTTTTCAGAAAGAAGAAATTAAATCAATTTAGAAGGAGACTGAATTCTTTCCTATCCTAAACCTGCTAACATCAACCATTTTTTTTGTAATATTAACCGACATAGTAAAGAACCAATTAAAGAAAACAACAATTACAGGAAATGTTTTAAGGTTATGCTGGGGATGGAGGGGTACCATTTGTAATATTCTATTCCTAAACTTTCAATAATGATGCATTGATTTAATAATTGTATACCTTGATAATGATGCAGGTAACACCGGCTTCGTTGAAGTTTGTGTTTCTTTACTATAATCTAGGTTTTGCGTTGGATTCTCCTGGTCGCGATCAGTTAAATCATTTACTGAATTTACAGCTAGATTTCTTTTGTTTTCCAATGAACTGGACATTTCTTCTTGGCAGTTCCCCTTCTTCAAAGGAAGAATATTACATTCATTTGTGTTTATTGTGCAAACATCCAATGGGCCCATACTTTGAGAAACACAGAGTGCTTCAATATTTGATAACTTTGTGGCTTCATTGCTCCGACTTTTATTTTCCAAAAAAGTTCTGTTAATATCCCCAGAGACATCCACAGATACTGGAAATTGACTAACAGTAGCATCAAATGGAGACAGTGAGATAATTCCTTTCATCAAAGCTGAGTCACTATACGATTTAGAAAGTAAAGAGTCTATTGGCCTGACAGTACTAATGTGTGTATTTTCAGCTTGAGCATTTCCTGACTCATTAAGTTTTGTCTGGGGGACATGATCAATACTTGAATCATCTTCTCCTTCATTTTCAGGCACCAGAGTTTCTCTGCTTTGAGACGGCGAAAGGTCAGATCCTGCAGGACTTGTATTTTCTGACAAAATATTTTTGTTTGATTCTGCCTGAGGCAGTGGACGAAGCAATAAAGCAACTTCAGCACTTTTTAACAACAATCCAACACAAATTTTGGTTTCCGCTGCTGCCTTTCCAGTTATCTTCTCTATATTCTTCTGAAATTTTTCCTGAAGCCTTTTCATTGACTGCTGAAGACGGAGCAAGAAACAGTACTGATGATGATTAATCTGCATGCTCACATGCTTTTGAACATGTATAAGAACATGCGTATCTGCATCTGATGACTGCAAGGATTTCAGAGGTTTAGTAAGAGCATCTAAAGAATTTGATTTACCCAGTCCATTAGTGAACGGCTCAGATTCTGTACTATAATAATCTCTCAAAAGCTTTTTGTGACGCAAACGAACGCTAAAATCACTGGATTCGCTTTTGCGAATTTGAGGGGCAGACTGCCCGGAAGGTGGAACAGTTAATTGCGATTTTGCAAATCTAATGGGTTGAGAAACCCAGATTGAAAGTGGAAAAGAATCCACAAATCCCACAGGTCTTCCTTTTCCACTCTTCATTCCTTCATAGTCAACCCAAAATTGTGAAAAGTGCACAGCCCACACATCTGTAGCAGCAAATGTTTTCAATGCATTTGTACTCAACTTTGGAGTAACTAAGCCCTTATAAATATCGTGCAGTTTGGTATCCTGTTCATGGGCATGTCTTTGAAATACTGGATGCAATATATTGAAATTTTCTGTTGTTTTGGGAAAGGTTGTGAATGTTTTGCTAAAAAGGTTTTCATCTTTGAACTGTTGCAGTATGGCTTCCAGGTCTGCCCGCGTACAGTGTGGTGAGAGTCTCGTATTTGTAGCAATAATTTCAGCAGTCTGAATAGAAATCGATTGTGGATGGTCTTGATGCCCATTCGGTCCCATATCAGTTGGAACAATAAACTGACAAAGAGCAAAGATATAGTCAGTTCAAACAACATGGAGAAACAGTTAAGAAATATTTTTTTCAATGTTACAGTCATAAATACTATTTTTGACCATTAATTAAATCTATAATCATTTTATATGGTCAATGTGACAAGATGAGTAAATCAGATATAGTTAATTTGCTCGGGCGCAGATAAAATGTTATCATTTGGATAAAACTGCTTTGACTGCTTGTGCATGTGTACTTTAACCATCATGTCTGAATGCTTTTTGGTAAGGGTAGCTGTAACAATGGCTTTGTAACCAATAATGACAATGTAACCAAGTAATTTGCCCGAGACTAAAAATGTATTGTAATAAAAATAATCTGCAACAACCAAAACCAAATTCATTTTTCTTAGATCATTTTTGAATAGAAAAACATCTTAGACTAACCTCATTAACACAAACCAATGATTGTAGTGGCTGTACTTCAGCCTCAAAGTTAATCAATGCCTCATTGTATATACCTTGAGCATCAATCCATCAACTCGTATGTCCACATGTTCATCCTCTTTCCCACTATCAAGCTTATAGATAGCTGTGAACTGCTCCAGACTCTGTCGCAGATCAAGTATAAATTGGTTCAACCACAGCATGCTCCTGGGATCTAGTGTCAACTGTAGTGCATTCAGCTGTATGTAAAGATTAGGGCAAGGAACTGCAAATAGGAATAAATGCATGTTATTTAAATCTGTGCTGATGATATCAATATTCAATGCTAGACCCATTCTACTGGAGATGGGATACTCTTAACTTCCACCCAACCAATCATAGCACTTATTGCAATTACATCCGAAATGTAATCAGGATTTCTCATGGAATTCTCCAGGACAACTATAAATTACAAAGTGTAGAGAAAGAAAAAATCATATATAATGGGTTTTGCAATTTCAAAATCTATTAGATTCGTTCATTATGTTAGATTTAATAGAAAGATAATTTGCTAAGCTGCAAAATTCAGTATTAAATAACGTATTTTCACCATATTGCTTTGCCTTCATGATTTAATGTAATAAACTACATTCTGAGCATTTCTTAAAGCTATCCTTTAAACAGAACTTTAAAAGGTAGCATTATTTCAGAATCTCATGCAAATTTAAAAAAAAAAGTAATTTCAACTAATCATGTGTAGGAAAGAACTGGCAGCAACAACTGTCCCTTTACACCCCCCTTGACTCCATCCAAGGACACTGACAGTTTTTCCAGGTGAGGCAGAGGTTCACTTGCACCTCCTCCAACCTCATCTACTGTATCCGCTGTTCCAGGTGTCAACTCCTGTACATCGGCGAGACCAAGCGCAGGCTCTGTAATCGTTTCGCTGAACACCTCCGCACAGTCCGCCTTAACCTATCTGATCCATCAGTTGCTCAGTACTTTAACTCCCCCTCCCATTCCCAATCTGACCTTTTTGTCTTGGGCCTCCTCCATTGTCAGAGTGAGGCCCAGCGCAAATTGGAGGAGCAGCACCTCATATTTCGCTTGGGTAGCTTACACCCCAGCGGTATGAACATTGACTTCTCTAACTTCAAATAGCCCTGGCTTTCTCTCTCTCTCTCTCTCTCTCCCTCCATCCCCTCCCACTTTCCCAGTTCTCCCACCAGTCTTACTGACTCCAACTACATTCTATCACTCCCCTAACATCAGGTTGAAGGGTCTCGACCCGAAACGTCACCCATTCCTTCTCTCCATAGATGCTGCCTCTCTACATTTCTGCATACTCCAGCATTTTGTGTCTACCTTCAACCAATCATGTGCTTGAAAAGATTGCATGACACATGTTGTGGTATGTCACCTATATAATACACAAGTTTAAGAAAGAACTGCAGATGCTGGAAAAGTCAGACAAAAATGCTGGAGAAACTCAGCGGGTGAGGCAGCATCAATGGAGCAAAGGAAGATGCTGTCTCACCCACTGAGTATACCGGCATTTTTGTCTACCCATTCCTTCGCCCCATAGACGCTGCCTTACCTGCTGAGTTTATATAATATACATAGTGATTGAGTGATCAAAATTTTACTAGAATATTTTCCCACTATACAACTTCCACTATCCACTTTGCACAAAATCAAATAGCTAAATGGATTCATTGTCGATAAAGGTAATCTAGTGATACAGGAGCAATGCAGTTAAGTGGTGCTGAAGTAAAAGATCACTCTGATCTCAATGAACAGCAAATCAAGCACACAGCATCAAATGGCCTACTCTGCATCTATTTCTCATGTTCTTTCTACAACTACTTTCAGCATATTGTTATATTTCACATTTTCCACAATTACAGTATTTAACTACTATATTTTAAAATATGTTCCATACCTATGCAAGTCTTATGGAATAAGTACTCATTCATTTACAGAGAATTAAATCAAAGATTAAAATTCAAATGTTTCCTGCAGTTCCTCCCAATTGAGAATTTCAAATTATGTTTCATATCATTGATCAACAGATCCAGTTGGCTATTTAAATAATTGAGAATCTCATTAAATAAAATTTTTTTTTTTTCACTAATGAACTTATAATTATACAAATATTGATTTAGTCTTTGCTCAAATCTTGCAATATTCTATACTTAATACTTTGTGATCGTAATTAAGCAATAATGCAATCTGGTGAAAATCCATGTAAAAAGATTTGACTAAGCACTTGATTTATTCTCCCAGATATGATTCATTGACTGTCATTCAGAATCATTAAATGATGAAACGACATGATTAACAATCAGCCCACCAAGAAGAAACCATTTTTCGGTAATAATAGTGCAACCTGTACAGAAAAGGAGATCTAGGGCAGATGTTTGGTGAAGGTTCTTTTCCAACCTGTCCAACACATTCCATAAGGCTATAATGCAAGGTCACAAAAACTGGTTTTAACAGCAACAATCACTATACACTTGAGAATACTTAAAAATTAAAATTAAAAGCATTTTAGTGAACATATAGAATCAAAATATGGTACATAAGCGCCAGACAGTTAACATTATTTGTTCATTAAGTTGCTGCAACATATACTCGCAGAAACGTTCTGCTTAAATACATGGCACAGAGTACCAATGCACAGAAATCTAGCAAATGTAAATTAAATTTGAAAAGTTATTTTCATTCTACCGACAGAAACATTTGACATCTTGGTCGTACGTGGTGCACATTAATTCCATTTTCATTTATCCTGATGCAAATAGTTTCTAATCAAGGTTACAAACATTCCTGTCTCTGTGGCGTAATAAAATCAAAATATAATAATAATGATGCAATCCTGACATTTTATCACTCAGGGCTCTCTGACTGTCTATATGTATATAACGGATAATTGTTTGCATATCATACATATTGCTAACAAATAACTGATATTTTGAACCAAAGAACCATAGCTTGGCATCTCAACTAACAATCCACCAAGGTTTAATCACAAAAGGCATGTGGTCAGCAAAACAATAACTTTCACCAGCTGACCAGCCGGGTATCCTGGTCACTAACTATTTTAACTCCCCTTCCTGATCTCATACTGACCTTTCAGTCCTTGGCCTCCTCCAGTGCCAGAAGGTCATGTGAATTGGAGGAACAGCATCTCATATGAAAGGTAAATTTGTCAATTTCAAACAACCCCCCTCTGGTCTGCACACATTTCTCCCACCATGCTAGACACCATGCTACTTCCCCCTTCTCTGTACACTCATTCATCATCCCAGAGTCCCATAGTTCCCTTTTCTTGTTTCCTACATCCCATCCACCCATATCCCTTCCTCTAGCTTTAAATGCCACTGCTCCTCTTCCCTTGCTGTCTATTTTGTATCCTGTTCACCTCCAGACTTTGTCACTTACTCCATCCGTCTGCCAATGAAACCATGCCCTCACCTACTTCTACCTATCACCTGCCAGGTTTGTCCAGCTTTCTCCCCTATACAACAAGCTGTCTGGAGAAGGATCCCAACCCAAATTGTTGCCTGTCCTTTTCCACCACAGATGCTGACTGACTTGGACCTTGATACTCTAGGACTTTATGCTTTGCTCAAGATCCCAGCATCTGCAGTTTCTTGTGTCTCCACTCTACCCTACCTTTTGTTAAAATAAATTCACACCATCACCAACCTCCCAATGGGGTGTCTGCTGTAAAATGGGTAACAGGGATGTAACAGCAATTCTCTTAAAGCTCAGTTCAAGGGACCACCTTGAAGTTGCTCGTCAGAGAATGGAAATAGATTTATTAATGTTTATTTAAGACAATCTTCTATGCAGTATTTTTCAATCAAATGAAAATAGGAAAATTAGAGGAATCTTACTGATGATACCAGCTCTTAACAAGGTTTTAGTTTGTTGCCTGAAACGTAGTGAATGTTGCCAAACTCAAGGACCAGTTGAAATGAGACAGGTCTGATTATCTTTTTGTGAATAGTACACAGATAGCTATGTTTTAATAAGATATTGCAGAATATGTTTGAGATTTGAGGAAAGCCACAGATTGTATGTAATAAAATTAGAAAGGTTGTTGTCTTACTGCATCATTCCCAAGGAACTTTGAGGGTAAGTGAATTAAATTATTTCATCCAACAATAAAATACCCCAAATCAACCATTCATAAGGACATCAGTGCTTCACTTTCTCTCACGTCAGACAAGGGTTTCAACCAGAAGTTTTCATATTTAAAATAAAAACGATAAAAATAATGTTAATTCTGTACATAACATCATAAAATGTATTCTTACTAGGAAAGTCTTTTCCATCTGGGAAATAATATTCAGTGAATTCAATGTGAATAGCTGCCATTTCGGATGGAAGATATAATGACTTCTTATTGCAACAGATCATAGCTTTGGGAGAATCTCTTCGCTGATCTGCTGTAGAAACCTGCAGGGGACCAAGTTAAGAATGTTACCAAGTTAGCAAGATAATGATTTCACCATTAGCGACAACTTTGGAGCTCAAGGAGCATTCAAAATCCATTGTGGAAAGTTAAGCAACAAAATTAGATATTTAATAATTAGTGGAGTAACACCACAAAAGGTTTGACTTCCCCACCCCCACAAAAAATGAAGTCACTGACGTCCATTGGAGAAGAGTGTCAAAGCTAGAAGAGAGTCACTACTCATATCCAATTGGAAGTCTAGTTATATGCTGCACAATTCACTCTTAAATGTAGGTTTATGTTGGGCTATAAATACTACTTCACCAATGTCACCCATGTTTTAAGCATAATTGACACATTTTTTAAACATCCTTATTTTTTTAGGTTGATCATTCCAAGAGCAAGTTAGCCCATTCTGCAAATGGCTAATAGTGTTAATTATAAATACAAGTTTAAAAGACAATGTCAGAAGCTGCAGTCTCCAATCAGAAAAGTTCTTCAGGCATGTGGAACCTTTCCCCGGACAGATTTTTATCAGCATTTCACAGATTTTCTTTTAGAAACATATATATTTAATCATTTTTGGACATTCTGTAACCAATGCAATGATACAATTGTCAGCATTAAACCAGCAGGAAATTGTCCGTGTCAGAGAATCTGATTTTGTATTTAAATGTCGTTTTCAGATTTGTTTACTTTATGCAAATAAATACATTTCTAATCTTATCAGATTTGAGGCAGGGAGAGTAAATTAAGAGCAAATGTTATTGGGCAAGACCATATTTGATATGTGGGAGTTGATTAAAGATTAGCTGGTCAGAGATCAGGACGGGCATGTTTCAGTGAGGAGGATGGCAAAGTAAGGGAACAATGAATGATGAGAGGGTAGCAAATCTGGTTAAAAAGGGAAAATAAGAAAATATATGTAATGTTCAGGAAGATTACATTAGACTGGGCCTAAGAAATATAAAGAAAGCAGGAAAGAGGTTAAATGTATTTCAGTTTATTTATTTGTTAATTATTGTCATATGTACTCACTTACAACGAAAAACGTTGTTTTGTTTGCCTCGAGGCAAATCCTACCATATCCGAGTGAAATAAGTAGTGCAAAAGAAAAAGGAAATAGGTGTGCAGAATATAGTGTTGCAGCTACAGAGAGCAGAGCAGATTAAAAAAACTGCAGGGGCTGCAATGGGGGAGATTGGGAGACCATGAATACATCCTTAGCCAATGAGAGGCATGTTCAATAGTCTGACAACAACGGAGAGGGACAATGTATATAATTGATGGCAGACCATTAACAGCATCAATGTATAGATAGATCTAGGGGTCCAAGTCCATAGCTCCATGAAAGTAGCAAGACAAGTAGATAGAGCAGGACAGAAGGATTAAGGTACGTTTGCCTTCATTGGTCAGTGTATTGAATACAGGAGGCAGGAAGTTGTGTCGCAGCTTTATGAAACTTTGGTTAGGCCTCATTTGGAATATTATGTGCAATTCGGGTTGCCCCATTACAGGAAGGATATAGAGGCTTTGGAGAGGGAGCATAAGAGGTTTACCAAGATGCTGTCTGGATTAGAGTGTATTAGCTATGAAGGAAAGGTTGAAACTTGACATTATTTTATCTGATGTGTCGATCAAGTCCATGAAATTATGAGAGCATAGATAAGATAAACAATCGGGACCTTTTTTCCCCCAGAATGGCAATGTCAAATACTGGAAGGCATAGCTTTAAGGCAAGAAGAGGTAAATGTTTGTTTTGACAGAGGTTGGCAGTAGCCTGAAACATGCTGTCAGGGGTGGTGGCAGAAACAGATATGATGGTGGCAGGAGCAGATATGATAGTGGCATTTAAAAAGCTTTAAGATATGCACATGAATGTGCAGGGAAAGAAGGGATATAGATCATGTACAGTCAGATGGGATTAGTTTAATTTGGTATCACATCAGCCATTGTTCAATGTTCTATCATCACACCCAAATTGGAATGATTCGGGAATAAATCCTGGCAGAAGTTACATTAGTTACACAAACTGAACAGTTTCCTTTTATCAAAATGCTCCATTTTTATTGCCAAGCCCAATGTCAATCTGTATACATAATTTGTAGCATTTACATGATAAGCTTCTCATTCTGGCCTTGGGAAATTTCTTGTTACATTTTGAAAATCTAAAAGTAACTTTATTCTCATTCATCAACTTAATTACCATCACAAGGAATTCTGGTCCATTTGTGATATAACCTATGACTCAAAACATTATGACTCTTCTTGATGACAAATCGATACTTATGGGCCTGTCCCACTTGGGCAATTTTTTAGGCGAGTGCAGGAGACTGCGCTCGCCACATGGTGGTCTCTGGTGAGTCTCCTTCATGGTCATGAGGAGTTCCCGCATTCTGGGAACTAGTCGCGGGAACTAGGTCGCCGCAATTTCTCAGTATGGTTTTATGCGCCGCAAACATTCTCATACATGTTGAATAATTTTGCCATGTATGTAGACCGAAAAAAGTTTGTAGTTCACCATGGAGATTTTCATTGATAAAAAAAAAAATGTCCTATAGTCAGAACCAGGATGCAGGTAATTGTAAATGTGGAGTTCACAGCCATGTAGTTGTAGGTAATCTTTTAGGTACCGTCACTGTGCTAGCTGTAAAGTTTTGTTCAGTGTTTGTCTGTATCGCCTTTCTGCTGAATTTCCGCGCTCCCCCTTTTATTCAAATTGACTCATTGGGAAATGAAAAAAAAAAAAAATGTAAGCAGTAGTTTTCAGAACCAAGGATAACCAACCGGTAATTTTAAATGTCCGCCGAACTTCACAGCTGTGTATCTCTGGCTTATTAAAAGTTGACCACTCCTTCTCACCCCCCCACTCTTTTAAAGGACTTACCGTACACTGTGCTAGCTGTCTTAATGTCCATCAGCAGCTCCGCAAACCGCAGCTCCAGGAGCTTCCAGCACTGTTCATCACCCCGGTGCGCTTTGTCTGGAGCTGTCGATCACCTCCAGGTAGGCTCTGCACCGACTGAATAATAGTCACGTCCTTTGAAGGACGGTATCCCCCGCACCGTGCCCTCTTCCCCCACATAAAAAAAACAGCGCTAAACAAAAAAACCCGGGCTGTAGGTGGAGGCTGCTTGCCCTGCCGTGTGTGTGTGTGTGTGTGTGTGTGTGTGTGTGTGTGTGTGTGTGTGTGTGTGTGTGTGTGTGTGTGTGTGTGTGTGTGTGTGTGTGTGTGTGTGTGTGTGTGTGTGTGTGTGTGTGTGTGTGTGTGTGTGTGTGTGTCCACTCTGACAGTCGCCGTTCCAGTTCCTGGTTTTTCAGGCGAAATCCGCTGAAAAATCACTTAAGTGGGACAGGCCCGTTAGGGTAATGTCTTAATATTAACGTAACACGAGTTTAATAGCACATCAAACTAATTCCAGCTCCAAAATATCAATTTCTCACCTGATAAATATTTAGATCCTCCACTCTAATAACAAAACAACTAGATAATAGCTTTGTTCTTGGCTGCAGACTTGTTGAAGCTGAAATATTAGCAGAACTTGTTCCTTTTGACATCTGCTCCTTCCCTGTAGTTACAGGTTTATGTCTGAGTGTGGTCTCTACATAGATTAAAAACAAGCATATATGATATTTACCAAAAATTCAGTTTGTAAAATAACAGCTCCTGTTCAATGAATTCATTTTTGTTTCAAAACCTTTCTAAACAGTCAGTAAAAATCATTCATAATCATGATATTTAAAAAAAATCTGCCATACAAACGGTTGGCAATTCTAATGGTGAGATAACCTCCCCAGGTGATCAATCTTCACTCAGAAAGTTGTTAGTTCCATGGATGTATTGTTCATAATTATGTTTCTGAAACTGTGCAAGCCAAGGGAAGTGAAGGATCTCAACTCCCAAATGAGCTTTGATGGCAACTGATCATTGCAATTCCCTAATATGCAAAATAAATGATGCAGGGAAACTGATAAATGTAATAAGTGGATATTTCAGATTTATTTGAAATTAATACAGATAACCTAATGCTTTACAATTCTTTTTGGACAATTTTCTTTACCAAAGCTGGAGCTCATATTTGACAAAAAAAAAGGATATGGTTGTATCATTATAAGAATAACTAATGGAACATTTGAGATGAGCTTTTAATTAACCGTGGGGTAGGCAGTGATACAACTGTTACTGTTCCTGCTCCATCGCTTCAGACGTCTGGGTTTGATCCTGACCTTGGATGCTCTGTATATGGTGTTTGGACAATCTCCCTGGGATTGTTTGGACCCCCCCCCAGCTGCTTCAGTTTTCTCCCACACTCCAAACATGTGCTAATTGGTAGATTCAACTACCAAATTGCGTTGTCTGGAGAATCAGAAAGATGTGATGTATATGTAAGAGGATAAAATGCGATTAGTGTAAATGGCTTTATAGTCAACATGGACAAGGTGGGCTAAAGGGCCCATTTCCATGATGAATATCCAGAAAGACTGGATAGACTCGGCTTGTACTCGCTAGAATTTAGAAGATTGAGGGGGGATCTTATAGAAACTTACAAAATTCTTACGGGGTTGGACAGGTTAGATGCAGGAAGATTGTTCCCGATGTTGGGGAAGTCCAGAACAAGGGGTCACAGTTTAAGGATAAGGGGGAAATCTTTTAGGACCGAGATGAGGAAAACATGGGGTATGGAGAGAAGGCAGGTACAGGATATTGAGTTGGATGATCAGCCATGATCATATTGAATGGCGGTGCAGGCTGGAAGGGCCGAATGGCCTACTTCTGCACCTATTTTCTATGTTTCTATGAATAGCTCGCAGCTCATTGTTTAGAACTATGGTTTCAGTGAAAAGATTAGTTAGCACCCCTGCAGAACACAGATGCATTCCCCATAGATAATTGTAACTCTGTTTCAGTCAAGAGTTTTCAATGAGCCCTTTCTCTGGCAATACACAGACAATTCAATTCCTATTGTTAACCAAAAAAAGCATATACAAAATACTGACCTATTAACACGTGTGGCGGTGAACCATTAGGTGAAGGTGACGGAGGTTTACTTTTATTATAGTCCATCACCGCTTGTTTCAGCATATCAACATTCGACTTGAATTCTTTTAGTAACTCTTTTGTCCAACTCGATCTTGTTTTTGTAGCCTCATTATAGTACATCCAGTGCTGACAGCTGTCTCCTGAAAATATTTAAGAAACAAACAAAACATTCAGTCATGTTGGCAATCATCACAGCCACTTCTGTTGTTCTCCATCCCGCCCAACAAATGCAAATTTTGGGAGAGGAGGCACAAACGAGAGGAAGGGGAATATTATTATTACTGCAAGGTCATTCTTTCACCCAACAGAATATTTAAGCACCGTTGCCATCCATTTCAAAAGCTTTACCAGTCAATCATTTGGTCACAGTTTCACACTGTGCCAAGTTATTTGCAAACTCAGCATGCTATTTGAGTCTTCAAATGAATTTCCAACTCTGAGTTTGAAAGTACAAAGACTGTCTACTTCCATGTAATTATTCCTATATATGCCTATCATCTGCCAAAACCTGCATGCATGCTTCACATCTCAAGACTTAAAAAGAACAATGTTGTCCACAATCCTCTCTCCAGACGTTCTCCTTCTCAGAATACGTTCAATGTCCAAGCAGGGATTATAAGGACATTCACTTCACCTGTGCCAATACGTTTACAAACACGGCTCGACCGACCACCACCTAATTCTTCTGCTACTTCCATCAGGCTGACCTCAATAACAGTGGAAACGGATTTTCTTGCGGGCACATTTTTTTGTTGAAGGTCTCAAGGACCCTCCATCAAAAGTTTGTTCCAGACATAGCCTCAAACAATCTGACTCACAAACAACAGGAATCAGAAGTGTACTTAGTGACCAGAAGAACTTGAAAACCCATCATAATTAGAGCATGTTAAGAGATTCCTAGTCTCCCTGAAACACTTGTGATGAGAATTACCAGAATATCCAGGAGTTAATTAACCACAGAAAGATACAAAATACTTGACTAACTCAGCAGGTCAGGCAGCATCCTGGGAGAATTCATCCGAGGTGTCGTGGAGGGATCAGTTTCTGCAGAAGGCAGAAAGGGTGGAGATGGGAAGATGTGATTAATGGTGGGATCACGATGGAGGTGTTGGAAATGTCAGATGATGATGTGTTGGATATGTAGGTTGTTGGGGTGAAGTACGAGGACCAGGGGAACTCCATCCTTGTTGCCTCTTGGGGGGGGGGGGGGGGGACGGGGGGGGGGGGGGAGCGAGTTTAGAACTCCAGGACACAGAAGAGATACAAGTGAGGGATCCATCAATGATATCTGGGAGGAAACCTGCTCACCAAAAAATGAGGTATATCAAATGGAAAGCCTCATTTTTAGATCAGATGCTGAGTTCCTGACCCACTGAGTTATTCCAGCAATTTGTGCCTATCTTGGGTATAAGCCAGCATCTGCAGATCCTTGTTTTTACACGTTAAGTAACCACAAACACAAGCTATTCCCGTCATGTCTCAAGAGAAAATAGACACCTGTGGGAGGTACCGAGGAGGCAAAGCCTAACAAAAATGATAACTTATGAGACACAAGAGATAACAGATGCTGGAATCTGAAAAAAACAAACTGCTGAAGAAATTCATTGGGGACCCATTCAATAATCATGTGTGGATTTCTCAGCATTGACAAGATGATCAAGGACTCAGCATGTTGTGAGCCAGAAATAGAGGAGCCAAAGTGGCCTACAACCTGTTGGAAGGAACACTTCGAAAAACTCTTCAAACCAGATTGTATCCGATCACGTGTCCTTAACCCCACGTTGATTTGACAGGAGGTTGCAAACACCATATCAACAGAGTAAGGAGCAAAACCTCCAAAGCCATCTAAACCTCTGGGCAGGAACTGCCGGCAAAATTGTTATTTCTCTTGTACGGGAAAAGCAGTACATGCTAGAGGTTATCAGGGATGATTTCATAGAAACATAGAAATTAGGTGCAGGAGTAGGCCATTCGACCCTTCGAGCCTGCACCGCCATTCAATATGATCATGGCTGATCATCCAACTCAGTATCCCGTACCTGCCTTCTCTCCATACCCCCTGATCCCCTTAGCCACAAGGGCCACATCTAAATCCCTCTTAAATATAGCCAATGAACTGGCCTCAACTACCTTCTGTGGCAGAGAATTCCAGAGATTCACCACTCTCTGTGTGAAAAAAGTTCTTCTCATCTCGGTTTTAAAGGGTTTCCCCTTATCCTTAAACTGTGACCCCTTGTCCTGGACTTCCCTAACATCGGGAACAATCTTCCTGCATCTAGCCTGTCCAACCCCTTAAGAATTTTGTAAGTTTCTATAAGATCCCCTCTCAATCTTCTAAATTCTAGAGAGTATAAACCAAGTCTATCCAGTCTTTCTTCATAAGACAGTCCTGCCATCCCAGGAATCCCATTTCAAGGAGACAAACAAGATTATGGAAAGTACAGGTCATCAGCACCGCAGATCCTCCTATCCATGTGTAGGGCACTCTTAACCCAACATATGGACAGCCTCCTTGTATGCCTGGCACATCCATATGTTGGGTTACGAGCACCCGATATATGGAGACCCGTGCATTTGGGATACCAGTGTGGTGGACGGAAATGGACCCCAATTTTGGCATAGCCTTTGATGGCATTCAGGCCCTGCCATAGACGGCTAGCACCTGTTCGATTGAGTTGAGCCCCCAGCTCATTTTGATAAGAGTCTTTAAGAATCATTTCCAATCGCAGTCAAAAATTGACCACGTAACCCACTTCCCAGGTGTCAGCGGTTAGGGGGAGAAGGCAGGAGAATGGGGTTGAGAGGGAAAGATAGATCAGCCATGATTGTGGCAGAGTAGACTTGATGGGCCGAATAGCCTAATTCTGCTCCTAAAATATAAACTTCCCAACTCTTCGTTTGCAGAGCCAGTGGTTATGGTTCTTCAAGAGCAGATCTGTTTGCTTTTTACAGAAGTAGAAGTGCAAAGGTGTCATGATTTCAGGAAGGGATGTCAAATTAATACCATAGATGTTAAGCCTTATTTTAAACCCATACCTGCTCTGTGATAGGGATAGTAATCCACTGTAATCTGTGTAAAGGAGAGTTGCATGGCTCCTCCTTTGCTCTCTTTTGGAAAACCTGCCAAAGGAGGAAAAAGCTTACAAGAATCGTTTCCATAAATTTAAGCCAAAAAACTATTCACATTTATTTTTCCTTGCATAAGAAACAAATAATTTACTCAAGTAATTTGCGGCAAATACAATTTAACATTGGCAAATAGAGGGTGGATTTTGCTTTTATGTATGCAAAACATATCTACTCAAATGGAAATATTTTAAAATAACAACCCCCCACCCCCGGTCCTATGTTCCAATGCTACTCAAAACTCACTGGGCCCTGGTTGCCATGCTTCCTAAAATGAACTGCGTTCACTGCAGAATTTATTATACCAGTGCAACATCCTGAGAAAATGAAAAGTGTATTGAGGAATTAATATGAATAACTACTAATAGTCCACCAGTCTGACTCCACCGATGTCCCAACCAAGCCAGATTATGTTTTATTTTAAGGACAAAGGCCAAAAGGAATACAAATTTAGCCAACTCAAGTCAGTGATATTTCAAAACTAATGCATTACAAATTAAAACCACAGTATACAAAAAATATCCAGTTTTCAGCCTATTCATTTCAAATCAAAAGACAGTAAGGCAGTGTACCTCTTTCCTTCACATGAATGTCATCACAAACGTGCAAATCCAAATGAGAAATTATTAAATGATAAGATGTTTCCTTTACATCAAAAGCATGAAAAAGTTTGGCAAGAGCATCATTCTGATCAGCTGCTGCTATAGTTTGCGGAGTTCTAACCTGTTGGGAAACAGGAACTGGAGTTGCACTCTGCAAGAGAAATGTACAAATGTTACCCCAATTCCATTATTATAACATGGAAGTAAATTAACTATTTATATCTAATGGCTTTTATAAAAAAGACCAACAACCTGAAATGCACACCATTGTGTTCTACACTATTGACAGCCAGCATTTCCTGTTTTAGCTTAACCATTGAGTACTTTACCATCAGACAAGGTTGTAAAGTAAGTCTATAACTTGAACTATTTTTTCAATATTCACCCTTACAATAGTGTTCACATTTCCCAATTATTTTCAGAACCTGCAATCAACCTTTGCTTCTGAATCATTGTCTTCCCCAACCACATCCATTATCTAAACCAGCTCTTTGTCAATCTTCAACACTTCCTCAGATCCAAAGCTAAACTTTCAACCTCAAATTTTAACCCATAATTTACAGAGCCTGTATCTACTTCTGAGATATTGGACATGACCATTCCCCCTCAGCACTTACATCCTACAGGTCACCCTCCCAGGTTACAAGTTGGAAATTTGGTTGCAAGCAGAGATCTCACACGCCAAAAGATGTCTGCAGGCCCACAGCTACTGACAAATCTGAACCGCCAGTCTCCCAAACCGCCATTCGCATGCACAGGCCTAAGGCACGGCCGGTGTTCGTAAACTGGGGAGATCCTGGATTCCAATAGCATTGTGCACTTCCCAACATCGGAAAATCTCACCTCTGAGTAAGGCTGATAATCGGAGAGCAAAGCTGAAATGTTTTCTATGGTCTGAGACTGAATCTCTACTCAGAAATTTAGTCACCAAATTTGAACCACGCAAAATTTAATCCAATCGCACGTTTTGCGAAAAATGATTTTTATGTGCAAATTTATTTGCAGCGAAGCATATTCTCCATCGCTCTATTCCCAAATTCATATTGTATCAGAACAAACTAAATGGCTTTCCATGCCAACTCTCATAACACTGGGAAATGTTTAGAGTTGATTCTTCCCTTTGTTACATGGACCGAATACAGCTTGCTGATTTACTTAATTCGACAGAACTTCAAGACTCCTAAGCATATACCAAACCCCAGACGTTCTCTCAGCTTTTTAACAACATCCAGACATCTACAATCAATTACACAAGAAAATCTGAAAAACATTTAACTTTCACAAATCCTCATGTTACATTTCATTGCTATATTTGTGAATGCACTAATCACAATCATATCAATTTATGCGCAATCATTATTACAACTACAATATAATGCTTGAAATTGAATAATTTGTAAACAACCACCTGGGTTGGTGCAGAAGCCATGCTCTTCCTTTGCTGCGCGGATTTTTCTATGACTTCACTCAGAGACTTTGAATATTGTGCCATTGCTTTCAACTGGGAGTCGGTCAAAACCCACAACAAGTCATCCAATAGAAGCACCAGCTTTGATGCCACCACATTGCAATCTTTTAACTGTTGAAATAAGAAGGGAAAAAAATCCCAAATCCTGTTAGATACCAAAAACACAGCTGAAGGTAAAATGGGAGTTCCACTGAACGGACTAAACAAAACATTTCCCAAGCATTAAAAATACCCCCACACAATCAATTAGGGTGCCATAAATCTGTCTATAGAGATACAGTAAAAGTTTGGTAAGCCAATGTACTCAGGTGGTGGCAACCTGACAGATTTTCTGGAATATAGAATATTATTACATCCATTTATTTACAGTAATTGACTATTTTCATCATTAAATCTATTCAATACGAAAATAAATTGGTAGTATAACAGACACCCAAGGATCCTATTTTAAACACGTTAGAGCATTGTGGTCAACCACACAGCTTCATGCACTCTTTTGCTGAAGATTATTTTGTTGTATGAAAGTACGCAGAATGATAGCACATCTGAAACAAACTTCGACTAAGGTCTCTATGCCCATGAACATAATCAGTTATTGCACTTCAACCACTTTACTCTCTTATCTAGTATGTTATTGTTGTAAATTTAAAATTGCATACATACAACAATGCAGGGATTCTTTTTCATCAAATAAACGATTTACTATTTCGTACCCTTCGCTTCAAGCTGACTTTCAGCTTGGACTGGTTTGTGATAAGCCGCACTGGTGCACTGAGGATATCGTGTTCCTCATTCTGGATTGCATCTGCCTCTATTCGGATCATCTGCCACGTAATCTCCTTGAATGTCAGAACCTGAGTGCAGAAGGAAAAACCATTAACCAACAAAAATAAAAAACAGATACCAATTAAATCCAGAGGTGAAACTGTACTACTGTTTCAAAAATAAATTCTATTGTTACTGTTCTATGAAAATCACATTGCTTAATAAACACTGATGGAATGGAAAAGCAGATTCTAGTTAATGAACATATTGTTCACAAGGAGTGGGAAAAAAATGAGGCGAATCTCACAGGCAAGCTTGCAGTGCAACATCAACTCCATATTCCTGCACCATCCTCCTTTTCCTCAACTTTCTTGATGCTAAACAGCTTGGTGAGAAGTTAGGATACAATGTCACTCAAATGCTGCCAAATGGCCTTTTTAAAAATTGGATTCTTTGCCCTTGAGAAGGAAGGACAAGCAGTCTTCTGGAACCGGAGATATCCACCTGGTGAAGGCAGTGTCAAGATATTTTGTGGGTTTATCACGATTTAATGAAATGCGAACCAATTTCAGAGAAGCCGGCAGTGCAATGTAGACCTGATCAACTAAAGATAATAGATTCACATTCTTAAAGTTAATCAGATTGTGTGTTAAATGAACAATCTACGAATTTCATGGTTATCAGACATGTCACAGTCTTTTTATTCCAATTTTATGGAACTTAATGAAAATTCTCCAGCTGTCACAGTAGGATATTAACATATTATTGCCTACTCCAAAAATGTCATTGATGGACCAGTGGGCATATGTCTTGTATTTTCATTTTCACAGCAGTCACCAAATACAGGGTCACTGTATCCTAAGAAAGTGCAGGTTTAGTTTACTGAAGATGCAGATGGTTCCACAAACCTGGGCCCTGTGCCAGAATTTTATGTCATTCAAGTGATCTTCAAGCACATAAAATTTGAACATGCAACTTAAACAAAATTAAAATATTTTTTAAATAAAATAACAGAAGTGCTAGACCAACAAAATAAATGACATCTTTACCTCGCCACGTTGAGGATCTTGTATTCGGGTGAACCGCAGATCACTTTGTTGCCAGCTTGTATTTACACTATATATTTGCAGCTGGGACAACTCAAAAGATGCATTGAAAGCTTTTGCCTTGATTTTAATAATGATGGAATTCACAGAAAGAGAGATTCCCTCGACAACTTTTTCAGCAAAGCCATACTCACTAGGGAAAAAGTAAATTGTTATGTCAGTAATTGAAATAACATGTGTTTGCTAACATATAAAAGCAAGGAACTGCAGATGCTGGTTTGCAGGAAAAGACACACAGTGCTGATGTAACATAGCGGTTTAAGCATAAATCCTGGAGAACATGGATAGGTGACGATTCGGGTTGTGACACTCCTCAGACTGACTGTGGGGGAAGAAAAAAGGCTGGAAGAGAGGGGCAGGACAAAGCCTGGCAGGTAATAGGTGGATACAGGTGAGGAGGGAGGGGTTAATAGGCAGATGCTTAGACAAAGGCCAGAGATGAAAAGTCAGATGATGCGAGACAAGGGGATTGAAGAGTTGTGAATAATGTAGTGGAAGGAATGTAGGTGGAAGGAGAGGGAGAGAGGGGAGGTATGTTCATACCATTAGGTTGTGAGATACCCAAGTGGATAATGAGGTGCTATTCCTCCAGTTTGCGTGTGATCTCAACCTAACAATGGTGGAAGCCCAGGACAGTTTTGTCAGGATGGGAATGGGAAGTGGAGTTAAAATGGTTAGCAACCTGGAGATCCAGTAAGCCTTGGCAGACCAGACATAAGTTTTCAGTGAAACTATGGCTTACTCATGCCGATGGACAGGAGGCCACATCAGGACCACTGGATGCATTAGATGAAGTTAGAGGAGGAGCATTTAACATACCAATTATAAGTAACCAACCTACTTGTTCACGTTTTTAAATGAGCAAAATACATATTATTGACTAATCAAAAAAGATACAACAAATATAAATTTGCATAACATCCAATTTAAAAAAAATATTCAAAATAAAGATATCACAGGATTTGACACAGTTCTAGTACAACAATTTCCTGATTAATGTTTGTCTTCGTGTCTCACCTTTGCCCTGAAGCTGTTGCAATAGGAGAAGGGCCATTTGGAGGGCGAGGCTCCTCACAAGTTCTCATCTCCATTTCTACCTTATCCAGGGACTAGATGAACACAATGAAAAAAAACTCAATATCCAGGTGATATTTAAGGCATTGGCACAGAGACAAGACATTTAATAGATAAGATATTTAGTTTAATTTTGAGATAAAGCCCAGAAACAGGCCCTTCGGCCCACTGAGTCCAGTGATCCCCACACATTAACACTATCCTACATACACTATGGACAATTTACATTTGTAACAAGTCAATTAACCTACAAAAACCTGGACATCTTTGGGGTCTGGGAGGAAACCGGAGCACCCGGGAAAAACCCACGCAGGTCACGGGAAGAATGGACAAACTCCGTACAGACAGCACCCGTAGTCAGGATTGAACCCAGGACATGGGGCTCTGGTGCTGTAAGGCAGCAACTCTAACGCTGCACCACCATGCCGCCCATATTACAAGTTTAAATGAGTAGTTAGAAATTCAAGGACAACAGCACAAGAGTGCAATAAAGAAGAACATTTGAAGTTGGTTAAAAATAATTTATTTTTCAAAAAATGATCCCTAGAATAGGACTGCCAAAGAAATGTGACAGAGAAAATATAAGATTCATTGTAAAAACTACATTTATTTGGATAATTATATGACAGTACAACAATTGTGGAAGAACAAAATCAATGGGACTGCGTATTCCATCATGTAAAGCCAACTTGTGTGAAATTACTCCAAGATATCAGCGTACAATTTATTGGTGGCGACCAACCTCTGACTCTTGACATTGTGCTTCAACTTTGAAAATCCCTTTCTACACTTGCATCTGGGTTGCCTGATCTCAATGACGTTACCCTAGCCTGTGACAAAACCCTGCAAGTGTAAGTCGCCCATAGAACAAGGGGAAAAAATCTTGTGACTAGCCACCTGACAATCATTTGGAATGCTTCTTAATGTACCCTGACATTCATCAAGTATGAAAAATTAAACTGAGAAAAAAAAGAATTAAATGAAACTCTTAAATACCCTCAGTGACACTTAACTTGCTCAAGTGAATGAAGAAGCAATTCCTGTGCCAGATCTAATCTGGCTGTGGATTCTGCAGACAAATTTCTTAGCTTAAGCATTCGAGAACTATCACAAATTCATGAGTAAGATTGCCCAATATTGCAGGATCAACTGACTCTTGTGGCCCCCTGTCATAAATTATACTCTATGACAGTCCAACATCAGAGGAGTATTGAAAAGATGGTGAAAAGTGGACCTCCATTGAATATGTAAAATCATAAACATGGTGGCGCATAAGCAGAAAGTATTCAGAGTTTTGTAGACTTTAGTGTCCAATTACACGCATAAATAACTCCAAAGACAATTGAAGTGATGGGAAATAGTTCTGTACCAAGTTCATTTATTTGATATTATGTGATTTTGGTATTTTATTTTCCCTTATTAGAACTTTCATTTTTCTAAGATACATTCATTTATGGGCCACTCTGGCTAAATCAACATTTAATGCTCATTCATTACTCGATTTGAATGTGAAGAAGCTGTATTCACAATGTTGTTAATTAGGACTCGTGTGAAGCAGCCTAGATAAACTAATGCAGTATATCTTGCAAATAGTATAAACTACTGCCACAGTGCAGATGTGATTGAGGGAATATTTACAGGGATGATCAAGCAGTCTGCTCGGTCCTGAAAGAGAGAGATCCTCAAGCTCCTGGAACTCCACTCAACTAAACAACTAACATTGCATCACTTGCATAAATTGGACATTGTAGATCATGCAAAGGCTTTGGCAACCCAGGAACTCAGCCACGTTTGCAGAATAACTAGCCTCACTCCTTTCGCTACAGTGTTTTTATAGGTATACCAGGTATGTGATTAATTTTACCACAACAGACTATTAAAACCTATTAATCTTACTTTGCTCAGGGATACATTGAAATATAGATGACTGCATATTAAACATTGACCTGAATAATGGACAATTTAAAATGTGAGCTGCTCCATTATATCTGTTTGTATCAAATCTAGTCATTAACAGTTGACATGTAACTTCATTTATGTTTAATTATTGTCATAAAATGAACATTTACCAGGCATAGTGGATGAGTCTTCAGTTTAGTCCAATGTATCTGAAAGAGAGACAAGGAACTGATCACCTCATAAAAACGTTTGTTTTGTTATTGCATTATATAATTATTATAATCTCAAATCCATGAGAAATAATCTCCTCTATGTGGAGATTCAATGTTTTCCTGCAAGTTTAGCAGATTATTAAGGTCATGATTTTTTAATTAAATTACAGGAGTAATATGTAATTTCTACCATCTTAAAAAGGTATCAACGTTATTTTGCAACTGAGATTACACTGTTCAATGTACAACATCAAGTGAAGTGACAGGATCCAGCCACGCTTCAAAAACCAATGATTGTTTGGGATGTAGTCTCCCTCCCAGTACATCAATATCAATCATGCAGTCATTTTTTCCCCCTTAAAATGCTTTTAAAACTCGTCAGTTAATCAAATCTTTCCTCTGCAATACATTTGCATCCATACAGTATATACAAATTACATCAAAAGTTCAAAAAATGAAAAAATAAGCTGGAAGTCATCAAGATTATTGCAAATACTTGCAGGGTGGGTTCAATATGGAAAGAGTGATATATATACACGTATATTTAAAAAAAAGTAAGTTATAAAACTGATTTAAGAAAATACATGTTTCTGCCATTATGCCTGGTCTCATTTTGGTAATGATGTTCTCAGCTACTAGTCATGGAACTGCTAATTCAAATCATGCCCCTCAAGTTAAGTAACATTTTCAGCTGGCATCCCAATGGAGAACAGAATAACTGCTGCTGTTACTCCAAGACATGTTTGAATAAACTTATCTGGTGTGCTAGTCAATCAATAATAATGAAAACAGATGAACTGATAATTAACCTCTGGTTAGGTGGAAACTTGTGCATAAACTGGCTATAGTGTTTCTGAATACAAAAGTGGGTAGAGCCTGGTAAACAGGCTGGAATCCAAGGAAACACAAACATTGAATTCACATCCAGTGTTAAAAATGTTATAAGTCCTCGGGCTTGGCTTGACCTTTTATTAAAATGCAGATCAATGGCAGAATCAAGACCAAGCACGAGTTATCACATCTGAACTCCTGAATCCAGAGCCAAGTAGTGATGAACAGACCTGTGGCAAGGTAACAGTTGAAAACAAGGTTGTTGTTGAGACAGACCACCACTAAGCTCAACTGCATTTTTGTAATAGCAAAAAGGTTGTGGTAGAGGTGGAGGTAAAAGAGAGCTTTATTTAATGGTTCCAACATCTTATTTTTATTTAGAAAGTACTAAATTGACTTACTACCGTACTAATCCTGTTTTGCTTCCTTGGAGCCTCAATATATAGAAAAGCCACATATAATTGTCAGTGGATACCAAGTTAGTTGATCTTGACAAGAATGACACAATTTGGCACAATTCCCCAAAAGAAACAATGGATACTTGACCAGGATGTCTTCACTTAATTCCCCAGATGCCTGCTTATTTGAAGACAGAATGGAATATGCTTCAAGGAGCAAGACATTGTGTACAAAGGAGGAAATACATTTTTAAAACCTAAAATGAAATAACCCACGGAAGACAAAAATGCTGGAGAAGCTCAGCGGGTGAGGCAGCATCTATGGAGCGAAGGAAATAGGCAACTTTTCGGGTCGAAACCCTTCTTCAGTTCCTTCTTAAACATTTTGTCTACCTTCGATTTTCCAGCATCTGCAGTTCCTTCTTAAACATGAAATAACCCACGTCGCTACAATAAACTCAGATATCTATATTTAGAATGCAGTCTTTCCAAAATAAAAACCACACCTTGTCATTACAAGAAACCAAGTTATCTGGTTTGTCTTGTATGAGACTTACAGTAAATGTCAAACATATTTGCAATTAATTAAAAATATAATGACAACATATCACAACAACAATTCTTCAAGGTGCAATCTGAATTATTTAATAAGTTATATATTTTAGAAATGTCAGTGGTTATAAAATAGATAACGGCAATTAGACTTTTTTTTTTTAATCCAACACTCTGATACATTAGTCTTAAACCAAGATTGTAGAATGGTGAAGCAATTGAGGATGATGAGGTACCATTATGACATTTGGAAAGCAACTAGAGGGTGGATTACAATGCCATTCATGAAAAGCCTAACAATCGTCAGCTGATCAACGACCTGAATAAGTTCTACTGCAGGTTTGACAAGCAGAAAGGTAACTCTAGTACCTCCTCCACCCCTCCCCGACCGACACTTCACACCTACTCACAGCCTGACCCCAGTCTGCAAAGACTGTACCCTTCTACACACACTCCTACCCAAACATCACTTCACACCTACTTGAAGCAAGACTCCAGTCTGAAAAGACTGGACCCTTTCCCACCCACCCCATTCCAATCACCACTTAACACAAATTACCCACCATCTCCATGCTGCACAACATCACTTCTCCATCATCACCAATAAAACACTGTTCCTTCAAAGTCTCCACTATTGTCCCTGTACCCAAAAAGACAAGGGTTACTGGTCTTAATGACTGCAGGTCTGTCACACTGACCTCCGGAGTCAAGAAGACCATTGAGAGGCTTGTGCTGGTCAAGCTGAAAAATATCACGAACCCCCTCTGCAGTTTGCATATCGGGCCAATAGATCTGTGGATGATGCAGTCAACCTGGGCCTGCACTTCATCCTCCAGCACCTAGACCGCCGGGGGACCTATGCGAGGGTTTAGTTTGGTGATTTTAGCTCTGCATTCAACACCATTGTGCCAGAGCTACTATACTCCAAACTTTCTAAGTCGACTGTGCCTGAACCCCTCTGTCAGTGGATCACCAGCTTCCTGACAGACAGGAAGCAACACGTGAGGCTGGGAAAGCACGTCTTGGACCTGCAAACCCTCAGCCTAGGAGCACCCCAAGGCTGCGTACTCTTCCTTCTCCTCTACACCAATGACTGCACCTTCACTGACTCCTCTGTCAAGCTTCTCAAGTTTGCGGACGACACTACCCTGATTGGACTGATCCAGGATAGGGAGGAATCGGTCTACAGACCGGAAGTGAAACAGCTGGCATCCTGGTGCCATTGCAACAACCTGGAGCTCAATGCTCTTAAGACAGTGTAATTGATTGTAGACTTTAGGAGAGCTCCCCCTCCCCTCACCCCCACTCACCATCTACAACACCACAGTCACATCTGCGGTCTTTTAAGTTCCCAGGAACCATCATCTTCAAGGACCTTAAATGGGGGGACAATCATCCACAGGCAATGATGGTCCAATTCTATACAGCCATCGTAGAGTCTGTCCTCACCTTCTCCATCATTGTCTGGTTTGGCTCAGCCACCAAGCACGACATCCGGCGGCTGCAGCGAATCACCCGATCAGCTGAGAAGGTTATTGGCTGCAACCTTCCCTCTGTACACTGCATGGGCCCGGAAGCGAGCGGGTAAGATCATCTCTGACCCCTCTCACCCTGGCAACAAACTCTTTGAATCACTTCCCTCTGGAAGACGACTCCGGACTGTCAAAGCTCCCACAGCCAGACATAAACACAGTTTTTTTCCACGAGTAGTAGTAGCTCTAGTCAATAATCAAAAATCTGTAGCCTCCTTTTGCTCTGGTATTCACATGTTTAATCGATAATGTTTTATTATTAATGTTTAATGTTTTATGTGTCATTCCTAACTGTCATCGTATGTCATGTTGTCACTTGCGGGCGGAGCACCAAGGCAATTGTGTGTGTGTGTGTGAATACTTGGCCATTAAACTTATTCATATTCATTTAAATCAGAGTCATCGCGGTATCGGTGCTGGCGCGCGGCAACCTCGCCAGGAGTCTGTCCGTCCTTTCACCCTTTTTGTTATTTTTAATCTATATAAAAGTACGTTTTTGGAGGCCAGAACATCGAGCCGTCTGTAGCGGCGACTGCGGAGGGCTCTAGGGCCCCCGACCACGGGTGAGCAATGAGGAAGATGACAAAGCTTTATTGTCTTCCCTCACAGTGGGAACGTTGATTCTGCCGTATGGGGATGTTTATGTTAAACTCGCGTGTATTGTGTTCTTTTTATTCGTATGACTGTATGGTAATTCAAATCTCAATGTACCAATTGGTGCATGTGACAATAAATGTAACTTGAACTTGAAATTAAGAACAAGTAATGCCTATGTAATTCAGCCAAAATTGGCAGTGGAATGTTTAAATCAGTATTATTTTGTCAAGCAGTATACCATCTCAGAACGATCAATTTTAGGCCATGTTTCACGCAACATTATAGTGAGAACTTGGGCCAGAGGATAGGGAAGGAGGAGTGAAGATCACGGGTCAGCTTCATGTAACATGCAACACTTCTGCTCCTCTTAGCTATAGCATCATTTTCTATCAAAAGTGTTCTGACTGTTTAATTGGTATCCACAGCAAACAGCAAGTCCACGTTGCTCCACTAATTTTTCGAAGAACAGTGTCTCATTGTGTATGATCCAACAAGTAGATTACACTACTGTGACTTAACTGGAAAAATGTCAAGTTATGTTTCAATCTTTGCATTGCGATATTATACCTACCCCCAATAAAATCAAAACAGTTTACTGTTTATTGAAATTTCTAATATAATTAAAAGCTGCAACCTTCCTCCACTTGCACTTTCACCAAATAAACTAATGACATTTTGAATGTCCACTCACTACTGCCAAAACCAGTAATAATTTCACGAAAATGAAGCCGCGTGCCAAGAGAAGCATGACCCAACAATAGCACAAGATGATTATAGTTCCAATTGTACACATAGAAACATTGATAATTGGGAGATTAGGAAAATACAATTGGAAGTCTGAATGATAATTGAATTGATAGCCTTCGTAGACATCTCGTTGTGACCAATGTTAAATGCAAAACACAACTGACTAAATTTGCTGCAGCGTTTAACAAATAAAAATAATGTATGCAGCAAATTTAATAAAATAGAGAATTTAACAAATAAAAATAATGTATGCAGCAAGTTTAACAAAATAGAGAATTTAAAGGACGATGGCAGATTTGCCATCCATCACTAAAAAGTAACATTGTATAATCCACCAGGCCATCGGAGAAGACAAAAGGGTGCAATTTGTAGAAAGTGATAAGGAAGGAAGGTAGGGAGAGAAAAGGGGACAAAGCAAAAGAGCAATTTTGGATATTTGTGTTCAACCACCCATCAACAGAAATTCTGAAAATGTTACAATATTTATATACAACGTAGACAGAATTCTGAAGAATGTTTCAACGAAGTAGTATCATTCTATGCAATTATCTGGTGATTATAACTTGAAAAGTTGAGGCATATAAACCAATGCAGGAAGGTGGGACTAGTGTAGATGGGGCATTTTGGTTGACGCAGGCATGTTGGGCTAAAGGTCCTGCTTCCTTGCTGTATGACCAAGGATCTCAAACTAACTTTCATCAAAACAGTAGGATAAAGATGTAAAGCCAGAGGGAGCGGTCTAGGTGGAAGTGGACAGGCACAGGAAAGTGAGGAGATAAAAGGAAGAACGAGGGACTCAGGGAATGTGTGATAAATGTATAAAGGAAGGGAAATGAGTAGGGTGACTGGGGCCGGATAGGGGGAGAAATGGGTGTTGGGCACAGGAAAGAGAGAGGAGGTGGGGGTAGAAGCTATTACTTAAAATTGGAGAATTCAACAATCATACCGTTGGGTTGTAAGTTATCCCAGCAGAATCTGAAGTGCTATTACAAATGTATATTATAGAATCAATGAATGTTCCATGTCAGAACATAGTTTGCATGTAAAGTGATATTCATCAATTCACAATTGCCATTAAAACCTAAGCTCACCCAATGTCTTGATGCTTAGAACCCTAGAATTGCTTTTGGAAGACTGAAATAAATCCCAATATTTTAAAAACACTTCAAATGACAGAGTGCACCATTCTAAGTTCTAATTTCATATTTCATAATGTCCATTAATGCCATGTGCTTGAAATTTGTTAATTTATACCCAGGCTTTCTCCAATTGTCACAATTATTTATTTTCATCTGCGTAGTAGCATAGTTGATTTCCGATTCCCTCCCACACAGAGAATTTGATTATGTGGAACTGGCAAAATTGATGTTTCCACTGCAGGGAAAGCATTGCACAAATTCATTTAAATATCGTACAACTCCAGGGAATATAGCTCCTATAATTCTTCAATAAAATAAGGTTCTTACCCGAATTGCAGCCTTGTTGCAGAACACTCTTGTGATAGCCAACCATGTTGGCAAATCCAGCATATTTTGCAATACCTCTTCATCGAGCTCTAAGTTGGTCAACTGACCTTCACCTTTCAAAGTACTCAAATTAATCTTATCTGGTGAAAGATTCTTGGTAAACCTTTGAAAAAAAAAAAAAAATAGAATAATGAGTTGGTTGTCATGATGTTTTAGTGATAGAGAAATTCAAAATGATTACAAATTTCAAAATGGTCAAAACTCTTTTTGATTATAATTCAAGTGTTTTAGCTCCCACTTTGGCTCAGTGAAAAATACTAACAATCAAAAACATTATATACCACTTACGCCCAATAACTTACTCCAATTCACAAGCAGGGACAAGAAAACAAGAGGAAATATGTTATGAGGAAATATGAGGAAAAATATAAAGGAAACCACGAGAAAAATATGTATGTCTTTCTCCATATTTTCCCTTTTTGCCGACTTGCCTGGGATCCCTGGCTTCTAAACTGTTTCCCATTTGATGGAAGGAAAGAATGGACTGAAATCCATTTGATCACATCTACTGAACTGCCTGCAACAGTAATTTTCATTAACTCTGAAAAATCCTATTAGGTTTATTCGAAAGGATTTCCCACTAACAAACCCATACTAGCACTCTCCACTGGCTCCCTGTGCGGTTCAGAATCAATTTCAAGCTCCTTCTTTATGTATACAAAGCCATTAATGGGCTTGCCCCCACCTACATCAAAAATCTGCTTACCCACCATACCACCTCCAAGTCCCTCAGATTGGCCGACTTGGTGCGCGGTCTAGGCACAAGATCAGGGGCGACCGCACTTTTGCGGTTGCAGCTCCTAGACTGTGGAACAGCATCCCTCTGTGAATGGAAATCCTGAATCAACGCCCTTATAGCGCGAGCAGGAGAGACTGTTATCATTCCCCAACGACAGCGAAAACGATGAAGTGAGTGAGGAAGGAGAATTGGGGGACAAAGGTCGGACGGTCCAAGAAGCCATGGCCAGGGAACTAGAAGGTTACGAGATTCGGCGAATGGGACTTTTAAATGGACTATGAGTGTTGCCATAAGAATGGCAAAAGGGGAGAATGTGAATGGAAATCCTGAATCAACACTAAGATTGTTCTATAAAGGTAAAATGGTTGGCCAGGTAGACTGAAATAAAGAGCATAAGATGGCTGCTGACCAGGCTTGCTGGAACTGAGGCTGCAGGTTTCAGGAAGGGAATACACATTGTCTTGCAGTTACTGCATTGTCGTGAATGGGGGGATCACAGGCCCCGTCTGACAAGATTGAGGAATATGCAATCCCCCTCGCCGGGAAGACTAAGGAATGTACTGGTCTGAGCTCTAGTGTGGTTCCTCTAACTAACATCTCCTTATATGTACATACCTGTTGTCCCGTATTTTGCGTACGTGTCGGTTCTTTGATCGGGGAATGTGGGAGGTGCTAAACAGTGGCATTAACATATAAAAGGCATTGCAATTAAGGGCAGAGAGCTTGACTCTTTGCTAGGTTGTTAACCTGTGTGAAGACTCCTGCTCAATAAACGTACGTTTAAAGCCTGGTCGATTATTGTCGAAACAACCGATGTGAGAGAAAAACGTGAATCAACACCTCTTCCCATCAGAACTGCCCCCTCCATAGACTTAAAACTTATTTCTACTCTCAAGCCTTTCTTGAGGTCCTCTGAGGGAGCGCTGTATGTATGTATCTATGTATGTATTGTTGATCTATGTACCACTGTTTGTAGCACGTTAGTACCTGCACCAATGTAAAGCACTTTGGTCAACGAGAGGTGTTATTAAAAGTGCAATAGAAATAAAATTGACTTGACTAGCAACAGAAAAAAGTTTTTCTTTCTCCAAAGATATCAAGATACCTATTGATGTCAAGCTACCTTAAAACTACCTCACAAGCAACCACTGACCCTTCCTATCAGCCACCATCTGTGGAGCCCTTCAGAACCCACAAATCTGGATTTGAAGTAAATCATTGAATTGAATTGAATTGAATCCTTTATTTGTCATTCAGACCTTTCGGTCTGAACGAAATGTTGTTGCCTGCAGCCATACATGTAATAATAACAACAACACACAATAAACACAAATTAACATCCACCACAGTGAGTTCAACAAGCACCTCCTCACTGTGATGGAGGCAAAAGTCTTAGAGTTACTGTCTCTTCCCTCCTCTTCTCCCTCTGCGCTGAGGCGATACGATCCCCCCGGGCGATGGTAAGTCAGTCCCACGGTTCAAGCTCCGTGGCCCGGGGGTGGTCGAAGCTGCCGCCCTCCAGTCCAGTGGACACAGCTGTTGCCACGGGAGCTCCGGAAAACAGACACCAGCCTGTGACCCGCGAGCTCCCGACGATGTCGTCCACTGGCCCGCGGCCGAGCCCCGGATTCAGGTCGCCGCCGCCAGAACGCCACCTCAGCCACCGGAGCACCGTCTCCGCCCCGCAGCGGGCCGCCCACACGGCAGCGTCTCAGCCCCGCACTGGGCCGCCCTCACGGGGGCACCTTCCAGCAGGGACCCAGGCCGCCCTCACGGGAGCACCTTCCAGCCGGGAGCCGGTCTGTCCACACGGGAGCACCTTCCAGCCGGTAGCCGCGCCGCCCACACGGGAGTGTCTCAGCCCCGCGCCGTCCGCCCTCACCGGACGCCGAGTCGTGCCGCTGCCCGAACGTCGCCGCAGCTCGAAGACGGCCAGCCTGGCTGGCTCTACCTCCAGAGCCTCGAGGTTGGTCGCAGGTTGGAGGCCGCCAGCTCCGCTATTAGGCCTCAGCTCAGGCGGGGGAAGAGAAGGGGGATACGACAAAAAAGTCGCATTCCCCCGAAGGGAGAGACAGAAAGCCCTGTTTCACCCCCCCCCCCCCCCCCACCCCACACACATAACACCACCTAATAACCAAAAATTCAACTGAACTAGACAAAAAAAACAACACAAAAAAGTAAAAACAGACAGACTGCAGGCGAGCCGCAGCCGTTTCACAGCGCCGCCACTTCCGGATCATCCTCAATCTTGAGGGGTTGCTTAAGATTTAAAACCTCATTAATTTAAAACATTGATAGAGTTTGACAAGTAAAATACACACTTCAGTATTTGAAGCTTTCCATAAAGGGCCTGTCCCACTTTCCCGAGTTACTCACAAATTCTCCCGAGTTTTCCTCTTGATTCAAACTTGGAGAATGTCCGTAGCGAGTCTGTATATATATCGTAGCAGCTCGTTATGCCAGCCTTAGGTACTCGGGGCATCAGGTAAGTTGGGACGTTTTTCCCAGCATGTCAAAAAAGTCCACGAGTAAAAAGACAGTCGGGAGGAGGAGTTCGTAGATCACAAAAATCTTGATTTTTTTTTTTAAGGTCCTTTCAACTCGGCAGAGGATTCGGGAAAGTGGGACAGGCCCTTAATGCTCCAGGTAAAAAGTAAGACAGTATTTACATAATCTGGTACATGAGACTTCAGGCCAATTAACACTTCACATGTGCAGAACAAATACTCAATCATCCTATAAACAAGATAGATGCACCCTATATAAACTTGTCAGTTTGAGATTCTCACCAATATTCAAATAAATGCAAGCAATTGGGCTGTAGAGGGCAGATTAACAATTCACACCAAGCAAGCACAACTAGAACACAATTAATATTAATTTACAAATGTATTGCAATTTTCTCATGGAATATTGCATGAAAACCATAAATTACAGAGACAAGGAAATTACACACAGAATAGACATTGCGATATCAAAATTCAGAATTACATTTATTCAATTTCCATGTTTAATTGAACCCAAAAAAATGTAAATTAAATTAGTCTCAGGACATTTACGAGTTATTTGCCTTGATGATCTAGCTTTATATAGTTAACTTAATTCAAAATAGCATTTGTAAAGTTCATCTTCAACACTTCCTGAACCTTATTCAAATTAAATCAAATGTCATTCGATTATGCCATTGTATAAAGAAGCTAAATTGGGATAAAAACAAAATTTTGACCATTTTAAGTACCGTATATCAAGATACAAGAAACATTTATTTGTCACATGTACCAGTTGGCACAGTGAAATGTGTGATCACTATAGCCATACAATAAAATAAAGAACACAACACATGATAGAGTTCAACATAAAACATCCCCACACATCCTCAAAAGTTTCCCACTGTGAGGGAAGGCACCAAAGTCAGTCATCTTCCTCTAATGTTCCTGATGTTCACCCGTGGTCGGGGCCTCCGGAGCCCACCGCAGTCGCCGCTACAGCAGCCCGCCGCTCAGGTCCACTCGCCAGGATGTTGGAACTCTGACGTTGGAACAGGAGGCCAACCTCAGCGGCTTGGACCTCGAAATCGGCCGCTTCCCACCGGAGTCCGCAGCTCCCGAAGTCCCCAGGCCGTGCCGGGCGGAGATTCAACACTGGCGGCCCTTGGCAAAGGGCCCCAGGACTCCACGATGTCGGTCAGCGCCGCCCGCGCTGGGAGCTCCGCGAACCGCAGCTCCGAGATGTTGGAGCAGCGGCCCAATGCATCGGAGCTTCAAACAGCGATCCATGTAGGTATCACCCGCTCCGCAGTGAATCCAGGCCGCGCCGCTGCTGCCGAAGCTCTGGTCCAGTCCCCGGTCTCCAGTAGGAAAGGCCGCTCCGATCCAGAAGGTAGGCTGCGAGGATGCGACTATTTCTCCGAGTCGCTGAGTGACTGGGAAACGTTTTCCCACTTACCCTACCCCACTCCCCCACATAGAAAAACTAAAGAATCCCCAAAACAAACTGTTTAGACAAACTAAAATTAAAAAAAGATAGAAAAAACGGACAGACTGTAGGCAGAGGCGCCTTCAATGCAGCGCCCCTTTGTAATATCAACTACAACGATCTAGTCTTCTTTTCATTATTTGCATGAACTTTGAAGCTAGATTTTTAATGTAACGTTTTGATTGAAGGTCATTGACTATAAAGATTTATGGTACTGAACTTTCCACAGATGGTGCCAGCGCAGCATTTCCAACACTTCCTGTTTTAATTAACTTTGCTAAGAACCCAGAGCAGAGGTCAAATGACACAATATACCACGAAGAGTTGAAGGGATCAAAAGAACAGTTAGGTATGTAACATTTTAGAAATGGATGAACTGAATTTTTTTTGTTTTGCTTTCTGTTAGAGTTTTAAAGGCTAAACAAGGTTATAATGGGATGATGGTGTTAATTTCGTTTTTGACCACAAGGTTTTGGAGATGGATTGACCAACAGTATATCTGGTATTGAACAAAAATAATAAGAAAAAGAACAATAAAACCATAATGTTTATCATGAAGTTGATGAAACAAGAAATACCACTACGAAAATAATGCTATAATCGAAATAGATGCTTTAATCATATTTTTCCTCCCATCCACCTCATTGGAGACCTTTGAACTACCTTTATTTGGACTGCATCTTGCACAAAATGTTGTACCCTATATTCTTTATCTGTACACTGTGGAACACTTGATTGTATTCATGTATAGTCTTTTCTTTGACTGGATAGCACACAACAAAAAAGATTTTCACTGTACCTTTCTGCACGTAACAATAATAAACTAAACAAAATAAACTCAGCAAATCTAGTATTGGATAAGCTTGCACTTCAACACTGAGGGGAATTAGTGTGACAGAAAAGGAGGTAATTTTAAACATCTATATTGATCCATTAGAAATAATGATCAAGAATTTGTGGCCTTTGGTGAATCACCTGCTTTCTACAATGAATTGAGAAACAGTCTCTCGCAGTTCTCCTAATGGAACTTCTCCCAACACACTAAATCCTCTTTATCAGTAGGACCTTTGAAAATTACCGCTTGCAAAAAATAAATCTCTATAAATAACCTGATCTGCTATCACTATTCGTATAATGGTTAATCAAAAACTTTGAATGCTTCTTAATGGTAGAGATATTGAATTGTTATTAAAAAATAAATGTCAATAAATTATGAATATTAACACTATCTTAATACCTTAATTAACTTCCACTGAAAATGAATGGAGATGAACTCCCTGCTTGAGGTTTAAATTGGAGCAAGTTATTTGTGATGATGTGGTAAAGTGGTGGAGAACAGTATGTTTTCACACACTTGCACTGGTCTCCTTGATGAGTCCAACATCCAAGTGCAGTGGAAGATTTGCTGGAGAACAGTTGTTATCAAGAAGGTCAGATCGCACATGTAGACAGAAATCACAAACTTGTTGGCACCTACAAACCGCTGGGTTTCCTGCTACACAACACAATCTTGGAAACCAATCCAGCAATGGACTCTCTAACAGGGAAAATATATCAACATTATAGCAAATATTGGACAATGATACCAAGACAATAATAAAGTGATTCATGTGTGGATGTACCCAAGACTCAGTGTCTTCTTGTGGTCCAATCAGTTCCCATTTGCTTTACAATTTATTTCTGTACCCTGCATATTAATTTTGTATTTCTTACATGCTCAACCAACCTCTTCCATGTTATTTTCTCATCTCATGCAACAAAAGTCACCATTTCTATTTTTAATACAGGTACACAACCTTTTATCCGAAAGCCTTAGGACCAGACACTTCTCGGATTTCAGAATTTTTCAGATTTCGGAATGGAAGGTTTTTAGCGTAGATTAGGTAGGTAACGCCTTATATTTGACCTCCTAAAATGCAAAATCTCACGCTTGCTTAGATTAAACACCATCTGCCATTACTCTGCCAATTTCCACAGCTTATCTATATCCCACTACATTTTGACAGCCTTCCTCATAGTCCACAACCCCTGAAATCTTTGTATCATCTGAAAACCAGGTTGCACCAGCAACGGCTGCCTCGCCAACAGTCTATCCATTCCTTCCTTCTTTGTTGTTTGGTTGGATATGTTAAATGTAGGTTTTTTAGTATTCTTTAGCTTGTTTTATGTGGGGGGCAAGGGGGTAATCGGGGGAAACTTTTTCTAATCTCATAACTCAACAGAGATGCAATTTTTCCGTATCGTATCTTCATTTGTACTGCAGCCTAACATCAAGGAGTTGGTGGCCTTTGCTGGAGACCGACTTCGAAAGCTCAACCGCCGGGGCCTGCGGACTTAACATCACAGAGTATGCGATCCCTGTCAGGGGTCGACTTTGGGGCTCCACCCGCAGTCTCTGGTAAGAGACCGCCTTCGGTAACTCCAAGTCGCAGAAGCTTCGACTGCCCCAATGCGGGAGCTTCGATCGACCCAACATGGGAGCTTCGATTGACCCAACACAGGGCTTAGACCACCGGTTGCGGGGACGCTTCGAGCACCCCGACTGCGGATGGTTCGACTGCCCCGACCGCGGGAGAATAAAAGAGGAAGAAGATTAGAGTTTATTGTCTTCAATCACAATGAGGAACGTGGGGTATCTGCTGTGGTGGATGTTTATGTTAACTTATGTGGTTGTGTGTCTTGTTGCTTTTTTTTTTAAAGTATGGCTATGGTGATTTAAATCTTTATTTGAATTTCACAGCAATTTGCATACATACAATGATAACAGACAGTGACAGTCAAGGCATAATTGTGCAACAGTATGTAAGCGACCCTCAAAGCCCTTATCCTTACCCACCTACAACCCACCCGAATCAGGTCGGAACCAAACGGGGACAAACAACACTCACATACGTACACGTCCACACAAATATGGTAAGATAAACGAAACAAAAAGTACTAAAAAAAAAGAAGAAAAAAGGGGGTCACTAATAATAGTAAATAAGTAAGTAATTAAATAAATAAGTGTGGGGAGGGGGGGGGGGGTTAAGGGGAGAGCAGCTGCAGTAGAGCAGAACAATGGTGGAGAGCACTCAGTCCTCTTCCGAGTCCGGGGACAAGTTGAGAGAGTGAACAAGTTCCAAGAAAGGGTTCCATGTATCTAGGAATGTCTTGGTAGAACCTTTGAGAGAGAATCTAAGTTTTTCAAGCTTTAAATTGTAAAGCACCTCCTTAATCCAGCGGGCGTGTGGCAGGGGGACAGGTGTAAAGTCGAAAGCACTCCTCCAAAAGGCTGCTAGCTTAGGGCAAGACCAAAACATACGGCTATGGTTGGCAGGAGATTGATTACATCTGTTGCAGGTGTCCCTAACAGCGGGGTAAATTCTAGATAATCTTGCATTTGTGTAGTGGACTTTGTGAAGGACTTTGCATTGGATTAGGCCATGACGGGCACATATGGAAGAAGAATGGATCAAATCCAAGGCAGAGTCCCACGCAGCTTTTAATGAGGTATGAGGTTTCAATATAACCGACCTTAACAAGTTATACAAAACAGAGATGCATTTCTTCCGGTTGGGATCTAGAGCTAAGATGGTATCGGTCAGGGTTTCAGGGGGGCGATTTGGGAAATGGGGGGAATGTCTTCTTCACAAAATCCCTAATCTGGAAAAAACAAAAAAGGTGGGAGTTTGGGAGGCTATAGTTGGACGAGAGCTCCGCAAAGGGCAAAAAGATGCCATCCTTGTATAGGTTTTTGATACTACTGATATCGTTGCTGTACCAGGTTTTGAATGCGTTTAAAGATGTGATTTTTAAGCAGTGGGGTCAAGATCGAAGGGCCTTGTAAACCAAAGTTTTTCCTGAGTTGACTCCATATCTTGAGCGAGAGGGACGCAATTGGGCCTGCATCCACAGATGTTATAGGAAGGGGGAGTTGGGAGCATAGGACAGACCGCAACGGGAGACGTGAACTCGCCTTTTCCATGTGTACCCAGGTCGGTAGGTGGTCGCAATCATCATTCATCCAATACAGGAGTTTTTGCAAGTTAGCTGCCCAATAGTATCGCCTAAAGTCAGGAAGTGCCAAACCGCCGTCACTCTTAGGAGACTGCAGTATCGCCTTTCGGATTCTAGCCGGTTTGCTACCGCATAAAAATTTAGATATTGTCCTTTCTAATTTATCAAAAAAAGATTTAGTGATAAGTATAGGGACGTGCTGGAAAAGATACAGGAATTTGGGTAGGACGACCATCTTGACCAGATGTATCCGGCCCGCGAGGGATAGCGGTAAAACTGACCAGCGGTCAAAATCTCTTTCGGCTTTCTCAACCAGAGGCAGAAAGTTTGTGCGGAACATATCAGATAAGGGTGTTGTGATAAAGACGCCGAGGTAGCAAAACCCGTCCTCTGCCCATTTGAGTGAGGTTAAAGAGCAAGGGAGCTGCTTAGCCAATGGTAATTCGAATTTCACTGTACCTTAATTGCTACACGTGACAAGAAATTGACCTTGAAAACTTGAAACTTGCTAACTAATATTTTTGTCATTTAGATATATCTCAAACTATCTAACACCAACTTCTTTAACTGGATAAAATGCAATACAAAAGGTCAGCCATTTGTAGTTAAAAGGTTATGGTAAATATAGATGTTGACCTTCAAGAAGCAAAAGTTGGTTTCATGACCATGTGTACATCTGCTCTTTAATCTCCTCCATTACTGAGCATTCAAATTGCCGAGCCAGACCGTGATGCAACTAGTCAATATGGTGTCTACCATACACCTGTACACATTCAAGAGTATTCGTTGGCAGACTAAATGTCCTCCATCTTCTGAGGAAGTAGTGGGGTTGATGGCCGTTCTTTATGACTGCATTAAAGTGTTATAACCAGGACAGATCTTCAGGGGTATGCATGCCTAGGAGCTTGAAGCAGTTGATTCTCCACACAGCTAACCCGTCAATTACATCATATACATGGAATCAGGACATTCCCCTTTTAAAGGCAACACCCAGCTATGTGGTCTTTACTACAATGAGAGCACAGTTGTTGAACTGGCACCATTTAATTGGGTGTTCAATCTTCCTCGTACTCTGACTCATCATTGCCTATTATTCATGCATCAATGGTGGTATCGTTGGCGAATTTTAAAAAGGTGTTGCTACAGCATCTGGCCACAGCCACTGGAATAGAGTGAAAAAGGAAGTGACTGTGCAAACAGCCCGAGGTGCAGCTTTGCTGGATTTTGGAGGAGGAAGTGTTGTTGCTAATCCATGCTGAATGTGGTCTGCCAATCAGCACTTTGAAGATCCAGATCTATAGTGATGAGCAGAGACCCAGTTCCACGAGTTTGATAACAAGTTTGTGGGCAAATATGGTATTGAATACTAAGCTGTAGTTGATAAACACCAGCTTGACAAAAAACAAGTGGTCCAATGCAGAACGTAATGTGTCCAGGTCCTTGCTACGGTAGAACATGATATGAGCCACAACCGTCCTCTCAAAGTACTTCATTCCCATGGATGTTGGTGTAACTGGTCATTAGTCAGAGGCAAGTCACCGTACTATTCTAGGGTGCTAATATTATTGATGCCCATGAATGATAGATCATCTTATCTGATCCTTGCACAAAAGAAATGATGACTTTATTCCAAGGTAGATTCCACAACACACCACAGTGAGTAACCAGTCTCAAAATCACTCCATGAACACAACCTCCTGCTATTACAACCAACTTGTAATAATAAACTTACAAACAACCCCCCCACCTCTCTCTCACACACCCGCCCATACTCCTATATGTTTATAGTCTCATTTTTTAATAGTTTTTTTTTAAATGTATTTTATACTCATATTCCTGTGCAGCTGGAGGACTGCTCCAACAAAATGTCGTTGTCTTGTACAATGACAATAAAGATTATTATTATTATTATTATTATTTGTCCAGCATATGAAAATTACAAGTCCTCCAAGATTCTGCATTATCTTTCTTACAATCTCTATTTCTTGGTTGATTCCTCACAATTCTAGGAGTACCAAACATCAAAAGTAATAATGATCAAAGAATTCATGTTTATAATTTAGAACCTGTAATTTATTCTTTTTTTTCTTTTTCCTTTTTAATTGGGTATAATTTCCATGATAAAGAAATGTTGAGCATTATATCAATGTTCATACAACGTGCTCTACCATTTTAGTAACATACCTGGTTGAACATTAACAAGAGAATGGCCACGATTAAACTGCTAACAGATTTGCAAAGACCAGTGGAGATTTTATTCAATATGCAAGACAGAAAAGCTTAAATTTGCTGTTATTCAGCAGAATGGAATTGGCAGTTGTAGCATGCCAAAAAGCCATCAACACCCATCTTCATTAGCTTGAGGTTGTATTTCGTGCCTTGCGTTTTCATTATTACTTTGACGGATACCCAACAACAAGCAGAAAAGGGCAACCGAGAAAATTTATGAAAGCAGCACCGTAATCGTGGTTTACATGAACCAGCGAAGTTTTCGACAATGTCCAACATCGTAGGCTGGCCTAGGAGATTAGAGGCACAACAAAACCAAATTATGTTAGCAGACTGGATACAAAGTTAGTTCTTAGGCAGAGTAGTAGTAGTGGGTGGATGCTTTTTCTAACTGAAAGTCGGAAGCGAATGGTGCACTGTTGAGATTGGAACTGGGGCCTTCGTTGTTTACAATATACAAAAATGACTTGGATGAGAACGTACATGGTCTGATTAGTACATTCGCAGGTGTTGGTGGAGTCATATGGATAAGGTAGTTGAACGATACAACAGGACACAGGTCAGTTACAAAGTTTGAGAGTGGCGGCATATAGAATTTAATCCAGCCAAGTGTGAGGCAACACATTTTGGTCAGTTAAATTCTGGTAGTTCAAGGTAATAGAAAAGGACTTTAGCTTTGACATGGAGGGCCCTTAAAGTACAAGTCCATAGCTCACTGAAAATGGTAATACAGATAGATAGAATAGTGAAGGTCGCATTTGCTGTATGTGCCTTCATAGGACGAGGCATAGGCCAATGCCGAAAGCACAAGATATAGGACATCATGCTCTGCAAATTATTGTTTAGACCACATTTGGAGGGGTTTTTTTACAGTTCGGGTCACCACTTTACAAGAAGGATGTGGCAGCAAGAAGGACGTTATCTGGATTGAAGGCCTATAGTTATGAGAGACTGGATAGTCTGTGTTTATAATCCCTGGAAAGTAGTAGAATGATGTGTCCTTAGTACAAGTTCAAGTTCACATTTATTGCCACATGCACCAATTAAGGTACAGTGGAATTTGACATACCATGCAGCCACATAATTAAAAAGAGCACAATACACAATAGAGTACAACATGAACATCCACCACAGTGGAATCAACATTCTTCACTGTGGTGGAAGGCAATAACCTTCAGTCAGTCCTCCTCCTTTGTTCATCCGTAATCGAGGTCATGAACCCTCTGCAGTCTCCACAATGGACGGCCCAATGTACCGGCCCTCTCATCGGGATGCTCGAAACTCCGACGTCAGGAAAGATGGACACAAATCGGCCGCTTCCTACCGGAGACCGCGGCTTCACGATGTTATTGGCCGCAGGCTGGCGGTCAGAGCTGTTCTCCGGCGATCCCCGGCAAGGGATCCCAGACTCTGTGATGGAAAGTCCAAGCAAGCTAGAAGCTCCGCAGACCGCAACTTCAGGATGTTATAGTCCGCGGGCCAGCGATCGGAGCACTTCTTCTGGCGATCCCCGGCAAGGGATCACCCCGCTCCATGATGGAAATTCTACGCTGCGCCCGCTGAAGCACCAAGCCCGACTCCGGGAGAGGCCGCACCAATCCAAGTTGTTATGCCGCGAGGGAGGGCGAAAATGCGACTAGGAGAAAAGTCGCATTCCACCGAGGTAAGCGGCTAAAAAAGTGTCCCCCTTCCCCCCCACACTAAAACACACTTTTGACATACTAAAAACAAAAAATAGTCGAAAGGACGAACAGCTGCTGGCGAGGCTGCCGCATGCGTCGCCACCGCGAAAGGGCATAGACAGGATAGATTGTCATAATAGTTTCCTCAGAGCAGGAGAGTCTAGAATTAGAGAGCTGTTTTGTGGTGAGGAGGGGGGGAAGAAAAATTTAAAAGGTAATCGTTTCCCCACCACACAGAGCGTGTGTTTATCTGGAATGAGCTGCCAGAGAAGTAGATAGAACCCTTAACCAAAATACATACTGAACTGATTTTTGTTTAATTGGCAAACAGAACAGTCTATTTGCACAGAACAGTCTATTTGTACAAACAAAGCATTGATTATGGAGGGAGTCTCGGCATGACCCAAATACACAAAATGTTGTAATCTTCATCATATAATTGCACAGGCACTTTATCATTCACCTAAGTAGGAGACCAAGATCCCTATTCAACATCACAGCTGAAAATCAAGCCCCTTCAATGCAGCCCACACTTTGAATATGGTTAATGGGGGGTATGATCTAAAAGACAGGCAAGTTAAGCAACTGCTCTACTGACTCAAGATATAAATACCAAAGATAACATAAGATAGATTAAATGTTTGAAACTGTGCACTGTGTATAGGTTCCAGCACATTACATGCAACCATGTGCCTCTTCCAGTCTCTCAGCTATCTCATCTTTCCAATGCAATCATCTAAAGTTACCCTATGATGTAAAATATCCGAAAGTCCCTCTCCAAATTCAAATGAAATCGTACAAATTGTTTGAGATTGACATTGTGAAATTTGATTTTTTATACAATGTAACCTTTTCCTTTAACAGATGTCCTCTTCCAAGTGGGAAAACCATAAGTAAAAAGATTCCCAGCAATAAAAAGGTAAATCAAATAACCAATTATGACTCCTCATATAGAGATAAGATTTTGAAAGTAATCCCAGTTGTTTTTGGAGAATTTGGAGAATTTCTGTTTTACTTACATGCAAATGGTAATTAACTTCCAATAGTTGGATAATTTCATTTAGTTTGGCTAGACTTTCTTGAAGAATCAAATTTCAGTCAGGATAAAATTGGGTGCTATTCAAGTCTCGAGTGAATAAAGTTCACCCTCTTATCACTCTATACAGCTTCTCTCAACATAAAAACCATCCAATTAATAATGAATAGACAAAGCAATAATTTATGTGGTGCATTCAAATTGCATTACGTGTCAGGTCAAATGACCAATCAATTACTTTTAAATACAATAAACATTTGGAGAATTTCTGTCTTACAATAAACATGCCATTTCCTTACATTTGCTGTTCAGTTATACTGAATTTATAATATCTATATTATAATAATTTCTGGGAAATATCACACAATAACTGTAGAAAGCTGTTCAAACTAAACAGCAAAGCAACCCGCCTGCATTAGGCAGTCTCACATGATCCATATACATGTCATACTATTGGGTATACAATCGCAGAGCGAAAATTAGCACTCTGAAAGCTCAAATCAAACCAACACCAACCAATTTTCCAGGATGGTCCATGAAGGTCTAGTTATTCTTGGTTGCTGCCAGCATTCAGATTACACTATGTTAAGTATTTAGTGTACACAGGCCTGTGCAGCTTCCTGACTTGTTGCTTTGTTAAGAGCTGTATAAATCTGTTTACATGTTCAGTTTTGCTTGTCATTTACACAATACAGGGGGAAAGCAATTTACAGAGCCTTTCATGCACAAATATAAGTTAATGTTTTCACTCTTTATGTGGTACAACTTTAACTTCAGAATGTCTTTACGTTACTCACAGTCAATTAATTATTTTGTTAAATAATTAACATCTGTTTTATTAGATGGGCAATCATCCTAACCAGCAAATGCAAAGGAAAATCTCCAAAACAAGAATAGGATAGTTAAGACCAGGTGATCAGTTTTAAGATACAAGGTGAGTGATGCATCTTATGTTTTGGATAATGTTATACTGCATGTAATGCTGGAGGATTTGCTCTGGCTACCTGAACATGTAGCCAGGGACGCTGTTTCATGGAATGACAGTAACTCCATAGTACAGACTTTCTACTGACATTTACTACAAATGTAATGTAAACATTGCATAATATACTGTACTTGAAACCTAGATTTTATATTCAGATCCTACACCAAGCTTGCACTTATAGATAAAAGACAATGTGCTGGAAGAACTCAGACTTCTTCAGAGTCCTGACCGACAACGTTGCCTATCCCATGTTCCCCAGAGATGCTGCCTGACCTGTTACGTTACTGCAGCATTGTGTGTCTTTTGAAAACCAGCATCTGCAGTTCCTCATGTCTACATATGCACTTTTAAACTTCTGGTTTGGGAGGCAAGCATTGACCCAAGGTAAAATTAAACAATCTTGAGCAGCAGAATCAGTTCAGCTTTTTAAAACCAAGAATTTTCTTCTTCATCCATGGGCAGATCCAAGAATTCTGGTTGCATGCACTGATTCAGCTGGTAATCTTCCTTTGTGCAAATGTTACTGGAGGATATAGAGCAGCTTTAACATAGTACCATGCTTTCCTGGAGCAATGCCTACATGCAAGATTTCCATCACAACAGTTCATTCAGATTCCATTTGGTACTTCTATACTTTGTAATTTTCTGCATCAGTATATTGTCAGGAACCAGATATTTACTTCTTTCATATGGTTCTATCATTCAGTTTGATCACAAGTGAATCTAACTCCACATGCTATGATCTGTTTTTGTAGTTAATATAAAAAAAAATCCTAGATTTAACACGAGAAAATAAATGAATGACCAATTGCAATATGCAGGAGATGGTGTCATCATTTTTTGACTATCACCTGATAAATCAGTAGAAATCATTTATATTCATTTTGAAAACTTCAAATAATCGTCTAACTGTTGAAAATCTTTCCTTACTCCCTCCACATGCATCATCTCTCGCAGGATAGGGTACTGCAGATTGGTAGCTTAACTTCTTCTGCTTTGTATTATTCTACTCCAAAGAGCAGGGCCAACATTGCAGCAGTCTTTAAAATTATTTTCTATATCTATCTATAATACTTTAAAAGATGGGCCTCTGCTGTATCTATAGGGTGATTTCACGAAAGGTCACTGGAGCGTAGATCCGCACCCACGTGACCGAAAATCTGAAGTGGAGGACATGCTATACATTCGGTACATGTTAATGAATGGGAAAACACGCACTTTCACACCCGTTAAAAACATCGAAAACGGCCAGTTTTTGAGCTGCAATTTACTGTGCCAGTCGGGGTGACCGTGAGGCACAGCTACCTAAATTTACAGTCCAAAAAAAAGATAGAAACTAAGGTAAATTCAAGAGGGAGCTGAAGGTGCAAATCCAGCGGAAATGCTTATCGGACATTTGCCGTGGAGATTTAAAGATCCAAAATATCGGGAATTATCGCGTTTGCTCGCTGCATTTCATCAAAAGTAAGGCATTATTGACTTTTTTATCTTTATTGATGAGATGCAGCGAGCAAACGCGATAATTCCCGATATTTTGGATCTTTGGAGGAGACCCATGGAGGAGACCCAGGACAGAGAGTGGGAGGGGGTCAACTCCCCCTCCCACTCCGTCTCCGACCTCTCTGTCCTGGGTCTCCTCCATGGCCACAGCGAGCAGCACCGGAAATTGGAGGAACGGCACCTCATATTCCGCTTGGGGGTCTGCATCCTGGGGGCAAAAATCGAATATCCCAATTGTGTAAGATCATCCGCCTGCCTAATACATCCCAGGGCTCCATCCCCGACCTTACCTCCGCTACATCGACGGACTGCTTTGGTGCCACCTCCTGCACCCGCACACAACTGACTGACTTCATCCACTTCACCACTAACTTCCATCCGGCACTCATTTGGGAGTCTGCATCCTGGGGCATGAACATCGAATTCTCCCAATTTTGTTAGTCCTTGCTGTCTCCTCCCCTTCCTCAGTCCCCCTGCTGTCTCCTCCCATCCCCCAGCCTTCGGGCTCCTCCTCCTTTTTCCTTTCTTGTCCCCGCCCACCCCCGCCCCCGATCAGTCTGAAGAAGGGTTTCGGCCCGAAACGTTGCCTATTTCCTTCGCTCCATAGATGCTGCTGCACCCGCTGAGTTTCTCCAGCTTTTTTGTATCCCTTCCACAGTAGGTCAGTTCTGCATCCTTTTATGATGAGGAAACATATCAGGTAAGAATTGATACAAGTGATTTGAAGACTTGTGTAGGGTAGATAGAATTCAACACATTCTTCCTGAGATTACTTTGTAACAATTACAGGTATTTCATTCTTTAATGTATTCATTAAAAGTATGTGGTGTCACTGGCATTGCGGCTTTTATTACCCGACCAAAATTGTCCTTGAAAAGGCAGAGCTAAGTGACTTAGTCTGTGTAAAGCTGCTTCCCATGGGTCCTTGGCAGGAGGTATAAGATTTTGATCCTGTGAGATGGTGGAAATAGCGATACATTTTTAAGTCGAGAGAATGTGTTACAGAGAGGGATACTTATGGCTTTCATTCTCCTTCACAGTAAGGTCACTACTGAGGGAGTCAAGGAAGTTGTCACAAGTTGATTTGATGCATCCTGTGGACAATGCACAAAACAAACTTGTTCTGAGTGGGATGTCCAGGAAACAGATTTTTTTTTTGTCCTTGGTCAAATATTTTAAGTATGCTTGGTCCTGCACTCAGTCAAGTGAGCAAAAGGCAATTTAATCATTCTCCCACTATATAAAATATTGCCTATTCCTATTCTTACCCAAATGTGTGCTCTAATATTTCCTGACATTAGATTATTTTTTGCCACTCACATAGCATGTTTATCTTTTGTCCTTCAATGTCTTCTTACTTTCCCATCTGGCTTTACATAAGATATTCTGGCTTTTCATTCAAATTGTCAATATAAAATGAGCCTAGCATCTGCAACACCCCAGTTTGTCTGATTAAAAAGACCTGTATATTCCTATTTTCCTATACCATTAATTTTCCACAAAATGCCAATATGCTTCCTCACCGGAAATGACATAGTGTGCAGAATGTAGCTCTCAGCATTATAGTGCAACAGTTCCAGAGACAAAGTCTAATTTCTGCAATGAGGTGGGCAAGAATCAAACTTTGGCCTAGCTTATGGAAGGACCATTCAGGAACCTGATGATAACAGAAGGAACAAACCTGTTCCTGTGTCTAGAGGTGTGCACTTTCAAGTTTCTGCCCCTTCTGCCCGATCGGAGCACGGAGAAGAAGAAATGACTGACAGGGTGAGGGAAAGATCTTTGATTATGTTGGCTGCTTTCCCAAGACAGCATAACTCCTTGGAGATGTTGATAGATTATTTAATTTTCTGAGTTTCACTGCTTTGATTTCTGATCTCATGATGCAGAGGAAACCACTGATGAATCAGTGGAAGATGGTTTACCAAATGCACTGCCCAAGAAATAGCCAAACCATGCTCTGCATCTAAGATGATTGGCCTACATTAACCACAACTAGTTTTTTTAAATAAAAACGTCAATGGCCTAAATTAGTAGCTCACATTTTCCATAAATGCTGTGTTTGATTTCCAGCATTTCTACTTTTATTGCACCCCTCTTTCTTTAAGCAAGTTATAGCAAGGATCATAGGAAAGATTCTTACCTATCAATGATTTCCAGCAACTTACATAAAAACATAGACATAGAAAATAGGTGCAGGAGGAGGCCATTCAGCCCTTCGAACGAGCATCGCCATTCATTGTGATCATGGCTGATTGTCCCCAATCAATAACCCATGCCTGCCTTCTCCCCATATCCCTTGATTCCACTAGCTCCTGGAGCTCTATCTAACTATCTCTTAAATCCATCCAGTGATTTGGCCTCCACTGCCCTCAGTGGCAGGAAATTCCACAAATTCACAACTCTCTGGGTGAAAAGGTTTTTTCTCACCTCAGTCTTAAATGGACTCCCCTTTATTCTAATACTGTGGCCCCTGGTTCTGGACTCGCCCAACATTGGGAACATTTTTCCTCCATCTAACTTATCCAGACCTTTTATAATTTTATGTTTCTATAAGATCCCCCTCATCTTTCTAAACTCCAGTGAATACAAGCCTAGTTTTTTCAATTCCTCATATGACAGTCCCGCCATCCCGGGGATCAATCTCGTAAACCTACGCTGCACTGCCTCAATCACAACGATGTCCTTCCTCAAATTAGGAGACCAAAACTGTACACAATAGTCCAGATGTGGTCTTATCAGAGCCCTATACAACTGCAGAAGAACCTCTTTACTCCTATACTGAAATCCTATTGTTATGAAGGCCAACATTCCATTAGCTTTCTTCACTGCCTTCTGTACCTGCACACCAACTTTCAGTGACTGGTGTACAAGGACACCCAGACCTCGCTGCACCTCCGCCTTACCTAACCTAACCCATTAAGATAATAATCTGCCCCCTTGTTTTTCCCGCCAAAGTGGATAACCTCACATTTATCTATATTATACTGCATCCGCCCACTCACTCAACCTGTCCAGGTCACCCTGCAACCTCCAAACATCCTCTTCACAGTTCACACTGCCACCCAGCTTTGTGTCATCCGCAAACTTGCTAGTGTTGCTCCTAATTCCCTCTTCCAAATCATTAATATATATGATAAACAGTTGCAGCCCTAACACCGAGCCTTGCGGCACTCCACTCGCCACTGCCTGCCATTCTGAAAAGGACCCATTCCCCATAATACTTTCACCCGTGTCTGCCTTCAAGGGACCCACATTTGACTTTGCTATTCTTTTTCCCTTAACATATCTAAATAAGCTTTTACTGTCCTTCTTTATATTCCTGGCCAGCTTCCCCTCGGACTTCATCTTTTCAGCCTGTATTGCCCGTTTTGTTTCCTTCTGTTGTCCTATGAAAGTTTCCCAATCCTCTGGCTTCCTCTTCTTTGCTGTGTTATACATCTTTTCTTTTAGTTTTATTCTATTCCTAACTTCTCTTGCAGCCACAGTTGCCTCCTACTCCCCTTAGAATCTTTCTTCCTTTATGGAATGAAATGATCCTGCGTCTTCAGATTATGCCCAGAAATTCCTGCCATTGCTGTTCAACCGTCATTCCTGCTAGGATCCCTTTCCAGTCTACCTTGGCCAGCTCCTCTCTCATGCCTTCATAGTCCCCTTTATTCAACTGCATCACTGACACTTCTGATGTAACCTTCTCCTTCTCCTTTAACGGGATTCCTAAAGTTATGCCTAACACAATGCAGCATATCAAGAATCAGCTATTTAACTTTGAAATTTGGAATGTATGTTTGGACCAGAGATTTACAATGCAAAAATACTTTCATTTTGTTGATATTGAGTTTCGCGCGATAAGAATAGCATTGGATTGGTTCTTTGCTTTTTATTTAAATGTGATGAATGTGATCTTCCACTTTGTCATGTAAATGTTGGTATTACAGCCAAAACAGCTCAGCTAGATTTGTCGAGGGCAATACTTTTTGCTGTATCATCAACTTAATCTCTATTTTAACACATGAAATTGTTTATTTTAATTTGTAATGATTACAACAAGTGATAAGATAGATATGACCATTGAACACAAATGAAATTTTGTACAAAAGAGGATCGGTAGAAAGTACACAGCTACATTTAGTTTTCCAAGTGCTGACCAAGCCAGCCATTTATGATACAAACAAAATGAAATAAAGGTGTTCATTAACTTTTTAATCACTATAGCATGATCTGCTTCTTGGGTAATTTGTGAACATAAATCAAATTTCCAACCACTATCACCGGATGCAGATTAAAAGCACAACATTTTAGTGGGTTTGGTCCTACATGTCACAAAACCACTAGAGGAAGACAGAAGGACAACACATGAGAATGCATACAAATTATACATGATTGTACTGAAAAGCAATCCGTTAGCCTTTGCCCTATCATATTCTGACAATTATGACAATTCTGTTTCAAATCAAAATTATCATGAACTGTGTATTTTGCAGCTTTGAAACCCAATAATATCCTTTCAGTAGCACTCAACTGAAAAACTAATTTTCAATGTATGATCAAAAGTCTCGATTTGAGGTTACAGTATCTACTTCCTCGGTTTTAGTTATGAATTGCACCGTCAACATGATAAAATTAATTGCCGTTTTTATTTCTCTGATGATTGTCTTTGGCAACCCAGAGCTGGAAAATCTGAACCGAACAGACGTCTCCACCCTGTCCCAACGTGTCATTAGCAAACATGTAACACAACATTGTGTCATTTGCTCCATTAATTCATACCCGCAATGCTCACATCGCAAAACAGCTGATAGCATGCAATGCAAGTGCAAGTTAGAAGAAATCACATTTCAATTCGGAATGAGACCGGAAACTTTTCTCTACTCCCGTTCTGTTCTCCACTGTCAGTTCAAAACAAACACCAATTACATCTTGTGTAGGAAGGAGCTGCAGATGCTGGTTTGCACCGAAGATAGACATAAGATGCTGAAGTAACTCAGCGGGACAGGCAGCATCTCCGGAGAAATGCTGCCTGAGAATACAGAAATGCTGCCTGTCCCGCTGAGTTACTCCAGCATTTTATGTCTACGAAGGAAACATTGTCATTTCCTCTTTCCCTCTGGTTGAAATCTGACTGCCAGCGACATCCGCTCTTTTTTCGCCGTTATTCCCACGGTGGCCAGAGCCTGGGCGGGTGAATCCCACAATAATTAGATGTTAAGAGCACAGCTCAGGTTTCCTCAGCATGAAGGCAGCCAACGGCAGCAACTTAGTGTATAATCAGCATCTGCAGTTCCTTCCCACAGCAGTAACTAAAAGTCGGTCGGCGCCGGGATGGGTCTGTGCGGGCGTTAGGCGATGGTGGAGGGAGAGGCGAAAGGTGGCCGTGACCGCCCGAACCCTTGGGCAGGAGGTCAGGCGGCGACGGGCCCGCTAACGACATGGTTCTCCCTGGCAGAGCCACTCGCTCCCCTCCCACACAAGCCTCGCCGCTCACCTGGACAAGTGCTTCAGGATCTGCTTCTTGATGAGTCCCGCCATCACTCACGCCCCTCAGGAAGAGATCAACAACGCCGCTTCCATGTCGGGCGGCCCAGTGCGATGTGGCATCTGGCGGACTCTTCCTTCGGGCTCGCCGGCCACCTCACCTCACTGCCGAGCCGCGTCCATAGCTGTGAGCGAGCAGTGCGGGTCAGAGCGAGGCGTGCGGGGCAACGCGCACCAGTCAGTGCGGGGCAGAGAGCAGCGAGCAGCAGCGGCGGCGGCCAGGGCGAGGCAAATGGCGGCGCAAATCATAACGAGGCCTGAGGGGCAACGATCAATAATCAATGCAGGGCAGAGAGCGACGCGCAGCGGCAGTCAGGGGGAGGCGTGCGGGGCAAATCAAAGCTGGGCTCCGCTCTATGACCTTTGGCTGGGCCTGCGGGGCAACGATCAGCGCCAATCATAGCGGAGCAGAGAGAGCACCAGTCAGGAGCAAAGATGATAGAGGTCAGGAGGCCGGCGGAGCAAATCAAAGAACCTATAGTGGAGCAAATTATAGCGGGGCGGAGAGTAGCGGCAATCGGAGTCAAAGATCCTATAGCAGAGCTCTGCTATAAGATCTTTGATCAGAGTGGGGCCTGAGCAACGTCAGCCGCAGCGAGGTTAGCGCAACAAATCGAATCACCAATCGCTTCTGGCCATGGCTAACGGGCCTCCCGCAGAAGGAGGCCCGCAGGGCAAGGCTTAGCACCAATCAGAGCGAGATGTTTGAGGCAGAGCAGGACTTGGGTTGATAACGGAATCGGTCAAGAAAGGTCCCGACCCCAAACCTTAGAAACATAGAAAAATAGGTACAGGAGTAGGCCATTCGGCCCTTCGAGCCATTCAATATGATCATGCCTGATCATCTAAAATCAGTACCTCGTTCCTGCTTTTTCCCCATATCCCTTGATTCCTTTAACCCTAAGAGCTAAATCTAACTCTCTCTTGAAAGTGAATTGGCCACTGCCCTATGTGGCAGAATTCCACCGATTCAAAACTGGGTGAACCAGTCCTAAATGGCCTACCCTCTATTCTTAATGTGTGACCACCACCCGGGAACGTTTTTCCTGCGTCTAATCTATCCAATTATTTATGAATTTTATATGTTTCTATAAGATACCCTCTCATCCTTCTAAATTCCAGTGAATACAAGCCCAGTCGACCCATTCTTTCGTAATATGTCCGATGCCTGTCCATCCCCTCCTCAGGTGCCACCAGACCTCCAAGTTCCTCCAGCACTTTGTGTTTTGGATAAGAGAGGAATTGGAATGAAAGTTCGATCTATCCAGGTTTTATGCTACTTCCACTCCAACCTCTCAGAGTGCAGATACCGCAGCTTTCTTGGAGATCCCCCTGATCAAGAAAGGCTTGCTTTCACAGTGGGGGCAAAGATGACCGATGAGTGTGGACCCAGCAGAATTTGCCACAGGTGGGACACTCAGATGAATTGTTTCTAAAGTGGTAGACGCTATCATCATTTATGTTTGGTACCATGTACACTTGGCACATGAATTGGACAAAATTTAGCATAGTAGACCATACGGCTCTTCCAGACAGTTTTGTCAACAAGATTAGGACTGAGATTCTACTTCAGTGCAATTTTCCAACACCATGTATATATCCCTTCATTCCCTTATTCTCTGGTGAATGAGCATTATCTTTGAGTACCGTAAACTCAGAGGGGGATTATTAAAAATGTTCACACCCTTGAAAATGTCTCCACATTTCGGGGAGAGCGTGCAGGGGGAGAGAGCATACGGGGAAAGAGAGCAGCGTGTGGGGAGAGAGCAGCCTGCGGGGAGTGAGCAGCATGCGGGCTGCTTCTGTGGCGACCAGCAGAACTACACTGGAGCCGCTGAGTGGAATCTGGAGTTGTTGAGTGAAAACTGAAGGTGCGGGGTGAGCAGAGTGCGGGGTGCGCCAACCCCCTCCCCACACCCCCCCTCCCCATACCCTCCTTCCCCCAGACCCTATTCCCCCTTCCCAACACACCGGTCAACCCCCACACTACCCCTTCCCACACCCACCCCCTCCACACACCCCCCTCTCCCACACCCCCCTCCCCAACACGCCACCTACACCCCCCCCGTACCCACACATATCCCCTCTCCCATCCTCCCCTCCCACCGCACACCTGCCCCCCCCCCCCTTCTCCTCCCACACATGAAGAGGGGGGTGGAAGTGCTGGGGGATATGGGGAAATGAACCACACCTGCACAGTTAGAGGCTATGGGTGAGTGGTGGAATATTGCTTTGGGGGAACAGTTGAATGAATGAATATTGCATTGGGGAATGGGCTGCTTGGGGGACCAGGCCTCCCGTGTGACTGGGACCCAACGGGTCCCACTTAGTTTAGTGTATATATATATATATGCACACATACTTGCAAGCAATAATAGTGTAATGATAACAATAATAGTCTATGTAGTCCAAAGCATATTGGAAGTTGTGGTGCTTAATAGCCGGATGGCAGCGGGGAAGAAGCTGTTCCTGAACCCGGACTTTACAGTTTTCAGGTTTCTGGACCTTCTTCCTGATGGCAGGGGTGACATGAATGTGTGGCCAGAGTTGTTTGGGTCTCTGATAATGCTGGCTGCCTTTTTGAGGCAGTGACTCCTGTACCTCTCAAAGTGCAACATCTCATACTTGCTTGGATTAAACACCATATGTTATATCTCCATCATTTCTGTATCTGATCTATATCCTATGGTACAGATTTAACAGCCTTCCTCACAGTTCATGATCTCAGAAATCTTGGTGTCATCTGCAAATTTACTAACCAGCCCATCTACGTTTACATCTAAGTTATTTATATATATATATATCACAAACAGCAGAGATCCCAGCATAGATCCCTGTATAACTCCACCAGTCACAGACCTTCACCCTGAATATTGAATCTCCACCACTGTCTTCAATCTCTGTCAGTTCTGAATCCGTACAACCAAGTCACTGGTAATTCTGTACACCTTAATCTTCTGGATCAGCCAACCATGAGAGATTTTATCCAATACCTTGCTAAAATCCATGTAGACAACATCCACCCTACTACCTTCATCACTTCCTCAAAAACTCGATCAAGTTAGTAAGATACGACCATGCACAAAGCCATGCTGACTGTCCCTAATTAAGCCATTCTCTGCCAAATGGGAATAAATCTTATCCTAAAGAATCCTCTCTCATAGCTTCCCAAACACTGATGCTTGGTATGTCAACTGTTCTGCCCAAGACTGCATGAAATTGCAGAGGGTTGTGGATGCAGTCCAGGCCATTACACTAAAACAACCTCCCCATTAACTCCATCTATACTTCACGATGCCTCAGGGAAAGTGACTCACATTATTAAGGACCACTCACACACCAATCATTTTCTCTTCTCCCCTTTCTCATGTGGCAAAATATAGAAAAAACTTGAAGGTACACAAAAATGCTGGATGCAGCAGCATCTATGGAGCGAAGGCGATAGGCAACGTTTCGGGCCGAAACCCTTCTTCAGACTGATAGGGAGTGAGGGGAGGCGGGGAGAAGAAAGGAGAAAGGAGGAGGAGGAGCCCAAGGGCTGAGGTAGGATGGGGAGGAGACAGCAGGGGTTAACAAAATTGTGAGAAATCAATGTTCATGCTACCAGGATGCAGACTCCCCAAGCGGAATGTGAGGTGCTGTTCCTCCAATTTCCGGTGGTGCTCACTCTGGCCATGGAGGAGGCCCAGGACAGCTCGTATCACCAGATTCAGTAACAGCTTATTCCCTGCTGCTACCACTCTCAAATCGACCTGTTATATGCTAAACAGCACCCTCTTGTTTTCTAATATGTGTACTATTTTTCTACTAATATAACTGACATAATTTGCATGTCCTGCTTTGCTAGGGCCAAGTGAATGGCCTGGCCCAACCAGATCAACATGGACCACATCACAATATTGATAAGGATACTGTGGACCCCATGGTTCCCATTTACCAGTTCTTAGAACAGGAGGGTCATAATCTTAAAGACGTCGTATCTGTATTGTTTCTCTTGTTAATGTCAAAATGATGGGTAATGGGTGCTTATCTTAATTTACAATAAGCTTCTGAACCTAGGTCAGTTTCTGAAGTTTTGTTATCAGCTTTAGTTGCTGTGCTAGAAAATTGAGTTTGGACCCTAGGGTGAATATTCATCACAAAACCAACTAATTAAAATATAGTGCCTTTCCACAAAACGCCTGAAGTTGCAGAATGCAATAAAATTCGACTAGTTTCGCTATGCCAATTGATTCCAGATGGCTGTTAATTCTACCAGTCTTTCAACATTTCCCCCATAGTATTGATTGCGCAACCAGTGATAACGCATTTAGAGTTTTCCACTCCAAATCCGGACACTCAAGTATTCTGTAGACGTTTGTAAAAACGTGTCCTCTCGTGTCTTTCGTGCTACACAACGCTACCAGTTTCTTGGCAATGTTGAACGACCGTCCATACTGAGAAATGAATGCGGTGCCAATGGCGTGCTTACTCCCTTTCCAAGCAAAGAAAATGATCGAGCTTCTGCATATATATGCCTCATTTTATAGCTTGCAACATACTGTCTGAGAAATTAATGTGCTCCAGCACTTTGTGTCCTTCTGTGTACTAACTAACATCTGCAGTTCTTTGTTTCTAAGTTTCTCCAGCTCCTCGTTTGTCTTCTCTCCCCTCGTTCCCCCGTGTATTCAGAGCCTTTTATATCGTTATAACTGGTAGATTCCTTGTCACTTGCCACGTCAAGCAAATGATTTAATTATTTGAGGGGCACAAATATTTCACTTACCACTTTTTATTTCGTTTGTGACATTCTGCCTCGGTCTTTCGTTTTTGGGAGAAGAGGTGAACAAAAATAGTGAAGTCTGACATGGACTGGAAATGCAGCGCGATATGTGGGACTTCGCTGTTTGCTTTAGTTTGGAGACACTCTAACGTCACTGTGGCTATTTTTCTAATATTTAGGACCCAGTGCGAAAAATTAATTGGTTCCGAGCTATACTTTGGGGCGTATTATTATGCATTAATATCGGCATTTTTTCCGTCTACGAAAAGACAAAACGAAAATTATAAGTAGACAGGATCTTAGTAAATTGTGGGGGAGATCTAACGGACCGGACGTCCCACTCCTGCGTCTATATCACGCACTCTATAATTTACAACATACTGTCCGCAATATTAACGCGACGACATGTTAATATGCGCTCCAAAGTATCTGTACAGCACTATTATAATCAAGGAGGAAAGAAGCGAAATAACGCATGCTATTTAGCAATAGTAAATATAATCAGATGCATGTGCAGATGCTGGTTTAAACCGAAGATGGACACAAAAAGCTGGAGTAACTCAGCGGGACAGACGGCATCTCTGGAGAAAAGGAATTGGTGACATTTGAAGAAGGGTCTCGACTCGAAACGTCACCCATTCCTTCTCTCCGGAGATGATGCCCGCCCTGCTGAGTTACTCCAGCTTTTTATGTCTACAATCATCTGCAGATGCTTTAGCCTCCACGGGCTGTGACGGCCGGGTGCGGGTCTCGCCTGCGGGCGGGCCGGCGCTGAGCCAAGGGGCCGGACTGCCACGTTGTGTGGATGGGCTAATGGCAGCGCAAAGGAATTCCAACTATCTGCGGGACGATGATCCCAAGCAGAAACAACACAAGACAGGAACACAGAGCTGGAGTAACTCAAGCGGGTCAGGCAGCCTTGTTAACCCGTCTCTAGTCAATGGGCCGTAACCGCCGGATTATAACCGCCCGTTTCTAGCGTTATTTAATAATGAGGAACGGTGGACGGTTAAACAAAAGCTGCTGCAGCAGAGGCGCTGACTGCGGGGAGTCGGCGCTACCTCCTGACTGGATGTGGCGGTTCAACTGGAGTAAAATATTGTTCCTGAATGATAACGTGGAAATGTAAAAAAGCTGAAACGAGTACACACTGTTATAATTAAGCTAATAAAAGGAGAAACGAACGCGGCGCTACGGTATCAAGTAAAGTACTGAATGGTTCAAATCCACTGGAGTTCTGGTCTCTGAAACCGTGTGGACAGGGCGAGTGAGTGATGTAACTGGAGTGAGCTGCACATCTTAACAAGCTTCCCCTCCCAGAGTACGTGGCAGCCGCAGTCCCAGACCTACACAAATCACTGCAACGTGCCAGCGATTACAGAGAGCCCGCGGCGCTAAAAGAATCCGATTCAAGCAACATCTGGGGCAGGAGGTTCAGCCCAACTTTCGCGTTGATGCTCCTCCTGCGTCTCCCACTGTAGCATTTGGTGCAAGCGCCCTGCACACAACCTTCCCGAGCTAGTGGTCCGAGAGCGCCCGAGTGACTTGGCCTTCTATTTGATTTGCGGTATGACTTCCATAAAGCAAAAAAATAAAAGTAATTCCGATCGCAGTTCCCCCAATACACAGGATGACGTGGCAAAGAGGGGCTCGAAGGGCAGCAAAGGGGGAGCAGAGTCGGCTTCGACCTTTGGGAAAGTGGTGAATATCCTGCTCTTTGTCGTCCTGGCTGCGAGCGCGGCAGCTTTCGGCTGGTATATCCACAGCCTCTCGGAGCAGATCAACCATTTCCACCAAAGGAACGAAGAGACGTCCATTCAAAGCAACGAACTGGCGAAGAAGATGGAAACTGTTCTTCAACAGGTAAGTAAGTGCATGCTCTATCCCATTTGCAGTTTCAGCCAGGCTTCAAGACATGCTCTGCTCTGAAGTCTTGTGATTGAACTTTATCGCTTTAAAAAAAATATTATAATTAATGTGTTTTTCCAAGTTCACTCCCGGCCCCAAAGTCCAACGTGAACGGCATACCTAACAAAGCAGCGGTCATGTAGCCGGTCTCCAACTTATACTTTTTCACCAATTTCGCATTCTACTTCTATTTCTACTTTTTCGATGTATGTTTTCCACCAGCATCTTTATAACTGTGGTTCTGGGGGGAATTATATGATGTAAAATCCACATACTTCACATCCAGGCACTAGGGGATTTCAAATTGGAGTTCGTTGCTGTTATTTGCAATCTCGGTGAGGTGTTTCACTCGGATAGCCACGTCGAAAAGGACAGGTAGGTAAAACGGTTTTCCTTTTTTTTCTCAGCTGCCCTTTTTGATATGGCTAGCCAAGTGGTATTCATATAAAATGGGACAAGGTGATAACAAAAAATGGGAAACAGTGTTCAGAATGAAACACTGGGAAATGTTTCCTACACTCTTGTTTAAAAATGAATAATCTAAAGTTGTATCTTTGGAAAATAAACAGGACACCTAACTTTTGAAGTAATCCTCATATTTAAGAGGCAATGCAGCATCTGCAGTTCCTTCCTACACAATGCACAAAGAAAGTGAGCTAAGGATGGATACTGGTAGGAAGACTTGGGGGGGGGGGGGGGGGGGGGGGGGGTCACACTACCTGGAAGATGTAAATCCTGGTGGGGGGGGGGGGGGGGAATCAAAGGGCTCTTGGAACAAGGTACACAAAGCACTAGACGTTCTGCTACAGGTGAGCTAGACCAAATAAAACTAAACCAAGGCCCAACATGGGCAGGAAGAGGTGCACCTCATCTTCTGTTTGGGCATGTTGCAGTCTTCAGGATGATATTAAATTCTACACCTTGGTTTCTGTTGAACATCTGTGATATTGGCTCAGGTTGTTTGTTACTATTTTCCCATCATTTTCTTTTTTCCCTCTGGAAGTGGAGAGCATCCTTAGCCTGACCTGTTGGGCAAGTCTTTCACAATTCCTACATTTCCTTGTCTCTGTTCTTTTGTCAACATTGTCACTCTCCCATTCATTCATTGAGCATTTAACCATGTTTACATCTTACCCCTTGGTCACACCAGTTTTACCTTTTCAGAGGCATCCTCACTCCCCACCTTCCCGTAGCTAAACAACCTCGTTTGGTCTCCCTCGCAGTTCTTGATGAGGCAGAAGCATCAAGCTGTTTCTCTTCCCATGGAGGTAGCTTAACCTGCTCTGTATCTCAGCAGTTGCTGCTTTTCTTGTATTTCATCATGAGATTGCCAACAAGAGGTTCAATTCAAAATAAACTTCTAATGCAGTGGGGACAATGTGGAACTTGCTATCACAGGGAGGTGCTTAAGTAGAAGTTATAAAAAAAACCTTAAGGGGAACTGGACAAACATGAAGGAGAAGGATTAGTGGGAATTAATGGCATAATGTTTGGGGAATTCTGTAGAGCACAAATACCGACGGACTGATTGGAGTGTTTTTGTGCAGTTTACCCAGTGTGAACAAGAAAGTGAATGTGCAAGCACAGGGGCAAACATATAACAATTGTCTCAACAAGGATACAATGGGAAGAAAACATTTCAGATAATATCTATGATACTTCAATTCTAAAATGATTGGTCCATGGAAATTAGAGAAGATGGCCACCGGACCATTCACATTGCTTGGAACAATACCGTTCTGCACTTATCCACTCTAATTTCCATTTTTCAGTAAAGTCAACTCAGATGATTGCTGTGAAGTTCCCCTTAATCAATAAAGCAACTCCGTCTCCTCTTTTACCCCCACCTCCATCTCACTTGCAGCACCTGTATACTGGAACATTAAGCTGCCTGTCCTGTTCCTCCTTCGGTCAGGTTTAGTAGAATAGTTTCAATTTCATATATTTCTTCTGTACTGGTTTGTACATTGTCTTTTTATTTGCACAGACACGTTTCTACTCTACCCTTCCACGATACCAGGAGGTTCTTTTGCAATAACTACTCACCTGTCCTCTTTTTCGGTTCTAACGAGTGGTCTTGCACCTAGAGGTTCACTGGCTTATTGTGTTTTCATCATTCCATGCATATTTCACCCATCCTGTAATCTAAATTCTTGCAGAACAGCATTCATGCCGCTGACGTGGGCCGCTGGAGATGCTAATGCCATTATACACTTTGTGAATAGCTGCATGCTCTTTCTTCAATTATATTATATACTTTTAGAGTATCGTTGGCAGAGCAACTGAACTGCATCAGTACCAAATGTCACCTCAGTCTACTTTAATAAAGATGCAATCATTCACAATTTTCATTTCATATGTGACTATCATAGCCTTCTTCCAAGAGTGTTATTAATATTTATATATTTTTATGCCTTTGTTGAAACTATTGATTATTTCGCTGAAACTTTATCAATATTCAACCTTTTCAAAGCAATTTCAAACATTGGGGCCATGTTTCTTTCAATGGTCATATTCCGTCAGGCTTATTTGTGAATTCAAAATGTCCTCAAATCCCTTTTAAACTTTGACCACTCATGTTCTCTGTGGGTAGCACACACATGCCAGATTTGGAAGGTAGTGAGATTGAAAATTCTGCCAGGATCTAAGTTAATGATCTCGGTTTACAAATGAATGTGCCATGCAGGAAATGGTATGTTGCTGGGGATTATCCTGGGTGAATTGAGCAAAACAAGTCAATGGTGCTTATTTAGTTGGGCATAAACTATCGCATACCTCTGTTGAAAGAGGCAGAGCAAAGTGGTCTTACATTGAGGCCAAGGGTCCCTCAACAACGCACCAAACCTATTGCCTTTTTTGACTTGCTTTTCTATTTGTCAGACTTTTTTTTGTGAAACTATCTTTCATCAAAAGAGATAGAAACATAGAAAATATAAGAACATAAAAAACATAGTGCTTCGAGCCTGCACCGCCATTCAATATGATCATGGCTGATCATCCAACTCAGTATCCCATACCTGCCTTCTCTCCATACCCCCTGATCTCTTTTGACAGTATTGGAAGCTGAGTTTGATACATTATAAGTGAACAGTCCAAGTACATTTAAAGAATAAAGGTTAGAAGCTACATGTTTATACATTTATATTTCTAAAAATTGTTAAAACATTTTTTGCCAGTTTAATTTCTCCGCAATTGTGCACGATTAACACATACATTCTTAATACAATGTTAATACTTAAATCACAAATGTATGGATAATAAAATGTAAGATAGCTGTGGTCATACAGTCAAATGGCACTGCACATATTGTTAGCTGATATTAGTCCAATTCTACGTTGGATTATAACATGAATGTGGTCAACTTGGTAACATGGAACAGCATTGCAGTGGCGTTGAAGAAGAAAGGCAGAAAATGTTGCTGTATCAGCAATACTATGCTTGTTAACTTTAGATGGTTTTAGACCAGGTGGCAAAACCTCTTTTATCAATCTGATTGGTATTAGACTTTGTGAAACCAATTATCCTACAACAGTAAATGGGCATATTCGCAAGTGGACAGAGCTTCCTTTCTCTTGTTCACTTTTCAAGATGTGAGTCTCAGCATTTATTGACCACCCCTAATTGCCCTTGAGGAGGTGATGGTGATAAGCCACCTTTTGAGCCATTCAATTTCTTGTGGTGGTGGGTGTATTCCCACAAAGCAGTATGTAAAATTATTAATTATTAAAATTAATCAGTCTGAAGAAGGGTTTCGACCTGAAACGTTGCCTATTTCCTTCGCTCCATCGTAGATGCTGCTCACCTGCTGAGTTTCTCCAGCAATTTTGTCTACCTTCGATTTTCCAGCATCTGCAGTTCCTTCTTAAACATGTAAAATTATTCTCAGTTTATACTCTGTAATCTCCTCATTCACCAGCATCTGTATAATGTTTCATCTATTTCAGGTGGAATCTACGAAAGTCATGATTAACAATCTGGAATCAGTGCTGCATGGCAATCAGCAAGAGCTGCAGAAAACGAACAACGCCGTCACGAAGAGTGAGAGCAAGACAAATCAAATTGGTGAAACTCTTCAAAAGCTGCAGAATGAAATACTGCAAGATCTCTCTGATGGCATCCAAGATGTTAGAAATGCTAGAAATAGGGATTTTACATCCCTTGAAAAAACAGTAGAAGAAAGATTAACTGAATTAACCAAATCAATCCATGATAACATTGCTGTTTTTACAGAACTTCAGAGGAAGAGTCAGAATGATATCGATGAGATTAAATCAAAGATTGATTCATTAGAAATGACTATTGAGGCAAGGAGTCAAGAAACTACATCTTTAGTCAGCAAATATGACCAATTGAAAAGTACACTATATTCACAACAATCTGCAAATGGTGTACTGAAAGAGTCAGTCTCCAGCACGGTAAAATCTCTCCATGATATATCTGAAGAGCTTCAGCAAAGTAAGCAAGATTTACAGGACACAAAGGAAAGCTTGGCCGAGCAAATAAAAACCATGATTTCAGAAGCGGGTGGTGTTTCCGAGAATGTAGAAAAGGACAAGGAAAAACTTGAATCCCGATTAGTCACCACAGAGGAAAACATTATGGCTTTGAACACAGCTGCAACACATTTATCTGACAAAATGGAGTTCTACAATTTTGATTCCATGCAGGGCACAGTGAGAAGTATTGTTCAGTCCCATGAGTCACTCAGCAAAGAGATTCAAACACTGAAAGCAAACCTGGAAGGTCTGCAAAGTAAGGAAACGAATGAAGCACTTAATAATCTTCAAAACAAAATGCAAGCTCTTGAATTACATCAGCAACAACAGACTGAGGAAATTGAGTCCAAGCAATTTGAGAGGCTAAAGCAGTTGGAAAAAAACGTGGGTGAGATTGATGAAGAAAGTAAGAAAGTTGCAGCTGTATTAAATTCAATGGAAGAGACAATGCAATCAGAGTTTCCTGAGAAATTATCATCATTGGAAACATCCATGGATGAACTGAGGTCTTCAGTCAACGAAGCCAAGAATGACCTGGAAGTTTTAGGGACATCTGTGGAGAGCCTCGTCTCAGAATCTGATAAGACTAATACCGCTGAAGATGAACTGTCATCCCTAAAGCTCTCACTGAATGAGCTGCAATCTGATGTTGATAAACTATCAGATTCATTAAACAGGATACAATAAGCCATCAAACAACAATTTTAATAAAGCTCAGCTCTTGAGAAAATGGAAAATAAAAAGACAGTTGGAAGGTTTTGTAATGAAATACTGTATAAACATCCATGATGTATTGTACAATTATCCAGTTATAAAATGATAATTTTGAAACTAATTTCATGTTGATACAAACTTAATTCTGCACTGAAAACCAGTAGAATCAGCCGCTAAATATTAACAAATGTTCATCCCAAACATATTGTCCTTAATTTTCTTTACTGTACAGATGCAGATTTTGTGCATGCATAGCAAACATAAACTCTGGTTGAATTTGAATATCACTCAGCACAAATTCATCCACTAAGTCAAGATTAAATATTTGAATGGGCTGATCTAGAAGGTACCTGAACTGCGCTGCTTCACACAATTGGCTGAAGAGTTTGTTACACATTAACTGTGACTCGTGTCACTAAAGGGCTATCAGATGCTTCCAGTATACGAGACACATAATTAAGTATGACATCAACAAGAGTGCTGCATTACCAGAAGTATAATTTCTCAATAACGACATTAAGTTAAGGTTCTTTCCATCCTTTTGAGGACATGTAAAATATCCTGCACCACAAATTCAAAGCAATGCATGTGAGCAACACCCCATGACATGTCAATTATTCCTCAACATCACTGAAAATAGATTATCCATTTCACATTGGCATTATCAGACTTTGCTACACATTCCCACCTCTTGTTGACACTATAACTTAGTTCAAAATGACTTATTTGGATCTGAAACTTTTTATTTTGTCCAGAGAACTCACCTGAAAAAAGAAAATTATAATAATAAGGGTGGCACGGTAGCGCAGCAGTAGAGTTGCTGCCTTACAGTGAATGCAGTGCAGGAGACCCGGGTTTGAACCCGATCTCGGGTGCTGTCTGTACGGAGTTTGTATTTTCTCCCCGTGACCTGCGTGGGTTTTCTCCGAGATCTTTGGTTTCCTCCCACACTCCAAAGACGTACAGGTATGTAGGTAAATTGGCTTGGTAAATGGAAAAATTGTCCCTAGTGGGTGTAGGATAATGTTAATGTATGCGGATTACTGGTCAGCGCGGACCCGGTGGGCCGAAGGGTCTGTTTCCACGCTGTATCTCTAAACTAAGCTAAAAACAAAAAGACCCTGAAAGCAAAATTCAGGCAGAAATTATCAAGTGCACTCTGCTGGGATAGTACCAGGCTGTATAGCAGTAAATGCTCAAAAAAAGATACAGGAAATTTTCAGCTTTTTTGGGGGGGCCAGTAGTAGCAGATCTAACTGCTGTTTATGCTTTTGATATTCTTCCTGGAATTGCTGCATCCTCATTGGCACTGTCTACCTCCCACCATTAGTTCGCAGGCCTGCTCAGCATAGTAACTCGGTGACAGTGACTGGGGCCTGTCATTTGTTGGCAGAATTTTAATATAGCCAAAAAGCTAATTTGGATCTGGTGCCTTCACGGCCATTTTAGGCTCAAATAATATTTCTCCATCTGCCTGACAAGTCATTTTAAACATTTTCTGATCTCGATCTGAGTGACCCAGCGCCAACCTTCGGTGTCCCCACAGTTACAACCCAACCAGCCGAGACTTTGCTGCATCAGTTCCCCGCTCCAAGGGTGCAATAACTTAACTGCAGATGTTGGTTTATACCGAAGATGGACACTAAATGCTGGAGTAACTCAGCAGGACAGGGAGCATATCTGGAGAGAAGGAATGGGTACCATTTCGGGTCGAGACCCTTCTTCAGACTCAAGAGAGTGTCTGTTTGTCCCACTGTAAATAGCTCATTCTAGGCTCCCCCAAGTCTAGTTTCAGTCATTCAAAATATTAAGCAACTAAACTATTTTGGATAACACAACACAAATTCATCTATACGATACCTAACCACAGCGGGTTTGATCCTTGTATCTGCTTGGCCAAGCCCTTCTTACCTCGTGCAAGCAGAGACACTCCAAAAGCTCACGCAGTCCCAAGCGCTCTTCCAGAAGTTCGACAAAAGACTTTGTGGGGGCTGCCTTTTATAAGTCCCCGAACCTTGAGGAGCCAAACTACATGGAGGTGGTCTCTGTACAGTCCAATAACACATATTGATTACAATACATGATTGACAGTTTCCTAACGCAATAACATAGTAACTGATACATTGTATCTGGTAAGGCTTCAAGAAGGAAGCTAACATAGGTGAATAATGCAACATGTGCCTTGGGATTCAGACAACCCAGACAAGGTTTAACATTTCAACCAATCAACAACTAACAAAGTAAGGCTTCGCAACATTATTTACACTATGTTTATCTGGTTTGCATTGATCTAATTAGCTCTGCATTTCACACTTCATTGTAAGAACTCTGCAGATGCCCCATTTTTTCTCTGCAGCACTTATCTGGCCATAAACATGCTGGCACCATTGAGCAGCTTGTCTCAGTTTTGCAGAGGCACATTTAACTTGACCAAAATGGCCTAGTAGTACATAAGCCCTTACTCAATTTTAATACCATAGCTGAGTTACTTCAGCATTTTTGGGTCCATCTTCGATGGAATTTATTTGTAAGAGGGTTGGAGAGTTATGTCAGAGAAATCTCACAAGGCAGTGTTAAAATAAAACTTTTGCTGAGGCTAAATCTACAGTCCTACATCCATCTCGTGCCTACAAGAAAAATAACTGAAAGGTTGACTGAAAAGAGCTGCTGCTGTTGGAGTCCAGATAGAATGTACTTACGAGTAAAATGTATTGCACGTGAGAAAACATCATCACCAACTTTTAGTTAGAGAACATTTGTTAAGGAAAAACACATCACAGTAACTTTAACAAACATTCATTTTTCTATAAGAAAATATTAGCAGTATAGTGATGGCAATAATGCGTTGATTTTTTAAAAATTACATTAATTCAGTTGCATTAAAATAATGTTTTTCTGATGTTTTTAAAAAAGCTAAAAATTAGATCAAATATTGCAATTTTAGGTGCTACACATAAACGAGTATATATTAAATTATATTATCGTATTTATTATTTTTAAACCATTAAAAAGACAATAATTGTGACATCATTTGGCAAAGCATAACAACATTCTAACATGAGGCAATGCAGATCACTATTAACCAGGAGTTACATTTACAGTTCTTCACCTGAGATTCTTCATATTATGCTGAAGAAATAAGATAATTTAGGGCATTTTACCACAAAAGCAACTAAAAACTTTATGAACAACCACACTTGCATACCTCCCGCTGATTTACTTGAATGATGAAGGTTGATCAAATTCCAAGAACTATAAAAAGTTGAGGCTCAATTATCAGCAACTATGGCCACATAAACTACTTTATGAAGTAACAAGCACACAAACATCAAACTAATCTGTCCAATCCATCTCACTACAGTTATGTAGTAATGTTAACACATTTGTAGGAAACAACAGCATTTCTGATAGAATAGCAGAAAGAGGAAGCTCAGGAATTTTCTATTCGTGGACCTAACGTGGCTACTGATTATTCTCATTATTTAACAATGTGTTACTTCCAAAACTAATATCAAAATAAACAATATAAAATGTTTAGTAAACACCGACACGATAATAATCTAACAAAAATGATACAGTTATATAGATGTGAAACATTTTAAAGAAACATAATTTATTCAGCAAAATGTATCTGTATAAATTCCAAATGTCTGTAGCTTGTTGAAGGAATGTCACTCCAATGTTCTCTCTGAGAGTTTCATCATTGTACATTAACATAGTAGTAAATGAACTAAATAATTGCCAGATATCAGCATGACCTGATCTCAGTAATAACAGAAAACAAAAAGGTTTGACAAGAATATAAATTACTGACAATTCAGATTATTCTATAACTTAGCCTCCTGATGTGGAAATATACAATTACTGTTCCATTGCAGTAACCTGACTTTGTTGATCCTTTGTCCCCTGATTTTCATTTGAATTTACAGTGCAGTTAGTTATTTCTTTTCTCAAGTTGACAATTTCCACATTTCTTTTCTGCAAATCAGAAGAAATCCGACCAATCCTTCCAATAATATCATTCATTTGTGGCTCGATGAGAGAGAAATCCTTTTTTAGGTTAAAAATTTTAGGTTTAAGATCATTAGCAAACATAACTGCTTTCAGAAGTTTAGCTCGACTATTTTCCAAACTAAAAATTCTGTCCGAAAGTTTATCATCTTCGGCCTTTAATTCAGTCAACTTCTTCTGCAGAATTACAATTTTGTCTGTGTTTCTAGATACCAAATTCTTCAGTTGTGTGACTCTATCAACACTAGTTGCAATTAAGTCCCCTATGTTGTGGATGGCTGTCTTCTCTACACTAGTTACTTTAGTTTCCAGTTCATGCAGGGAATCCTTCAGTAAACTAATATCCGAATCCAGACCAGATATCCGTCGAATATCCGTTCTGACACTTGAAAGTTTTGTGGTGACATCATTTGATATTTGAGCCGTACTCTTTTCTATCCTTTCAATGGTATCAGAAAGAGAAACTAATTTTTCATCCAATTCATTTCTTTTGTCGGTGATGGACGTTGACCAAATCTTCATTTTCCTAATTTCCACCTGCAGATTTTCAACTTGTTTTAGCAGCGAATGGTCTTTAAGTTTGTCCATGATTTCTTGTGCACTTTCACACTATAGACAGAAAAGCAAATGGTATCAATAGTGAAAATGTCATAAAAAATTAACCAAATTCAAGAATCTGTTTTTCTAATATAAACAATAACAATTCATAATTTCTCCCAGAAAAATTATTGTATGTTCAGCTACATTGCACTACTTAATAACCTTGCATTGTCAACATCCATTCTTGCTGCACATTTCCTGTAATTAAATAAAATGTGCATTTAATTAATTTATGTTTATTGCTGCTTAATGCATGAACGTATTAGGGCAACTGCTCCCTCTCAAATAATAGGTTCTTAAACGTCACCCGAGTAACAACTTCTGATGGATGGCATCTCATCTCAAGGACACTGTTAATAATGCATCATCTGTGCTGTATTAGATTACATACTGTCTAAGGTGAAAGAGCTAACTGGTCAATAGACTCAACACATAAATAGTACATCGCTCGCAAATAAATAGGTAACAAAACACATCTTGATCCATAGTTACCTTCATGGATTGAGCCATATTAATTATGCAAAAACTAATTCAAACATTTTTAAGCAGTAAAAAGAACAAGATTAAAAAAAAAACATAATGTTAATTATATATTTGTTCCAATGTATGTAAAAATATACATTACACAAAATTAGTCCATCACAAAATTCTAAACAAACCACTTTTTGTTCTTTGCTATACCTTAGGCAGTTTTAAGTCACAATGAAAGCCTGTTTTAGGTCATAATATCCTAGGTTACAGAGTATCAACAAACCTCACATTAACCAATTTATTCCATTCAAAACAGATGTGTATTCTTGGCTTGTTTAAAAAAAAACAGATTATAAATGGAATGGCTAATTATTTCATTTCAATACTTCAGCTTAGAGTCACAGTCATAGAGTGATTGTGTAGTAACAGGCCCTTCAGCCCAACTTGCCCATACAATGTCCCAGCTACACAAGTCCCACTTGCCTGCTCTTGTTTCATATCCCTCCAAATCTGTCCTATCCATGCACCTGTCTAACTGTTTGTTAAATGATGGGATAGTCCCAGCCTCAACTAACTCCACTGGCAGTATGTTCCATACATCCACCACTCTTTGTATGAAGCTTCTTTGTGTTTTCAATTTAATGATATGCCGCCACAAACATACGCCTGTTGGCAGATGGCAGTGAGAAAAGTGACAAAGACAAAAAGGGGTGTGTGTATGTGTGCTTGTATGTGTATGTCTGTGTGCATGTATGTGTGTATCCATGTGTGTAACAAAGGATGGAATACGTGGTTTGTAACCAAGGATTTTGAAGTAAAAAAGTGGGAGCAAGAGAGGATTATCAATGTGAAAAGGGGTCGAGTACAATCAGAAATGAGACAGTAAAGTGTGGTAATTAGGATAGAGATGAAAGGATTACGTGTCCAACTCTGCTCTGACTAAAGGGCCTGTCCCACGGGCATCATGCAGGTGGCGCGCAAAGATTTTGTGAATCCCAAAATTTTGGGGCTGGGTCACCACGTCACCACGCACCATGATGGATGACCTAATCCACGAGTTTAGAAGACTCTAGGCAAGTTGAAAAAAAATCAAGGTCGTGTTGACTCACCAAAGTGAAAGACCTACAACCTCCTACGACTATCTCTACGACCTCCTACGACTATGTCTATGACCTCCTACGACCCCCCTCGACCTCAGTCTTCCACACCTAAGACCAACTACGACTAGCTACGAGTGGAAAATGATCACATGACCTGCGACTACCTATGACTACTATCATGACCTACTACGACCTACCTACAAGTAAAAAGTATCAATTTTTTGCATGCCAACCTTTTTTTTAAACTTTTGGACATTTTTTAACAGGCTGGAAAATATGCCGCGACCTACTTAAGGCCACGAGTACGCGGAGATTACTCACGAGCATGAGGAGTTACAAAGAACTCCTATAACCTCCTACGACCTCGTGGCGACCATGCTGCGAGTATGAGTCAAGGGCAAACTCGGCAGAGGTCGCCAATTAGGTTGTGAAAGTGGGACAGGGGCTTTAACCTTTTGTAGCAAAGTATTAGAATTCAGAGAGCTTGAAAAGGAGGCAACAGATTTTTCTGTTAGATTTAGAAATTGAAAAATCTAAAAACATTCTTGAGGTTTTCCACTGGAAATTGAAAAAAAAATGTAATATAGCTTTGGACAGCATTTTCTGTTACCCGGTTTCAGAATTTTCAGTCCACCATCAGTTTAAATTAGGGAAATGCCTGCCTATGGGTTCAGTGTGAAACTGCAGGTTAGATGCTGATATTGGAAGCCGGCTAGGAATTTCAGTTTGGAATATTTGCGTCTCATATTTCCTTGCTATACAGAAGGCCTTCCAGCCCATTGATTCTATGATGGTTCTCCCAGCAATCCCATTAATTACCTCCTCTCTCCTGTAAACTCATATCTCTCATGGACCTATCAACTCTCCTATAATGCAACCCAATTACACTGGAAGTAGTTTACCTGCCAATTAACCTAGTGACCACATTTCTTTGGAATGTGGGAGCAAACTGAAGCACCAGGAGGACACATCACAGTCGCAGGAAGGATGTGTAAACTTCGCACTGGCAGCACCCAAAGTCAGAATAGTCAATGAGACAGTGAGAGAGCAGCACTACTTGCTGCAGCATCATGCCATCTTCTGGTGCTTAAAGTGAGAACACTTCAAGTTGCAAAAGCAGTATACAGGAAAATGAAGCGCGTGTTAACAGATTCAGCAGCAGTGTGTGTAACTGAGGCGTGCAAAGTACAAAGAAAGGAAATCGAATAAAAAAACATCCATTGCATCCAGGAGAGAGCAATTTTGCATTCATCACATGCTCTGCATAACTGGAATGAATTGTCATTTGCATTAGATCTCTCAGATTTGGAAGAAATCAGAGCTTCAAACACTGTGCGTTTAAAATGTACGCCAAAATGGCTGTGCCATAATCCAATACATTTCAAATCACTTTGGCTATATACATACAATCAATGGTGGGGAAGGAGAATTAGGACTTTTGAACAATTAGCCCAATACAATTCAGACTCTCCATCTAAACAGAATACTTTAATTCAAACACTGGCATATGACCTGAACTTTCACATTTAAACCATTTCACCAATTAAATAATTGACAAAGTTCATTGACCCTTACACACTTACACAGTTGTCAGTGTTTGGTTTTTGCACAACAACATTATTGAAAAACAATATTCACAAGAGAATATGTTTAGAAAGTAGTGGGAAAATGTTCCTTTGTGCATGCAATCAAATCAGTATTTACCATAAACTATTGAACACGGTGAACATAGAACCAAAAATACAAAATGAGAGAACAAATTGTTATTTTTCAAAAGTGATACATATTTTGTGCTAAAATATGGTGACATATTTCAATAAAACAGATATGTACGAAATAATAATTTTATTATTAACATATCAGAGAATTAGGTAAAACAAACAGATGATAATTCAAGATATACAAGAACATTATGGCACTCCTCCATCAAACTTTCACATGGAATAGTAAAGTCTAGATTTCATCTTTGATTTCTCATACATCAGGACCCTAACAATTTAAGTTATCCCAAAGGGACTAAGATCACATCAGATGTTCAACTTTCATGCCTTCATTACAATTATCATAACTTAATTTCCCATTGAGACACTAATACAAAATATTCAGCATTGTACAAAATTGAACTAAATGACAATAAAAATTATCTAATCAGCAGGGACTAACTAATTAAAATGTACAGTTGTATATTTCACCATGAATACTTGAGACTTTGATTCGATTCAACCAAAATGCTGGTATCAGATAAATTAATCAGAGTTGTGACACTTTTACAAAACCCATCAAGTTTACTGATGGAAATCACTTGTGCAATTCAATGCAAGGCAAATCTGGCTCCAGTACCACATTAAAATAGCTGGCATTTAACTGCCATCTGAAGTGGACTTACAAAATATTTTTAACTTTGAGAGGTTGGACAATAAATGTTGGCTCAACTACAGATGTTCAAATTCTGAGAAGGAATGGAAAAAAAGCAAATGTGCATTGCAAAATTGATCTTGAAACACAAATGTGCGGCATGGTGGCGCAGCGGTATAGTTGTTGCCTTGCAGCACATACTGCACCAGAGACCTGGGTTCGATCCCGACTACAGGTGCTGTCTGTACCGAGTTTGTACGTTCTTCCCGTGATGGCGTGGGTTTTCTCCAAGATCTTCGGTTTCCTCCCACACTCCAAAGACGTATAGGTTTGTAGGTTAATTGGCTTGGGTTTTGTACACTTGGTATATAAATTGCTCTTAGTGTGTGTAGGCTTGTATTAATGTGCTGGGATTGCTGGTCGGTGTGGACTCAATGTTTGTCGATGATAGTCTGCGTCCTCGCACTGAAAATCAAAACTTACATCCTTCACACCTGAAGCATTTTTGTCCCTTATGGAAACTATCACCTGATCATTAGATGAGAAAATATCCAGCACATCATGTATTATTTTGCTTGTAAAATGTCATGGTAATAGTTGTCATGACTGCCACAAAGCTGTTTCAGGAAATGATGATAATTTGTCTTCTGTCCTTCTAATCAAAATAAATAATCCATTACACTGCTATGTAAAGCAAATTTACATGAATTTACAACATTAATGGTTACTGCAGGATCTTGCTGCAGAAGACTGATCGCCGTGTTTCCTACAGCAGTGATAATAGGTGATAACAGGTTTCAATAGTACTTCATTATGTATCATTTGAAGGCAAGTCATTTAAAAATATATATATTTGTAGGCTTGCTTACTCTATCAAATGAATGCATTTCCACCCTCAGAATTCTTACAAAGGCATGTGATTTCCTGACCATATTTAGATGTATTGATTGAGTTATTGATTTATGCTTTCATAAATTAGACAGCTCTCCATCAGTACTAAATTGGATATTTGCCTCTGACCTACTTGGCTTACAAAGGTAAGATTTTCAAATAAAAGCAAACTTTATGTTGTTCCTGCAGGTTCAAGAATGTACCGTGTGATATCATAAATATGGAAATACATACAAGTTATTTGTCACACACCTGGGTGTACATTGGATGATCTTCAGCCAAAGGACTGCCGAAATGGCCAACAAAACAGTGATAACTACTTATATGTAGCCTTTATAGACCAATTTGGCATCAAATTCAATGTATCTCCAGTTTAAATTCAATATACGTATTTTAATAGAAATTGGTTTGTCATTGTTATTTCTCTGTTGGCCTTAAACATATCAATGCTCGTGGTGATTTCTGAATATCATAAAATATTTGCCTCAAGCTGACTCAACCATATATTTGCAGTAATTCTTTTTCAAACTATCATATCTTATGGCCATTATGGTCATTTATTTTGCTATGTATTTTGTCTCTCAATATATATATGGGAGCTAAGGAAAGCAAGAAGGGATTTCAGTCTCTCTTTCTTAGGTAGATAAAATTCACTTTTTTTCCTTTACTTCAGACTGACTCCACAGTGTAACTTGGTTGATTGTTAAATTTCAAGCTATTAGTCCGTAGTTTGTAGTTTACCTGAAAACAGCATAATCTACAGTTTTTGTGATTTTCACTGACATATAAGATGGATGCAGGTTTTAATGCTAAATAAACTGAGACATTTACACTATTATAAATCATTGTTTCAAAGCTGTCTGATTACCTAGTTCAACAGTTTTTTTCTGAATGGAAATAGATTACTGCAATTACTTTATTTTGTGATTATTGTGACATCTCATGCAGGCAGCAAGAATGTCAACATATGTTTGTGATGCGTGTATAAATGACAATCGAAGACAGAAACACATCAGGCAACTCCATACTGTCTCTATCCTATATCTGAACTTGTTGGAACTCAATATTGAGCCAAAATGCTGATAATCATATGATTGTACTATGATAGAGCATAGCTCTAGGGGCGAGTGGAGTCAAGGGATATTTGGGAGAAGGCAGGCACGGGTTATTGATAGGGGACAATCAGCCATGATCACAATGAATGGCAGTGCTGGCTCCAAGGGCAGAATGGCCTCCTCCTGCACCTATGTTCTATGTTTCTATTGGTAGAAGAAGTATTTTCTTTGTCCTTAATTTGAAGTTTGTTGGAAGAGGAGGGAAGGCTGAGAACGTCAGAATTGGAATAAGATGGAGATTTCAGCATTTGTAGGCTTGGTATCCCTATTCGTCATCCTTCAGCCTCTGTCTCCACATTCACCCTCCCCTCCAGTGGCTCCATCTAGCCCCTTTCACCTCCTTGTCTTCTTCCACTTTTCACTACCTGACTGCTCTTTCCCAGCACCCGCTCCCCGGCTCAACCCTCCCCTATCTGCCCAGCTCAACCCTCCCCAGTATCTGCCCAGCTCAACCCTCCCCAGTCTAGCTATCTCCCACTGGCCCCCTGTCTCACCCCTCTCCCTCTCCTTCATAGAAACATAGAAACATAGAAATAGCAGGAGTAGGCCATTCGGCCCTTCGAGCCTGCACCGCCATTCAATATGATCATGGCTGATTCGGAGTCTCAACCCAAAACATAGACAATGCCTTCCTCTCCACAGATGCTGCATGGCCTCAGCAAGTTCATGCAGCAGTTTATTATTCATGTGAGTTATAAAGTGGTAGGAGATTGGAAGCAGTCACTTGACCTGTTTTAAATCTATTTATTATAAGAAAGATCAAATGTTGGGTAGGTAATACAGAATACCAATTTGAAAAATGCATGTAAATGATTTCTTCATGTGTGAAACTTATAATGAACCTGGAGAGTGGGAAGGGGGTAGGTAAAAATGTTAGATTTATTGCAGTTGCATGGGCTGTTGTCAAGCAAATGGGTCTCCTGCACTTACACGGGAATGTGCTGTTGGAAGGGATGCAAGTTCAGACAGGCAAACAACCTTCAAGCTGGTACAATGTAGATATTATTGCTGTGATATTATCACTAATGCAGAATTATTATCTATGCTCTTCATTGAGTAAAAACATTAATTGTTTAATAAAATACATGAAATATAATGTGCCCAAATCTTTGATCCTAGAATTGAACCAGCAAACCAAGTTGCATAAAGCTAATTTAAATCATTCGAATTAATGCAACACTGTGTGTTAATCAGTTGTGTCACTGTCGATGTCCATTGATAGTTGCACACAGCATCCCTTTCAGATTTCTTCTCCAAAACCAACACTTTTAGAAACACTCATAGTCAGGTGCAGTTGTGAAGATTGTAACATAGTTATCCATGCATGTCCATGACCTTCATCTGAAGAGTTTCTCATTTAATATGCCGAATCAAGTCAAAATCTTAATGACGTGATCTTTAATAAGATCGAATTTCAAACATAGTAAACATCTCTAATATCTCAGTTGATTATTTGCCAAAGTTGAATGCAATCGCCATTTGTACCCTAACCAAACATGGAATATATTGTCCATGATGCTCAAGATGGGATTGCCTTGTCAATTACCACCATTGGACAAAGATGATTAAGATGGCATCAATGGAGCTTGCCTTCCCCACTCAAAATACATTATCTACCTGTGGAATGCTTCATGGTAATTATTTCCCTTCTCACATTGCTGTTACATTCCATTCCATTAATTTTCACAGCATTACTTATTGAGCATTAGATGGTAGAGTCAGACTGTAAAGCTTCCAGTTCTGTCTTTAAATCTAGTATCTCAGTAATGGTTTTGAGCATATTGTCCTCCAAATTAAACATCTGAACTGTCATGTCATCTATTTTCATTTCTGTGCTTTGAAGGTCTCTGGCCACCTTGAGGACAGAGTGAACACCTTTATCAATTAATGGAAGTGCTTCTTCACATTCCTTAAACTTTGGTTCAAACTCAGTTAGTTTTTCCACTAGCTCTATATCCTCTGACATCAGGCTGTTTTGTTGTTCAGACAGTTCTTGGATACTCTTTGTGTTCCAGTTTGCGTGCTTCTCAAGGCCACTTAAATCTTCTTCCTCTTGCCGTTTGATTGCTCTTGTGTTTCCCAAAGTACTAACTTCCAATTCTTCCATCTTTACATTGAGTCCCTTCATACCTTGTTCCACTGTATTAATTTCCGATGTAATTTTATTATGCATGTTCTTCGACTCGAACTTCAGGTTTGCAATCTCACTATTTATTTCACTTAAGCTTCGTTTCCATGTATCAGAAATATTTTGGAAGTTTTTGTTGACATTCTGCATTTTTCTTGCTATTGTCTGTTCTTTATTTTGTAAGCTATTCATACTGCTACGCAGCTCTGACATCTCCTGTTCAAAGAAGGCCATGACCGAACTAGATGACAGGGCTTTCTGCAGGACTTCTTCTGATAACTCCAGCTGCATCCACAACACAAAACAAGTGCAAATCTACTTAATCATCCTTAAAATTGTGTTCAAAATATTCTGACTTAATTAGTAAGCGGACTTATAACTAATCTGCATGCCACTTTTACTTTAAAAAAAAGTGGAATGCATGACATCATTTGAAGAAATTTATTGTGGCTCACATCTGAACATAGAATTTTAGGAGTGTGTGAGAAGCTGGAGGTGTGGGATTGTCATCTTCAGGTGAGGTGAGCTACAGTCAGCCTGTTAGAATTCACCAGTCTTTTGAGATCTAATGTGTGTCAGCTGCCTCACCATCAACAACCCTCCGTTAGGTCCTGGGAGGAAAAAGATTGAGAGGCAACTGCTGGTCAACAGCGACTCAGTCCTGTGCAAATGGGGGAAGAGTTTTTCAAGTGACAGCTTCATGTTTTAAGATACTCCCAGCCACAAAAGCAACATAGAGCATTAAATGAAGGCAGCATATCACTTATTATTGCACACATCACTGAAGTATTTCCCAATGGGATGTGAAAGATAAAAGTGCAGTAAAATGTATTCCAAAAATGCTTCAATTTATTCAAAATAATACAATTATGCACCATCTGTTTGCAGTACACAATCAATAAACCTACACTCCAAATCAGAATTGGCACGTTTTTTCTACATTGAAAAAGTATTCAAAAGGACTTCACATTTGAAGTGAAGAGAGGGACATACAGCCCTTTGAGCTAACTCTGCTATTCAACATGATCATGGCTTATTTCATGCACTGTCAACATGTACATTGATTCCTTCAAATTCAGATATACATGCACCTCAATTTTGAATGTTATCATCGTCTGAGCCGTCCAAAGATTCACCACCTTTAAATAAAGAAATCTTGATCCAAAACACAACCTATCCATGTCCTCCCCAACTGCTACAGATGCACTGTAGTAATCATTTTATTGGGATGCATCACAGCATGGTTTGGGAACAGCTCCATCCAAGAAACAGGCCCACTGAGTCCACACCGATCAGCAATCCCCTTACACTTGCACTATCCTACATACTAGAGAAAATGTACAATCTTTACCAGCGCCAATTAACCTAAAAACCTGCACATCTTTAGAATGCAGGAGGAAACCGGAAAAACCGCAAGTGGTCACAGCAAGAACGCACAAACTCCATCCAGACAGCACCCTAGTCAGGATCAAACCTGTGATCATCTGCCCGTAGACAGGAGAGCTTCTGTCCAAGGACACATGTCTCCCAAGTTGGCCAATATGCAATAAAGAGAGTCAGGGACTCCATATTAATATTTTTCAGTCTACAAAAAGTCTCATCTACTGAATTCCACTCATATGACAGATTTGCCATCCCAGGAAGCAGGCTGGTGAATTTTCACTGGACTCCTTCTATATCAGGCATATTTCTTTCTTAGGTTTTAAAATGTAACAATATCAATTTGAAAGTAGCACTCTATAGTGTAATAGAGAGAGATGCTCACAAATCTTCATGAGATCTTGTGTAAAATGTTCAATAGGAACCCTGTAGAAAGTTCTATAGAGTACTGTTATCCATCGGTACATGATCTAACATTTAGAAAAGAATAATTTACAATAATTTTTTTTTTAAATGCTATGGGACAGCCAGTGGCTCAGGTAGCATCTGTAAAGGGAAATGGACAGATTCTCTCCATTTTCCTCCATAGATGCTGCCTGTCCCACTAAGTTCCTCCAGCACTTTAATTTTTTTGCTCAACATTCCAGCATCTGTAGTCTTTTGTGTCACTATTGAACAATATTTGGTTCCTGGCAAGATCATCATTCACAGCCCATCCATTACTGCCAAGCTGAAAAGCTTGTTAGGCCATTTCAGAGATCATCTTAGCATCAATCACATGGGGGAGGGGGTCTGAAGTTGCATGTGGTCCAGACTAAGTAGACATCAATGCTCCACCCCTGAACAACAGTAATAAATCAGATGGGTTTACTGACCACAATCTGGATTTTTATTATTATTTAAATTATCCTTGTTTTTCAAATCAAATTCCTATTCCTATGGTTAACATATCAACATCAGCTCCTGAAAATAGAGTTTTAGGCCCATACCTTCTAGTCAAAAGAATAAAATCCAAAATATCTAGCTGGTTGCAAGAGAATAAGGCAGCATATTTGTTTTATAGAAATGAAAGCAAACACAATTGAACAGCATTATTTTTGGTTATTTACAGTTTAAATCAGTGTATTAAAGATCGGGCATTTATCAGAGTGAACATTAATAATATTTCTCCCACCAAAGATCTGACAGGAGGCCCATTCATAATTCTGGACAGTGACTGTAAACAATGAAAGGTTCAAAGATTAAATAAAAAGTGCATATGAAACTGTACTTAGCAATGTCAATTTGAATATTAGCTTCTCTATTTACCATTACCTTTACTTACTTTGTAATCTGGGAAACAATTTCACGATAATTTGAAAAATGTATCTGGAAATCTAGAGATTCATGAAATTCAATTGTTGTTGAAGAGACCAAACCAACAGTTATGTACAACTCATTCAAATAACGTCTTAATAAATCCGAGTGTTCTCGTGCATGATGCTTTCTCAGCCTTTCATTACCTAGGAAGTCATAGCGTCATCTCTATTATACTGAAAATAACTTATTTATACTTCAGGCAAAAACAGATGCCCTTAAACAGCAGTAGATTAATTATTTAATATTTTAATAACTGAACAGAGACTAGTAAGCATCAAGACTGCTGAATTGAGTATAGGTAGATACTATTCCCCTATTGAAAACAAATTTTAAAAAATGTAACTGTGATTTTCTGGTTTCAGCTCACAAAGTTATCTTTCCTGAACTCAATTTCAAAATTTGCCAGGGCCTGATATCATGATTTCTTGATACCAGAATCCCATTGTAAACATGCTCCAAAATTGGGCAGCAATATTTTATCTGAACTATAAACAGTTTTATCATGATATTTACTCAACCAAGCACATCTTTTAAAAAGTTTATACAGTGGGCACCATTAATACATTTACCTTCTTTGAAACTCTGCTAACTTCGTCTCCCAAGGCCTGGGCAGCGAGAGATTTTGTGTAGAGCTGCTGGTACTTCTGCTCCAGATCAGCAAAGTTAGCTGACTGCTGAAACATAGCCCTGCAACAAAAGAAACTTGGCATTTATGATACTGTATCTGCAATGACTAGATAATATAGGCATGCAGGCAATCACATCTATAGAAATACAAAGTTCAAAGTTCAAATGGACCATTTTGAAAGAAGTAGAAACATGTAGGACCGCGTTTTACATTCCTTTGCACCTTTTGAAGACTTGTCCTCTAAAAAGACAACCATTGGCAAGGATTGTTCTGGTTGATGCCACAGCTCGTATCATTCGCCCACCTAGATGACTCCAAGCTTAGGACTTCCCCGCATTCATAGTTGACTGTGGAAATTCCAAACTTACAGAAGAGTAGTCGCAGCCTGCGTTTCAGTTCACCCAATCACCCCCAAAGAGTTTAGCATTTGTGATCAAATCAAACCCCAGCAATTACATGAAGGGCTGGAGGTGGGTGGCAGGATGTCAGCTCTTGAACCATGTGCTGAGATCTGTGACCCTTATGATTTCACAGGGGGATTATAGACTGCAAAGAAGGAAAACAAGAGGAAGGTAATTTACTCACTTTAAAATCATTTCAGTTTTGCATTGATATTGATGTGTGCTTTCAGCTTATTCCTTCTCCTCAATAGCCATCATCACAGGGGCATCTCAAGGCTGTGTACTCAGTCCTCTGCTTTACTCACTCTATACCCATGACTATGTAGCCAGAAAATTTCAACTCCGTCTTTAAATTTACCAATTACACTACTGTTGTTGGATGAATAATGGGTAATGATGAGTCGGAGTATAGGAGGGGGATTGGTCATCAGCTTGAATGGTGCCAGAGCAACACCATTGCTGTCAATGTCACTAAAACCAAGGCTGATTGTTCACTTTAAAAGAGAAAGCCCAATGATCCACAAACATGTCTTCATCAATGGGTTGGTGGTGGAGAGAGTCATCAATTTGAAGTTACTGGATGTGCTTAAATCTGAAGATCTGAGCTGGACCCAGCACCTTGATGCAATCAGTCCATCATCGCCCCTACTTCCTTAGAAAATTCAGTATGTCGATGAATACTTACTTGAACTTCTACAGGTGTACGAGCATATTGTCTGGTTACACCAAGGCTTAATTTGGTAACTCGAACGCCCAGGAACAAAGAAGATTACAAAATATGGTGGGCACTGGACCACCTTGGGTACGGACCTCCCCACCATCAAAGGTATGTATTGAAGACATTGCCTCAAAAAGCTAGGTAGTATCATCAAGGACCCACACCACCCTGGCTGTGGTTTCATTTCACTCCTGCCATCGGGAAGAAGGTGCAGGAGTCTAATACCCATGGTCTCCAGGTTCAAGAACAGCTTCTTGCCAACAGCCTCAGGCTATTAGAAACATAGAAAATATGTGCAGGAGTAGGCCATTCGGTCCTTCGAGCCTGCACCGCCATTCAATATGATCATGCCTGATTATCCAACTCAGTATCCTGTACCTGCCCTCTCCATAACCCCTGATCCCTTTAGCCACAAGGGCCACATCTAACTCCCTCTTAAATATAGCCAATGAACTGGCCTCAACTACCTTCTATGGCAGAGAATTCCAGAGATTCACCACTCTCTGTGTGAAAAATGTTTTTCTCATCTCGGCCCTAAAAGATTTCCCCCTTATCCTTAAACTGTGACCCCTATTGAAAACTAGACTCTAACTGAACTTCAAGCTAGGAACTGTGTAGGAAGGAACTGCAGATGCTGGTTAACACAGAAGAAAGACACAAAATGCTGGAGTAACTCAGCGGAACAGGCCGCATCTCTGGAGAAAAACAACGTGCAAAGCTAGGAACTGTCTCGTTTGCACTAGGAACTTCTGACTTTTGTTTTGTTTTGCACTGCACTATATTTTATTTATTGGTTTTCTTTTTGTTTGATACCGTGTTAACAACCCCGTTCCGCTGCTGCACGCAAGAATTTCATCGTTTCGGTACATGTGACAATTAAACACTCTCGATCGGTAAAAGCGAGCGGCAAATGCCACGTCCAATGGTTCAAAACGCGCTAGCTCAGACGCACAGCGCAATGGAGGGGCGTCGAGGTAGAAGTTTGTGAATTGACTGGAGACACCCAACTCATTGGACGCGCGGAATGCAGTTTTAAAAACCATTTTAAGAAACTACATTGGTTCCATCTAAATGTAATGTTTCTTCGTCGCTTCAAGGCCAACAAGAGCGTTGTCCCGGGTCGGCCCCACCGCTCACATTCCGGGCGACATTCCCTGTGGAACGGCCAGAGAATTGAGCGAACACGTCTCAGCTTTCCTGGGTCGACCCGAATTGTCACCCATTCCTTCTCTCCAGTCAGAGATGCTGCCTGTCCCGCTGAGTTACTCCAGATTTTTGTGTCTATCTTCGTTACAAAATAAAAGTCAGATTTAGATTTAGGTTTACATTCCGCCTCTTGGCAAAATGACCGAAGCAAGCACCACACGCAAGTCCAGCTTTAATGGGACGGGAGGTCACAGCCACGTTTGTTTTTCCTTTTGAATCGCACAGTGATTTTAAAAATACTATTGGGCCGACAGAGATCTGTAGTTCATTTTTAGAAGTATTCAGTTTTGAATAGAAGGTAACGTTTCTGTTCTTTCATTCTTCGAAACAAATGATCCCACGAAGATGTTGGGGAAATCGCTAATTGAAACGGAGGGAACGATTGGGCGTCTCTTGCGCCCACTCTCACTCACCGAGAGTGGGCCTTTTCTCACCCATTATGCCCATTCGGACCCCTTAAGAGCTTCAATTGCGCCTGTTCTCCTCCCTTCGTGCGTCTGCTCTCACTCTGCGCCCACTCTCATTCAGCGAGCCTATTCTGACCAAGAGCGCCCACCCGGGCTGTGAGTGCCCCTTGCGCCTACTCTCATTCACTGGACACTGTGAGTGTGAGTGTGAGCGCACCCCGCCCGCCCGCCCGCCCGCTCGCTCTCACCCTGCGAGCACCGCGCTGGCGATCAGCGAGAGCAGAAACAGACCGCTCCTCAAGTCTGTTCCCCGGCTGCTGCCTTCCTTGCGCCGATCGCACTCGGGCTCCGGATTTGGCTTCTTCCCCGGCTCCTCCGACGCCATCCCTTTCACATTCTGTTCCTTCACCGCGTCGCCTTGCTTGTTGCCAGCCGCCGGTTTCTTCCTTTGCTTGACTTCACTCGACATTTTTGTGCCGTCAGCGGCAGCGGAAAGGCGCTCAACCTTCTCCCTCCCTACTCCCAACTCCAGAGACGCCAGGAAAGAGGGGTCCTCACTCAGCCGCCCGTGCCATTCCCCTGTCCAATGAAGAAGGTTGTTATTTTATTTGAATTGCGAGTTCCCTTTGAGCACCTCTGAACAGTGACCAGTGGCACATGACCAGTGACAGAGCCTTCAGTCTAGAAGCCGCTGCCGCGGTCGGCGGGATGTTGCAACCTCCCTGGTGTTAATGGTAAGTTCCAGGATGCAGCGTGGATCGGTAACTTTGGCGTGGATGTCGCGCCAAACTCTGCTGACGGGGCGGGCGGCGGCGAAAGAAAACCAGCGCATATGTCTAAACCCGCTCTACCCTTTCCTAAATGCAAGGGCTGTAGCGACGTTTTCAGTGTGTGGGTACTTTTATTCGAGGAATGAGACTGGAAGTTGGGTGATTCTTCACTTGAAATTGGACGCTTACTAATTCCGAAAAGCTTTCCTAGTACTCTCTGGATATGAATCTTAGATACATCGTGGTGTAATGGAATTAATACCATGTAACAAGAAAGTGATTTTGCCACCACATAAAAAAAACAGCATCTTAAACATGAGAAAACTGCGTGAGTTGCTTTATAATTGTTACCAAACATAAATTGTGGCGGCACGGTGCAGCTGCTGCCTCATAGCGCCAGAGACGCGGGTTTGAATCTGATCTCAGGTGCTTTCTGTTTGGAGTTTGCATGTTCTGCCTGTGACCTAGTGGGTTTCCTCCCACATCCCAAAGATTTGTGGATGAATCCCTCCAAACCTTTCTTATCCATTACCAGCTGCTGTTGTTTGTTCGTTGTTATTTCTGCAGTTGTCTCTGTTTGTTGTGGTTGGCCTGACGGAGGTCAGTTGACAGGGGAGGTGGACAACATGAACTCCGGTTTCAACACACTAGGAGTAGGAGCATGGAGAACCAGCTGGGAACAGACTTCGCGACCTCCACAATTCACTGTTGCATCGGACACCACAGCCCCAACCCGGCTCGGACCTACCCCGCAAAGAATGGGTCGACCTGAATCGGCTCCGTACAGGGGTCGGCCGGTTCAACGCCAACATGCATCACTGGGGGCTGCGTTCATCAGCAGCCTACGTGTGTGGAGCAGACCAGCAAACAGCGCAGCACGTCATTTTCGACTGTGCTGTCATCCGCCCCCTTGGTGGAAGGGTAGACCGCATGGCCCGTGACAACAGCACAGTGTGGCTACAGCACCTGGAGGGTGTTACATAACTTCGGCTGCCTCAAACGCAAGAAGATCCATTACCTGTCCAAATATCTTTTCAATGTTGTTATAACACTTGCCTCAACTACCTTCTCTGGCAGTTTGTTCCATAAACCCAGCACCCTCAGTATGAAAAAGTTGTCCCTCAGGTTCCAAGTAAACTTTTCCTCTCTCACCATAAACCTATGCCCTTTGGTTCTTGGTTCCCCTATTCTGGGTGAAAGACTGCATTCACCCTATCTTTTCCCTCCTGATCTAATACACCTTGTGCAAGTGCCCCTTCCCTCGGATGCCACTCTGATCCCTATCACTGGCAGACAGGCCAGGAGAGGCCAATCCTCAGCATCATTGGAAACAGCTGCTGGAAAGACCTAGACAGCCAATGCCTCGATGGAGGCTACGGCTAAGTGGCCGGGGCAAGTCTGAGATGCCAGTGTCTTTTCATGTCCATGGACAATGAGTGACTTTGCCCACATACACAGAGGCAAAGACTGAGCCACCAAGATAAGCCAGAGACTGTCAGGGTCATCTCTTCAAGCCCAAAGCTGAGCCCCCAGGATGAGCTTGAGACCACCACTACCTCTCGAGGTAAGGGTGAACAACAGGGAGAAGACTGAGATCACCACGTCCCCTCCTTTCAGACCACGACTAATATGTCATGAGAAGGCAGGGATCACCAGTGCCACTGCATGATGACGAGGGACAGTGCCCCCATTCAGTCCTGGAGATTCTTGTCACTATAAATAAAACATATAGTATCACATGAGTTCACCATACTGTGACGGTCAGTGTAGTCACTGCCGAATCTGGCATCATCCTACGACATCCTTTAGCAATGTGACCAAAACTGAACACAATAGCCCAAAGGCGGTCTTGTACAACTATAATATCCCAACTTCTATACTCATTACCCTGACTGATGATGACTAATGTACCAAAAGCCTTTTTGACCACCCTATGTAAGAACTATTAACATAATTTCCTAAGATCCCTCTGCTCTACCTGCATTCCCAAATCCCTGCCATGCTCTGTGTAGGTCCTGCCCTGGTATCACATCCCTAAACCCACATTGTAGCTTTGATAACCATCTTCGTTCTTTATATCACCCACTTTAATGTCATCTGCGAACTTACTCATCACGCCTTCTGCAACCACAAACAGTAATGGGCACAGCACCGATCACTGAAGCACACCACTGGTCACAGACCTCCAGTCCGAAAAACAACCTTCCACCAGCACTCTGCTTCCTCCCATAAAGCCAATTCTCTATCAAATCGGCTAGCTCCTTGTACCCTGCAAATAAAAGGGATTTCAGATGTTCTGAAGGTCTCATCGCACGAACAAATGTGACTGAGAATCTGAGAGAAAGGGATGGCATTTTTTTTATCAAAGTCAGTGGCTTTGCAGTAAATAAATGAATGAATGAATTTTATGAATGAAGTTTATTGACCAAGTATGTACACATACAAGGAATTTGCCTTGGTGCTCCACTCACAACTAACAACACGACATACAGTAAACCATTAAGAATAAAACATAAAACATTAAGAATAAAACATTATTGATTAAACATGTGAATAAAATAAAATACCAGAGCGAAAGGAGGATACAGACTTTTCGTTATTGAATAGAGCTACTGCTCATGGAAAAAAAGCTGTTTTTATGTCTGGCTGTGGTGGCTTTGACAATCCGCAGTCGCCTTCCAGAGGAAGTGCTTCAAAGAGTTTGTGGCCAGGGTGAGCGGGGTCAGAGATGATCTTACCCGCTCGCTTCCTGGCCCTTGCAGTGTACAGTTCATCAATGGGGGGAAGGTTGCAGCCAACAACCTTCTCAGCTGATCGAACAATTCGCTGCAGCCTCTGGATGTCATGCTTGGTGGCTGAGCCAAACCAGACTATGATGGAGAAGGTGAGGACAGACTCTACGATGGCAGTATAGAATTGGACCATCATTGCCTGTGGCAGATTGTGTTTCCTCAGATGCCACAGGAAGTACATCCTCTGTTGCGCTTGGAGCAGAGGAGAACTGTGAGTAAGGTAGCGAAAAAATCCTAGCGATATAGGTTACAGTTTTTGCGCAAATTTAAAAAAAACGCAAACCGGACGTGGTCAAGATGAGAGTTTTAGTGATAGTATAGATTTTGCTGTGAATCTAGTGAGTTTAAATGGAGCTCGGGAACTTGGGAACTGGTGAACTGAAAGGGAGCATGGGAAACAAGAGTCCCAGTGGATTTGAAGGGAGAACTGGGGAAAATCTCAGATTGGTCACAATCTGCCCCAAATGGTTTGAAAATGTGTTCCATTGACCCTGCCCCAGTAGGTAACCAGAAAGGTCCAATTTTATTATATAATATTAAGAGCATTGCCATGTTCTGCCCAGAACATATTGGCACATCACATTGAGGTGAATCCAACGTCTGATAAAGCCGAATTTTGGTTAAAAATATAAGAAGATATTAAATTGGCTTCTGGGCTAGCTTACAGCTTATATTTAGTCTAAAATTAGGCTTGCCTCAGGTTGCAGTGTGTGAGATAATAAATACTATAACATTGTCTCCCAAGTGACAAGCAGAGAAGGAGCTAGAGTGATCTCTTTGAAGTAAGATGCCGTAAACCAAGTGTCCTATGTTTATGAGGGACGAGGTGACAGAGAGGAAGCAGAGAAAGAGCTAGAGTGATCCCTTTGAAGTAAGATGTCAGAAACCAAATGTCCTATGTTTATGAGGGAGGAGGTGACGAGAGAGGCTAGATCTCTTTGATGTATTTGAAAACGAAGATGTCATAAACCAAATGGCCAATGTTTTTAATATATCTTGTACCATGTGACAAAATGCCTTTGATGTGATGCATTCTGTAGAAACCTTTGTTTTCCTGTACCTCTGACCATGACTAATGTCTGTGGAATGTGTTAAGGTGACAAAAAAAATACTATATAATGCAATGTAATTCTGTTGTTCAGGGAAGTGGACTGAGGACAGTGAAGTGTCTACATTGGTCACTTGACTGGAGTTCTCCCTCCCTTCCATCGGCCGATAATAAGTAAGGTTTTGAACTGGTCTACCAAACAGTTGTGTGTTGTCTGTTTATTAAGAAGCGAAACCTGTTAAGTTGTTATAAAAGACTTTTTCACGTCTGTGCAGCTTTGCTCATTGGAGCATGATGACTAGTATTTCCTTCTTATCCACCAGAGGGTGCTATTTGCCTAATTGCAAAAACCTCTTTTAATCCAGCACACGCAAGATTTTGGTGTCAGACTGGCAGTATAGAGTCATAGTGTCCGACAGCAAGGAAACAGGCCCTTCGATTCAGCTTGACTATGCCGGTGAAGGTCGTCCAACCTGCTCATAACTCTTTTAAACCTTTCCTGTCCATGTACCTGTTCAAATGTCTTTCCCCTCTCACCTTAAACCAATATTCTCTGGTTCTTGATTCCCCAACTCTGGGTAAATTACTTTGTGCAGGGTGACCGGAACTGAACACAATACTCCAACTGTGGCCTCATCAGTGCCTTGTACAGCTGTGTCATAATATACCAACTTCTATTCTCAGTACCCTGACTAATGAAGGGCAACATGCCAAAACCTTTCTTAAGTACCTGTGTTTTTCCAAACGATTGGAAGTTATTCCTTATTAATACCCCAACACGCTTTTAATTTACTTTTTTAAGTTGTCGCACAGTAGAATAATGAATTTTCTGGTGAACCCAGTAAATTTAAAGGGAGCATGGGAAATGGAGACAAGTACGTTTTCAGGGAAGTGTGGGAAAACGAGTCCCTGCACATCAAAGGGAGCATGGGAATTGGCACTGGGTGAGACAGACGCTGAACCATCAGGATTTCTGAGTGGTCACATTGCAGGCTATCAGAGTTTTGATGTAACCTGAACAGGCTCTTCTAACAACTCAGGGTTAAGATGTGAGAAATCAGGTAGTTCAATTGGTCTCAGTTTTAACCTTGGGTATGTGATGAGAAAGCTTATTTCACCCAGGATATTAGTTGGACATTTTATTTGGTTGTAATTGTGTGTTTGAGAATGGGGGCAGAGAAAGAAAAACAGTTTGGGATTTGCTTGCAAATACAAATTTTTAAAATAATTTACAGTTGCTGTAAATCTGGAATAAAAAAACAGAAAATGCTGAAAATGCTTAGCAGTTCAAGCAGCATCTGCGGAAAGAGTTGTAGCAGGTCGACATTTTACAACTTTTTACACACCTTAGTTTGTATTCCCACAATGTGTTCCCAATAACCCATCGATTGACTGGCTGCCATAGCTTATCTCCATGGCAACCATGGCTTTGGCCTATTAGAACTATTCCCTTTGTCCGATCCATGCTCCTGCACCTTCTAAACAATTTAAACCTAACTTGCTTTCTTTCTTTCCCAGTTGTAATGAATGAATGAATGAATCAATCAATCAATCAATCAATCAACCTTTATTGTCATCTTGCAAGCAACAGTTGTACAGTGCAAAATGAAAAGACGTTTCCCAGGGGATACCGGAGCATCGCACATGAAATTTAAAACATTTCACACATAATAACACTAAAAACAATCCAGTTCCTGATGGAACAGTATAAATAGTTAAAAGCAGGTAAAACAACAACGTTAAAATACAGTAAAACCAATCATAAAAATGTCCGGGGCAGCTGATTTGAGTGGCCAGTGCCAGTTATTAAAGTGTCCGTGCCAAGCCTCAGAATCAGGTGACTGTGAGTACAGAGTGACTGTTTAGCAGCCTCACAGCCTGTGGCAGGAAGCTGTTTAGCAGTCTTGTAGTCCGGGCTTTGATGCTGCGATATCTCTTGCCTGATGGCAGGAGATCCAGGTGTATGTGGAGGGGGTGCAGTTTGTCCTTAGCAATTCTCTGAGCTTTTTTCAGACAGCGGCTCTGGAACAGTTCTTGTACCGAGGGTAGGGAGACGCCAATGATCCTCTCTGCTCCCCTCACTACCCTCTGCAGAGCCTTCCTGTCCGAGCAGTTGCAGGTGGAGTACCACGTATTTATGCAGTACGTGAGTACAGACTCCACCGTACCCCTGTAGAAAGTCCTGAGGATGTTGGTGGGGAGTGAGGCCTGTTTTAGTTTCCTCAGGAAGTGCAGTCGCTGATGGGCCCGTTTGACGGTCCCAGTGGTGTTCCTGGACCAGGTGAGGCTGTCTGTGATTTGCACACCGAGGAACTTTATGCTCTCCACTCTCTCCACTGATGGTGCCACCGATGTTGAGGGGTGTATGCTTTGGCTGCGCCCTCCTGAAGTCGACAACAATTTCCTTTGTTTTGTCGACATTTAATTCTGGATTATTTTTGCCGCACCAGTCCACTAGTTGTTTTACTTCCTCCCTGTACATTGATTCGTCATCTCCGCTGATGAGTCCCACCACTGTTGTGTCATCCGCGAATTTTATGATCTTATTGTCCCTGAATCTGGCAGCACAGTCATGTGTGAGCAATGTGAACAACAGCGGGCTGTTGGATGAAGGATCTTCAACCAGAAATGTTAAGTCAATTTCTCCTTTCACAACCTGGGAATAAAGGAGTATTTCCTGTTGGGAGTATGTTCTGTTGGGAACTGCAACGTTGTAAAAGTTAAACAAGAATCATTACAATGCTAACCTTTGCCCTCCAAGCTCACACAGAAATAGGATAAACACAGTTTATGCTCAAACATTAACACAATTAAAACATTGCTGATTTATATTTTAACTTTATTTATAATTTTAATAAGGTTCCTTAATCCTTACTGCACTTGCCTAACAACCTCATTTCTGAATTTTTCAACAACTTTGGGGAGGAAGTTCCACCCAGAGAGGGATAAATCTGCCCATTGGAGTGCGATTGGCAAATGTTAGTGATTGGGAAACTTTTAGAGACAAAAACGTGGGACAAAATTAATTGGCACTTGGGGAAATATTGTCAATAAATGAAAGTCAATATGGTTATGTTTAAAGCAAATCAGGTTCAACTATTGAGATGCACATTATAAGAAAGTGTTTAAGAAGTACAACAAAGCAGATGTCATCGAAGATCGTGGGATTAAAGGGCAGTGGCCGTGTGCTCATAAAATTGGTTAAAAACTGAAACGCATAGAATAATGACAAGTTGACTGAGATGTGCAATGTTGTTCTCTAGAGTTCAGTGACAGGAACAGAGTTTTTGGTTTACAGAGCATAATATCAATGTTTTAGAAGGTGTGAAACTTTGAAATTAAGTGTACCCCAGAGAGGTCAACATCAGATTTCAGTAGTACCAAGACTGGTACAGTGGGTAAATAAATGATAATGGAGTGTGAAGTGATGTATTTATGTACAGTGAATAGGCAAAATCATTTCTAAAGGTGTTGCATAAGAGGGGTATTCATCATAACTCACAGGAAAAAATACGGTTCGGTACTAAACAACACTATTTGAAATTGCAAAGTTTTATTCTTGCATAAAAAAAACTGTTAGAGGAACTCAACTGGTCAGGCAGCATCCATCAGTGAAGCGAAATGGCATTTCACATGTACCCTGTACCCAAAAAGGCAAGGATTACTTGTCTTATTGATTACAGTCCTGTCGCACTGACCTCTGTAGTCATAAAGACACTTGAAAGGCTTGTGCTGGCCAAGCTGAAAAATATCACGATCCTTCTGCTGGACCTTATGCATTTTGCATATCGCGCCAATAGATCCGTGGATGATGCAGTCAACCTGGGCCTGCACTTCATCCTACAGCACCTAGACCGCCAGGGGACCTATGCGAGGATCCTGTTTGTTGATTTTAGCTCTGCATTCAACACCATTGTGCCAGAGCTACTATACTTCAAACTTTCCGAGTTGACTGTGCCTGAACCCCTCTGTCGGTGGATCACCAGCTTTCTGACAGACAGGAAGCAGCATGTGAGGCTGGGAAAGCACATTTCGGACCCGCAAACGCTCAGCATAGGAGCACCGCAAGGCTGCGTACTCTCTCCTCTCTTTTAATCTCTCTACACCAACGACTGCACCTTCACAGACACCTCTGTCAAGCTTCTCAAGTTTGCAAACGACACAACCCTGATTGGACTGATCCAGGATGGGGAGGCACCTGCCTACAGACAGGAAGTGTCACAGCTGGCGTCCTGGTGCCATTGCAACAACCTAGAGCTCAATGCTCTTAAGACAGTGGAATTGATTGTAAACTTTAGGAGAGCTCCCCTCCTCTCACCCCACTCACCATCAACAACACCACAGTCACATCTGTGGAGTCTTTTAAGTTCCTGGGAACCATCATCTCCAAGGACCTTAAATGGGGGGCTACCATCGACTCCACAGTCAAAAAGGCCAACAGAGGATGTACTTCCTACGGCAGCTGAGGAAGCACAATCTGCCACAGGCAATGATGGTCCAATTCTACACGGCCATCGTAGAGTCTGTTCTCACCTTCTCCATCGTGGTCTGGTTTGGCTCAGCCACCAAGCACAACACCTGGAGGCTGCAGTAAATCGTCCGATCAACTGAGAAGGTTATCGGCTGCAACCTTCCTTCCATTGATGAACTGCACACTGCAAGGGCCAAGAAGTGAGCAGGCAAGATCATCTCTGACCCCTTTCACCCTGGCCACAAACTCTTTGGATCACTTCCCTCTGGAAGGCGACTCCGGACTGTCAAAGCTGCCATAGCCAGACATAAAAACAGTTTTTATCCACAAATAGTTGCTCTACTCAACAGCCATAAATCTGTAGCCTCCCTTTGATCTGGTATTTTGTTGGTTCGCATGCTTGATCAATGGTGTTTTAACATTAATGTATTATTATTATTATTAATGTTTAGTGTTTTCTGAGTAATTCGTAACTCACTGTATGTCGTGTTGTTACTGTGGGCGGAGCACCAAGGCAAATTCCTTGTATGAGAATACTTGGCCAATAACTTACTTACTTACATTGGGCCCTTCTTCAGACTGATCTTTCTTCAGATTTATTCTTGTCATTTTTGCAGCAGGATGTTTTTGTGCATCATCGAGAAGCACTACTTGAAAACCTTGGACCTTCTGACAACTGTCAACAGATTTGCTCATTCACTCATATTAACACACCATGGTTACTCTTAGTTAGTTTTAATTTTTATAACTTCAGATTTTCTCCATATGTCTAGCCAGTCGACAAAACAACTATTTTTTTTAGCTTTTATGGTTCCTGGCATTATCTTTTATTACCAGTGTCGTCGCCGATCAACTGGACTCTGACATCTTGCATACGTTTCCCAGAGACACTTTGTTTACTTGTCCGCAGCGAGAGCAGCACAGTCCCAGTTGCCTGACCACTCTAACATTCTACTCCGTACTGTCAACATTTGTACAGATTTTGTCCAATTGAAATTTTGCTCACTCTAATTCTTTATCACCAATCGCAATTCGTTCTTAAAAGCTCAAATATCTAATAAAAACTACATGCTATTCAATCCTCGATTTGCATTTAATCTTAGTAAAGATAACTCGCAAAGACCTTGTGCTGCACAGTTATAGCTCGTTGCATGTCAAAGGATGAATCTCAAGAATCTTGTGCTGTACAGCTTTTGCAAGCTGCCCGCGATCTTAACTTTTACCACACTGCAGCTTCCACACCAGCAGTATCCTGAAATCCAAAATGTTCCCCAAACAGGTCTTTCTCCCTTAATAAATCTCAATTGTCCATAAATCTCATCTAAGACTTGAGGACAATTATTATATGTAGAAAGCATCAACTTTTAAAAGATTTTTCAAAAGTTTATTTTACAGTCTTGGACAGATTAGAACTGAGATCTTAGTGAGGTAATTCCCTATCCCAGCATTGCTGTTTCTTTGATTTTACATCATTTTTATCAATATTAATTTACTTTGACATACTTTCAACGCTGTTCAGAAAATAAGACACATCATATTCTGTTCCTCTGATGAAGTAATTAAATTCTATGACATTCCATTGGATAAGTTAATTTACAAGATAGCTCGTAGAAATAATGTGATTTTGCTCAGATCATTGGCGTATAATGGGTAATTTCCTTACTTTGTCTTTGGCTTAATCATTTAATCTTTGATATTTATATGGAGGATTCTCAGAACAGCATCCCTTTCTGAAGGCAAAACATTAATGGATGTGCTGCAGTTAGAACCTCAATCAAACTTACAACCTGGATTTCAGTCAGACTAAATGTGAATAAATCAAGAACAGTTTGATCAGTCGATATCTACCAAAATGATAAAATAACTGCTCTACACAATTATTAGCTGTACTTTTGTTTATGATGGCAGTGTTTACCAGGGTTTGTGTTTATCAAGGGTTGTGTTTACCAGGGTTTGTGTTTACCAGGGTTTGTGTTTACCAAGGGTTGTGTGTACCAAGCTGTTCTGTGCAGCAGAACAAAACAGTCAGAATTCATTGCACAGCAAATAATCAAGGGAAGAATTACAAAACCAGACAGATGAAATTACTCAAATAATTTATTGGTTTTCGTGCGAAAGACTCCACAAGTTTACTAAAATCAAGTAATGCTGCTCAATCCCGGGAAATCGGACCGTCTAGCAGTGCTTCTATGCCCTACCTACAAACAGAAACCAGGAAGATCCGGTACACACAGTTGTTTAGTGCTATTCTGCGGACACAGATGACATCCTACTTGACTGCTTTGAGTCAGTAGACTGGTCCATATTCTGTAAATCTGTGGCCAACCTGATTGAGTATGCCACTGCCATAACTGACTTCATCAACAAGCGCGCAGAGGAGTGTGTGCTGAATCTGAGCATTCCCAACCGTAAACCATGAATGAGCCATGAGGTACATTTCTAGGTGAAGGCTAAGATCACTGCGTACAAGTCGAACGATCCCGAGTGGTACCAGAAAGCTTGCTATGATCATCACAAAGCCATCAAGTATGCCTAGAGACAATACCGGGACATACTTGAGTCTTGCTCTATTGAAATACTAATTCGCGTTTTCAATCTTCATTCCAGCGTGGATGACCTCACATTTTCCAACATTATATGGGTGTGGCACGATGGTGCAGCGTAGTGTTGCTGTCTTGCAACCCAGCGACCTGAGATTGATCCTGACTACAGGTGCTCCGGTTTCGTCCCACACCTCAAAGAAGTACAGGTCTGTAGGTTAATTTGTCTTTGTTATTTTTTTAAATGGTACATTCTCCCTAATGTGTACGATAGCGCAGTGTGTAGGGATCGCTGGTGGGCCGAAGGGCCTGTTTCCATGCCGTATCTCTAAACTAAACTAAACTAAATTAAACTAAACTAAACAATGTACCAGCCAATAACTTCTTATTCCTTTGCTTAACCTATCAGCATCCCCTTGCAGAGACTTTGTGTCCTCCTCAGAACTTGCAAAAACATCTGTTTTAATATCATCAGCATGTAACGAATACAGTACATTTGATCGCTTCGACTAAATCAATATTACACACTGTAAAAGGTTGACTGTTGCCGTGATCCCTGTGGCTTTCCTAGTTATTGATTGCCAATCCAAAAATTACCCATAGTCCTGAATTTCTCTTTTCTGTTGATTAGCCGATGGCTTATTTGTGCCAATATATATTGTCTTCAGCCTCCAGATTCAACTGCCACAGGGTTGTAAAGTGATCTTTTATGGGAAACATTACAGAATCTTTCTGGAACTCCAAATGCACCAGATTTACTGCCCACCCCCCCCCCCCCCCCCCCCCCCCCCCCCCCCCCTGTTGACGTTGTTGTTATATTCTCAAATATCTCCAGCTAATTTGCCAAACACAATTTCCTTTTCATAAAGTTATGTTATCTTCGCTTGAAAGAACTATGATTTTCTAAATACCTTGCCATGACCTCTTTAAACTTTTTAAAATCTTCCCAATAATGACATATTTTCTACCAGCAATGATGACCACCTTGATGACAACAAAAGGAAATTATCAATTTAAAAAATGTGAAGAAAACACAGGTAGAATACAAAATCCTAAATAATCCATTTGAAGGCAGCTTTTAAATCTGAAACACTCGTCTAATCATAACAATTCGACAAAGGGGCAGGTGGTAGTAATTAAACAATTCAACCTGCAGAAGCTGCCAAAGAAAGAACTGATTTCATTAAGATCCTGATGATAAAGAAACTGAAGAACAGCAATTACAGTCTAACACTGAGGCAGGCATGCTCAAGAGGAAAACAATGTAGCCTGAGAAATAAGTGTTTTCTTAACTTTAAACATGCGTAACATTGAATGGTTTCCTTGTTTCGTACATTAACATCTCTTGGGCACATCAAATGTAGATAGTAAAAGGTCAAATAATAACCAAGGACTCGAGAATGCTACATTTATTTAAAGATAACAGTGCTTGCATTATTTCTCATAACCGAGGTATGAGAACTGGGTCCAGATGTATCACTGTGACACTCGACTACCTTGCACAGCAAATCAAATAATATCATCTGTGTGTAGCAGCACATATAATGTACAAAGATACAATTTGAATACAAATTTAATGTAAGGCAGCTGCATTTCCATGGTGATAGAGTGGATTATGGGATATAGAACCAGCATTATGTCAATGTGCTGTTTATTTTACCCACAAACACCTGGATTAAGGTAGTCTTTGATTGAGAATGTGACAAGTACAAAGTGATACTTATTTCATATTCCAACTACGAGGGTTATAGAAATATTTCATTCATGCAGTCTCATCACCATTATGCCAATCAGATATCTGCCGTGTAAATTGGGCCTGGTGATTCACCAAATGGAAACAGAACAGATTTGGGACTGGATTTTAAATGAATTTGCCTCAATTAATCTCATTGGAGTGTATTAATTAAAGATACAGCAATGTACATTGGAACTGAGCATCTGAATTATCTTTCTGCATCACACTGTCGGTTCTGGATAAAAGGTTCCAAGGATAAAATTGAAGAAACAATTTTACAGCAGCTTACTGTCTGACTTGAATACTAATGAGGGCATGATTGCATTGAAAGGCTGGCATTATTTTGTGCAATGTGTGCTTCTGATCCTTATACTCTTGGGAATACAGTCAATGTGCATCTATTTCTACACAGAATATATTTATCCTTTTGTGCACCATTTAAAAACATGTACGTTGATGAAAATTTGTGCATCAGCGCGTGTTATTGAAATGTTTGATGAAGTGATTCAATTCATGAAATATAGGTTCAAAATAACTTTGATTTTACCAAACCACTTATCTTTGTGGAAGAATAGCAGAATAATGGCTTAAAGACTGTTAAAATCAAGTCTGTCAGTTGGTCTCGGCCTTCTGAAATTTCTCTGATTGGCTTTCTGTTATTGGTGGAAGTTTGCATATGTTTTACACAATCTACATATTTGGAAGTTACTGGCATTGTTATGACTATCTACAAAATCAATGGACTGGAAATGGCAAATTATAAATGAAGAATACAGTGCCCTCCATAATGTCTGGGACAAAGACCCATCATTTATTTGTTTGCCTCAGCACTCCACAATTTGAGATTTGTAATAGAAAAAATCACATGTAATTAAAGTGCACATTGTCAGATTTTATTAAGAGGCATTTTTATACATTTTGGTTTCACCATGTAGAAATTACAGATGTGTTTATACATTGTCCCCCCATTTCAGGGCACCATAGTGTTTGGGACAAATGGCTTCACAGGTGTTTGCAATTGCTCAGGTGTGTTTAATCCTCTCCTTAATGTAGGTATAAAAGAGCTCTCTTTCCTCCAGCCTTTCCATCGCCTTTGGAAACTTTTATTGCTGTTTATCAACATGGGACCAAAGTTGTGCCAATGAATGTCAAAGAAGCCATTATGAAATTGAGAAACAAGAATAAAACTGTTAGAGACATCAGCTAAACCGCAGGCTTACCTACCAAAATCAATTGTTTGGAACATCATTAAGAAGAAAGAGAGCACTGGTGAGATTATTAATCGAAAAGGGACTGGCATTTCCTCTAGGGGCGCTGCACTGGCAGCAGCCTCTACCTACAGCCTGTCTGTTATTTCTATCTTTTTTATATTTTTAGTTAGTCTAAAGTTTTGTGTTGGGGGAAACTTTAACTTTTCTATGTGGGGGAGGGGGGCAGGGTAAGGGGGAAACCGTTTCCCAGTCTCTTCCTGGCGGGGACGCAAATATTTCTCCGAGTCGCACCCCCCACCTCGCGGCCTCCAGCTGGATCGGAGCGGCCTATCCTGCCGGGGACTGGGAACCGGGCCAGGGCTGCTACAACGGCGGCGATGCCTACCTGGGTCGCTGTTTGGAGCTCCGGAGCGTTGGGTCGCTGCTCCAACATCGTGGAGCTCTGGTGCGTAGAGCTTCCAATGCGGGCGACGCTGAACAACATCGTGAGTCCTGGGGCGCCTTGCAGAGGGTCTACAGCAGCAGGTCTCCACCCGGCGCGGCCTACGGGCTTTGGAAGCCGCCGACTCCGGCAGGAGGAGGCCGACTCTGGTGTCCACACCGCTGAGGACGTCCCGCAGCCCCGACGTCGGACTTGTATCACCCCGGCGAGCGGTCCTGGACATCGGGCCGCCCGTAGCTGCAACTGCGGAGGGCTTGGGGAGGCCCTGACCACGAGGAACAGTGGAGGAAGAGACTGACTTTGGTGCCTTCCCACACAATGGGAAACTTTGATTCGGCTGTGTGGGGATGTTTTATGTCAAATTCTATAGTGTGTTGTGTTCTTTATTTTTATTGTATGGCTGTATGGGAATTTAATTTCACTGTGCCATCTGGCACATGTGACAATTAAATGTATCTTGAAGTCCTCCACAGCTGATGACAGAGGAATTCTCCCTATAATAAAGAAAAATCCTTAATCACCTGTCCGACAGATCAGAAACACTCTTTAGGAGTCAGATGTGGATTTGTCAATGACCACTGTCCGCAGAAGACTTCATCAACAGAAATACAGAGGCTACACTGCAAGATGCAAACCACTGGTAAGCATCAAAAATAGGATGGCCAGGTTACAGTTTCACAAGAGGCGCTTATTTCAGGTAATCCAGTCTTATAAATGAATTTGATGCGATAACAACAGTGTCCTCATAATGAGCAATGTGTTTCTCCTATTCTTGTAAACTCACTTATTGCTCAAGTTTTGCTTTTACAAGGATTTAAGCAAGTATCCAAAAGGTGAAGGTTGAGCTATTGAAGGAAGGACAAATTTCATTTGGCACCTCAGTTACGCAACTGTGGTTGCAAGGCACTTAATATATCAGTAAAGATAACTACATAGAAGTCCGTCTTTAAACCACTTTTTTAGTACAAATTAGTGTCAGTTTGTTTAGTACAAATACCCTTTTGGGACACCATAAAGAAAAACAATGAAATTGAAAAACTTTCAAAATTGATTCACCCTGAATCACGTGTTAGAACTCCATTTATGTGGTTCCAATGGCAAATGGTCGAGAGACTACAGCTGCTGCATCTTTGGCCTAGGAAGGCAATCAGTGCCTTAAAGGAACAGTAGAAACAAGAAACTGTAGATGCTGGTTAATAAAATAAGGCACAAAGTGCTGGAGTAAATTAATGGGTCAGGCAACATCTCTGGAGAACATGTCTCAGGTCTGGACAATTCTTCAGACTAACTGTGGTGGTTGGGGTGGGGGGAGGGGTAAAAAATCCGAAAGAGAGGAAGGGCAGGGTGAAGCCTGGCAAATGAAAGGCGGATACATGAGGGGGGGGGGGGGGGGGGGTTGATTGGCAACCTATCAACCCCTCCCCCCCCTCCCTCACCTGTATCCACCTATTACTTGCCAGACTTTGTCCTGCCCCTCCTCTCTTCTAGCTTTCTTCTCCCTCAAAGGAACATTCATATTATCAACCAGCATAGCATAGTAAAATAACCAGGGGAGATCGGGGAAAATGAGGCTGAGTGGCGCATGTCATTAGTGTGTGTATACATCAGCTGTGCTCCCTTTCTCAATTACAACTACAGATTGAGTTATATGATGTGTGTGGCCTCAAGCCAATGCATTTATATTGAGATAGCCCAGTGTTCCTGCTGTGCAAGGCTGCAATGATTGGTGTGAGACCCAGCAGTGATGTGTGAAATATGTGGAGCACTAAACACAAACAACAGCAGATTGATGTCTCAGTGAGAATGTTTTAATTGTGATCTCCTTGTCAACTCACTGTTCTGTTTGTTCGTTGTTTAAGTGTGAGTTTTTAAAGGTCATAGGTTGCACATGATTACCCAAATATTTATTGGTGATCCAGATATTGATGCATTACTCTAAGGGGAATTGTGCCTGATGTACAGAACTGCCACTAGAAACAGTTGCCTAAAACACCAATCCATGGATAACGTTGCTTTTACACTTAGTTTAAGCAGAAAAAAAAATAGGTGAAAATTGATCCAGGCAGAAAAAAAAATCCATGTGTAGCCAAAAAAAACAGTAGATATGAGTGATGAAATTTGGAATGAGGAAAAGTGATAAGCAATGGGCGGAGGGAGATATAGTCAATAGATTGGAGGTGAGGAATAGTGAAATGATAGTAATGATATGGTATAAGCCAACATTTAGTAATAATGATATCACAATAGAAAGAAAAGATGGATCAAGAAAATGAATAAATAATCACAGCAGAAGAATGCATTATTTCTCAAGACAGATTGTCATCTTTGCTTACATTTTTGATGCAAAAACACTTTTCAACTGAACACTAAATCTTACCTGTTCAAGAAAGAACTGCAGATGCTGGAAAATCGAAGGTACACAAAAATGCTGGAGAAACTCAGCGGGTGCAGCAGCATCTATGGAGCGTAGGAAATGGGTAACGTTTCGGGCCGAAACCCTTCTTCAGATTGATAGGGGGTGGCCGGTAGAAGGAAGGAAAAAGGAGGAGCCAGAGGGCTGGGGGATGGGAGGAGACAGCAAGGGCTAACAAAATTGGGAGAATTCAATGTACTAAATCTTACCTACTCATTTTCCAGATTGATGCCAGATAAATTGAAATATTGAAAATTTGGCCTTGGAGGGAATACATTTTAAAAGGGTCAAGGGCATAAAAAAATTAAATCAAAACCAAAAAGACTAATGGATCAACAGTGGTTACACAGATCTCATTGCTGGTCGCGAATGGGCCCCATAACAGTTTAAGCTTCAGGGCCCCAAAAATGTAGGTTCGCCACTATGAGCAATAGGATTGCAGCATGGAAGGAAAGGGGATTAGATTGAATGAATAGATAGCAATAAAAAGGAGAATGAATTTCTTGGAGAAGTTCTTTTCGGTGAAACATGGAAAAGTCGTGGTTGTGTTTATGGTATAGCAGGAAAGTAATCCCATGCAATGTGGAAAAGACTGAGTAAGGAGAGCATTAATATAGGGGACCTGAGGGGAAATGGTAAGAATAATCAGGAACAAATGTGTCAGAGTGAATAGGATTAGACTTGTGAGTCTAATAACTGTGAACTAGACCAAGGATGGAATGTGCAAAAATGACATGGGGAAATAATTTTTGAGAGGGAACTGCAAATGCTGGAAAATCGAAGGTAGACAAAAATGCTGGATAAACTCAGCGGGTGAGGCAGCCTCTATGGAGCGAAGGAAATAGGCAACGTTTTGGGTCGAGACCCTTCTTCAGACTGATGTGAGGTGGGGGGCAGGGGGGGGTGGCTGAGACAGTGGGCTGAGGGAGAGCTGGGAATGAGAATGTCAGGATTACCTGAAGGATTATGGGGAAATAATGGTTAGGTAGAAATCCAAATATTGCTGCTTTTCCTTATTCTGGATTGAAAATCTATGACATGGTGAAATGTAAAAGACTCTGCAATTAACCATTTGCAGTATTTTATTGCAATAATCCTTACTTTTGAGTAGATCACATTGTTGGGATATCCACCTCCATACACCATCAACAACATCTCTTAAAGCATCTTTACATGTTCGCATGTAACTAAAGTTATTCACTTACAAACTCTATGTTACTTTTCAGCAAAGCCCAGTTCCTTGAGAAATTTTTGCAGCATTTTGGAATTATTTAATTACACCATGAGTGAGAACAACTCTATGACCTTAAAAAAAAAAAAAAAAAAACATGGTTCAAACAGCCAAAAGAGTCAAAGGAGACAAAGTATATTATTATACCAAAGGCATATTGCCAGAAATGGATTGGCTTTATCGTTTGACAAATCCCTTGGATTCTGTGTAAGATCATGTTCAACATTCATATTATTATAACAGTAAGATGCATGCAATGAACAGATACCAAAATTGCATGCAGCTTGTAAGACATTAGGAGGTATGGGTTTTTCCCGATGGCCTAAACTTTCTGCTGAAAAGCCAACAGTTTTACGTAAAATTGTACAGAAATTTGGGGTTCCTGGTGGTATCTCAATTGTGTTGTGTTGTATTGAATGTACATTTTTACGCAACGATATCTTGGGTTGGGGCTGTGAATCATATTAGCGTGGAGAAAATTGGCTGCAAGGGGATGGATATCTAAATTTAACCATACTTTATTTATTTAATTGCATTCATTCATTTGTAATTCATTGTTTTAACAGTTTTGTAATGCATTAAGTAATAATGTTTTAGTGCCTTTCAAATGTTAGAATGTTCACATTTTTAATCATTCATCCATGTTCCCAAATGGTTGTGAAAGCCAAAAGGAATGTTCACATAATTGCCAGTTGGAAAGTCCTGCATTGACTACAACTTTATTCAGCTCAATAAAAGCCCCCCTACGGAAGATCACATGAGGGACCCGGCTCCAGATAAAAGGAGGCTTAGCGGGAAGGTGCCTGCCAGTTGTGGATGACGAGCGGCCATTAACATAACAAAGTTGTAATGCAGTATTAATTACTTTCTTCATGTGCCAAATGTACAAGATTAGACTTTAAAATTATCACAATCCTATAAGGAATTGCATTTATTTAGCAGCTTTCATGTCGGGTTTGCATAGTCAAAATATCCTTTGCAATCAATAACGTACCTTTGAAATATTGTACCAGTAAACCTTTTGTAAAGGCAATTTAACCGCCTCTTAACTAGTTCTGGAAGCCAGCATGGACAGAGTGACCAGAGGCATCTGAATGGAAAAGGTGCTCAGGACTTAGGTGTTGCTCTCAGAACTTCTAAGTGAACTGAAACAACCCCTGCAGAGGTAGAGGCAAGGCCAGCATCTCAGAACCCTCCAGACGGAATCAAGCAAACATTTTATAAGGAAAATGTAGAAACAAGGAACTGCAGATGCTGGTTTACACAAAATGACACAAACTGATGAAGTAACTCGGTAGGTCAGGTAGCTAAATATGGTGAATATATTTTTAAACAGATACTTGCATGAGTATGTATGAAGTGACAAACTGCGCCAACAATGCTGATGAACGTTTGTTCAACACACATGCTTTTATTTATTAATACAAATAAAAAAATACAACAGAGCTGGAAATTAAAACACACACACACACACACACACACACAAAATATTGGAGCAGAGGAGAACGGTGAGTAAGATGACAAAAAAATCATAACGATATAGTGTAGCGTTTTTGCGCAAATTTAATTACAACGTAGACCGGAAGAGGTCAAGGTGAGAGTTTTAGTAATAGTTTAGATAACATTGAGTCCTCATCACATCCTCATCCTCAACACCCCAAATTTCTCCATCAAGAATCAGTCACCATCAATAATTCTGACTCTTGGATCATGTGTCCCCATCCATGTTTCTTCATGGAAGCAAAATGAGATTTAATCAACATTCAAAAGTGGCCTAGTAGTAAATAATGCAATGGGTGAATTTTTCAAATGGAAGCATCCTCAGTGATGTGGCCTGGGGTCATCAGGTTCCGTTTCGGGCCGGGGTCTCACCCCTGGAACATCAGACAGGCGAGAAGACCAACGTCGCCCAGTTTTAAACAACCTTTCTAGCCGGGGGGCGCTTGGATCAGAGGAGCCCCGGTACTTTTTGCGCAAATCCCAAGCAGCAACCGCCCTCACGAATCAGTCACCATCAATAATTCTGACTCTTGGATCATGTGTCCCCATCCATGTTTCTTCATGGAAGCAAAGTGAGATTTAATCAACATTCAAAAGTGGCCTAGTAGTAAATAATCCAACCTAGTAGCTTTCTCTGTGGCTTTGTTTGCAGATTGAATGGCCCTCTTCTTTGCCAGTCAAGGACTATATATGACCATGGCTAAAAATGGTGAACTTTTTTTTAAACAGATACTGAATATTTTTGAAGAGACTAACTGCACCAACAATTTTTGATGAAAGTTTGCTCAACACATGTGTTTTGAATTAACTTTATTAATACAAATACAAAAATACAACAGAGCCAGAAATTAAAATATAGAAACAAAATGCTGGTAACCCTCAGCATCAGGCGGCATCAGTAGAAAGAGAAACAGCAAATGCAGGGTTTTGACCAGAAACAATTGACAATTCCTTTTCCTAACAGCTGTTACTCGACCCATTGAGTTCCTCCAGAAGATTGTATGTTGCTCCAGATCCGAACATTGCAGTTTCTTCTGCCTAACATTTATCATCACTATTTTTGACTTCTGCTCCACTCCCATAGCTACTGTTCTTATCATACCTGTCCATCACTACTGCATTAATTATGTTCTCATATTATTACATCTAAACTCTTCTCATCTCTTTTTGTTCTTCATTTTTTCCACATGGAATTTCTCATTTCTTTGTCGTTTTTGTGCACATCCCTATCTTTGGCAAATTCCACACTTTCTTTGAGCAAATTTGTCAGCTTCTCATGAACATTAATTCGCAAACAACACCATGGATAATGTTGTAAAGTAAGTCACGTCAATCCATTTCAGTCAAGTCAATCAATTTCAAGTCAAGTCAATCCATTTCAATTCAAGTCAAGTCAATTCAATCCATCTCAAGTCAAGTTAATCCATTTCAAGTCAATCCAAGTCAAGTCAATCCAAGTCAACCATTTCAATTAATTTCAAGTCGGGTCAAGTCAATCCATTTCTAGTCAAGTCAATCTTTTCAAGTCAACTCGAGTTAATCCATTTCAAGTCAAGTCAATGTAACTGTAAACTGGAGGCTCAGAGAGGGGATGGTGTGGTGGGCCGCCTGATAGATGAAATAGAATAATGTCAAGATGCCCTTGTATTTGGTTTGACTTGTATTAATCATATTTTGTTGAATAAGATTAACATAAGCAAAAAATATGTTATGACTAATGAAATAATTGGTATCCATATAGTAGATGGTATATTTTCGTATAGTTGTATCGAACAAAAAACAAAAGTTGTTTATTGCACAGTATAACTGTCGGCTAATTCTGCTGTGAAATCAGCGAACTCTAAATTAATTTCTTCCACAGGTTGTGTTTACCAAGGATTGTGTTTACCAAGGTTTGTGTGTACCAAGGTTTGTGTTTACCAAGGTTTGTGTGTACCAAGGTTTGTGTGTACCAAGGTTTGTGTGTACCAAGGATTGTGTGTACCAAGGTTTGTGTGTACCAAGGTTTGTGTGTACCAAGGTTTGTGTGTACCAAGGTTTGTGTGTACCAAGGTTTGTGTTTACCAAGGTTTGTGTGTACCAAGGTTTGTGTGTACCAAGGTTTGTGTGTACCAAGGTTTGTGTGTACCAAGGTTTGTGTGTACCAAGGTTTGTGTGTACCAAGGTTTGTGTTATATTCAGTCTAAGCCAACATCTGCAGTTCCTTCCTACACTTGACCAGATACTTAACCAGCTGCATAAATGTACTCTGGAAATGTGTCTTTGCTTATAATGATCATGCATGATCTACTTTGCTCTATTTATGAATGAAATATCCATATCTTTATGATATCGGCTTGTCCCGACTTTGCACTCGGTAGTTGGTCACTAGGCCTAGACGACAAACAATGGTTACTTTATCTCCATCGTGGTGTAAATTTTATTCCACGTAAGTGAGACTACAACACAACTGGAACTACTTTCCCATGAACTATCAGCAGTTGAAAAAGACCATTAAACAGCTGTTAGTTTGCTCTCTGCGCCAGTGAGCAAATGTAACCATAGCAACTGTCATTCTCAAAGTCCTGCTTCTTTCCCCCTCTACAAATGACTGAATAAATAGATCCCTTCTGTTTCTTGCACCAAATTCAATGATTTGATGAATAAATTAATCTCATCTCCTCTCTGCAAATTAATGAGTGAACAAAGCCCATTTCCTTCTCTCCAAACTTACTGACCCAAAATGAAAGGAACAATACAATCTTTCCTGCCAATTTTATAATAACCAGCTGGTGCACATGCAGTTCATCGCAGGATACTCAACCCCAACCACCCATGAGTGGGTGACATCACGTATGGTAATGTCTGCTGTTTGTTCTCTGTGGTGCTACTTTATAATGCTAATTTCCACATAATGAATGATTATGGCAGACTAATAAATTTGCAACATTATATTAATAATGTATTTTGCACAGTAAAATATTCAGTTTCATGTTTTTTACTAATGAGGAAGACTCACGCAATTACTTACTTGTTCCAAGATATATCTAGCACATTCGGCCCATCAGGTCCTTGTTAGCTCCAGCAGAACACTTCTAATAGTCCTATTCCCCTTTCCTTATTTCCCTACACATCCTTGTTACTTATTCAATATTTCATGGCCATCAACTCCTTTGATTCTTTTGCTACTTAGAAACATGAAGAGGTAAGTTGCAATCACTTATTAATCTGCATGTCATTGAGTTGTGGGAGGAAACCAGAGCACCTTGCCGATCAATCACACCTCCTTCATGATGAAGTATACAACAAATATCAGGGCTCTCGCTTAACTTTTCTTCCCCTGTTGCCAGCCGGGCAACCTTGGCAGCTTTTTAGGTTGCCAAATGACAGTTTAGGTGGTCATTTAAGATGGCTCGCAATACGCGTGCGATAATGTGCTTGGGCGAAGTGCGTAGTTACCAGTCGGAATTATACTCAATGAAGTATTCACATATTATTTCTGCTTCAAATAAAGTCACAAACCAAACATTCACCAATCAAGATATATCCCACAATGACATGCAGCAAAATTATAAGACAGTATCTCAACTCTTTTTACACCTTGCAATTAATGCAATTTCTACTAGTTCTTTCCACTTCCAAACTAAAATGTGGTTGGATTATTCAGCGTATGATCAACCTGTGTCAATAAATCCTGAACTTGTGGTAACATATATGCGTACGTATAGTTGTGAATGTTGCTCATTAAATAACTACAGTAACTCCTGGACTTTTGTTTGGAAGTTCTTTCCACTTCCAAACAAAAATGTGGTTGGATTATTCAGCATATGATCAACATGTGTCAATAAATCCTGGACCATGGTAACATATATGCGTAACTATAGTGAATGTTGCTCATTAAATAACTACAGTACAGATACTCCATATTAAGAGCATTGATTTGCCATTAAAATGAATTCTGTAATAACGTGTCAACGGTAGAAGTGACAATCAAACACTGTGGTTTTAATGTTTTGCGTGTTCACAATATAATTAATCCAATTTATTGGATTAAAACAAATAATAACATTGAGAATTAAAACACATTTGATTGCATTCCATTATCAAACATAGTCAATGTGCGCTCTGAAGACATTTCCAGGACAATAGGGTCAGGGAGGGGTGTATGTGTGTGTGTGTGTGTGTGAATCAGTGCGGGGTGGGTAGATGTCGGGGGGGGGGGGGGGGGTAGAAGGCAGTCAGTGCAGAATGGATGGCTTGAGGCAGGTGATTTAGTACGTGTGGGTTGGAGTAGGTAAAATTCTGAGGGGAGAGCACGGGGGATGTCAGTGGTATTGAATGGGGGGGTTCAGTACGGGATGGATGGGGGTAGACAAAAGTGCTGGAGAAACTCAGCGGGTGACGCAGCATCTATATGGATCGAAGGGAATAGGCAATGTTTCAGGTCGAGACCCTTCTTCAGACTGTTCCCCCCCCATCTTCTTGAATGGGAGGATCAGTACAGGATGGTTGGTGGGGGGGGGGGAGATCAGCGCAGGATGAATTGGGAGGGGGGGTCAGGACAGTGTGGATCGGAGGGTCTGTACAGGATGAATGGGAGATCACTACAGGATGAATGAGGGGAAGGTGCAGGGTAAATGGAGGGTGGGTCAGTACAGGATGAATGCGTGGATTAGTACAGGATGGATGGGGGAGAAGTGCAGGATGGATGGGAAAGGGGTAAGTACAGGGTGAATTGGGGAACCAGTGTAGGATGGATGGGGGGGTGGCAGGAGAATCAATGCGAGGTGGATAGGGTGATCAGCGCAGGATGCATTGATTGGGGATGGGGAGGGGAGCACAGGGGATGTCAGTGAGGCATGAATAAAGGCGGGAATGGGGATCAGTGCTGGATGTAGAGGAGGGGTCCCAGGATAGGGGGTGGGGGGTGGAGGGGGCATACGAGAGAGAGAGAGAGAGGGGGGGCGAGGTGGGGAGGAAGGAAGGTCAGCGCTCCTAGGACAACATCGCCCGCTGCCTTGGCTGTTGGGATTTCCTCGCCACCGCCTCCCTCCTCCGCCAGCCAACAGCAAGGTGCGGGGCCGAGCGGTGCAGCTCAAAGATCCTATAGCTATAGGATCTATGGTGCAGCTGCTTCAGAAGTGTCGGAGCGAATGATGGGCCCCACATAGCGGCCGCGACAGCGGCTCCATCTCCTCCTCCCTCCCTGATAGCGGCCGCTGCTTGCAAACCCGCTAACGGCGATAACCGCTTTAAAAAAAAAACCTCCCGCACGCCGAGGCCTCCGCCTCCCTCCCTCCTCCCGGCCTTGGCGTGCGGGAGGTTTTTTTTTAATGCGCCGTTAGCGGGTTTGCAAGCAGCGGCCCTTATCAGGGCAGGCGGGGTGCGGAAGGAGGAGGAGATGGAGCCGCTGCCGCTATGCGGGGCCCGTTATTCGCTCCGACCCTTCCTCACCCCGCACCTAGTATCTTTCCTACGCAATACAGCTGTCACCGCCGACACAAAACTTCGCATTCCTTTTCTCCAGAGATGCTGCCTGACCCGCGGAGTTACTCCAGCTTTTTGTGTCTATCTTCGGTACAAACCAGTATCTGGTTGCCAAGCCGGGCAAAATTACTCTGTGTTTAGGTTGCCCGGCGGCGCTTTGAGTGGTCAGTGGCACCCGGGCAACCGTTAATTTCGAGCCCTGTATATGACGACTTACAGCCTGCCACTCTTTATAAATAAAATACTATAGAAACATAGAAACATAGAAATTAGGTGCAGGAGTAGGCCATTCGGCCCTTCGAGCCTGCACCGCCATTTAATATGATCATGGCTGATCATCCAACTCAGTATCCCGTACCTGCCTTTTCTCCATACCCTCTGATCCCCTTGGCCACAAGGGCCACATCTAACTCCCTCTATCCCTGTGATCTGCATTGTCAGTTGTGTATTGAGAGATAAAAATCTAGGAGAAATATTTTTCTTGATCGTGAGCAAACTAGGTTAATGCTACTATTTTAAACAGAAATTAAATTCATAGGAAGATAAAAGGCCATTCAAAACAAAATGCTTATGTCAGCTCTAAATCTATTTTATTGCACTATTTTAGAGCCCTGTAAATCTTCAAGGATTTAAACAATGGTCTTTTGTATGTTGCTGTTAGAGCCACCTTCATCACTGTTTAAAGCATTGCACAGCTTTCTGCTGCCTTGTTGCTGTGCTATTCAGAAAAGCCAAGAAATTCAACTATTTTATTGCCTTCTCAACTGGTCAGACTAACTTTAAAGACTTTAAAACTGCAAATGCTGAAAATCTGTTAACTTTTTCTTGTGACCCTTCAAAACGGTGCCATTTAACATACATTCTTCCAAAAATATGTTACATCAGATTTTCCTGTGATTAATTTAATGTGCCGTGACTCCCCAGTATACCAGGCTTCTGTAATCTCCAGGAGTTATGATCCTTTAAATGATTCAGGCTTTGTTTTATCTGCAAATGTTTTATCTGAAATGATTCTTGTATATTCTTGCCCCAACGCCAATTTTTACAAGCACCAGAATCCGATTAATCTCAGCAACAAAAGACAATTTTCAGATAGTTCCTAAACGAGCATTGGTCCAATTTACAATGAAAAATTTGTTTTGAATATTTTGTTGCTCTACTTTTTATGCCATGCAACAGGTAAAAAAAATGTACTCCCCTTGATTCTGAAAAAACACTTTGCAGCTTTTGTCTCAGCCAGTTTGATTTCTAGGCGGTCACTGTCCCTTTATTCTGTTTGCAAGTCTATAATATAATTTTTAACCAAATTACTTCTGAAAGTCCACGTTCATATTAATTAAGGAGACACATGAAACTGCAGATGCTGCAATCCTGAGCAAAAAAACAAAGTGCTGGAGAAAATCAGCAGGCCAGGCAGCATCTGCAGCGGGAATGGAGAGATAACGTTTTCTTTAGTTTGATCAGTCTGTCCATTCTCTCTTAGATGCTGCCTGACCCAATGAATTCCCCCAGCACTTTGTTTTTTTTACACATTAACTATGTGTTAACATTATCAGTAATGGTTATGCCGCCAAGTATACCGACCCTGAGAAAGACTAGTCCTACATCTTGATAACATATGCCTCAAAGTTGCCACCTCTGAACACAAGGGACACGCCCCAACTTCCCATTGTTTGAGGTTCTGCGGTGATGGGAGCACATCATATATAGCCCTGATAAGGAAACTTACATGACCCGCGTCCATGCACAGGTCCCTCCAACTAAACCTCCTCCTTTCTACACTGTCCCTGCTTAACCTGAGCTACTACCCTTACACATCGCACTGCTTCCTCCTGACGACATACCTGCTCAACACCCAATTTCCTCCTCTCTGTTAGAGCTGCCTTACTCCACACCGGTTTCCCTGTGCTAAGCCCAAAGCCTCCTTTCCCTTGCTGCACCCTACCAACAATGTCTGTATGGCTCAGAGCTGCTTGTGCTTCTTCTACTGCCTGCTTTGAGTTCCAATTCCTCCCTCTAGTTACACTTGGCAACAGATCACTAACTAAGGTATCTTAACTCCCTGATAAATGCAACTCTGACCTCTCATTAGCACACTTAAACTCCTCTGTTAGGTTAGACAATGGTAAATGGAGATTACCATTCCCATATAAAGCTACATTACTAAGACACCATGGAACATCTAACAATTTCCTAATATATGAACTAACCAATCTCTCTATCTGTTGGAATGACTTAACTCACGCACAGTGATTAAGATCCAAAGAATTTTATTAGCAATACAGCATAGGTAACTTCATCTTAACATACTACTCAAGACTGGGAAAGAAAGGGAAAAGGGCTTTTATTAAACCAGTGGGCGGAGCCACAGTATTGCAAAGCATGAGTGACACTGATCTACATCCTTCCTCTTAAGGAATTAAATGTCAGTACAAAACCATTGAATAGAATAGAATGGTTTCTTTATTGTCATTGTAACATGAATCAATCAATCAATCAATCAATCAACCGTTATTGTCATCTTGCAAGCAACAGTTGTACAGTGCAAAATGAAAAGATGTTTCCCAGGAAATACCGGAGCATCGCACATGAAGTTTAAAACGTTTCACACATAATAACAATCCAGTCCCTGATGGAACAGTATAAATAAATAGTTAAAAGCAGGTAAAACACAACGTTAAAATACAATAAACCAATCATAAAAATGTCCGAGGCAGCTGATTTGAGACATGTACAACAAAATTTAAAAATGTCAGCCAGTCAGTGCACCATTCAAACATTTCTAAAAGCTAACTATACATACAAGATAAAATATTAAAAAAAGATAAACAACTAAAATAAATATCATGAAAATAGCACGCATAAACACCCAACCCTACATCCTTCTGTCGATTTCACAGTGTACCACAGTCCCTTAGTATGTATCGCCCCTGCGTTCCTTGCATGCATAGAAATTGATACTAAGCTGGAGGAAAGTCAAACGTAGCCTGGGCACTTTACGGTGGGCTTGCAAACATGATCAGCACGTGTGTGTTATAAATAATTTCCGCTTTTCGCCACTGGGGACAGAGTCGGTGGGATAACTGGTGGTGGAGATTGAAACGGCATTCCCGGCGATGAAACAGGGGACTTTGGCATCGCCATTGGCAGAGTAGCCATTTTAGAAACAGGTTGTTTTGCTGGTACAGGCGGGCCGATGCCGCTGGATGTGGACGGAAGTACACTTGTACGGTCTGGATAATACGGAGGTGGAGCCGGCTCATTCACAGGCAGGATATGTTGCCTGTTACGTCTGCATGTGCCGCCACCAGCACTGACCAAATATGAGCATGGTTCAGAGGCAGTTCTAGAAATTACACCGATACGGTCAGGACCTTTGTCAGTTTGCAAATGAACCGCCTGCCCCGTGGTTAATGGTGGCAGTGGTCTGCTTGTTTTGTCATACCACTGTTTTTGAATGTCACGCATTTGTTGCAGCCTGGACTGGACTTCCGACAGTGGGACCACCCACAGGATCAATGCCTGATCTGCCACAGGCACCGTGGCTCGGGTCTGCCTTAACAATAAACGTTGAGCAGGTGAACCCAAGATGGGGTCGCGGGAGATGTTGCGCAGGTTGAGCAGATCCAGGTACACATCGGAATTAGCTCTGTGGGATCATACCATTAACTGTTTGGCACTCTTGACAGCCCGTTCAGCCAGTGCATTCGACTGAGGATATTCAGGGCTGCTGATGATGTGGCGAAAACCCCAGCGTGCAGCAAACTCTTTGAAGTGCTGGCTGGTAAATTGACTGCCATTATCAGATAGCAGTATACAAGGAGCTCCACGGACTGCAAAATGGTGAGCGAGTTTGAGAACTACCCCGTGAGAAGTGGAGCTACTAAGAAGATCGATGTCAAACCAACCGGAATACGAGTCGACAAGTACCAGGTACTGCTAGCCATGCCACTCAAATATGTCAGTTGCCACTGTAGACCATGGGAGGGCAGGTGCTGGGTGTGAGGGAAGTGGTTGCTTTTGTTGATGAGGTGCCAAGCTGTTACACACTGCACAGGATGCCACATTCTCAAGAATGTATTCAGCCATACCAGGCCAGTAAAACATGTTTTTTGCTCGTAGGACAGTTGATTCAGCACCTGGGTGCCCTGTATGGACAGTGTTAAAATACTTGCTGTGTAGCGAAGCAGGGACTGCAGCCTTGTGTCCTTTTATGATAATACCATCTTGTAGTACTAGCTCATCACGGACGGCAAAGAAGGTACATTGTAGTGCTTGTCTGGCCAGCCGCGCTTAACGACAAGGCGAGCGACCGTAAGGTACTGTCAGCAGCAGTGTGCGTAACCAGGTCCTACACACAGGGCGACGGAATAAAAGACACAGTCATTTTTATAAAGTCATCATCCGGCAAGGGCGGATGGTCACAGAATTTTCGGGGGTGCCCGCGAGAGAGTGTCAGCCAGGTGCATATCCTTACCACGTTTGTAGGGCAGAACGATGTCATACTTTTGAAGTTGCAACAACATTCGTTGAAAGTGTCCTGGAGAGGCATCTATCGGTTTGTTAAAGATGCTGACCAGGGGTTGGTGGTCAGTTTCAATTGTGACCGTATGTCCGAAGTTAAAGTCGTTACATTTCTTGCAGGCGAAAATGACTGCTAGCAGCTCCCTTTCAATTTGGGCATAGCATTGTTCTGTATCAGTCATGGTGCGTGAGGCATAGGTGACAGGCTTGCTGCCGCTACCGTCATTTTGAAGACATGCTGTGCCTAGTCTGTGTTGTGAAGCATCACAAGTTAGTGTGACCAATCGTTTAGGATCAAAATAAGTGAAAGTAGGAGCACAAGACATCTGCTGCTTAAGAGTGTCGAACACTGCTGTTACTCGTGCCAGGTCCAAGCAGTGTCTTTGTGTGTAAGCTGGCGCAACGGGACTGATATTTCACTGAAGTCTGGAATAAATTTGCTCAAGTAGTTCACCATGCATAGGAATCTTTGTAGACCGAGCACGTGAGTGGGTGCTGGGCGCTTGTTGATGGCACTGTCTTTAGTGAACACATGGCCTATGTAGTTCACCTCACTTACTCTGAACCTGCATTTTTGAGGGTTTAACTTGAGGTTGATGGCATTGGCGTGGTCTACGACCTTTGTTAGATTAGCATTGTGTTCTTGGATAGTTCGTCCAGCAATGAGGATATCATCTACTACAATCGAGCACGGGTAACCTGCAAACAATTGTTTCATAGCAGAGCTTATGCCAAAAGGCAAGTGAAGGAATCTGTATCGCCCGAATGGTGTTCTGAAGGTAGTTAACTTAGAGGAGTTGCGTTCCAGCGGAATCTGCCGGAGTGAACTCTTGGCATCTAGTATTGTAAATACAGTTGCTTCAGCCAGCTGCGCTGCAATCTCGTCCAAGGTGCACATGGGGTAGTGTGGTCATTTAATGGATGTGTTTAAGTCCTTGGGATTGATGCAAATCCGTATTTCATCCTAATTCTTCTTTGTTGCCACAACCATTGTCGAGACCCAATTCGAGGGGTCAGCGATGCGGGCAATTACATCTAGAGACACCATTCTGTCGAGTTCACTTTGAACACGGTCCTGCGTAGCATGAGGAATCCTGTGTGTTGGACAGACAACAGGAAGTACCTCAGGGTTAATCATAATTGTGTACTTGACAGGCAACCTGCCCGTCTTGTCGTCAAACAAAGTTTTGTATTGTGTCAGGATTTGTTGAGTAAAGTCACAAGATGTAGTCAGATGACAAACAGAAGCACTGAAAGAGACCAGTCCCAGGTCGTGACGAGCCTTAACTCCCAGCACGAATGGCACATTTTCACAAAACATCATAGAAACTCAGGTTGTGGACATGTGAGTCAAGACAGCAGCGTAATTCGACTTGACCGATAGGATCCACTGGACCTCCTCCAAATGGAAGAATGGAGGCAGCTGTAGGATTGATAGTCTCTGTTTTTCGGGGGGTTTTTTTCAATTCAGATCAAGACATCACGTTACACCAAGCACCTGTGTCAACTTTCAGAAAAAGATTCTTGCCATTAACGAGCAAAGCGACCTTAGGATCTTGATGTTTATGAGGCAAGTCAGACAGGGAGTGTATGTCCAAATCAAGATCCTCATTAGCAGACTGGATGTCCATGGGAGCTGTTTGAGAGCGCTCCGAGAGCATGCTCTCATGGTTGAGTTAATTGACAGATTGTCTTGTTTGAACTCTGTTGCTACACAAGCGACAGTATTTGAAAAAGTGGTTCCTTTTTTTACAGAAATTACAACATTTTTCATAAGCTGGGCAACGGTCACGAGCTGCAACATGCAAACCCCCACAATTGAAACAATTCTTTATGTGTTTAGCGACAGAGCTGTCGAGTACTTGAGGAGATCGGCGAGAAGCTTGATAAAATGTGCCGGCAACATTATTATGATGAGCAGAGTGGGGGCCATGACCCAAGATTTTGGCGTGAGCATCTGCCATTTCAGCAATGCGGCAGCGTTTTTCAGCTGTCTCTAGAGTAAGTTCAGTATCGCGTGACAACTTCTGTGCCTGCTAGGTTAAGGAGAATTGGGGCACGAACACCTGGAGCAGCAGCCGGGTGAGCCACGTCTATATAAATGGTGAAATATTTTTCAAATATGTACCATCGTTCTGCGAGGTCTTCATCAAACACCAAAGTTTATGGTTTTCTGAGAGCAGCAGCTTAGTAAAACATATACTGGACGAAAAAAACAATAAAATAAAAGCAATAGAATTAGGCAAGGAGTGAGTACCAGCTTTCTTACACCATGTTGGAATGACTTAACTCACACACGGTGATTAAGATCCAAAGATTTTTATTAGCAATACAGCATAGGTAACTTCATCTTAACATACTACTCAAGACTGGGAAAGAAAGGGAAAAGGGCTTTCTATTAAACCAGTGGGCGGAGCCACAGTATGACTCATGGCATGAGAGACACTGATCTACACGAACCTGTCAGTAACATCCTTTCCAAGTTGCTGAACCTGTTTAATGTCATCCAACTTCCTGTTATAACACCAACCCAAACTTTTAACTGGTTTCTCCATTATAGATAGGATTTCTTCTTCACTGAACCTTTTCTCTACTACATTTTCTCTTGTCAAAGGAAATACTCCATGACTTACTCGGCTTCACCTTCAATCTAGCCCATTTCCCGTCTGTGTGAAGGGCAATGCAGGAGGCTATAAAGAAACTTGGATGAGAAGTGAAATTGAGGGCCAATAAGGAATAGTCAGCACAGTTTTAAATGTAGGAGATAGTGTGTCACAAATCTAATTGCGTTTTTTAAAGATGTGACCAAAACGGTTAATAAGCGCATAGCTATAGACTTGGTATATATGGATTTCAGCAAGGCATTTGGTAGGCTGCTCTGGAAGGTAAGGTTGCATGGGGACCAAGGAGAGCTAGTTGACTGGTTAGAAAATTGGCTTCATAAAAGGAAGCAGTGGGTGATGGTGGAAGTTTGTTTTACTGACTGGAGGCCCGTTACTAAGGCGGTGTGCCTTAGGTTTTGCTGTTCCATTGCTGTTTCTGGTTTATATCAGCGATTTGGATGAGAATGTACAAGACATGATTAGTAAGTTTGCAGATAACACTAAAGTGGGTGGTATTGTCGATAGCAAAGATGGTTATAAAAGCTTACATCTGGAAAGAGTGCAGAGAAGATTTATATGGATGTTGCCAGGACTTCAGGGCCTGAGCTATAGGGAGAGATTGGGCAGGCTAGGAGTATATTCCCTGGATCGTAGGAAGATGGGAAATGATCTTATAGAGGTGTATAAGATTATGAAGGGAATAGATGGGCAAGAGTCTTTTATCCAGAATAGGGATCAAGAACCAGAGGACATAGGTTTAAGGTGAGAGGTGAATGATTTAATAGGAATCTGGGGCAACTTTTTCTGGGGCAACAGAGAAAGATGGGGATATGGAATGAGCTGCCAGAAGAGGTAGCTGAGGCAGAAACTAGAACAAATTTAAATGGCATTTGGACAGGTTCATGGATAGGAAAGGTTCAGAGGGATATGGACCAAACATTAGCAAGTGGGACTAGTGTCGATGGGACAGCATGGGCCAGCTGGGCCGAAGGGCCTGTTTTTGTGCTGTCTGACACTTCTGCTGCACCAATTCTAAATTCTAGCAATTTTTCCAGGCGATATCTCTAAATGTTGCAGCCCAAAACATTACCTTGTTTATCCTCAACAAATAAACTTATAATTGAATTAACAGTGCTGTCCAGTGATTGGCATAAACCTAGTGAGGAATCTCAAGTTTTCTTTAAAATTTAAATGAGTTACACGTAATCTAAGGCAATGTTGCAAGTTCAAAACACAATGAGCAGCTGGGACAGGATGCAGAGTCAATATAATTCTGTGCTTCTAGTTTTCATAATTATTGTGTGGATGAATTAATATTACACCAATTACGTGTCTCACCATTTTATTTATTCCACTCACGATATGAACAGAACACGGCAATGTTTATCAAACATGCAGAGTCAATATTATAACATACACGGAAAGCAAATAAAACTGCTGAATCTGAAACAAAAAAACAGAAAATGCTGGAAGAACTCAGCCAGTTAAGCATCTTCTCTGGAATGAGAAATAACATACAAGCCGATGTAGCCTTTGATTTTTATTTTGGAAGGGTTTGTCTACTCAGAAAATAATTATTATAATCTGTTGAATATTTTTTAAACGGTAAGCAAAATTTAAAATGCAGAATATATTTATAAAAATATTTCCATTCATGGTTGAACATAATACAAATTAATAAAGATTTAATACTGGTAATACAAATTGCAAATGAAGGTGATGGAGCTAAGAGTATAATATCTGTGCGACTACTCACTAATGGTGGTGAGGTACGTCAACGTGAGGGTACTGAAGAGAATGAAAATTATATTTCTCTGCGAAAAGTAGTTTGTCCAATTGAATCATCCTGAAAATTTATGGAACAAGTACTTGTCCTTAATAAACAGGTTCAAACGACTCAGCAGATCGGGCAGCATCAAAGGAGAGACAAAAAATGAATTTATAGATCACATTGATAATCTTTCATCAGGACTTTAAAATTTTGAGTTGTAAAAAAAAAAACACAAAGTGCTGGAGTAACTCAGTGGGTCAGGCAACATATCTGGAGAAATAGGATAGGTGACGTTTTGGGAGAATATGGATAGGCAATGCTTTGGGTCAGCACCGTTCTTCAGAGTTTTAAAACAAGTACAGTGGAAGCATTAGAAGGAAAGGATAAAAAAGTGTGTCGTGGAGTGGACGTTAGGAATAATGAAATAACGAGAGATACAAGGTTTGCATCCAAGAGTTTGGTCATTGATCTAGAACCGATACAAAAGATGGACTAAAGGAGCTATACAGTCATACAGCATGGAAACAGCTCCTTTGGCCAAACCTGTCCATGCCAAGATGTCTCATCTACACGAGTGCCATCGGCCCACTTCTCTCTAAACATTTCCTATTCATGTACCTGTTCAAATGTCTTTAACATGTTGTTATAGTCCCAGGAGTTGTGAATTATAATAGCAGAACTATTGCACCAAATAGAAAAAGTTGTGTAACTCAATGAAAAAGGGAAACTTGCCAAAGATTATTTCCAAATGATTATTCAAAACTGACTTGGGGCGACCACGGTGGCACACCGGTAGAGTTGCTGCCTTATAGTCACTCAGTTTCGATCCCGACTATGGGTGCTGTCTGTACCGAGTTTGTACTTTCTCCCTGTGATCTGCGTAGGTTTTCTCCGACACTCCAAAGACGTACAGGTATGTAGGTTAATGGCGTATGTGTAAATTCAGGCCCGTACGAAGCTTTTCAAAAAGGGGGGTGGCATGATAGAATTACAAAAAACTTAATGTGAAATAATGTGCGCGGTGCGCACATCACGAGCGCGAAGCGTGAAGTCCCTTGATGCCAGGATCCAGGGCCCGCTTAAGGGCCCTGGAAGCTCAGGGGCTTTAGATGCTCTCTGGTGCATTCTGACCCTTATTTTGGAGCATTTTTGCACCAGATTTATGACCAATATTTCAGAAATTAACAGGTATCTGAGGTAGCTTTTTCACACAAAGTGTGCTGGGTGTATGTAATGAGCTGCCAGAGGAGATAGTTAAGGCTGAGACTATCCTAATGTTTAAAAGACATTTGGACACGTACATGGGTAGGACAGATTTAGATGGATATGGGCCAAACGCATGTGAGTGGGACTAGTTTAGATGGGACATGTCGGTCGGTGTGGGCAAGTTGGGCTGAAGGGCCTGTTTCCACACTGCATCATTCTATGACTAAAAAGTGAAGAAGAAAAATGCATGTAGATAAGTAGAGCAGATTTGAAAGAGGAGTGAAATGTAAAGGCAGAAAGAGGTTTATGGGTGGAAAGGAACATAGGAAAGGAGGGGGGAGAGTGGTCTTGGGCAGATGGGTGAAGGAAAAATAGTCACAAAGTGCTGGAGTAACTCAGTGGGTCAGGCAGCATCTGCGGAGAATATGAATAGGCGATGTTTCACAGAGTGCTGGAGTAACTCAGTGAGTCACGCAGCATCTGTGGAGAACATGGATAGGTGACATGTCACAGAGTGCTGGAGTAACTCAGTGGGTCAGGCAGCATCTCTGAAGAAATGATATAGATTATATTTCGGGTCAAGACCGTTCTTCAGTAATATTCATGATGTGACATGCATAGACATTCCTGAATGTTACCCAAACCATCGTGAGCTACTTTGTTACGGTGCTTGCCCTCTCCTATAAAATCTCTGCTGCCTTGGGTGATGCAGGACAAGACACAAGCTTTGGGACACGGTGTGAAGCTGTCTGTCCCAGCCTGGTAAAAACCTGGATGGAGTGGATTTGGAGAGGATGTTTCCACAAGTGGGAGAGTTTAGGACCAGTGGCCATAGCCTCAGAATTAAAAGACATTCTTTTAGGAAGGCGATGAGCAGGAATTTCTTAAGTCAGAGGGTGGTGAACTGTGGAATTCATTGCCACAGACAGCTGTGGAGGTCAAGTCAATGGACATTTTTCAGGAGATCGATAGATTCTTGATTGATATGGGTGTCAGAGGTAATGGGAAGAAGGCAGGAGAATGGGTTTGAGAGAGAAAGATAGAGTCATAGAGTGATACAGTGTGGAAACAGGCCCTTCGGCCCAGCATGTCCCATCTGCACTAGTCCCACCTGCCCACGTTTGATCCATATCCCTCCGAACCTGTCCTATCCATGTACCTGTCTGTTTCTTAAATGTTGCGATAGTCCCTGCCTCAACTACCTCCTCTGGCAGCTTCTTATGCAACTGCAACTTTTATACTCAGCCTGACCCGCTGAGTTACTCCAGCACTCTGTGAAACGTCACAGAACAGGGCAAGATTAGCAAGTTTGCTGATGATACAGAAGTGAGTGGTTTTGCAGATAGTGAAGATGGTTGTGAAGGATTGCAGCAGGATCTGGATCAATTAGCCAGGTGGGCAGAGGAATGGTTGCATGGTTCCTTGAAGGTTGTGTCGCAGGTATATCAGGTTTGGCCTTCATCAGTCAGAGTATTGAGTATAGAAGTTGGGAGGTCATGTTGCAGTTGTATAAGACATTGGTGAGACCACATTTAGAATATTGTGTTCAGTTCTGGGCACCATGTTATAGAAAAGATGTCAAACTGAAAAGAGTACAGAGTATAGATCCATCCTGGATCAGTCCAATCAGGGTTGTGTCATCTGCAAACTTGAGAAGCTTGACAGAAATGTCTGTGGAGGTTTAGTCATTGGTGTGGCGAGAGTAGAGGAGAGGGGAGAGTACGCATCTTGCGGTGCTCCTATGCTGAGCGTTTGCGGGTCCGAGATATGCTTTCCCGCCTCACATGCTGCTTCCTGTCTGTCAGAAAGCTGGTGATCCACCGACAGAGGGGTTCAGGCACAGTCAACTCAGAAAGTTTGGAGCGTTGTAGCTCTGGCAGAATGGTGTTAAATGCAGAGCTAAAATCAATAAAACAAAATCCGCGCATAGGCCCCCTGGCTGGAGGATGAAGTGCAGGCCCAGATTGACTGCGTCATCCACAGATCTATTGGCCCAATATGCAAAATGCAGAGTTTCCAGCAGAGGGATTGTGATATTTTTCAGCTTGGCCAGCACAAGCCTTTCAACGGTCTTCATGACTACAGAGGTCAGTGCGACAAGCCTGTAGTCATTAAGACCAGTAATCCTTACCTTTTTGGGTACAGGGACAATAGTGGAGACTTCGAAGCAGGCAGGAACAGTACATCTTTGCAGGGACTGGTTAAAAATGAGTAATTGGGTGTGAAGTGGTGATTGGAGTGGTGTGGGTTTAGAAGTCTTTGCAGACTGAGGTCAGGCTGTGAGTGGGTGTGAAGTGATGGTTGGTGTGGGAAAGGGTTCACTCTTTTCATGCTGGAGTCTTGCCTTAAGTAGGTGTGAAGTGGTGAATGGGAAGGAGAGGGTGCAGGGTTCATTCTTTGCAGACTGGGGTCTGGCTGTGTTTGTTGGGGAAGGGGTACCAGGGTTACGTTTCTGATTTTCAAACCTGCAGTAAAACTCATTCAGGTCGTTCGTCAGCTGACGATTGTCCAAAGAGCGGGAGGCTTTCCTCTTATAGCTAGTGATTTCTTGCATGCCCTTCCAAACTGAAGAAGAGTCATTAGCTGAGAACTTGCTCCTCAACTTCTCAGAGTACCTTTCCTTTGCAGCTCTGATTCCTCTTCTCAGCCCTTTATCGATTAGGCTATCTTTTAACTCTTTAACGATCAGGCTATCGGCTTGACGCATATTTGCCCCCCCCCGCCGATCTCGAAATGTTACATCTGTATATAATGATCCCATTAAAATGTGTGTTCATGTCACAAACTATGGAATTCATATTTTTCAGTATTGTTATTGTAAAGGAGTTAAGTCTGACACACTGTAACTTTACTGAGTCTTTAATAAAGGCACATGTCAAACACGTCCCAGTACTGGCTGCATCTAGTCTTCAGGCGTACTGGAACCAAGGGAGGGGCAAAGGGAAGATATCACAGTTATACTGAGAAGCCTGGGCGTGGTTAGTGGTAATGAGGTAGCTACATTATAGGTTGCATGCATAAACCATCTACATCCTTTCCCTTAGAAATCTAAAATTGAAGTTATAACAGTGGCAGTGTGATTATACAACACATGCAAATTTAAAATCACCATAGCGGACAGGTTTGACAACCCGACCCGAGCGTGTGCGTATAGCACCATCACCCTCCCCACCAGATCGAAGAGGAGGCGGAGCAGTAGCAGCCGGGAAGGAGAAAGTCGGCGGAGACCCAACCGGGAATGCGGGAGGTGACCCAACCGGCACAGGTGATCCAGGAGGAGGAGACGGGGGAGAAGGAGGAGAAGGAGAACGAGCAGGGGGAGGAGAACATCTGCCCGAACCCAGGAAGCGCAGAGGGAGGAGAACGCGGCAAGCGAACTGACCGGGGCATGCAGGGCGCAGCAGGGTAATTAGTAATGACAGGCTTGAAACGCAACGGAGGAGCGTAGGGATCCGCAGGAGGAGGCAGAGGCCCGTTAACGGCCAACAGGTGCTGGCGGCTCCGGCGGTAGACAGTCCCATCAAAGTCCACCAGGTAAGATCTCGGGGAATCGTCCACGCCAACAACGGTTGCGAGTCGGGAGAATCCGGTGGCGGTCTGCAAGCGGACGACCTGGCCAGGCAGTAGTGTTGAGAGCAGGCGGCAGGACTTGTCGTGGGAGCGGCGCTGTATCTCATGCTTGTGAGCAATCCGTTGCTGAGTGGCGGCAGGCTGGAGGACCTTGGGCACCAGAGATTGTTGGGCGATCGACATCGCTGGGCGAAGCATGCGGGACATCAGATGCTGGGTGGCTGTCACTCTACTCAACAACGTACCTCGGTGACTGCCAATCACCCCCCCCCCCTCGGACACTTATTATTATTTATTCAAATCGTTGCTATGTCGCTCTTCCAGGGAGATGCTAAATGCATTTCGTTGTCTCTGTACTGTACACTGACAATGACAATTAAAATTGAGTCTGAATCTGAATCTGAATCTGAATCTGGGCAGTGGATCGCATGGTAGGGTCCCGTGAGATGTTGCGAAGGTTTAGTAGACCCAGGTAGAAGTCACCATTGGAGAGACGAGACTGCTCGAGCAAATTCTTAGCACTGCGGACAGCTCGCTCGGCCAGGCCGTTGCTCTGCGGGTATTCGGGGCTGCTGGTATAGTGAGTGAAGTTCCACTTCACAGCGAAAGCCTGGAATTCTGCACTGGCGAACTGACGGCCGTTGTCGGTCTGCAAGCTGACCGGGGACCCAAAGGTAGCAAAGTGTCTGCGCAGCTTACTGATAACCATTTCAGAGGTGATAGCAGGGAGAAGGTCAACTTCGAACCAGTTGGAGTATGAATCAACCAACACCAGGTAGTGCTTGCCTCGCCATTCGAATATGTCAGCAGCCAGCGAGGTCCAGGGCATGGCAGGCGCAGGCTGCTGCAGAAGTAGCTGGCGCTGCTGATGTGGGGCAAGAGTGTTGCAATCAGGACAGGAGGATCCTCGGGCTTTAATGTACTTGGCCATGCCAGGCCGATAGTATTGTTCCTGGGCCTGTGAGACGGTGGCATCGGCTCCGGGATGCCCCATGTGGGCAGCATTGTAGTACAAGTCGTATAGGGAGGCAGGGACGACCACCTTGTGACCCTTGATGATGATGCCATCCCGGAGCACAAGCTCGTCACGGACCAGAAAGAAAAGGTGGACGCCCGCAGGCAGCTAGGTGCATCTGTTGGGCCACCCCCGCTGGATGACAGCTGCGAGCTGTTGCAGGTCGGGGTTGTTGGCAGTGTGCTCAACCAGGCACTGCAGCTGCTTAGAGGGAACAAAGTTGACATTCAGTACCTGCAGATCCTCCTGCTCGTAGGGGTGCCTGTCACAGGAGGACCGGGGGGCCCGGGACAGCGCGTCGGCCACATGCATCTCGGTGCCCCTCTTGTACACGATCAGAAAGTCGAACCGCTGGAGCTGTAACATCATGCGCTGGAGTCTAGCTGGAGCGATATGGATGGGCTTATTGAGGATGGTCACCAAGGGTTGATGATCCATCTCGACGGTGAACCTGGTACTGAAAAGGAAGTCCTTGAACTTGGAGCAGGCGAATACAACCGCAAGAAGCACCTTCTCGATTTGTGCATAGCGCTGCTCAGTGTCTGTCATGGTACGCGAGGCATAAGAAATAGGCTGCAGCGAGCCGTCATCATGGAGTTGCAGGCAGACAGCACCGAGTCCGAAGCGGGAAGCATCACCCGTAACTACAATTGGACGTTGCAGATCGAAAAACTTGAGAGTCGGTGTGCTAATCAACTTTGTTTTGAGAAGGTCGAAAGCCTGCTGGTGTTGGGGAAACCAGGACCAGGCAATGTCTTTTTTCGTCAGTTGCCTCAGGGGTGCGCTCAACTCGCTGAGGTCGGGGATGAACTTTCCCAAATAGTTGACCATGCCCAGGAATCGCTGCAGGCTGGTCACGTCGGTCGGGGCAGGCAGCTCGGAGATAGCGTTGGTCTTCTGCGGATCAGGTTTCAGCCCGTGGGCTGTGAAGATGTGGCCAACATAGGGTACTTCAGCTACACGGAACTTGCACTTTGACGGGTTAAGTTTTAAGTTGATCTGGCGAGCGCGGTCTAGAATCCGTCGGAGGTTGTGGTCGTGCTCAGCAGCATCTTTCCCATAAACCAGGATGTCATCCACGATAATGGCACACGGCAGGCCAGCAAACAGTTGCTCCATGGAGCGTTGAAACACTTCGCTGGCAGAGTTGATGCCGAACGGCATCCGCAAAAATTTGAATCTTCTGAAGGGGGTGCCAAAAGTGGTTAAGTCTGAGGTGTGTTTGTCTAGAGGTATTTGCCAGAATGAGCTCCTGGCATCAAGGACAGAGAACACTGTGGCCTGACCGACCTGGGCAGCAACATCTTCTACAGTCCTCATAGGGTAGTGAGGACATCTTATTGCCAGATTTAAGTCTTTGGGGTTGATGCACACCCGTATCTCGCTCTTACCCTTCTTCATGGTGGCGATCATGGTGGAGACCCACTGGGTGGGTTCGCTGACAGCTTCAAGCACTCCCATGTCAACCATGTTCTTCAGCATGGCTTCGACCTTGCCCTTCATGGCAAATGACACCCTGTGTGGAGCACAGACCATTGGTACAACCGACGGGTCAGTTGCGATCTTGTATACAAGGGGCAGCTTACCCAGATCATCATTGAATAGGTCAGGGTACTCGGAGACTGGATTCAGCATCACCCGCACTTCGTGGACAGTACGGTCAAAGGACACCAGCCCGAGATCCTGACACGCCTGATTGCTCAACAGAGTCACACAGTCAGTCAAGAATGAAAAACGACAGGTCACGCGAAGATTTCTTCAGCACACAGTGGAAGGTGGCCCTCCCAACAGGTTTTAGCTCCTCTCCCCCATAAGCACGCAATATGGAGCGATCAGCAGTTAACAGCTCATTATTCCTTATCTTCCTGAACAGGGATGTTGACATAGCATTCACCTTCGCCCCCGTGTCCAGCCTAGCAGTGAAGGATTTGTTGTTGACAGTGACAAGCACAGAAGGATCAGGGAGGCGAGATTGATTATGAAGGAGAGAATAAACACTGGCATCTTCCATGGCAATACTGGGCTCAGAGTCGAGGGCAGTGTCGACAGAAGACTGGGAACCGAATTCGTTATCAACTTGTTGAAGGTTGTTTAAAACTTGTCTGGGAGCTGGAGAAACGTTCCCACGGGAGCGACAGGCAGCTGAGAAATGGTTCATCTTCTTACAGAAATTACAAGCTTTACCAAATGCTGGGCACTGCGACTGCATAGAGTGGACATAGTTGCAGTTGGGGCACTTCTTGACAAAAGGGACCCGAGCGGCATAATTCAGCCGCGATTCAGGGCGAACGTTGTCTTGCTTGCGACGGGGCATAGCAACACCAGTCAGATTAATAGCCCGATTGTGAGATCCCCTCTGCCCATGTAGCGGGGCAACCACCTCAGCTATTCGGCATGCATGCATAGCCTCAGTCAGGGTGAGATCCGGTCTTCGCAGCAGCTCCGCTCGTAGCTTCTGATCTAGCATGCCGGTGACCAAAATATCTCTGGTGAGCTGATCACGCATGTTCTCGAAACAGCACCGCTGAGCAAGGTAGCGCAGGTCAGCGATAAAACATTCAACAGGTTCATCAGGCTGCTGTTTCCTTGTAAAGAATCTAGCCCGCTCCAATATAAGGTTGGAGGGCAAGTCACAAATCTCCGCAAACTTGCGTAAGAGACATACCGGGTCGTTGGCAGATTCCGCCGTCTCGACGACCTGGTCGTTGTCATCCAGGACCGTTGGATTGCAAGTGAAAGCCTGAGCACGCTTCATAGCATCGGGACCGGCAAGGTTCAGCAGGAGTGAGGCTTTGACCACATCAGGGTCGTTTCAGTGCATGATGTTGATGAAGTGGTTGTAGTCCATCACAAAAGTAGCCCATCGCTCCGCAATGTCAGCGTCAAAGACAAGGGGAGAGGGCTTGCGGCACGAGAATGCCATGTTAAATAGGGAATTAAACACTAGTAAAACTAGGAGCAAATAAAACCCGATAAACAGGAGGCGCGCATTTAACTTACTGACACCATGTAAAGGAGTTAAGTGTGACACACTGTAACTTTACTGAGTCTTTAATAAAGGCACATGTCAAACCATCGACAGTTATCAAGGAAATGAAAGCAGTTCCAATTGTTTGATATTACTTAATATTATTAATATTAATATTTTAATATTATTCATATGGAGGAGAAAATATAATAGCTCTAAAACCTACCTTCATTTTGCAATCTCACTAAAGATAATCCCCCTTTCCCTCTCCCCTCCCCCATCTCACTCTCTCCCCTCCCTTCCTCTCTCTCTCCCCCACCCCCCCTCATTCTTGCGGGGGCGAAGATGATGGTGTCGCGGGCCCAGCGATGAAGGTGGCGTGGGCCCAGAGGGGGTCAGCGAGGGTGGAGTAGACCCAACGGGGGTGGCGTGGGCCCAGCGGGGGTGGTGTGTGGGGGGAAGGTGGCTTGAGCCCCGGCGGCGGGGGGAGGCGAGGGGAGCTGGCTCCGCCGCAGCGGCGTCTGGTGTTGGGGTTACAGCCGTTAGTTTCAGATTCAGCCACCCCCGCCCAGGGACGGGAGAACAGAGAACTGGCCGTTTCCAAAGTGGAAACATTGATTCCCCCCCCCCCCCCCCCGATTTTTTATTTTTTGGTGATTTTTTCTTAGGGGGGGGGGAGGGGGGGTGCAGTCGCACCCAACGCACCCACCCTCCCCCCCCCCTCTTTGGACGGCCATGAAATTGTCCCAGGTGTGTTTAGGATAGTGTTAATGTGCGAGGATCGCTGGTCTGTGTGGCCTCGCTGGGCCGAATGGCTCGTTTCCGCGCTGTATCTCTAAACTAACATGGCTTTGCCTTTAGGGGAAAGTGTTGATAACGGGTTGAAACTGTACACAGTAACTCAGACTTGAAGTTACTTAGAGCTGAAATCTGAGGTTCTCTTTGGAAATCCAACCAGTCTGAAAAGGGTTCCGACCCGAAGCCTCACGCATCTTTTTTTTCCGGCGATGCTGCCTGACCCGCTCATCACTTTGTGTCTATCTCCGCTGGTTGCTCCCCGTGGTGCTCGGCGAAGTTAGTTCGAAATCGGGCGAAAAAGCTTCACAGATTTAGCCAACGTCTGTTGTATGGAAGAGATAAGCCTGCCAATTTCCATTCCTTTGGGCAAAACTGTAAAAAAATTATTAAAGCAAGTAGATTTCATGTGATCAGATAATCGTGGTCACTGATCTCTCCAAGCAGATCCTTGAAGCTGCGGTGACGACCACATGGTGGCTGAGGGCGGATGGTGCACATTCAGGCCTCCTGGAGAAGACCAGGTCTTCCTGTGTTTGAAACCCGAGTGGGGATCTCGACCTGAGTGACTCAGCGCCAAGCTCTGACCAGCCGATACTGCCCCAGTTCTCCACTCCAAGTATGCAAGAAGGAACTGCAGATGCTGCTTTACACCGAAGATAGATACAAAATGCTGGAGGTCAGGCAGCATCGGGTCAGGCAGCATCTCTGGAGAGAAGGAATGGGTGGCGTTTCGGGTCAAGACCCTATTTCAGTCCTCTCCGGAGATGCTGTTTGCCCCGCTGAGTTACTCCAGCATTTTGTGTCTGTCCCCACTCCAAGTGTTTGCTTTCCGCTGCCAGTGTGGCCCCAGCCCAGTGCCCTGTGGTCCCGCCGGGCTTGTTTGTGTTTCTCTGGAGCAGGGCGGGGTGGAGTCACTGCGCTGACGTGCTGGGAGGGCTCCTCTCCTCTTTATAAACGGGCGGCGGATGGGGCCGTTTCTCATTTCCCAGGGACATCTTGAGGAAATGTGAGCGGGGCTTTTGTGCTGTATTTACAGCTCCCACTCCAAGCCCGGGGGGGGGGGCGTGTGCGTGTGTGGGGGAGAAAGGCTGATCTATTCTTGAGGTGCCTGTCTAAAACCGCGCCACATAGAGTGAGTGAAGTGGGCAGAGTCAGGCTGAGCCTGGCCATGGAGGTGTGCACTGCCGAGGAGCGAATGGTCTACTCCAGATCGCAGATGGTGTTCACGGGAACAAAGGCGCTGGAGGATGCGCTCAGGATCTTCATGCCCAAGTGCGACGACTTTCACAACTCGGAGCTGGCGCTGTGGGACTTCCTGTGCAGCATGAGGGAGGAAGGCTTCTCCCCGCGCATCCTGCGGAGCAAGGACGTGTACGGTTACTCTTCGTGCCGCTCCGCGGTACCTGAAGCCAAGCCTGCGGCTCAACTTAAATCTGCCGCCGAGAGGGCGACCAGCAGTCGGCGGAGGAGACAAAGGAAAGCAGGAACCAATGCGGGGGAGCCCGTCACCAAGAAAAGCAGAAGCTGCCCCACAAAGACCTCTGCCTCGCACGTTATGAGCAGGGTTTTGCGAGGCAGCTTATCCAGGAGAGCCGCCGCCTTTAGTCTCACTGCCTTTCCAACCATAAAAGTTGAAGATTCCTCTTCCGATGAAAGTGTTTCCAAAGCACGCCAAAGGGCTCAAAAGATTCTTAAAGTAAACTTGTCCCCGGTGATCCGATTAAGACCCGTGAGGGTGGCCTGATTTAAGATTCCAATGATGGGACATTTCTGGAGTTGGAATAAATCAATTTATCATGTTTTAAATCCGCATTATCCTCAGATACTATTTATTATGGATATCGGCAAACAAGATACAGAGAGCGTTTCAATTCTTTCATTGCTTCTCCAATTTTTCAACCTTTATAATTGATGAACTATTTTTCTCTGTCCCCCCACCCTCGTATATTCATCTCATTGCTTCCTTGTAGTTGTTATTGCAGACAAGGAACCCGTCGGAAATTGGTAATGATGATAATAGAAACGAGGATCAAAGATTAAATTAACTATGTACATTGTCGTTAGTTGAGCGTTGAAGCCAATGCATCACAAAGAGCTTGACTGCTAGCAAAGGGGTCCACACTCTGGGTGAAACTGTTCCGTTGTCTTCCTTTGACTTGTTACTCCTTGAAGTCTTTATCCGCAAATTAATTATTCAGCAATGGGAACTTGCTAGTTAACACAACTGGGCTTTCCAATCCCATAAATTGAGATTTTTTTGCTGTGGTATCTTCACGCTTGAGAAATGTCAATAAATGTAACCAATTGTATTTACCAACCCTTGAGGTTGTTTATTACCTCAATGAAATAATGGGTTTTCAAAAATACATTAATTCGTATTCTAATTAAAATGGTGTATCTGGAAACCTTTTCTAGTCTTGTTAACAATTACATGTATTGGGAATGTATTCCTAATTTCATTTGTGTAGTAAATTCTCATTGTATGTAAGCTTTCATTCTGAGGAAAGGAGGGCTCAAGTGTTGTAAAACATATCCTTGTGTGCAAAACCAAAATGTTTTACCTTGGTCTTGTGACATACATCTTTTGTTTTGATTTTAATTTGACGTACAATGTTGGTGCTTAACATTTCAGGAGCATTTATGTGAATACTCGGAATGAAACATCAACCTATTTTTTGCAGTTATAGTAGGCCACTGAAGTGAGAATTTGTAATATATATTTAAACCAGCATCTTGGGAAATATTGAGATACCTTTTGTACTGCTTTTCGTTTCCTGAGGTCAAGTCAACACATGGAAATACCCAAGTTATGGTGGAGTTTTACATGCACATGTAATTTTTCTAAATTGAATCACAAGGTATGCCCCTGCCAAAATATGCACATTTTGGTCTGGAGGCAGGTTGTAGTACAGGATGGATAGACAATAGTTAAATCAGATTTGAAAATAATTTTTCCATAACTTATTTGAAACTAATTTAATACTTCTATTTTCGTCAAATATTGCAGAAATTAAACTGTACTGAATTGTATTCAAATTGTATCATTTTACCTACCAAGAAACTTCCGTATGCCAGCATTTTGCCACCCTGAAGGACAATGCCACTCTGGAATAGGAAGTTAAAAATCCACTAAGAACCTGTCCTTTATTTAGTATTTTACGGTTTCTTTCATATTTTACTTCGGAAATTCAACTCTGGGAGTAGATTTAGTACAAATTATGTGTTTATAGACTTTGAATGTGTCGTAATTACCGAAATGCTGTTTAACGAAGTACAGTGGTTGTACTAGTATATTAGGAAATTAGAAGGGGTTGCATAATTGGAATACCTATTTATTAAAATACTTCATTTTATTAAATGTAAACTTGCAAAGTTAATACATTGAACAAGTTGACACCACTTCCAATAAGTAGACGTCCCTGCTTCTGTTTAATTGTATTCAAAGTAATAGTAAGTTACAATATGGTAAGCTAATGTATTTGTTCAAAGAAAGGACCAGAGGAAAGGAATCCACATCTAATGCTAAAGAGAATATAGTCACAAAAAGCTGGAGTAACTCAGCGGGACAGGCAGCATCTCTGGAGAGAAGGAATGGATGACATTGCAGGTCGAGACCCTGCTTCATCACCTATTCCTTCTCTCCAGAGATGCTGCCTGTTGTGCTGTTGCTCCAGATTTTTGTGTCTATCTTCAGTTTAAACCAGCATCTGTTGTTCCTTCCTAACACTAAAGGGAAGTGATTGTTTTTCCAAGGAGGGAGTTATGGTCATCTTGGAAGTAGGTATCATCCTTTGCACCTGCTTCTCGCTCCAAAGTTAGTTTTGAGTGAATTTTAGTTACTCATTTGCACGTTATGGAGCCGATCAAAGTAGTTTGCATATGGCTTGAGTATGTCTCATATTTCTGCGTATATGTCCATTTGTTTTTTTCTGCATTAAGAGTATTCCTTCCAATGATGTGTGCAACAAAAAAATGGTTAAGACTACTTATTAGGTATTTTTGGAAAAGAGAGATGACTTGTTCACTGGTATGGCTTGTACATTGCTATATTCATCCAATGTAGTTGGGCTTGATAGAATTTAACATTTATTTTCCAAAACATGGCTTTTTAGCCTCTTGATTTTAATGTTTACTTAAATTTAAATCAATGGAAATCGTAAAACACGATCGTAAAGCATCAATGGTTTCAAAACATTTTTTTTTCTCCCTCCTTCAAATAAAGTGAAAACCTACATGTATTTTAAGCCCAAGAAAGGTGTTTTCTACAAAGAAACAAAAGACTGCAGATGCTGGAAACTGGAGCAACAAAACAATCTGCTGGAGGAACTCAGTGGCATCTTTCCACCCACAGATACTGCTTGACCTGCTGAGTTCCTCAAGCAGATTATTTGTTGCTTAAGGTGTTTTCTACAATCCCTCAAAAGGAGGGTGTGATCGACAAGGATTATATTTTTCTGTTACATGTTCTGATACCAATACCTCAATAGTTTGAATGAATGTTTTTTGTTCTGTAAATTCTCGTATCATATTTGCACATTGTGTCATTTTTAATGTTGAATTAAAAAGGACAGTTATTTTAAATCAAATGTAATGTCTTTTTATGTTTGAAACCTAAATTCTGTATTTATGTTATTTAATAGCTGTCGTCTGCTGACTGAAAGACTTGCTGAGTCAGTTGTATTTGGTTGTGAAATGGGGAGAATAACAAATATATTTTGGAGATGTCACGTGTATTATAGAGAAAGGGTGTCCAGGAAATTAGCATGCCAATGCATAAAGCTTTAAGCTGAGAATCCCAGCATTTTGCTTAGAGATTTCTTGACAAACTTAACAGTCCCTTACCCCACTGTGTCACTTATTTTATTATCTTTAGTATCTTTCTCATCAATGGAACAAAACATACTAAGAAAACATGATGGGTGGAGTACATAAAAGCAGACTACTGAAAGCAAAAAGCCGAGCAAACCCATTCTGGCTGTTTAGTGCTTAATCAGTCTGTTGTCAATCATCAGCTGACTTTAAAAGATCAGCTACTCACAGCCAATACTTGTTCACCAATACCAGTTTGTAAAATGTCTGAAGTAGGGTTTTGGCTCGAAACGTTGCCTATTTCCTTCGCTCCGTTGATGCTGCTGCACCCGCTGAGTTTCTCCAGCATTTTTGTGTACCGGTAAAAGGCAGAAATATTTAACTTTGCAACTCCTTATTCATCCTAACGAAACATCGCTCTGCTGGAGGAGCACGGCTGGTTGAGTAGCATCTGGGGTGGAAAGGACGTTGATGTTTCAGGTTGAGACTTTGTATCAGACTGCTGACTGGGAATCATCTTCAGGTAATTCATCAATGGTTTGCTTTCCATCATAAAGTTAGAACTGTATGCACATTCATTACACAGCATTCAATTCCAATCACAGTTGCTCAGCAAATGAAGCAGTCCATTGTTGGATGTAATACTAGACTAAGTGGGACCCATTGGGGTGTGTGGGGGAGGGGGTGTGTGTGTGTGGGGCGAGGGGGGAGAGCGTTGTGTGAGGGAGGTGGTGTGGGGGGGAAGGGGGACGTGAGGGTGGGGGGGGGGGGGCAGGGGGGGGGTGCCCGGAGAAAATACCGGGGCTATTGCGGGGAGAGGGGCAGGAGCCAGCAAGGGGGACCAGAGGGGAAGGGGCTGGAGCGGACTCACGGCGGTCGCTGGTCGCTGTCCTCCGCTGAGATCAGATTTTCCGTTTGGCGTCATTTCCCGGGCTGGGCCATCCATTAAATTCCCTCCAGAAATTGTGTCCAGTGGAAACCTCCGTCGGCCATCCACCGCTCCAGTAAGAAAGACGTGATGGCGTATGAAGGGGTGGACTGTCCCACGGAGGGACAGGAGAAAAGATGCGGCGCTGAACAGCAGGATAGGAGATCGATCTGCGCACTCGCGGTTTTAAACATTTTTAAACATCGCTAAATTTTACATTAGGCCACCGATCGGACCAAAACTTGGTGCACTCGCAGCGCAGAGGAACGGTGAGTAAGCTGCCGAAAAATCATAGCGCTATCGTGTAATGTTTTTGTGCAAATAGAATGACCGCGCAACCAGAAGATAACAAGATCAGAGCTTTAGTTATGTATAGATAGAAGAAGATCGATAATTAGATGATTGACAGAGTATGGGTTGTGGCAAATAACATTAATGCTATAAAAGGACTAGGCAATGACTTTCCACAAGGGAGCCTAACCGTGATATTCATCAACATGCTGGGGGTTGAAACACTGCTGGATTAATCATGTAAATACTGTAGTTGGAAGCAAGAGCGGAACTCAAAACATGGAGGGGACGGGGGACACAATTTTTTGGCGGCCACGCGCGCATGCACACACACACACACACACACACGGCTTCGGAGGCTCAATCCAGCGCTAAATGCAGCTCCACTCTGCCTGTCTCACCGGGTTAACCTACAAGCCCTGACTGGACTGACGAGGTATCAGCGCTGCTTCTCCGCGCTGGCCATATTTCCCGCAAGTCCAGGGAGCGCTGTAGGTTTACTTGGCGGGACAGGCAGAGTTGAGCTGGGTTTAGTGCTGTCTCTCTGCGCTGGCTGAGGGCCTGGGGACACAGCTCACGTCTGATTCACGATCTCTCTGGCCACCCGTGGGGGGGGGGCACTCGGGACAGCGCCGGAGACCCGGCCGGGATCGATCCTGCCTGCTGATGAGGCGCAGGTCTGTGCCACGTCTCCCTCCTCCAATCGCCGCGCTCTATCCTCAGTCCAACCCCCCCACTCCTCCCACCTCCAATCATCGTGCCCTCGATCATCAGTCCCACCCCCACTGTCTCACGGAAAGCGGAGATTTTGAAATCCGGATCACAAAAAGTTGGGGGGGGGGGGGGGGATGTCCCCCACCTCTCAAAACATGGGGGGGGGGATGCGCCCCCCTCTGACCCCCCGGGTTTTCCGCCCCCGGGAAGAATAAACCAGAAGCTGTGTATCCCTTGCTAAGTGACTTGCCTTTTGATTCCATTGTCCACGGTCATTTTACTGATGTGATATTGTTTGCCTTCAAATACATTCCACAGAATACATATCAAAGAAAATTGTATTTGTGAAATGCAACAAGAATGGCTTTCAAAAATTGAGAGGTTAATCTATCATGAGTGTAATGGAAAACTCTCCACTTGGCTGGTAAGTACAGTTTCAACAACTCAAGAAGCTCAATGCCACCAGGAAATGCCCCGCTATTACAGTACATTCAGAAAGAATTCAGACCCCTTCACTTTTTCCACATTTTGTTACGTTACAGCCTTATTTTTAAAATGGATTAAATTCTTTTTTTTGTCATCAATCTACACACAATACCCCAGAATGAAGAAGCGAAAACAGGAGTTTAGACATTTTTGCTAAATAATTATAAATAAACCACTGAAATATCACATAAGTATTCTGACTCTTTGCAATGACACTCAAAATTGAGCTTGGGTGCATTGCGTTTACATTGATTAACCTTGAGATGTTTCCACAACTTGATTGGAGTCCACCAGTGGTAAATTAAATTGATTGGACATGATTTGGAAAGGCACAAACCTGTCCATATAAGGTCCCACAGTTGACAGTGCATGAGAGCAAAAACCAAGCCAGGAAAACAAAGGAATTGTCCATAGACAGGACTGTGTCGAGACACAGATCTGGGGAAGGGTATAAAACAATTTCTGCAGCATTGCAGGTCCCGAAGAGCACAGTGGTCTCTGTCATTCTTAAATAGAAGAACTTTAGAACCACCAGGACTCTTAATAGAGCTGGCTGCCCGGCCAAACTGAGCAATCAGGGGAGAAGGGCATTAGTCAGATAAGTGACCAAGAACCCGATGAATGAATGAATACGTTTATTGGCAAGGTATCCACATACAAGGAATTTGCCTTGGTGCTCCGCCCGCAAGTGACAACATGGCATACAGTGACAGTTAGGAAGTTAAGAATGACACGTTAAAAACATTAAACATTAATAATAAAACATTATTGATTAAACATCTGAATTAAATAAATTACCAGAGCAAAAGGAGGCTACAGATTTTTGGTTATTGAGTAGAGCTACTACTCGTTGAAAAATACTGTGTTTATGTCTGGCTGTGGCAGCTTTGACAGTCCGGAGTCGCCTTCCAGAGGGAAGTGATTCAAAGAGTTTGTGGCCAGGGTGAGAGGGATCAGAGATGATCTTACCCGCTCGCTTCCTGGCCATTGCAGTGTACAGTTCATCAATGGAGCAAAGGTTGCAGCTAATAACCTCAACTGATCAGACGATTCGCTGCTGCCTCCGGATGTCGTGCTTGGTGGCTGAGCCAAATCAGACCATGATGGAGGTGAGGACAGACTCTACGATGGCCATATAGAATTGGACCACCATTGCCTGTGGCAGATTGTGCTTCCTCAGCTGTCGCTGGAAGTAGATCATCAGTTGTGCCTTTTTGACTGTGGAGTCGATGGTGGCCCCCCCATTTAGGTCCTTAGAGATGGTGGTTCCCAGAAATTTAAAAGACTCCACAGATGTAACTGTGGTGTTGTTGATGGTGAGTGGGGAGAGGGGAGGGGGAGCTCTCCTAAAGTCTACAATCAATTCCACTGTCATAAGAGCATTGCGCTCCAGGTTGATGCAATGGCACCAGGACACCAGCTGTGTCATTTCCTGTCTGTAGGCAGATTCCTCCCCATCCTAGATCAGTCCAATCAGGGTTGTTTCATCCACAAACTTGAGAAGCTTGACAGTGGAGTCACTGGAGGTGCAGTCAGTGGTGCAGAGAGTAGAGGAGAGGAGAGAGTACGCAGCCTTGCTCAGTAAACCACTCCTCAGTAAAAGGCACATGACAGCCCACTTGGAGTTTGCCAAAAGGCACCTAAAGGACTCTCAGACCTTGAGAAACAAGATTCTCTGGTCTGATGAAACCAAGATTTAACTCTTTGGCCTGAATGCCAAGCGTCATGTCTGGAGGAAACCAGGCACCGCTCATCACCTGGCCAATACCATGCCTATGGTGAAGCATGGTCGTGGCAGCATCATGCTGTGGGGATGTTTTTCAGCGGCAGGAACTAGGAGACTAGTCAAGATCGAGGGAAAGATGAACGGAGCAAAGTACAGAGAGATCCTTGATGAAAACGTGCTCTAGAGCCTTCTGGACCTTAGACTGGGGTGGAGGTTCACCTTCCAACAGGACAAAGACCCTAAGCACACAGCCAAGACAACACAGGAGTGGCTTCGTGACAAGTCTGTGAATGTCCTTGAGTGGCCCAGCCAGAGACCGGACTTGAACCCGATTGAACATCTCTGGAGGGAACTGTAAATAGCTGTGCATCGACGCTCCCCATCCAATGTGACAGAGCTCGAGAGGATCTGCAGAGAATGGGAAAAATTACCCAAATACAGGTGTGCCAAGCTTGTAGCGTCATACCCAAGAAGACTTGAGGCTGCAATCGCTGCCAAAGGTGCCTCAACAAAGTACTGAATAAAGGGTCTGAATACTTATGTAAATGTGATATTTCAGTTATTTCTTTTTAATTACTTTGCAAAAATTTCTAAACACATGTTTTTGCTTTTTTATTATGGGGTATTGTGTGTAGATTGATGATAAAAAATGAATTTAATCTATTTTTGAATAAGACTGTAACGTAACAAAATGTGGAAGAAGTGAAGCGGTTTAAATACTTTCTGAATTTATTGTAAATGTTCCACGTTTAATTTTTAACTGCCAGCCTACAATAATGACATATTTACTTAATAATGGAAATCATATACCGATCTAAAATTTAAATGTCTTGTTATTACTCATGAATATTACTCACATATTACTCATTGCACCCAAGTCTCTACCAGTGGGCCATAAACATTTCAACAATGTCTCTTAGACAAATAAATATGATATGTACTTGATTACGCTGTCCCTGGTGACATTCTTCAGCAAACGTGATTGTCCATTTCAGAAGTGCTCTTAATAGAACCAAATCAAATGAAGCCGCCCGCTGCCATGAACTTTGGTGGCAGTGGGCTCACCAGCTGTTTAACACTAATTTCATTCATGGCGTGAATTGGATCAAGGTTGAAGTGCAGTCTAAACAAACACTGGATAATGTCCACTACCATTCAGCGCAGACTAATCCTAAACTAATTGTTATGGTAATTATTGCCTTAATTAGATTCTTGGTCATAAGTGATGCCACACTCAACACAGGTGTCTGATGCTGACATAATATAGATTCTTGGTCATAAGTGAAGTACATAAGTGATTATTGATTCAGCAGGTAAGCATTTTGAAACCTTGAATGCAGCATTCTGTCTAGTCTGGTGTTTCCTGCGAGGAACATGGTAAGATGTGCAAATTTGTCCCATTTTAGAATCTGATTTAAATCTTTTTATTTGAATTTCACAGCAATTTGCATACATACAATAACAGACAGTGACAGTCAAGGCATAATTGTGCAACAGTATGTAAGCGACCCTCAAAGCCCTTACCCTTACCCACCTTCAACCCACCCGAATCAGGTCGGAACCAAACGGGGACAAACAACACTCACATACGTACACGTCCACACAAATATGGTAAGATAAACAAAACAAAAAGTACTAAAAAAAAAAGAAGTAAAAAAAGGGGGTCACTAATAACAGTAAATAAGTAAGTAATTAAATAAATAAGTGTGGGGAGGGGGGGGGGGGGTTAAGGGAGAGCAGCTACAGTAGAGCAGAACAATGGTGGAGAGCACTCAGTCCTCTTCCGAGTCCGGGGACAAGTTGAGAGAGTTAACAAGTTCCAAGAAAGGGTTCCATGTATCTAGGAATGTCTTGGTAGAGTCTTTGAGAGAGAACCTAAGTTTTTCAAGCTTTAAATTGTAAAGCACCTCCTTAATCCAGCGGGTGTGTGTCGGGGGACACGTGAGCCTCCAGTTAAGCAAGATTAGTCTCCGGGCTAACAAGGTTGTAAAAGCTAGAACCCATTTCACCGCAACAGAGAGGTTGGTGTTGGGAGGGGTACCGAAAATGGCTGACAGTGGGTTTGGAGGAATAGTCTGGCCGTAGGCTCTGCTTATCAAGTCGAAAGCACTCCTCCAAAAGGCTGCTAGCTTAGGGCAAGACCAAAACATATGGCTATGGTTGGCAGGAGATTGATTACATCTGTTGCAGGTGTCCCTAACAGCGGGGTAAATTCTAGATAATCTTGCATTTGTGTAGTGGACTTTGTGAAGGACTTTGCATTGGATTAGGCCATGACGGGCACATATGGAGGAAGAATGGATCAAATCCAAGGCAGAGTCCCATTGCTGGTCTGTTAGTTTCGTATTCAGCTCACCCTCCCACGCAGCTTTTAATGAGGTATGAGGTTTCAATATAACCGACCTTAACAAGTTATACAAAACAGAGATGCATTTCTTCCGGTTGGGATCTAGAGCTAAGATGGTATCGGTCAGGGTTTCAGGGGGGCGATTTGGGAAATCGGGGGAATGTCTTCTTCACAAAATCCCTAATCTGGAAAAAACGAAAAAGGTGGGCGTTAGGGAGGCTATAGTTGGACGAGAGCTCCGCAAAAGACGAAAAGATGCCATCCTTGTATAGGTTTTTGATACTACTGATACCGTTGCTGTGCCAGGTTTTGAATGCGTGGTCTGTACTTGAAGGTTTAAAGATGTGGTTTTTAAGCAGTGGGGTCAAGATGGAAGGGCCTTGTAAACCGAAGTTTCCTGAGTTGACTCCATATCTTGAGCGAGAGGGACGCAATTGGGCCTGCACCCACAGATGTTATAGGAAGGGGAGTTGGGAGCATAGGACAGACCGCAACGGGAGATGTGAACTCGCCATTTTAGAATCTGGACACATTTCTGTCATAGGAATTCTGGATCAAGGTAACTTCTTTTTTAAAAGCCCTTTGAAGGATTCTATCATTTATTTTGCTTTTGCTCCTTACACGTAGCGGGTACGTCGGACCTCGGGGACGTCTCTTAGCGGCTCGTAACGCTAATGGCAGGTACTCGGGAAGACTCGCTAATGCCAGGTAAGCATGGGAAGACTCGTGAAGATTTTTCAACATGTTGAAAAATGTCCACGAGAGCCCCGAGTACCGACGAGTAGTCATTACCGTAAATCTCCGAGTTCGAATCAGGTCAAACTCGGGAGAGCTTTTGGAATGAACTCATACCGTGGTACAGGGCTTTAATTTCTTCATTTGTCTTCACAGTTTATCTTGCACCATGCACCCTCTCTTGTCTTTCTCTTGTCATAGACTTTTATATTTTCTTGATACCCTTTCTTTCCCACCGTTCTTCACTTTGTCTATACATGCTTAAGACAAGCTACATTTTAAGATTTTGCAATTCTGACAATGATGTTTTCCCAAATCCAAGACGCATGTCTATCTCCAGAGATGCTGCCTGTCCCGCGGAGTTACTCCAGCATTTTCTGTCTATCTTCGGTTTAAACCAGCATCTGAAGCTCCATCCTACATATGTTAAAGTGCTTTACAGCAAATTAAGTACCAGTGAAATTAATTCCAAGTAAATGTGGCAAACTATTTCTACAATCTCTGCAATCTCCTGTAAACATCAGAATGATGGGGAATGGATACATTTGTTTTTGATGTTGAGTGTAGGACAAGTATTGGGCTGAAATGTGCCGATCAGAAAGAACCACGGGATGTTTTCTTTCCACCAGAACGGATAGTCAAGATCTCAGTTCCCCGAAAAAAACAGCACTGCTGCCTGTCACGTATTAATTCCCTCCAGAGATGCTGCCTGTCCCGCTGAGTTATTCTAGCATTTTGGAAATATCTTTGGTGTCAACCAGCATCTACAGATCCTTCCTACATATTTTGTTTGCCCCACTGTGAAATCTCCTCAAGGTATGTCTACTTTGAAGAAGTTCTCCTCCGATGGGAGTTTGGCAATATCCTCTCTGGCTGCTCACCCTTTGTGTTGATCTGTTGTTTTCACACCTTACCCTTCCGTACCTCTGTGTCTCCCTCTCCCCTGACTCTCAGTCTGAGGAAGGATCTCGACCCGAAATGTCATTCATTCCTCTATCCAGAGATGCAGCCTGCCCCGCTGAATCACTCCAGTATTTTGTGTCTACCTTCAGTGTAAACCAGCATTTGCTGTTCCTTCCTGCACTCCTCTAGCTGTGCAAACTCCCCCACCATTGTGTGCATTGCCATTATCGTGCTGGAGCATTATTAAAGGCTGGTGGTGGGGCTTCAGGATCTACACCTGAGACCCAGTTGCTGCTCACTGACCACTTCGCCCTGCAGGTCAACTACCAAAGTGAAGCCTGAGAATGCTTGGATCAGCAGGACCTCATAAAGGTAAGTACAGCATCAGGAATAGCACATAGGATGACCAGAAAGAATGGCTAACCCGAGTGTGATAATGCATATCGGTAATCCACAATCCACTTTTCCCTCATTCAGAGGCAGCTTGGCTGTTTACTGGAAGCACACAAATACCTAATTTAAATATTTTCCAGACTATTGTTAATTCAAAGCGTTAATACCCAGCGATCATTAGTGCCAGGCTTTCCGACTGCCACTTAGTATGTCTGTGTATTGCAGCAAATGGGAATGAAGAGGGGGGAAAAATTGCAGCCACAAGTCTACAGTGAGTTTGCATCTGATTTCCCTCCACCTCAGATGATATCGTGAAAGATCTCATTCCAAGATCCAGGCTGAAAAGAAGATTCCAGTTATTCCTGTTACATAGGATGTGGATATTGGACTTGCCTGGATATAATTCTCCTTGATATTGCATGGGGTGAATCTCTCAATTAATGCCACAGTTGGTTTCTTTAGTCATTCATCAGGAGCGTCCAGCTTGGATGAGGCCCCCAGGGGAATATTCACTGTCAGCTGCTATTTCAATATCCGGTTTTAATTCACTAGATACTGCAGGACAGACAATGCTCAGCAAAGATACTAGAGTATCTTTGATGCTCAGTAAAGTTGCATGTGACGTCTGAAGTAAATTCAGCAAAGGGTTCAGTGAGTTCTTTTCCTTGGTATCATCACACTGTGCTTCTGATTGTGGCTCCTTCTCACCACTTTCATCCTCCTAACTACAAGTCTGTGGTGTAGAATACATAATCAGTTTATGCCCCAGTAATACGTTTAGGAACATCCTGGTTATTATGAAAGCCTCACAATACGGGGTCTGCTGCTGTCAAATGAGGCCAGTAATCAGAAGGAAATGCATGGGTTAAGTTTACAAAGATTGTTTCATGCCTAATTCTGAACAATGATAGAAATGTATATTTACCTTCTGTGATTTTTTTTTTCCATTTCAGTGATGCCATATGCCAACAAGGCTTGCATTTATTCCCTAGCACTGACTGCTCTTGAGAAGTCATAGATTATGCTGAGCTGCTGCAGTGCTTGTGATGAAGGTACACTCACAGTGCTTCAGGGGGTATCAGTGCCATAATCCCATTTTCCAGCACTTGGCCCATTGTATTTGTGTTCCAACACCCCATCTGCACTCACAGCGTCTTTATTCTTTCAACAAAATTGGGCTATCTCACAGTTATTGATGCAAATCCTCATTTTCCAATTATTTGCTCATTTCGCAAGTTTATTAGGTGTCTCGCTGTGATTTGTTAGCATCCTCCTCTGTACTGAGGACAGAACTCACAGTTGAACAGGTTTTATAACCATGTGCTTTTGACTTGGTTATCATCTAACCACTGGAGGGATTTGAACATACAAGAATAACAACTCTTAAAGTCACCATCAGGATATACATCGGTCTAGGACCAGTTACGATTTTCAGATGGGAAAGTGGAATAATTGGTGAATATAGATTTTTTTGCTGCTGAACAGTAGCAATGAAATCTCATGATTTAGTTGATGTTTCAGACCATGATTCTCCTCTGAAATGGGTATATTTATGAATATGAATAGAGACAAATCATGTATCAATGTAAAAAATGCTGCAGACTGCATTCACTACTATGTAGATTTTATTAAGCATTACATAAAAACAAGGGTATCCATTTTACAGAATTAATGTATCAGGACAAAATAATTCCCGGGTATATGGGACTGACACCCTTGCATTCTTCAGTATGGTGCCTTTGATTATTTTAAGGCTTTAGATAATTATCTTCGTTTCAACGCACATGAATATCACACCCTCGTAAAATCAAGGATTTAGTTGATTGACCTGCACTGTAACAAAGCAGGGGCCTACATATAGAATTTGACCAATTATTACCTGGGTACTGAGGCACAGAGAAGAATGATTATTCTCACGTCACCATGTGCCAGTCGCAGATTTCATCAGCAGTAAAAAAAATGAAGATCTCCAAGCAAACTGGTATCTGCTGCTGACACTTAGGCAGCAATGTAAATCCTCATTAGAAACAAGCTGTCTAATATTCAAATAAATGAATTTAAAAAGCATCTTCCAAAAATCAACACCATTCCATCTAAGGTGCAAACATATCAATTATCTGCAAATATTTTCCCAGGAGAAGCAGAAGGGTAGGTAAATAAATGTTATTGTTAATTCGGGAAATTTATCTCCCATTTCCAACAGTGATTAGGATGTATCAGATGATTACGATACAGTTACTATCGGTATTGATACAATTTCATTCATGAATAAGGCATTAAAGTAACAATTTTCTGCTAATTCATAAAGCAGCAATATATAAATATGACATACACACAGTCAAAATAGCAAATGAACTTGCCTTTCACAAACTTGCGCTGTCCCAACAAATTCGACAGACGGTGGAAGATAGTCAGTGATATGGAGAAAAAAGTGGCAGCAATTTGCATACAGCAAGCTCTTATAAAGAGTTTTGACCCAAAACATCACTTATTCCTTTTCTCCAGAGATGCTGTCTGACCCGTTGAGTAACTCCAGCTTTTTGTATCTATCTTCTTATGAACAACAGTCATATTAAAGGAATTATTTTCAATTGAGGGTTGGAGAAAAGAATGGAAGGGACAAGACATTATTGAAACGTTCATTCTTATTTGTCCAGCTGTTAAGTGGAGGTAGAAGCCACAATTAAAGAAGACATTTGTTGCAATTATATTCCAAAGGACTTGTACCACGCATCATCATGAGACTAATTACAGATATCTGCGGTGTCCATGTGTACCAGAAACATCCAAGGAACATAGTGGGATTAAAATTGATTAATTATGCATTTCTTGTTGTTAATTAATTAGGGGTCAAACTAATTAATTAATTGGCCCATTAATGAATTCATTCATTCATTGGGCTTTCTTTCTTGTGAATTGAAAATAATTCCATAAATGTAACAAATTTGGTATAAATCTGTTATATTCCAAATGTATCAGATCCACATATACATCCAGACCTACCAATTTATTATCAGAAGCCCAAATGTGTAGAATGGAACACTTCTCTGGGTTTGGGAAAAAGAGATCTGTATGTTTTGGAGTAAAATAGGGTAATAAACAAACCCGAATTTTGACCTTGAAACTAAAATCAGAAAAAAAGAAACATGTATATTTAAACACTTAAATGTTATTGGTTTTCTTAAGTAGCATAAACTCAAAGCCATTGTTGATTTTTGTAACAGAAAGAAAAGGTTGAAATTTGCGTAGAATCATCAATTTGAGTCATGAAGCAAAATGAAATATGGTGGTATCACCATACATTTCAAACAGTTTTCTGTCCAATGCCCCATCTGTTTTTCAAAATTGAAATATGCCTCATTACAGCTGCTTTTATCATTCCTGCCAACTGGCTTTGTTTGTGTGCCGTTCTCTCTGCTGTGTCCAGTACTGTGGTAATTAAGGCTAGGTGGAATCAATGCTTAATTAGCTTGGGCAGTGCCTTTTAAATCTGGCAGGGATTGTGCTGCATAATACTGCAACTTCTCTCTAATGGGCCTGTCCCACTGCGGCGACCTAATTGGCGAGTTTAGAAGAGTCTGCCTTCGACTCATACTCACAGCATGGTCGACACGAGGTCCTCGGAGGTCTTTGTAACTCTCCGTCATGCTCGAGAGTAGTCCCGCAAACTCGAGGCCTCAGCTAGGTTGCGGCGTTTTTTTCTACATGCTGAAAAATGTCCGCAAGTAAAAAAAGGTCGCCATAAAAAAAAGAAATTGATATTTGTTTACTCGTAGGTTTAGTCGAGGTAGGTCATAGTAGGTCGTAATGCTATCATATGTAATCAAAAGCAATTGAAGGTAGTCGAAGGTAAAGCTCGTTGGGGGAAAAAAGGTAAGTAAACCGACCGGTAATGTTAAATGCCCGCTAAACTTTATTAAAAGTTGTCTTGCTTCTAAAAAATGTCTCCACTCCTTCTCTTCCCCCCCCCCTTCTCCCCCTTCTTTCCCCCTCTCTTCCCTTCTCTCCTACTCTCCCACCCCCCTGCGCACTCTCTAAAGGACTTACCGTAACTGTGCCAGTCGTCTTTCACCTTCCTGCTCATCGCGGTTGTGAATTTCAGATAGCGCTCTCCTGCTTTCCCTGGCCTCCCCTTTGCGATGTGTTTGTGTGTGTGTTTGTGCAGATGGTTTATCCGGCTCGCGGTTTCATCGCTTACGGTCGATCCAGCTCAAGGTCTTTCAGGCGAGTGCCCTCGAGCTTAAAGGTCAAAGAAAGTTGCTGAAAAGTCGCGTTAGTGGGACAGGCCCTTAACATGCACAATTGTTTTTTTTTTAGGGGTTTATAAATTCACCCATTATTTCAGCAATGGTAATGTATGGTTGTCATTAATCAAAAATGAAAACAGCATTTGCTGGAAATTGTAAATAAAAACAAAAATTGGTGGAAATATTCAGCTGGTCAGACAACTGCCATGGAGCAAGAAACAGAGTTAATGTTATGGGCTGATGACCTTTCATTAGAATGCTGATTGCTTTTCACTTTAATTTTATACGGGTGTACAACTAATTGTTTCCTTTAAAAATCCATTGTGTTCTTGCAGCATATGAAGAATGTATATAAAATCAACGCTTTGCTTAACCAGGGGCAGATGTAGGTTTATGAGTATCCGCTGATGAGTGAATGGGAGTCAATGCAAATTAAAATGGTGTTTGCCAGCAGTGTCACCGGAACTGTGGTTCAGAGACCTTGCAGGCTCTATTGAGCATCCTTTGGAAGTCATGTTGCAGCTTTATAAAACCAGTACATCACTTGTTGCAGCTTTATAAATCTTTGATTACGTCATCGAAGATAGACACAAAATAGAATAGAATAGAATATGTTTATTGTCATTGCATAAAACTGAGCAACGAAATGCCATTTGCTTCTCCTCCGTTAAAAGAAATACAACACGACACCAATGCACATATGTACAGTTAATAGTAGAATATAAATACATTTTTAAAAGAGATTAAAAGAATTTAGCGGTATTCCTCAAAGTTACTTCTTGCTTCCCAGTGTTCACTATTGGAGTTAAGCTCTTTTATCGCACAATGGTAGAAACTATTTTTTAGTCTATTTTACCAAAATGTGTCTCGGTGGTTCATGCAACATTTCTGGAGAAAAGGAATAGGTGATGATTCAGGTCGAGACCCATCTTCAGACTGGGGGGGGGGGTCTGAAGATTAAAAACGGACTCTCAGTCTGAACAAGTCTCGACCAAAAAGGTCACCTATTTTTCTCCAGAGATGCTGCTTAACCCATTGAGTTACTCAAGTATTTTGTGTCCATCTTCGGTGTAAACCAGCATCTGCTGTTTCTTCGTACACATTTGGTTTGTTTTCCTTTGGAGTACTGTGTGCAGTTCTCGTCTCCACATTCCAGGAAGGATGAAGCTTTGGAGAAGGTGCAGAAGAGGATTACCAGAATGCTCCCTGGATGAGAGGGTGTTGGTGAGAAGCAGGGTTTGGACAAACAGATTGTTTTCTGTGGAGTGTAAGAAACTGAGGGCAACTTGATAAGAAGTATATCAAATCTATGCTTTTGCCTCTTGTATGCAACATTGTTTCTGTAACTCCAGTGATGGGTGAGAGGTGAATATTTCAATAAATCCCTTGCGACCCTGGGTTACATATAAAGAGTGGGCCATTGATGCTGAATATTTGAAAAGAGAGTAGAGTCTTGAATGCTGGGGAACATGGATGCTGGCCTAGAATGCATGGGTAGAGTCACACCTACAGGTAAGAAAGATGTAACCTGTAGGTGTGCCCAAATATTAAACATATTATTGAATCGAACAATATCAAAGCAGTAAGATTTCAATTAGTATATTTTGTGATCAATGTGGAAGAAATTACTCCTTTTGTATATTACATACATTGAACATAGAACAGCACACCACACTACAGAAACAGACCCTTTAGCCCATAATGCCCATGCCGAACATGATGCCAAGTTAAACTGATCTCCTCTGCCTACACGTGATCCATATCCCACCATTCCCTGCACATCCATGTACCTCTCTGGAAGCCACATAAATGCCACCATCATGTCTGCCTCCACCACCAGCATCACCAGGTATTCCCCACTCTGTGTAAAAATAGCCTGGCTCACACATCTCCTTTAAACTTTGCTCCTCACCTTAAAGCTATGTCCTCTAGTCTTTGACATTTATATCCTGGGAAAATGGTTCTAACTGTCTAACCTTTTTTTAAAATCTATCTGTCTATCTGTCTATCATCTATCTATATATTCTATCTTCTTCTATCTATACTATTATTAAACTCGCACCTTGACCACTTCCGGTCCACATTGTATTTAAATTTGCGCAAAAACGATCCCCCATAGTGCTATGATTTTTCGCCACCTTACTCACCATTCTCCTCTGCTGCAAGTCAAATATGTCGGTGAAATAGTACACGTTATCAAGGATTAAAAATCGTAAAAAACGCCCCTTCCGGAACCTGCTGTCAATAAAGCGGTGAGGGGAATAAAAAGCTGAAGGGGCACAGTGTGTTGAGCAGCTCGCGGAGAGTGAGCAGCCTGCGGGCTGCTTCTGCGGAGACCAGCACGACCAGCCGGAAGCTGCTGAGTTGAACCATGAAGCCTCTGAGTGGCCAGAGTGGGACCGGGATCTGCTTCGTGAGGACGAAAGCTGGAGGTGTGGGGTGAGCAGAGTGCGAGCCCCCCCCTCCCTACCCTCCCTTTCCCCTTCTCCCCCCCCTCTCTCCACCCCCTCTTCTTCCCTCCCCCCCCCCCCCCCCCACCCCCCCCCCTCTCTCCCCCCCCCCTCCCCCCTTTTCTTCCCACGTGTGTTCCTTCTCAAAAGGATCTGAGAGGCTGGAAAGAGTTGTTTATTTTGTTTAGCCTCTTGGACCTGTCTGTCATGTTGGGGTGAAGCCAATATCTCATAGAACACGTTCCTGCTGTTCAGCGCTAAGATTTTCTGGCATTCAATGGTGTTTGCCAGTATAGTCTCTGGATTTGTAATTCAGAGAATTAATGAGATCTGATCAACATCTTTTTGCCACTTCTATGAAGCTTTAATTCTGAAAATGCAGTCATTGTTGAGAAATAGCAGGCTCAATAAAAGCCATGAAACCTCAAAAAACATGGATGTTGAAAATCTGAAGCAGGAATGAGAAAAACCATGAGTTATTGGTGCCAATTGGTTCTGGATTTGGATCTGGATGTTGTACGCTGAAAAGCTCTCGGTAGAGCATCACTCAGCACTGGACAATTTTTTTACATTTTATCAAGCCAATTGACCTATAAACCTGTTCATCTTTGGAATGTGGGAGGAAACTCCATACAGACGGCACCTGTAGTCGGTATTGAACCCGGGTCTCTGGTGCTGCATTTGCTGGAAGGCAGCAACTCTACCGCTGCGTCACCATGAGCTGAGCCAAACCAGACCATGATGGAGAAGGTGAGGACAGACTCTACGATGGCCTTATAGAATAGGACCATCATTGCCTGTGGCAGATTGTGTTTTAGCTGCCGCAGGAAGTACATCATCAGTTGTGCCTTTTTTGCTGTGGAGTCGATGGTGGCCCCCCATTTAGGTCCTTGGAGATGATGGTTCCCAGGAATTTAAAAGACTCCACAGATGTGACTGTGGTGTTGTTGATCGTGAGTGGGGTGAAGGGAAGGGGAGCTCTCCTAAAGTCTACAATCAATTCCGCTGTCTTTAGAGCATTGAGCTCTATGTTGTTGCGATGGCACCAGGACACCAGCTGTGTTACTTCTTGTCTGTAGGCAGATTCCTCCCCATCCTGGATCAGTCCAATCAGGGTTGTGTCGTCCGCAAACTTGAGAAGCTTGACAGTGGAGTCAGTGGAGGTGCAGTCATTGATGTAGAGAGAGTAAAGAGAGGGGAGAGTACGCAGCCTTGCTGTGCTCCTATGCAGATGGTCTGCGGGTCCGAGATGTGCTTTCCCAACATTTCGTGCTGCTTCCTGTCTGTCAGGAAGCTGGTGATCCACCGACAGAGGGGTTCAGGCACAGTCAACTTGGAAAGTTTGGATTCTTTCCTACACCTCTAAGAAATTGTTTGAGGCTTCCATCCCACACTGAAACCTTGTCCTCTTGTGCAGTGAGATTGTCTCTCGTGCTGCATCTTGCACCATTAGATACTACATGTTGGTTTGCGTCCTTCCTTGATCATGCTTCATGCTTCATCATAGACTTTTCCAACTGTACAAACAGGTGATATACGTAGATGGTAGAGATTGTGTGTGAAATCAAGCTGAGTACCTGCACAGAAGTGTCCTACTCTATGAATATTATTTTCTTTGGTTAGAATATAGAACGCAGAACAGTACAGCACTGGTCCACAATGTTTATGCTGAACACGATTCCGAGCTGAACTGATCTCATTTGCCTGCACATGATCCATATTCCTCTATTCCCCGCACTTCCATGTGCCTATCTAAAAGCCTCTTAAACGCCACCAATGTATCTGCCACTGTAAATAAGCTCTTCCAAGCTTCCCCCAGTCTAGTTCAGCTAATAAAACACTGATTCAAGCACTGGAACAACTAAACTTTATTTTTGGATAGCAGAATAAATTGCCCTATACGATACCTAATCCAAATGTGGGTTTGATGCTTGTATCTTCCTGGCCAAGCCCTTCAGCCTCATGTAATCAGAAACACTCCAAAAGGTCACACAGTCCCAAGCGCTCTTCCAGAAGATCGGCAAAGGACCTCATGGGGGCTGCCTTTTATAGGTCCCCGAACCTTGAGGGGCCGAACTACAGAAGGGTTGTCTGTTTGCAATCCAATCAGACATAACAAATTACAACAATACATTATTGACAGTTACACAGACCAATAACAGAATCCCCCTTACATTGTTGCAGGAGAAGCTTCCAGAAAAAGCAAACAGAACTTGAATAATGCAACATTCACCCTGGAATCCAAACAAACCGGTCAGGGGCTTAACACTTTAACCAATCAGCAAACAGCAGTGTAACTGTCTAGCAACGTTGTTTACAATATGTACACTTTGTTTGCATTGATCTAATTAACTTCATGTCATTTACATGTCCTTGGATGTCCTCTGCAGAAATCCCACCTATCTGTCAATTGAATATGCAACACTGATCTGGGCCCTAGACTTACTGGCACCATTCAGAAACTTGTCTTATTTCTGCAGAGCACACCAGACTTAACCAAAATGGCCTAGCAATACCCGAGTTCTTACTAAATTTTGGGTATCATGACTGCATGGTTTTAGCCAGGAATACATAGAAAATAGGTGCAGGAGGCCATTTGGCCCTTCGAACCAGCACTGCCATTCATTGTGATCATGGCTGATCATCCCTATCAATAACCCGTGCCTGCCTTCTCCCCATATCCCTTGACTCCACTAGCCCCTAGAGCTCTATCTAACTCTCTCTTAAATCACCACCACCACCACTCCTGGCAATACAATCAAACCCCTGCCATCCTCTCTGTAAAAAAACTTGCCCCTCACATCTCGATTAAACTTTTCCCCTCTCACCTTAAAGCTATGTCCTCTAGTTTTGGACATTTCCACCCTGGGAAAAGGTTTCTGACTCTCTACCCTATCTCTGCCTCTCATAATATTATATACTTCTAGCAAGTCTCGCTTCAACCTCTCACATTCCAAAGAAAACAATCCAAGTCTACTCAACTTTTCTCTGCAGCTAAAGCCCTCTTGTACAGGCAGCATTCGTCTGCATCCTCTCCAAAGCCTCCACACATTTTCTGTAATGGGGTCGACGAGAACTGCATGCAATACGCAACAAGTTACACAGCATGTGTAGAAACAACATTGGAGTTGTCATAACACTTGACGACATTTCATCAGAATTGGGAAAGGTTGGAATCAGCACATGTCTTAAGATGTAAAAAGATGGAGAGGAGGAGTGAACAAAGGGGTGGTACGTGATTGAAAGGAAGTGAAAAGAGAGTGAATGATGGGGCAGAATGGGAAAGGCATTTGGACCACAATGTTAGTTACAGATGAAAAACACAGTGATGAAACATCATAGCATGTTTAACATTGCCACCGCGGAGGTGTCACTCACAATGCGATATTCAATTGCCACTGTTTGAAATGCTAAACACATGCTTCTTTGGCAAATAAGATGATAAAACAGTGCTGCCTTTCCGATATCAAAAGCCTGTCGCCTGTTTACCCAGAACCCAGTGGCATACTGTGGGTTCCAGCCTCAATGCTTCTCATTTGCAAACACATACTACAACAAGTGGTTTGTGATTGACAGCACAACGCAGAGACAATACCGACCCCAGGGACTGTACACGATGCTTCTCAGAGAGTGATATGGAAACTCTGGTGGAAGTAATGAGGGGGTCTGTTTTATGTAACTGCTGGCAGGTAACCTGCCAGGGCCATTACAGTGGGGCCGGAGGCACAGTGACAAGATCATTTACAATACACTCTCCAGTTCCTAAAACTGGAGATCACAGTTGGAGGAATTCATTTGATCCGTAATGACAAGGTTAGACTTTTGCCCACATAACTCTGTTCTTCATAATTGTATTTTTACTTTCTACATTGAGCTTCCACACACATAAAAGAAAGAGTGTGCAGGCACAAATGGGATCACAAAAGCATTTGTCATGTCTGACACACACAGCTACAGATACATCTACAACAAAGATTAAGGTACACATGTTGCATCTTACTCATTTCAAAACCTACAACAGCAAACACAATGGAATACATTGACTTTTCTGCTGCTGTTGCCAGGAATGACAGACTACCCCTCCAACCTAGTGGTGAACCAAACATAAATCTGACCTCCTTACATCTACTCCTCCATGAGGAATGGTGTGGGTTAGCCGCAAGATTTTGGAACTGCTGATGGTACCCAGGCATATTTGTGTTTTTCTGTACAATGTTAAATTATATATTTTTACGCATTATAGCCAATCCGTCATCTGACCATGTATGGTATCTATCCCCTACTTAACACAGATTAGTGCTTCCTCTGTCACAGCAACAGGAACAGTGCAGCTTCCTCATAGAGCAGGAGGAACAGGAAGAGGTGGGAAAGGTGCAGGAGGAGCACCCAGGGGAGGAGTCTGATAGTGAGGACAATCTCAATTTTGCTGAGTTAATGGAGACTTCTGCTGCAGCCATGGACATTGTGTCACTGCAACTGATTCCACACAGCACCAGCACAGAAACAGGCACCGTGTGGAATGAGCAGCGAATATCAGGATGAAAGGGTTATATTTCATGCAGTGCTTGCTTCCTTAATGGGCGCACAAGCAGAGTCAGTTCAATGAATAAATCTCACCCAGGAGGCCCGAGGATCAGTTGTTTTGGCTTCGTTGGATGCTTCCCATGAGTAGACTGCTGCTGTGAATGCACGTACTGTTATTATGCAGCAGCAGAGGGTAGCAAGTCATTAGTTTAGAAAAGCGATGGGTGAGGGATTCCTTGAAATTGGCTTGGTCTGGTGGCTTGGCTTGTTGCTGTTCAATCTACCTCACTCCAAATGCCGCCATGATGTCTGTCCAGTCCCCTGAAGATTGGTGTCTAGCAGATGAATGAGACTATGTCAATCTCCCTTAACAGTGGCAATTCTCCTGTATTGGCTGTTGATTAAATATACCTTTCTTGCTTGCACCGTCAAGCTGCACTTGGTACTGGTGGAAAAAGTAGTCAGAAGTCAATCCTTGCAAGGAAACAGATATTTTTTATATGGACTCAACATGGTTTTCTTATGATAATTACACAGAAATGGACCAGTCTTCCATTAGCGCATTTGCTCATTTCCCTTGCGGAATGTTGCACCATCTGACAAAGCTGATTATGAAACTCTCATTGTTGTTCCACAGACACAGCAGGGTACATATCGTATGGTTGCTAGAGGAAGTAGTTGAGGCAGGTACAATCTTTGGGTACAATAGCAACATTTAAAACACCTTAGGGCAGGTACATGAATAGGAAAGAGTTAGAGGGATATGACCTGGGATATTTCTCAGCCAGAAAGCAGAGAAGCCAATATATATTTTTAAGTGGATTGTGATATTATTAGACAAACAGAGTAAAGCATTCACATTGTTACCATAACTTCACATGAATTGTGCAAAAATTCTGACATGTAGTAACCACTAGATGACACTGTAAAATTCATTTTAAAATAGACACACAAACTATGCAAAATAAAACATGATCTAGATTAAAACCAGATAAATCTGATGCATACAGTGCATTCAGAAAGTATTCAGATCCCTTCACATTTTCCACATTTTATTACGTTATAGCCTTATTTTAAAATGGATTAAATTCATTCTTTTTATCATCAATCTACACACAATACCCCAGAATGAAGAAGCAAAAACGGGTATTTAGATATTTTTGCAAAGTAATTAAAAATAAATAACTGAAATATCACATTTACATAAGTGTGCTTTGCTATGACAATCAAAATTGTCCGTAGGCCTCCGAGACAGGATTGTGATGAGACACAGATCTGGGGAAGGGTATAAAACAATTTATCCAGCATTTCAGGTCCTGAAGAGCACAGTGGCCTCCTCTATTCTTAAATGGAAGAACTTTGTAACCACCAGGACTCTTCATAGAGCTGGCCGCCCGGCCAAACTGAGCAATCGGGGCAGAAGGACCTTGGTCAAGGAGGTGAAGAAGGGCCTTGGTCAGGAAGGGACCAAGAACCAGGTGGTCACTCTGACAGTGCTCCAGAGTTCCTCTGTGGAGATGGGAGAACCTTTCAGAAGGACAACTATATCTGCAGCACTCCACAAATCAGACCTTTATGGTAGAGTGGCCAGACGGAAGTCACTCTTCAGTAAAAGGCACATGACAGCAAGATTCTCTGGTCTGATGAAACCAAGGTTGAAATCTTTGGCCTGAATGACAAGCATCATGTCTGGAAGAAACCAGGCATCGCTCATCACTTGGCCAATACCATACCTACGGTGAAGCATGGTGGTGGCAGCAGCATGCTGTGGGGATGTTTTTCAGCGACAGGAACTGGAAGACTAGACAGGATCGAGGGAAAGATGAACGGAGCAAAGTAGACAGTGATCCTTGATGAAAACCTGCTCCAGAGCGTTCTGGATCTCAGACTGGAGCGGAGGTTCACCTTCCAACAGGACAACACAGCCAAGACAATGCAGGAGTGGCTTTGTGACAAGTCTGTGAATGTCCTTGAGTGGCCCAGCCAGAGCCTGGACTTGAACCCGATCTTTGGAGGGACCTGAAAATAGCTGTGCATCAACGCTCCCCATCCAACCTGACAGAGCTTGAGAGGATCTACAGAGAAGAATGGGAGAAATTACCCTGATACAGGTGTGCCAAGCTTGTAGCGTCATACCCAAGAAGACTTGAGGCTATAGTCGTTGCCAAAGGTGCCTCAACAAAGTACTGAGTAAATCTATCTATCCATCCATTCATCTCGAAAACTCTCAACTTGTCCTCTTAAATTTGCGTAAAAACAGTTATGAAGGTTTAATAAATCATGAGATCAGCAGATTGGTCTTCTCATATGTCAGTCACCATGAAGGTACCCGGTGGAGAATAAAACTCCAGAGGCAGGGCTGAGTCCAGAAGCCGGGCTGATTGAGTCTGCAAGAGTGGAGTCGGGGAAGCCGCTGAGTAGAGCCGGCAGGTGCTGTGTGATGCCGCGGCCAGTGGCCGCTGAGTGGAGTCGCTCCCCCCTCGCACACCCCCACACACCTCTACCCCCTTCCCCCCTCCCCCCCACATGCTCACACCCCACACCCTCCCCCCTCCTCTCACACACACCCACCCCTCCCCATTCCTCCCCCCCTTCCCACCACCCCCACACCACCCAACCACACCATCCCACTCCCCCACACCACCCCTCCCCCCACACCACCACCCCTCCCACACACACCACCCCTCCCCCACACACCCCCTCTTCAGGAATAAAAGGCATGCTCAATTGCGTTCAGATCGGGTGATTGACTGCCACTAAAAAATTGACCATTTTTTAGCTTTCAAAAATTCCTTTGTTGCTTTAGCAGTATGTTTGGGATCCATTGTCTTGCTGTAGAATGAACCGCCAACCAATGACTTTTGAGGCATTTGTTTGAACTTGAGCAGATAGGATGTGTCTATACACTTCAGAATTCATTATGCTACTACCATCAGCAGTTGAAGATAAGTGAGCAGTACCTTCAGCAACAATACATGCCAGGCCATAGCACCCCCATCACAAATTAAGTGCTTTGCATTGGATGTTGGGCAGTTCCTTCCCTCCTCTATGCTTTGCTCTTGCCATCATTCTGATATGTTAATCTTCGTCTCATCTGTCCACAAGACCTTTTCCAGAACTGTGGTTGCTCTTTTAAGTACTTCTTGGCAATCTGTAACCTGGGCATCCTATTTTTGAAGCTAACCAGTGGTTTGCATCTTGCAGTGTAGCCTCTGTATTTCTGTTTATGAAATCTTCTGCGGAGTATAGTCATTGACAAATCCACACCTGACTGTTTCTGTGTTTCTGATCTGTGGAACAGGTGTTTGGGGATTTTTCTTTTTTTACAGAGAGAATTCCTCTGACATCAGATGTGGAGGTCTTCCTTGGCCTACTTGTCCCTTTGCGATTAGTAAGCTCACCAGTGCTCTCTTACTTCTTAATGATGTTCCAAACAGTTGTTTTTGGTACGCCTGTTTAGCTGATGTCTCAAACAGTTTTATTCTTGTTATTCAATCTCATAATGGCTTCTTTGACTTTCATTGGCACAACTTTGGTCCTCAAGTTGATAAACAGCAATAAAAGTATCCAAAGGTGATGGAAAGACTGGAGGAAAGACAAAGTGCTGAGAGCTCTCTTATACATGCATTGAGCCAATTAAACACACCGGAGCAATTACAAATGCCTGTGAAGCCATGTGTCCCAAACATTATGGTGCCCTGAAATGGGGGGACTATGTATAAACACAACTATAATTTTGGCAGTCTTTAAATACATTTACTTCTGCACCTTGTGTTTGATTTATTCTAACAAGTAATTCTGTCAGTCATGAAAACATTTCTTATAAAAATTTCCATTGGGTAAAAATATTCCACAATAATTTAAAGCTGTCTACAGACAAGAACTAAGGATTTGATAATGGTTTGACTGAAACTATAAAAAAATCATTCTCAAGGTGTTTCTAAATAATCTGGAAAAATAAAAAGTACAGAAGTGTTTTCATGGTGTGAGGAGGGGTATATTGAGTATCTCAGTTATTGAACCATCCTGGCCTGGGAATTTCGGCAATACCCTAACACAGCATCCAGGTAACCTCTGTGATGATTATAGGAAGACAGCATTCACAGGTTCAGGTCTTTTCAAGAGGTTAAGATGAAGGAAGGTATAAAAAGTAGTTGATTTATTAGCAAAATCTGCAGAGTTTGATTGCATTTGTTAAATTATTTACTGAATTTTAAGCATGCAGTCTGGGAGCTTAGATTAAAAAGAGGCATTTTGATTGATTCTCAGAAAATAATTTTATTAATTTGAATATCAACCAAACAGATGCAAGAATTATGAATATTTTCTCGGGCCGTGTAGGAAAGGTAATATATTTTAATATTATGCAAATAACCACATTTCTGGCTGATTAAATCGTATGGAAATGTATTCTGATATGATTCCAATGCACTTTTTATTGTTAGCATTAGGAAGCGGCAATGAAAAATAAAAATTAAGGAAAACTAAGAATTAAAATTACCTTTTTCATATTAACACATAATGAATCTCAATAAAAGTAAAAACTAGTTGCTTGTCGTAATTATTTTGTTTAGTCTTTATTTTAAGTCCCTGTCATATATTGTCGACTCAGACAGACAAAAACAAATTCCAAATAAATTGTACATAAAATATACACACGATTTCTAAAAGAAAAAAGTGTAAAGAAGCAAGCTAGGGCAAAAATATCATTAAAACATAGGGTTCATGATAAATGGACCAGAGTTTTCTGTTCTCAAGTAGGATTAGTGTTAGAAACATAGAAATTAGGTGCAGGAGTAGGCCATTCGGCCCTTCGAGCCTGCACCGCCATTCAATATGATCATGGCTGATCATCCAACTCAGTATCCCGTACCTGCCTTCTCTCCATACCCCCTGATCCCCATAGCCACAAGGGCCACATCTAACTCCCTCTTAAATATAGCCAATGAACTGGCCTCAACTACCCTCTGTGGCAGAGAGTTCCAGAGATTCACCACTCTCTGTGTGAAAAAAGTTCTTCTCATCTCGGTTTTAAAGGATTTCCCCTTTATCCTTAAGCTGTGACCCCTTGTCCTGGACTTCCCTAACATCGGGAACAATCTTCCTGCATCTAGCCTGTCCAACCCCTTAAGAATTTTGTAAGTTTCTATAAGATCCCCTCTCAATCTTCTAAATTCTAGAGAGTATAAACCAAGTCTATCCAGTCTTTCTTCATAAGACAGTCCTGACATCCCAGGAATCAGTCTATATCAGTATATCAGTACTATATCCCAGGAATCAGTCTATATCAGTATATGTTGTACATATAGTTTCAAGAAGCTGATAGTTATAGGAAAGTAGTTGTTCATGAACCTGGTAGTGTGGGACTTCGTGCTTTTGTCCCTCGTGGCCATTGGTAACAGTGAGAAGAGGACTTGGCCTGGTGGGAATGTTTGATGATAGGTGCCATTGAGAATATGTAGAATTGGGGTTACTTTAGGACTAAGGTTTAAGTATTCTGAGTTAAGTTTTAATTTCTTTATTTTGACATTTAGTTAAGTTTCATTATCCTTGTTGTGACATAATTTTTCCTGGAAAACTACAGAAATTGTTCATCCCTGTCTGGCGAAAAAAAAAAAATTGGGAAGGCAGCTCAACCGTGGCAGACGAGGGAAGTCAAGGATAGTGTAAAATCCAACAAACATTAATATAAATTGCCCAGAAGAAGCAGCAAACCAGAGGACTGGGAGAAATTTAAAACTCAACAGAGGAGGACAAAGGGGATAATTAAGAGCGGGGAAAAAAAAAGAGCATGAAAGAAAGCTTGTGGGGAACATAAAAACTGACTGTAAAAGTATCTTTAGGTATGTAAAAAGGAAAAGATTAGGGAAGACGAATGTAGGCCCCTTTCAGTCAGAGACAGGTGAATTTATAATGGGAAACAAGGAACATTTAAACAAGTACTTTGGTTCTGTCTTCACTAAGGAAGACACACACAATCTCTCGGAAATATTAGGGCACCGAGGATCTAGTGGGAGGGAGGAACTGAAGGGAATCCACATTAGTCAGAAAATGGTGTTAGGTAAACGGTTGGGACTGAAGGCAGATAAATCCCCAGGGCTTGATTGGCTGCATCCTAGCGTACTCAAGGATGTGATCATTTCCCAATGTTCTCTCGACTCTGGATCAGTTCCTGTGGACTGGATGGTAGCCAATGTAACTCCACTTTTTAAGAAAGGAGGGAGAGAGAAAACAGGAATTATAAACCTGTTAGTCTTACATCGGTTGTGGGGAAGATGCTGGAGTCCATTATTAAAAATGTTAGAGCAGCGCATTTGAAAAGCAGTGATAGGTCGATCAGTCAGCCAATTTATAGAATTTAAAAAGGGGAAATCATGCTTGACTAATCTTTTGGGATTTTTTGAGGATTTAACAAGTAGAATGGATAAGGGAGAGCCAGTGGATGTGGTGTATCTGGATTTTCAAAAAGCCTTTGACAAGGTCCCACACAAGAGATTAGTGTGCAAAATTAGAGCACATGGTATTGGTAGTAGGGTATTGACATGGACAGAGAACTGGTTGGCAGACAGGAAGCAAATAGTAGGAATTAACGGGTCCTTTTAAGAATGGCAGGCAGTGACAAGTGGGGTGCCGCAAGGCTTGGTGCTGGGACCCCAGTTATTTACAGTATATATTAACGATTTAGACAAGGGAATTAAATGTAACATCTCTGGGTGGGTGGCAGTGTGAGCTGTGAGGAGAATGCTATGAGGCTGCAGGGTGGCTAGGATTGGTAGGGTGAGTGGCAGAAGCATGACAGATGCAGTATAATGTGGATAAATGTGAGGTTCTCCACTTTGGCGGCAAGAACCGGAAGGCAGATTATTATCTGAATGGAGTGAGATTAGGAGAAGGGGAGGTGCAATGAGACATGGATGTGCATGTACATCAGTCACTGAAAGTAAGCGTGCAGGTACAGTAGGCACCGAAGAAAGCTAATGGCATGTTGGCCTTCATTGGGAGAGGTATTGAGTTTAGGAAAAAAGGAGGTCCTACTGCAGTTGTCCAAGGCCCTGGTGAGACTGCAGCTGGAGTATTGTGTGCAATTTTGGTCTCTTTGAGGAAGGACATTATTGCTATTGAGGGAGCGGAGCTTAGGTTCAACGGGTTGATATCCGGGATGGCGGGACTGACATATGATGAAAGAATGGATTGACTGGGCTTGTATCACTGGAATTTAGAAGGATGAGAGAAGATCATATAGAAACAATAAAATTCTTAGAGGATTGGACAGGGTAGATGCAGTAAAAATGTTCCCGATGTTGGGGGAGTCCAGAACACAGTTTAAGAATAAGGGGTAGGCCATTTAGGACTGAGATGAGGAAAAACTTTCTCACCCAAAGATTTGTGAATCTGTGGAATTCGGCCAATTCACTGTTTTCAAGAGAGAGTTAGATTTAGCTCTTAGGGCTAAGGGAATCAAGGGATATTGGGGAAAAGCTGGAACGGTGTACTGATTTTGGATGATCAGCCATGAACATATTGAATGGTGGTATTGGCTCAAAGGACCGAATGGCCTACTCCTGCACCTATTTTCTATGTTTCTATGATTTAATTGTTTGAATTTAACTCCCCAGCTGTCATGAAAGGGTTTGAATTTTATTTTTTTGAATTGGTGATCTAAACCTGTACTAATTATCAAACTTGGCACAAAAAAAATTAAACTGCTGGAAGAACTCAGTGATTTATTCCAGTTCTTGTTTTCCCTGAGTTCTTCCAGCAGCTTATCTTTTGCTCCAGATTCCACCATCTGCAGACTTTTGTGCTCTAATTTGACTCAAAATATTTTTAAAGGCAATTTCAGCACTGGACTGGTGACAATCCTTATGTCAGTAATCAGAATGGTTTCGCAGAAAACATTGTACTCCTCACAATCCATTTATGGATACAAAAAAACTGAAGTAAAGAGTCTGTCCCACTTGGGCAACCTAATCTGCGAGTTTAGAAGAGTTTTCCCTGGACTCAAACTCGCAGCATGGTGAACACGTGGTCCTAGGAGGTCCTATGAGGTCGCTGGAACTCTCCTGCATACTCACGGCCTCAGCTAGGTCGCGGAAAAATTTTCAGGATATTGAAAAATTTTCTGTGAGTAAAATTTGGTCGGCTTGGGTCTTTTTCACTCATAGTGCAGTGGAGTGGGGTTGCTATTTACTTACAGGCCGTCGAGGGCAGCCGTAGGCAATCTCCTTCTCTGACCGAGCATTTTGATTGGCTCATTGGAGTTTTCTAGGTAGGTCTACCGGTAGGTAAAATGCCCGCTAAACTTTATTATACTTCTTAAAAGTGTCTCCCCTCCTTCTCCCCTCCTTCTCCTCCCCCTTCTCTCCCCCTTCTCTCGCCCAGAGAATGATGAATCCATCAAAGACCATCAAAATTTTCCTTCCATTTGGTCCATCTTCACGATGTGTTGCATCAGGAAAGTTAGAAGTATCATCAAGAATGCCTGTTACTAGGGCCATTCACTTTAGCTCTTTTCTACTTTCTCGTTGAAGATTCAGGACCATGAAAGGTCAGATGTCCAGCCATAAAAACAGCTGCTTCCGACTGCTGTAAGACTCATGAATCAATCACCTCTTTCACACCCCTGACCTGGAGGTGCTGCCAAATTAACTCTACCTCATTCAATTATTCTGATATTATACATTAATATTCTTTGCAGTACTCAAACGTTGCAGTACATTCTCCTGTTTTAGCCTCATCTTTATAATATGTTATATTTATTATGTATACTGTTTACTCTGTGAACTACGTGAATAAGGAATTTCATTGAACCCTGGTGTATATGACAACAATCTAATCTAATGCGCCATATTACTATGCTAAAGAGAACTTTGTTACTGCTGGGGAACGTAACATTTGCTTGCAGGCGTGTGTACGTGTGCATGTGTGTGTGTGTGTGTGTGTGTGTTGTGTGTGAGCATGTGTGTGCATAGTCATACAAGCGCTAAAGCATGGGTGAGCCTGTGGTCAGAGTTACTGCATAAAGGTATGCATTAGCATGTGAAATATTGTTCATATGTATATGATTGCAGTGCACTGCAATGAGTGGACTGTGATACTAGTGGAAAGTTCATGGGATATACATTTGATTTTGCCTTCTCTAATCTTCATCAAGCATGTGGTTTTGTTGAACCTTTAGCAGTATAACACCTAAATCCTTGGTGCTGAACAATCTATCAGCTCTTCTGCTGCCTCTTCCCTATCGCTGTGCAAGATTGACCAGTAGGGTTTCCTGGATATAATGGTAATTCTGCTTTACACTTCCTTGGCCAGTGCCTTCATTGCAGCTGTGAAAAATTATGGAGCCACATTCTCCAGTGGTATAATGACCCCCCGTGCCAGATTGCCTGCTAGATTTGTCTTGGACGGAGTGTGGCATAGATTTTCCAGAATGATACTTGCAACATTGCAGGTGAGATTACACAAATGACTTAAGGGATACCATTCCCTTACGCTATTTGATTACTTTCCATACCAGTCCATGAATTATGAATGATCCATGTACATGAAACCCTGAGACTCCGCTATCTCTGTTCCACCACCTAAAAATACTTTCTTCTCTCCCAATAAATTCTTCAATATTGGACCTGCTACCTGCTTGGATATTTTCACAAATGAATGTCCTCGGATACGTTGCTTTGCTTTTCTCAAGGATTTTTCTGGAAACTACTATATCACAATTAAATTAATCACTATATCGCAATTAAATTGTACAGCATTTAACTGTCAAATACAGAAACATCCAAGCTGTCATCATTTTTTTAATGTCTGGATGTTGTGCTGAAAGTTTATGAAACATAACCAAGATCACACTTCAAGGACTGCATCTAATTCTGTTAGCTACATTCTATCTAGATGCAGAGAAACAGAAATAGGAGTAAGATAGGCCACTTGGCTCTACGGGGCTGCACGACTCTTTGACACGAGCATCACTGAGCGTCTACTTCAACGCCCATTTCCTGCCTTCACCCATTAGACCTTTGCATTAACTTTACCTTCATTGCCTTTTGTGGTGGAGAATTTTACAGGTACTCTACCCCTGGGCGATGAATTGTGAATGGGGAAGGCTCCTCATCTTGAAGCTGTGACCACTGGTTCTGGCTCTCCAGCTGCTGAGAACATCTTCCCTGTATATAGTTTTTATTGTCCTGTTGAGAGCTTTATAGGTTTCCATGCTTTTATAAAATCCACTGAAGGTCGGCCAAATATTGCCAAACTCTCCTCAAAAGTCAATCCTGCAATCCCAGAAGTAAGCATAATAAATATTTGTTGTGTCGGCCCATGGCAAGAACATCCTTCCTTAGATAAGGGTACCAAAAATTTACTCTTAAAGTAGTCTCTCTCAAAGACCTCATACAACAAAGCATACGTCTGCACTCAAATCCTGCGATGAAGGTCAACATACCATTCGCTTTCTTTTGTGTTTCCATTCCTCAATGCTTGCTTTGAAGAACTGGTGTACAAGACATTCAGTCTTGTTGTGCCTTCCTCTTACCCAGTTTATCTCTATTATGCAGATCCTAAAGTGCATGTCAAAAAATATGGTTCCAGGAATGGGTGATCTCAGCCGCAAGACTGGAGAATTCAAAGATGTTCTCCTTGGAGCAGAGAATGTTGAGGCGGGCAGGTTAAAACATGATGGCAGGGTAAATTGGAAGAGGCTGTCCCATTGTACAAGGAACCGGAGAAACCAGATGGTGCAGTGTGAAAGGTGCAAGGTGAAAAACACTCAGAGAGCAGTTATAATGTGGGACGTTGCCTGCCGGAGTCATGGGAAATTAAACTTTTGAGAGGTTATTGGATGAGCACTTGAGGAAAAATAATTTGCAGAGCTGGGAGGGCAGTGGGTGCATGAAGAGGTGAATTAGTTGGAGAGAATTGCATGACCTCAGTGGGTTGAAAGGCTGTAGTTCTCTGCCCAGATTTCTTGCAGGAGTCCAGAACCACCCGTGCCATGACTCTTATGATCCACTTTTCTGGAAAATAACCACAGCTGAAAAACACACTGTAGAATTAGGAAGAAAAATGCATGCTACCTTGTCAGGATACAATCTTGTTCTGTCCATTGAAATGTCACAGTATATTTTTAACTGAGGAATGAAACAAGCATGTAAGAGATGCAAAAATCTTTAATCCAACCCATAGGAAGACCATATGTTTTTATACAATATCTTTCACACCATCTCCTGCAAAAGAAGCACAATGCAATTATATATCTGAACATCGATGGGAATATATCTTCGTATTGAATTTGCTTCATGGTCTCTTAGGATCTGTGTCTGACTACTTTGGAGATTTTGCTTATTGGACCTTGCACATACCAACGCTTGGCTCAATATAAACTAAGTAACGTGGAAAGATAATTTTATTTTCCAAATCATTAGTACACAGGCAAATCCTATTACCCTAGACAGGAAAGTTTGAAAAGACACTAGATGCACTGCCTGGGATATTTCCTGAGATATGCCTCAAAGTAAATGAAAAAACACAAATAAAAAATAACATGACACAAAATAATTCTGATTAAAACACGTGGATGTGGATAACCTGCATTGATCACCATGCCAGCCATGTTTCCGGTCTTATGGCAGTCAACATTTTGAAATGATCAACATTATATTCCAGAGATTTAGTTCCAAATTAATTGTTTCCCAGCCACCACAGTGGGACTTAAACTCAGGTGATGTTTCACAAGTGTGTCCATTAATCCAGTAGTTTAAACACAATATCACCTAACCACTTCCTCCCCTGACCGACCCAATAACCCATAATGAAAATTGGCTGTCCACGTGCCAATGGAATGGGATGGCCGTTTTTCCCTATAAATTTCCAGAATCAGGCACCTGATCGACAAAAATTGGGTCATGAACCAATAAAAAGCCGAATAACCTCAGGGCAATATTTACCTTCGGAGTGACCAGGCATTCCCCGGTGCAGGATTTCATAGCCAGCATTAGGTAGCCATCAACACTGACTAATTTGGAGCAGCACAGTGGTGCAGCAGTAGTTACTGCATTACAGCACCAGTCCTGGGTTTGATCCTGACTATCGGTGCTGTCTGTATGGAGCTTGGTACATTCTCCCTGCGACTGTGTGGGTTTTCTCTGGGTGCTCTGGTTTCCTCCCACACTCCAAAGGCGTAGGGGTGTATATGTTTATTGGCCTCTATAAATTGTAAATTGTCCCTAGTGCATAGGATAATGCTAGTGTGCGGGTGATCGCTGGTTGGCGTGGACTCGGTGGGCCAGAGGGCCTGTTTCCACGCTGTGTCTCTAAAGTCTAAAGACTAGCTGCTGACTTTCAAGTAAACTTAAAGACTTACCCTGCAAAGACCCAATCAGAAACTACTGGGAGAAAAAGACTCCTGCAGATATCTGGGCAGAGAACTACAGCATGGCAGGATCCAATTGACTGTCAAATGCAACCTTTTAATGACTGATGTCACCACTGCTGGAGGAGGAGGACAGAAGCATCAGTAAATTGACAAACAAAAATCAAAGTACTGGAAGGGGGGGCAACCTGAAATGCCATCTGTCCATTTCCCTCCATGAATGCAACATGATCGGCTGAGTTTCCCCATCACTTTGCCTTTCTGTTTAAGATTCCAGCATCTGCAGCATCCTTGTGACTCCATCAAAACATTGTTTCTTATTTTTTAAATACAATAGGTACCGGTAACTTTAATTCAAGGGTACTAGACCAGTGCTAACTGCTGCTGCAAAGACCCTAAAGAATTACAATTCTTCTTGATCAACAATTCACCAACAATCCAGGATAACGAGACGCTTAACATTTTGACTTGAAGACAGTATGTTTCACTAAGTTCAATTTAGTTGATTCAAATCACCCAGTAACACAACTAATCTGTACAGGAACTGCATTCAAATCTTTTAGTGGAGTCAAATTAGAGCACATCATCTAGAATCTGGAGCAAAACATAAACTGCTAGAAGAACTCAGTTAGAACAAGAGTTTGAAGAAATCACTGAGCTCTTCCAGCAGTTATGTTATAGGCAGTGCACAAGTTTGATACTTTAGTCAGGCTGCGAACACCAATTCAAAAAATAAAGTTCCAATCCCATTGTGGTGGCTGAGGAGTTAAATTCAAATAATTAGATAAATATGGAATTCTGTTTTTTAAAGCTAGTCTTTGTAATTGTAACCGCAAAACTACTTGACTTTCATAAAAGCCCATCTGATTCACTTGTGCTTCAGGGAAGAAAAACGGCCAACCTTACCAGGTGTCTCCTTCTTAAGGAGTTGCTCAAGATCAAGGATTATTTGTTTCTTCTCTGGATTTGTTCGTTTTGAATTGTGGATGAGGCTAATGTGGGAACTGCAGATTTCTCCACTGGTTAGAAAGGAGGTGCGTACCAAGGCAGACGGGTGAATAATTTGTGAGGTGGATCACTCCAACTGTTTGTTATGTATGGCTTCTGTGTGCAACTGATGTATGGAGTCTAGTTTCTCAATACCATCTTGACAACTTCTTCTCTACTTCGAGCAATTATGGACTAAGGATTCCCAGGAATTATTTAGGATGTTGCAACCTTTCAGGGAGGCTTTCAGCACCTCATTTCCAATATTTGAATATCTTCCTTAGTTCACCTGCAATTATTTTACCATTGCACAGCTTGGAATAGATTGTCTTTCTTGGGAGTTGGGCATATGCACACTGTGACCCGTTGAACAGAGCAAACTGAATGTAATTGGAACCCAATGCTGGGAATGTTGTGCCAAGAGTTGTATGTGTTTAATTGTCATATGTACCAATATTGTAACAACAAAATATTTATTCACAGCAGCATAACAGACTTATAAACGCTATACGCATCGATAATATATGATAAAGGAACATTCAATAAATTCATAACTAACATTGGTGCAAAAAAACCCCAAATACCAGAGACAGTCCATTGAAGTCCATAGTTGAGGTTAGTGTTGTGTGGTATTCAAGAGCCTGATGGTTGTTGGGAAAAAACTTTTCTTGAATGTGATGGTCATGATTTTCAGACTCTTATACCTTCTTCCCGATGCTAGGATTGAAATGAAGGCATGGCCAGGATGATGTGGGTCTTTGATGATATTGGCTGCCTTTTTGAGGCAATGCCTCTAAGACATCCCTTCGATGGTGGGGAAGTCAGTACTTATGAAGGACTGGGGAGTATCTATCTCACTGTAATCTCCTTCATTTCTGGGCGTTAGAGTTTCCAAACCAAGCCATGATGCAACCAGTTAAGATGCTCTCTACCATACACCTTTAAATGTTCAAAGGTCAAGAAGTTAATTGATGTACTAAATCTCCTCAATCTTCTAATGAAGTAGAATTATTGATGGGCACTTTTTATGAATGAAGTAGAATTATTGATGGGCACTCTTTATGATGTGGTGCCTTGGTGAATTTAATGATAGTGTTGTACCCATGTCTGGGCTACACACTCATATAGAGTAATTAGAGAAGGGGCTCAAAACACAGCTCTGAAGTGCTCCTTTATTGATGGTTATTGAGGGGGAATTGGTATTGCCAATTGGTACTAGATGAGCAGAGACCTAATTCCCTGAATTTAATAACAGGTTTGGAGGGGATGATGGTGTTGAATGCCAAGCTGTAGTCAATGAACAGCAGCCCGACATATGTATCCTTATTGTCCAAGTGGTCCAGAGCACAGTGGAGAGCCAGAGACATTGCATCCCCCATTAATCAAATGTGGGCTCAAGTCTTTGTTAAAATGTTGAGAGTTGAGAGAGTCATGACCAACTTCTCAAATCAGTTCATCACCACAGAGTTAGTGTCATCGGTTGGTAGTCACGTCATCCAACTCTTCTTGGGCACTGGTATTATTGACACTAGTTATTGACATTGTCAGTGAACATTGACAGAGGTTCACTTATCCTTCTGATAAATTTGTAGGGTTTTGTGAAGACAGCTTTGATGGTATTTATCCAGTGGCCTGAGGTGTCTACTGCTTGTAATCCTGGTCTCAGAGCATATGAGGGAACGGGAACTTTGTGCCAGGACTAAAGTTTTGATTCTCAAACAATCTTTTACTCAATTGAACAGAGGCTGTGCTGGCAGACTGGAGATAATGATGATTTTCATCATTGATGTCAACGTGTGGAAAGTGGTTCACATTTGCTAACATTTGTCTCACCATGAACAGTCTCCCATCATTTAAGATTAGTTGCACTTCCAAAGTTGGTTGGAGACTAGATGTAACATTGCGGTGAGAAAGATTGAGAAAAGAGTCATAAGTTCATAAGTAATAGAATTAGGCCAGTCAGTCCATCGAGTCTACTCCACCATTCAATCATGTCTGATATCTGCCTCCTAATCCAATTTTCCTGCCTTCTCCCCATAACACCCGTTGTAATCAAGAATTTGTCTATCTCTGCCTAAAATATATTCATTGACTTGGCCTCCCTCCACAGCCCTCTGTGGCAATGAGTTCCACAGATTAACTACCCTCCGACTAAAGAAGCCAGGGCAATAACGTAGGCTCGTTTAACCCTGATCTTCGCAGAGATTGTTGTTTTTTTCTGTACACTCATTAGTTCCTGATCTGGGTTTTATATGATTCCAGACCATCAATGCAAATGATTATTAACTTCTCAGTTTAGGTATGTTACAAAACTTACCTCCAGCGGCGCTGCAGATCTGCCACTGGCCGTGTGCGCGACTTTGGCGCCTTAGAAGGAGGAGGAGGGAGGAGGGAGGAGGGAGGAGGGAGGGAGGGTTAAAATGCGTTTTTTTCTCCTACCTGTCCTGGATATGTTTTCTCGGAGTGCAAGCTTTTGCTGAAGAATTGTTCCGATGGCCGTTCTGTTAATTTTTTTTTTTTTTTTAAATCGCCTGACAATTTCAGCACTGGAGTAATTTAAAAATCAGCTTCTAAAGCCATCAACGCCGACAACGGGGATGGATTTCACGTATGGGACAGGTAAAGGAAAGCCATATATTTTACATATAAACTTGCTTCTTAGGTGCCTTTAATACACATTTTACGTTGCGAAACGGTGATTTAGGACCCATACGAACCGGCAGTATTTTTCCTGTCAATATGGGGTTTAAATTCACCGCAACCGCAACGTTCCAAACGATCGCGTTCCTCAAAAACCCACTCGCAAGTGGTGAATCTCTGGAACTCTCTGCCACAGAGGGTAGTTGAGGCCAGTTCATTGGCTATATTTAAGAGGGAGTTAGATGTGGCTCTTTTGGCTAAGGGGATCAGAGGATATGGAGAGAAGGCAGGTACGGGATACTAAGTTGGATGATCAGCCATGATCATATTGAATGGCGGTGCAGGCTCGAAGGGCCGAATGGCCTACTCCTGCACCTAATTTCTATGTTTCTATGAATGTTATTTGGACACTTAGGCTATTTAAAAATGTTAATCTTTTCTAGTAATTGAATTTTGTAATTAGCTACAATTGGGTAACCAACTAATTATATGCTTTAATTTCAGGTCATCCAAGTAAAATTGTTTCATATTTGTTTCAGAATGCTTCAATCTATAATAACTGAACATTTCTTTCAGTTCTCGTAATTTTTAATAAAGTTATGGGCTTTTGACTGTCCTTGATCACAGCTTTTGTGTTCAGTCAATGGAAAAGCAATAGGGAACAAGATGCTAATTTCCGAATATGAAAATGGCCATAACATTTTTAATACTGAAGATATGAAAGTGAATTGGGTGTCAAATTAATCTTATTTTTTATGCTTTATCTGATGGGATAAATTGCAGACTTGATTTTTTTAATCTCAAAATGTTGTAACATTGCTACTCATTTCAACCTCAATTTTAGTCACATCCACATTCTGTGAAAGGTTGTTTTTTTAACGCACCCTTTGCGGTCATCTGCTGTTCTCTGCCATTCTGAGACTTCTCCATCTTTGGGACTGTAATTTATGACTGTCATCATTTATAGGAAGTGTGAACGCTTGTCTCCCATGTCCTGCCGCAGCGCTGGCCCTTTAAGCGGTGCTGGATGTCTCCGCCCTCCCGGTCATTTATCTTCTACAGACGTAAGCGGCCGGCCCTGGCGGTTCCCATGGTTTCTGGCATCACGTGTAGCTGGCACTCGGTGAGCAGGGAGGTTCTTGTCAAAGATGCTGCGAATTACTCTGTGCTATTGACAGCGGGCGAGGAAGAGAGGGGGGAAGTACCATGACACTTCAACTGAGCAGGGCGGCATTCGCCAGGATCGGCCAGAGTTTGCATGTGTCCCAGTGATCGGGGAGTGCATTTGCATCGCAATAAGTTGCCCGTCGCCTCCCTGCAGCCATCCTCATTCCGTGGTCATTTCTGCGGCGCATCATCACACTTCAGGAATGAGCGTGAAGATCCCCGCTGGGCTGACGGATTTGCTGCAGAGCTTCACCGTGGAGGTACTGCGGAAGCAGCCGGACGACCTGGTCGGCTTCGCCGTGCAGTATTTCAGACAACTACAGGCGAGCCCCCCTGACGGCAGCGGCGCCGGGAGAGCCCCCCGGACGGTCAACTTCGCCGATGAGCCCATGCAAACCGACTCCGAGGACGAAGAAGACGACGAAGAGTTCGAAGGTAAACTTTTTATTTTTTTTCCAATAAAAATTAAAATATTTAATTCACTTCAAATTACTGCCGTTTATTGCATTATATTTAGTTTAGGATGTGTGTCTACTTGAGAAGGCGATGGGCCATCATGTGATCAATGGGAAGCTATGGAGAAAGGAATCAAAATCAAGGGCCATCCAGCACGTTGACTGGGTCGGACGAGGAGGGTGGGAGAGGCATGTTTGGAGTGCTGGGTGGTCTCTGTTCAATCAATGACATATCATTAACTTCATGTGCAATCAGTGCTCCAATGCAGCACACTACAATTCTGCTAACAAGAAAAATGATGGTAAGTTTTTATTAATGTTGGAATAAAAACACATTCCTAACGTCAGTGGGAATGGCAGGCGAAAGTTTGGATTGCTACTTTTTTTCTTCCTTGGGTTAGTTGAGGATATAATTGGGAAAATGCATGATTCATCAGTGAGGGGCTGGTGACGGGAGTCAGGAATTTGGCTTGTTGGGTGACTTTTATTCCCAGAGGACCATTGAGAGTTTAGAGAAGGAGCAGTTTCATTAAGTTGGAAATGATGAAAGGAGGAAGGCTGATTGGCAATTGATTGAATTGTTACAACTATGCTCCTGGAATACTTTGCTCCTGGAAATACTTTGGCTAACCTGGACCATATGTGGGACGGTTAACGACTTGTAATGCTACGTGGTGTAATCTGTATCTCCACCACGAAGACCATCTTCCCGTTCCCTGAACCCTTTGTCATTCACTCCACTCCAAGTCCTGGGATAGGCTGATTCTGTCATCTCCAGTTTATTGTTGGTTCTTCACCACTGGTGTAAATGGAATCTTGGACAAAGCTTAATCTTGTTGTATGAAAATGCTGGAAACATTCAGCAGGTCAGGCAGCATCTGCAGAGAGGGAAACAGTTAACGTTTCAGGACAGTGATCCCTGCTGACCTCCTGGCAAAATATTGCTCTAAATTTTTGTTTCATTTCACGGCATTTGTACACCTGTACACAAAGTCAGGAAGTTTATGTTCCGATCCATCCACCTCAGTTACACACTGATTGGCAGTATTGCAAACATCTTTCTCTTTTGGATACTTCTATTCTTAAATTCTTAACGTCTTGTCGACTTAACATCTGGTTGTTTGATGCTTGGATGTATTAGTCTCTCAAATAACTTGTAGTTATTATAAACTGTGCTGCTTTTTTCCCCCAAATGTTTCATCTGACCACACCTTTGACTTTACTTGTGTCTTTGTCATTTGCTCAGTGGGAATACAAAGTACTCCTAACCTGGTTCAAATCAGGATTATGTTGCTTCTTGGTGCTTTTGGTTGTAGCAAGGAACTGTGCTACTCGGGTTTCTGTTAAGTTATCACTGTGCCTTATCATGTGTCACCACCACTGGTGCCTGAGTCGGGTTCCTACAAAAGTTGCATCTGTGCCAGAAGGAGACAGCCCTGCAATGCCATACGTCAATTTGAAACTTCCATATATCTAGGGACAATTATATTTCCTTGGTCGCATATAATTATCAACTGACAGTGTCCTACAAACCCTTCCTTGGTTGTCTACTCTACTGACTTCTTCTATCACATTGAATTTGTATCCTCATGGAACAAATTGTTCTTCATCATTACATTTCCCAACTGCTGGGACTTTTAGTTGATGCATCAACACATGTGCTCAGTCCTATAGCAGACGATATTGATAGAAACTCGTACCTAAAACATTTTATCTTTGTCTTAATTCAGTTAGTGATTGTTCCTGCATTGCCTGAAACTACTTTGCATAACTTCTGAATCCAAATACTGGTGTGTCATAAGTTATTGCAGAGAGTATTTTTTTCTTCTAAAGACATTTTATTTCAGATGTGCTTTCTGAAATTTTTGTACATCCCATTCTGCAAACACTCACTTTCTTAATTGTATGACCATGACCTCTATTTGAGAAGCCTGATGGCCCTGGTTACCTGGTACATACAGTATGCAACTTCCCTCATGTTATTTCACTTCTCTCAGCCTCTTTCAACTTCTCAGTCCTTGGTGAACTTCCTCAGGATCATTGTACTGGCCTGATCCTGCTACTACTGCGAGCAGTGTTATGCCATTACTTGCCCGACTGATTGAAACCTTGTACTTGTTCTCGACTGGGAGGAGTTAAAAGCAAAACCAGTAATCTTGGAGATGTGTGACTGGATTGCGTGGTGATTAAACAGATGTTCCTCCCTTTCCTAATCTAATTGCAACATCTTTGGCTTCTGGGTGTAGCAAATGTTGGTCTGTTTCCCAATAACATTGGGCCATCGTGCACCTCATTTCTACCAATGTTTGCAACACTTCTGCAGATTACTCTTCTTCAGTTGAACTTGCTTGAAGTGACTCTTGTGGCCATTTTGCTCCATTAATGAATGACCTGCTACATTATCTGTACTCAGTATAAAACCTCAATCATTTGTTTTAATGAGTTATGAACGATGCAATTTGTCATCATGTTGCCATCCGTTTAACATGCTCTGCGATTGTTAACTTTAATGGTATGGATCGCACCTCTCAGGATGTATTTGCGAGGCATGTTTCCTTGCCTTCAAGTAAATTAGACTTTTTTTGTACTATAATTATAACAGTGGGCTGCTTCAAATGGGGAGATGGAGGTCGTGTGGCTTTTGTTGACATCAGTAGCAAGGCCTTTTGCAACTGTGTGACTTGTGGTTTTCCTGCCTCTCAAGTTCCTGTGGTTAGTTGGTTTTCTCCAAAATAGCAATTAAAGCCTAAGTAACGATCCTTTTGGAGAGATTATGGCTATTGCCTTCATTACTGCCCATGTGACTTTCCCTGTCAACTTGTAGTATCTCAGTGTAGACACAAGAAACTGCAGATGCTGGAATTTTGAGCAAAACACAAAGTGCTGGAGGAACTAAACAAGTCAGGCAGCATCTGCAAGGGGCAAACAGATGATGTTGCAGGTTGGGACCTTTCTTCAGACCTGAACTTTGTGTTTTGCTCAAGTATCTCGGTGTAATTTGCTGCTTTCTTTGACTTCTGAACTTGAGTACACGCATGTTAGTATTTGGCTTGTATTCTCATGCCACCACAAAACTTTTAAAATGTTGACCTTGCTAAGTTGCTGAAGCTGAGGATGTAATCCTCAATACCTTCACTGGAATGGATCACAAGTATCAGACTTGTATTCTGAAATATTTTGTATGGTGTTGTGTTTGAATCAACAGTCTCATCAGATGGAAGTCTATTACATTCTATGATGCCAGAAAGTTTGTCAAGTAAGTGTTGTGGAGCCTTCCACTCTTAATAAAATAGCTTTTCCTGCTTGCAGACTCGCACATCATGGTCTCCAGCATTGTTTCATGTTACCACCTCAGTGTTGTTAACCCTTCAACAACCTGTTCTAGGCTCCTCTTGGGCCTTATCATATTTTTCAAGCTTACCAATGAATTATATTTGTGATTTTTCTGCTATCCTGCCGTTCCTCATTTTGTGCAAGTGATCTTATTTTGGTTTCGGGGGGGGGGGGGGTTCTTTGGTTTCTATGCATTTTAGCATATTTGCTCACAAACTCAGTTTTACTTCCTACTGCCTAGGATTTCCATGCATCCTATCTCCGTCATCAGCGTGGTGTACAGTATTACAGTTTCTACTGAACTGATCTCTAGAGCAGAGTATCATTTCCACTCATTTATTCGCTTAGAAATAGAACTTTGAATCAATATAACCTTCTGTTTGTAGGGGGTCACTCATCAATTGAGCTGCAAGCAAGGTGCAAACGATGTCGTAGCTACGAGCATGTGAAACACTTTATAAGGGAGTAGCAACTCGCCAACTTTGGCTAATACCTTTCCCAGCAGCTATTAGCCAAACATGTATCATCCTTCATTCTCATATGCAGTTATTTCTGTCTCAATATATGTACTTACAGTTATTGTGACGTCTGCGTTGTAATGTGCAACAAACCACATCCTAAGCGAGATGTGTAAGGTAGTACGTAACCTCCTTAAACATTGCAATCAAGCTTCTCATTTTTAAATGTGGTTTAACATGATACCCAACTGATACTGATTATTATTATTGTCATGTGTACCGAGATACAGTGAAATGCTCTGTTTGTGTGTTAGCCATCAAATCAAATAATACTTTATACGAGTACAATCTAGCCATACGCAAGTACAAAAGCTGGTGGAACTCGGAAAATACAAGTGCAGAATATAATATCCCTTTGATGCATTACAGCCGCAGAGAAGATGCAAATAAAGAAAAGCACAAAGTGTGCAATGAGGTAGTTGGGAAGATTGGGGGAAAAAATTGTTAAAATTAAGGTTTGATGATCAAAAGCTTCAATTCAAAAAAAAAAGTGAATTTTAAAGATTAAAGTGAAAATGTAGAGACATAATGATTGTTACCATTTCATCTTTTCGTGGAACATTGGTCTATTGGATGCATTTAGGCTATTTTACAGTTCTTTTTAGGTGTAGCCAGGTGTGGGATCCTGATTAAGAATGTCGGGACAGATGTTCTTAGGTTCTGTATGGACAGATCGGTCATTACTACATGTTACACCTATGTCTTTCCAAATGGTCTTTTCTCATCCGATGTATTGATCAGCCAAACCAATGTATACTGATTTTGGTTATAGTATTTTTAAAGCTGATTTAATTATTTAATAGTGCCTTTAGTGTCTTTTGGTGACGTGCCTCAACGATTACTGAGCAGTGGCACTAATATCTGTGATGATGAAGTGCATTGACAGGTTCGTTACGATGCATATCAACTCCTGCCTTAGTAAGGGCCTGGGCCCCTTCCAAATTATCTCCTGCCGCAACAGATCAAAGAGGATGCAATCTCAGTGGCACTCCACTGCATTGGATCAGCTGGGCAATAAGAATACATACATCAGGCTGATGTTCAAGACTACAGCTTGGCATTCAACACACACACATGTTTTGAACAACAGTCTTGCTCGCAGCGTTAGCGATACCATGGTTGACCCCTGGAGTGCAAAGCCTGGAGTGTATCAACCTGTCTTTATCGATGAACAGCAGTGGTGAGAGTCAACAGTGTCATATCTCTGAAGATCTGTTCCGGGTCAAATATATTGATGCAATCACAAAGAAAGCTCACAGTAGAGAGCATAGTGACTGGTTACAATTTGGCTTGGTTCAGTAATGTGAACGCCCAGCAATTAAGGAGGCTGCAGAAAGTGGTAGACATTTGCTAGTCTATCACAAGTATTGTCCTCCTCACCATCGAAGAGATCTACATGATATGCTGCCTCAAAAGGGAGCTAATATTGAATCTCAGAGTCGTACAGTACCGAAACAGGCCCTTGGGACCAACTCGCCCCTTCCGACTAAGATGCTCCATAAATATCATCGAAGACTCACATCATCATCCCACCATTACCATTGGGAAGAAGGTACAGGATCCCAAATGCTGTCACCATTCACGTTCAAGAACAGCTTCTTCCCAGCATCAATCAAGCTCATGAACTTTGCACCTGGATTGTCAGCGTTCTTCAGAACTTCATAATGAAATCATTACCCCCATGTTATTTTTTGAAAATTAGGTAGATAGTAGTTCTGCACTTTTGATTTCAGTCCTGTTTCCTCATCAAATGCCCAAAATATACGCTACAGGGTATTTTACAATGAGTTCAGAATAACTAAAATAAAAATGAATTATTAGAAATTTACGTTGATCTGATCCTGAGATGTTAATTGTGTCCCTCCTCTCCTACCCAATGTAAATATCTCCTCCATTTTCTCCTTCTTACAATGGTCATTGGATGATATTATTTTCATGGGCAATCTCTTTAAAACGTTTGACTAATTGTTAGCAATGGCCAAATTGAAATGGAAAATGAGTGGCATTGTATTTATAGAGTGCTAAGGTAACTTTACAGCCAATAAAGATATTTTGGAGTGAAAAGTAAGCAAATGTGACACTTGTATATCACCAACAGCAATGAGACAGATGACAAGTTAGTTTTTTTTGTGTGATGTTGATGGATAGAGAAATGTTGCCCAAGACAGTGGGGCACTAAGAGCATTGTGGGATGTTGTTTTGCCCAGGAGGTTTAACATCATTCAAAAGATAAAATTAGCTTGTTTATTCATAGCAATGCCCTTGAACTGAGTTTTCTCCGTAACAATACTTAGTCCACTCTTATGCAAGAAAGTTCCTTTTTATAATTTAAAATGCCCTAACAATAGTGTTTGTCTTGAGAACCTTGAAAACAGTTCTCTTTTCCATATTTTTCCATCTTCAATTTGTTTTCTGTTTTCTGCATAAAATCCTGGTTAGAAAGAGATGTTGTCTACATTTGCTGGTTTCATGAGAGGTATATTTATGCTGCAAGGTGTCCACATCTCTCTAGCAGCGCTAATCAACTTCAGTTTAATTTAGTTTAGCTTAGTTTATTATCGCTGGTACCAAGGTACAGTGAAAAGCCTTTGCTGATTGCTATCCAGTTAGCAATACGTGATAACAATCAAGCCATTTACAGTGTTTAAGAAGGAACTGCAGATGCTGGAGAATCGAAGGTACACAAAAAAGCTGGAGAAACTCAGCGGGTGCAGCAGCATCTATGGAGCGAAGGAAATAGGCAACATTTCGGGCCAAAATGTCTGAAGAAGGGTTTCGGCCCGAAACGTTGCCTATTTCCTTCGCTCCGTAGATGCTGCTGCACCCGCTGAGTTTCTCCAGCTTTTTTGTGTACAAGCCATTTACTGTGTATAGCTATATGATGAGGGAATAACGTTTAGTGCAATGTAAAGACAGTAAAGTCCGATCAAGCACAGTCCGGTGGTCACCAAAGAGGTAGATAGTAGTTCAGCACTGTTTTCTAGTTGAGGTAGGATGATTCAGTTTCCTAATTTTGAGATATCAGTCATTCATCTTATCTAGGCTATTGTGAGTTGTACTAAATTGTAAACCATTTCATCATATTTGTCAAAGCAATAATTTTAATTCTGTGTATCATTGATCATTCATTAATTTATATAATTTCTGAAAATTATTGCAGTGCTCTATAGTGGAAAATTGTGTTTAGTAATTCCAGTGACATACCTTAAATCGTTCTTTATGCAAAAAACAGGCCATTGGGAAAATTAGCAGAACCTAGCTTTAGAAATATCTGAGAATTAATTTAAAAGGTGATGCAATGTGTGATAAAAATTCGCAGAAACTAATTGAATTTAGTATTTATTACCTTTTTCATGAGTGTGAGTGGGCTTGGTGCTTTGTGTACTGTCATACAAGGTCCTGCAACTTGTTGTTTTTTTAAATCTTTTCATGAAGTGAATCCAGATGAAACATTTTTTTCCCTGTTTGCACTATTGGTGACTGTAATCCAGGAAAACATCTGTCATGATGGCACTTCCATCTGTTTTGGATAACAACAAAATATAACATTTCTTTCAGTAGGTTCTGCAGAAATGTAAAGTAATTAAAGCTGACCAAAATGGAACCAAACAAGATTGCACATCGCAATCCATTTAGACATAGTCTCTGCCGCCTTTGTTGGCTAATCAGCTGATTTGATCAGTTTAGTTTATTGTGACGTTTACTGAGGTACAGTGAAAAGATTTGAGGCAAAGCTTATTTGATGCAACAAGGTATATGGGGAGAAGGCAGGAATGGGGTACTTAACTTGGATCGACACATGTTCTGGAAGCCAGTACTTCTCTGGGAGATGGGGCACTTTAATATTGGTGTGGAAACTGAAGCTCTGGGCCAGTATCTTGCAGAGGTTAATAATGGATTACGTGCCATTATTCAGACCCCTTTCCCAAAATAATATTTGCTCTTTTGTACTTGGCTAAGGTGGACTCTAGTTTTAATTCAGCTAAGTTGAACTGAATGAAAAGAAGCAGGGTGTCTCCATTGGAGTTTTGTGTTTGTTGTGGTAACTATTGTTTCATGAAGTTAACATTCTGGTTTTTTCTGTGGGTCGGGAGAATCTAATTACAATGAGCCAAACCAATGCAATCAATTGAGACCTTTATTAAGCACAAGAGAGTAAAGGACTGAAGCACTTGCAACTACTGTATGTGTTTCATGAATTTTCACATGGTTGAAGAATCCGTTCCCCTGAAGTGTGTCCTCCCATGAGTACAGGTACGTCCAGCCAGGTCAAAATTAATTGATTAATTCTCCCAAAGAAGCTGTTCAGGAAGGCTCTTCACCCTCATTTACCGAGGTGCACAGGCATTTCTAGGAATGCTATTTATCAAGGGTCAAAGTTTCAAGGTCAGTTTATTGTCTCATTTGCCAATTAAGGTACGGTGAAATTCAATTTATCATACAGCCATACTTTAAAAAAGCAACAAGACACACAACTACATAAAAGTTAAGACAAACATCCACCACAGCGGTTTCCCCACATTCCTCACTGTGATGGAAGGCAATCGAGTCTATTCTTTATTCTCACGCGGTTGGGGTAGTCAAACCATCCACAGTTGGGGCGATCGAATACAGGTAATGCCTACCCTAAATTTGGGAGTTAAAAATATATTCCCAGTGATATTTTTAAATAGGGTTGCTCAAAGTTATTCATCTTTGGTGCTAATCTGTATTTTAAATATTCTTATTTTTGATGTTTAACCTCGGTTTCAGCAGTACAATCAGTCACCACTTTTAAAATATATCAAGAGACTCTCATTAATGAAAAAGCGAAAACAATTATAATCAGCTTTTCTGGGTAGGTTAGTTCATGAAAGTTTAAAATCTTATTGTTTATGCCAATTTTAGTGGAACATTAAATATTAATCCAACCAAGGGATTTTTGCTTAGTTTCTGGGTGTAGCAGATGTGTGGTAATGGTTAACTGAGTAGGAAGTACAGGAAAGCAAACCAGCACAGTGATGGGAACAATCAGGATGGTAGCCAAAAATGTGACTGAGGAGATAATTTTCCAATGAGTGGGAGATGAACAACTGGAAAGAATTTCTAACTATTTAAGTGATAGTTCAATAAATGTCAGGTTTTAGTGCCCTTGCAGTGTTTGTTTACTCGGAGGCCTTTTAAAAGCATTTTAACTTCACAGGCTATTTTCGCAACTTTTGAACAGCAAATCTTTTATTTTAAATGGCTCGGATTGGGAGCAGGATTTGTTGAGTTTAGTTATTCAGTCTCTGTGAAGTTTTATGTATTGAATGATGCCTGATTATCATACATGATTAGTTAGTGGATTTTGTGAAGTTGGTGGGGAACTGTCTTTCATGTCTCCATCCAACATGAAAATGGCATGAAATGTGGGTTTATTCATGAAGGCAAAGCCACACATGGCAGGTTCTATAGTGTTGATTGTATGTTGGAGCCATTTGTTTTGATAAACACACGGGACTAATGAGAGTCTACGGAAGCATATTTCCTCTTATGTAATTTAAATAATTGATATTAAAGAGAATATTTTGGCAACTGCAGATGAGCTTTTCACCCATAAGATTCTAATTGACCTATCATTGTGCCGCAAAGTAGTTTTAAAAAATAATTCTTCCGAGCTTCACAAAGTTAGGAAATAACCAATGATATTAGTCGTGTAATTTTCTCTGGGCTGCCCCGTGAATAATTGGGAAATAAAGTAAAGTATTTAAAGTAGTTTTTATTTACTGTTTGATTTACGTGGTAGCAATGGGTCAGGGTTCTAACGGGAAAGTGATTCCTGAACGGCTCCTTTTTTTATTTATTAGTATTGGTTAATTATTGTTACATATACCAAAAAGTGAAAAACCTGTGTTTTGACTGGGATCCAGCTAAATCATCCATATGTGATTACAATCCATGCTTAACCAAGTACACAAAAAGAAAGGAAACAAAAGGCAGAGTATAATGAAGCAGCTGCGGAGAAAGTGCAGATAAAAAAAAGTGCAAGGGATGCAACAAGGTAGAGTGGGGATGCATCCTTAGCATCATGGGAGGTGCATTCAAGAGTCTGATAACAGCAGGAAAGAAGCTATTCCTGAACATGGTGGCATGTGTTAATAAGGTTTTATATTTCTGGCTGACTGGAGAGGTAAGGACCAGGACAGAGTGGTGCTTGATGATGTTGGCTGCTTTCTTGAGGCAGCATATAGACTGAGTCAGTGGGGTAGAGGCTGATATCCATGATGGTCTGGGCTGCATCTACAGCTCGCTGTGATTTATTACTCTAGGGCAGAGCAGATGTTAAATGAAGCTGCCATGCATCTCAAACGAATGCTTGCTATGGAGCATAAACTAACAAACCAGACTTTGTTTAATTATACTTGTATGGAGTTCAATAACTTGTGTACTGTAAAGTAGTCATTTCATTATTTTGCAAAGTAAACAAAGGTTGCTGTAATATATTAAAGGGCCTGTCGCATTTGGGCGGCATTTGCGCAACAAGCCGGCAGTGACTGACGAGTGACAGTCGCGCAAAAATCATCTGGCACTACGACAGTCACACGCCAAGTAGCGCCAGTCTCTGGTAAGGATTTTCCTAGTGAAAAATGTTCAAAATTCGGTGCGCTTTATACCCGGGTGATCACATGGTGCGGCGCTCAAATGACTCGCAAATGGCGCTCCGACGACGTATGGCGACGCATGGTTACGGACGTTGACACACAGTGACGCATAATAAATTAGCTTAGGCAATGTTCCTGTGTAAGCAAACATCACCACGCACTACACGTACACCAGAGTGCGCAAGGGATACGTCATGCAGGTGGCACGCAAGGATTTTGAACATTCCAAAATCCTGGGGCGATAGGGAAGCACCGTGCGTTACTGCGCGTACGACACCACTCGCCACGCGTGCGTCACGACACGCCAACCAATTTCTTGGATGTCGGGTAAATGACGCCCAAGTGGGACGGGCCCTTAAGTTGTTTCATGGAACTCTATGGCTGAAGGGGTGGACATTTGGGCCACAGTATGTGTGGTGGTTAAAGGAAATCTGCCCACATTCATGTACACTTTTATGCCTGAAGTGCTCATGTAGTTTTTTTAAATGTGATGTTACTGAGATTGTCTACCTCCACCATCCTTTCAGATAGTGAATACCAGACTCTGTAAACAATGTTTTTTTAATGCTTTGCCTGACCATCCACTTTTCCTCCATTTACTCCATCAGTTTCCATTTGCAATTGCAGTGAGCTTTCTGCGGTTGTAATTATTTAAAAGCTGTCATTGAAAATAGGCACATAGATTTTGCTTGATTCTTGCAGATAGAAAGGATTCACGGATTCTATTGTAAATAGATTGCTGATCAGCAAGGGAGTGAAATGGTGCTGGGAAAATAGAGAAATGTGGAGTTGAGATTAGTCACATTGGCCATGATCTTGCTGAACGGCAGAATACACTTAAGGGGCCAACTATAATTGGATGTTTATTTTAATTGAGGCCCTGTGCGCTCAGTGTATTAGATGGAAAAGGAGGTTGAAAAATATTTAATGAACATTTTGTTTTAAGATGCATTAAAAACTCAATCTTTGATTTCTTTGTTCGAAGGTTTATATTTAACAGATCCCTTACTGATCCACAAATAGAGTTGCTTCACGTGAAATTGTTTCTAACTTGCCATGACGTTTTTATGTCTTGGAACCTGCACAAATATACTTGTTGAATTATAGCAACTATTCGAAGTTTAGATTTCCTTAAAAGGATGGCATTTTTTTTTTTTTTTAAAGCTGCGTTGAATCCCCTCTTATTTTTCTCTAATGGGAAATATTATCTGTCATTCAGCCAGAACTAAAATCAGCATTTATAAAATTCCCAAGAGTGATTTTTGTTAAAATAATTCATTTGCAACTGATCCAGTAGGTTGAGCTAATTTAAGATTCAGTGAAATACAAGTAATTTTTGGGTCAAGTTTGCATGGCATGGAAACTGTAGTGACTATTGAATCAGGTTGGAGGCGCTGGCTACAATTTCATCTACATGGTTCTAGGAGGGAGAGGGAACCTCTACATGGTTCTAGGAGGGAGAGGGAACCTCTACATGGTTCTGGGAGGGAGAGGGAACCTCTACATGGTTCTGGGAGGGTGGCGCCGCGATGGCAGCCTCGCCAACAGTTTGTCTCTCCCTTCGTCTCTTTTTTTTTGTTATTTTTAGTGTGTTTTAAAAGTTGTGTAAATGTTCTCTGGTTTGTTTTATGTGGGGGTCGGGGGGACCTTTTTTCAATCTCTTACCTTGCCGGAGATGCGATTGTTTTCCAGGTCATATCTCTGGTGGCTCTGCGGCCTAACATCGTGGAGCTGGAGGCCTTCTCGGGATTGACTTTGAGCCTCACCGCGGGGACGTGGACTTACCATCAGAGCCAATCCCTTGCCTGGGATCGACACTCCAACCACGGCTTGCAGATTTCAACATCGCGGAGCTCACAGTCTCGGGAGAGGCCGTCGTGAGCTCCAAAGTCACAGAAGGTTTCGACCAGCCCCGACCCGGGTCCAATCGCCTGGCGCGGGGAGCCGATATCCCCCGATACTGGAGCTTGATCACCCGGACGCGGATGGCCCGCCGCCGGTTACGGGAGTCAAGATCTTCCCGTGAACGGAAGGATCGAGGTCCCTGACCGTGGGAGAACAATGCAGGGAAGAGATTGAACTTTTTTCGCCTTCTACCACAGTGAGGAATGTGGACTAGTCACTGTGGTGGATGTTTATGTTAAAATGTATTTTGTGTTCTGTTGCTTTTGATTAGTATGATGACTGTAAAGCAAATCAAATTCCACATATGTTGCAAAACATACTCGGCCAATAAAGTATGATGATGGTGATGATGATGAACTTGGAAGATCTTGATGTTTGAATAAGTGCACAACAGATACTTATTCTTCTGGTGGTTACAAATAACCATTCTAATAAGTTGGATTTTCCTTCGGTTAAGTGTCTCTAAGGTTAATACACACATAATTCTACTGATGGATTATATTTTGCTTTGTTAAACCTCATTGTTATTTCCTACTTTCCCTTGCTAGTACACTTTACGAATGTACTTTTTCTAGCCCTGTTGTTAATTCTGTATTTGTAGTTGCAATGTCTTGCCATTATTCTACTACTTTAGGTGATTTTGGTTCTTGAGTACATTTCTGGCCCGTGGCAAAACATTTTTTTCATAAAAGTCAGAAACGAAATACTTGTTTTATGTTTACACCTGAGCTTATTTGGTTTAAATTGTGATCTTGGCTTCCAGATCATGTGTGACAACGTGGGCTGAATCCTGCTGTTAAGAAGTCCCAGTATTCAGCCATTCAAATTGATGCAATGTTAGCATATGCGCAGAGGGTCTAGGACTTGCTAAGTGACAGACGGGGCAACATCTATTGCTAAACTTTGCAGCTGGACCCCAAATGGGAGAAGGCCATTTGGCACATTGGGTCTGACACTGCTCTTTGCAATTCAGCTGCTCCATTCTCCTCACAACCCTGAAAATACTTACCTTTCACGTACTTATACATCTCCCTTTTGAATGCTGCAATTGAATCTGCTTCCATGCAATGCATCTGTCACTTCTCTTTATCCACTCTGTCCTTGTCCTTTGTCTATTACTCTGCCTTTTGTGGTTCACAACGTCATCTGCAAATTTGTAAATCGTGCCCTGTACATGCAAAGATAAATCATTGTGATATACATGAAGAAAAAAGCAAAGGACGTGGTTAAACCTTTCACTCCAATTCTTTGTTCCCCATTATTTGGCCAATTTTATATCTGTATTGCTGCAGCCACTTTATTCCATTTCGGTGCTGATGATGATCTTATGTTCTGCCAGTTTGTCGCCTGCTTTTGGAAGTACATGTTCACCACGTTCTCCTCTCATCATTCTCTGTTACTTCATGAAAGATCAGTATCAGCATTTTACCTGGGAATTACAATTCTGTTCAGACCCTGCACAGGATTATATTTTAATAGGTAATTTAGGACTGCTGACGGTAGGGGGAGAGTAGGTAAAAGTAGTTTTGGGTGTCTCTCTGTTGGGTAGCAACGAAATTTCATTCAGACCGAAAGGTCTGAATGACAATAAAGGAATCTAAGTCTATCTTCAATGCTTCATAATATTTTAAATTATTTGATTCAATTTAACAGCTTGTAAAGCTGGAGGGAGCTCTGATGTAGCTGTTCAAGGGTCCCAGCTATGCCTGTAATTTTGTTGGTTACATTGGATCATTGAATGAATTCAAAACTTATCCTGGCACCATCTCCCACGTCTTTCTCTGCTGCATCGACAACTGCTTTAGGGCTGCCTACTGGAACTGTGCAGAAAATAGAGTGCAGAATATCATGTATAAAATATATGTTTACAGTACAGAAAGATTTCGAAAAAAATGCAAGGATCATAAACTAGATTGGGAGTTTGGGAATTCATTCTTAGCATATGAGAGGTCTGTCGCGAGTCTGATAACAGAAAGTAAGAAGCAGTTCTTGAATCTGGTGATATCTCTTTAAAGCTTTTGTAACTTCTGCCTGACAGGAGAGAGAAGAAGAGAGGATGACTGGGATGTGAATGGCCCTTAATCAAGTTGGCTGCTTTCCCATGGCAGTGTGAAGTTTAGATGGATTTGGAGTTGATTGAGGGTTTGTGGGGGAGGCTGTTTGATGAACTGGGCTGCGTTCACATCTCTGCAAGTCCCCATGTTCTTAGGCATAGCAGCAAACTGTACCACGCTGTGATGTATCTGGACAAGGGCTTTCTATGGTGTAGGTGAGGAATGGGCAGGAGTCATTGGAGAAATGTTGAATTTCCTTAGCGTTCTAAGGAAATAGAGGTGTTGGTGTACTTTCTCGCCCGTAGGGTCAGTATGGTTGGACTAGTATAAATTTAGTGGCATTTACACCACGGAACCTGAAGCACTCGACCACCTCCATTTCAGCACCAATGGCGCAGATGAGGCTGTTCATCCCTCTTTCTGAAGTCGATCTGACAAGCAAGTAAAATGTGTTATTTTTAAGGTACAATTAAAAAAAATACAGTATAAATAAAGGGTAAACAGGCAAGAAAACAGTGTCATTTCAAGGTCCAATTATCAAAAAATGTCTGCATATAGCGGCTGTTTTTACACCCGCCTGGGACATTGCCCCTTGGAACGCTAGCAGGGGGCAATGTGCCCTGGACCCCCATCTCTTCCTCTTTTTTCAGTTTTTTCCTGTCCCTTGCCTGGTTATACAGATGTCTTGATGCTCCAGGGGTGAATGTGGGGCCAGGGAGATGATGGTTATTATTATTCTTCTCTCTTTTATAATGTCTTTTCTGGCAGAACTAAATCCTCCAAATCTTCCAGTGGGTTGATATCGTTCTGTGCCATTTTCATGCTTCAATTGGTTTTTCAGGTTTGATCTACCAGTCAGATCTCAAAAACAAGGAGCATCTTGCTAAGTAGCTCTTGTTTTTGTTGGGCTTTTGTGCAAGATTGATTCACCGGTGACTGACTTTTTATGCAAAAGTTATAAATTTTCCAATTGATCTACAAGAAACACTTTTTTCAAGTTGTTGGGTCTCATATTTTGGAAGGCAGTGGAAAAGTGGGGAAAATTTAAAGAAAACTCTTGGGCACAGAGATTGAGTGAAAGGTAATAGGATTGGGCCTGGATTGGCAATGGTATAAGCTATCTTTTTCATTCAAGCTTGGGATGGTGTGGGAAAGTATGAAACGGCATTTTAATAAGCCAGACCAATGTTGCTAAATGCTCGTGGCCAGAGAGCTGGGATGAGTAACTAAATAACAAGGGGGCATTAAACAATCAAGGATGAGCAAGAAACCTGGAACACTAAGTAACTACGTTTTTAGTGATTTTTTGCGAGAAGCAGTGTTTGGAAATCTGAGGCAAAAGGAAAATGAGTGGGGTGGGTGGTAAGGAGCCTGTTTTTTTTCTCTGGAATTGGGGGTTGGATGCTGTCCAAGGGAAAACTGAGAAATTTGCATGCATGAATCCAAGAATGCAAATGGGATAAGGCTTGAGTTGTGAAGTCATTTAAAATGCCGGGTAAAGTTAAAATGAGCCAAAAGTTTTGAACAAAAAAGGACTCGGAGACTAAAAGTTGGGAAAGCAGCCAGAGGAGGCTCAGCAGTTTGGTGGGAAGCTTACAAGTACTAGATGATGGGTAAATGTTTACAGAAAAAGTTCCCATTGTAAACATTTACTCAAAATTGTGTTCGCACATTCCTTTTATTTCAAGACTTTTAGTGCAATGAATGCTGACATTGTTGCGATTTTAATTTCTGTAGTTTGCTTAAGCAATGTCGTTTCAGGGTGTTTGACCATTTTGACTTAGATCTGGTTCGGATCAAACTTCAAAAGTGAGTTTAAAACTTTACAATCCAGTTCATAACCAGGGCTTTGCGGGTGAGGATGAAAGTGTTAAACATGAAGGGGCTGCTTTTTTTCTTTGAGCCAAACCAATTGGCTGTTTTGTGGAAGGATGCTTTCCTTGAAATCAAACAGTTGAGTTCATCCAGGCCTCTTGTATCAAGACAATCCTTTGGAAACAGCAACAAAGAACAGCCAAGAGTGGAGTGACTGCAGACCTGTTGTCATATTCCTAGACATGGAGTGCTCCGAGTTAAAGCCATTCATTTCCTTTCTCCAAGGAGAACAAAAGAACTGGTAACAAATATATATTAGGTCTGGTAGTAAGATCTGATGAGAGTTGGATGAGAAACTTGGCTGCAATACCTCAACAGAACAGATGTTTGAGGTCATAACATGGTGGAGGGCAATTGTAGCTGGAAGAGGCGATGGGAAAGAGGAATCTATTAAGGGGTCAAATTTAATATCCAGAAATATCACTGGGAAATCTCCATATTGTGTCAACCAAAAAGATGACCATATATAATAACCAAATGTAATCTATACATAACGAAAACTCTGTTCTTGTGCTCTTCCGGTTTGCACGGTCTTTCTATTTGCGCAAAAATGGTAAGTGATAGCACTCCAATGTTTCATCAGCTCACTCACCATTCTCCTGTGCTGCGAGTGCACCGTTTTGTTCCGATCTGTAGTCTGTTGTAAAAGTTAGCGAGGTTTAACAACCGTAAAAACCGTGTGTGCACGGATCGATCTCCTCTCCTGCCAAAATCGACGGTAGACAAAAATGCTGGAGAAACTCAGCGGGTGAGGCAGCCTCTATGGAGCGAAGGAACAGGTGTGGGAGGTGAGGAGTGGGGTAGGTAGGGGATAGAGAGATAGGATTAACCACCGGAGGAACAGGTTGGTCAATGTGGACTGTGCGGAGATGTTGGGCGAAGCGATCGCCAAGCCTACGCTTGGTCTCACCGATGTAGAGCAGCTGACACCTAGAGCAGCGGATGCAATAGATGAGGTTGGAGGAGGTGCAGGTGAACCTCTGCCTCACCTGGAAAGACTGCTTAGGTCCTTGGATAGAGTCGAGGGGGGGGGGGGGGTAAAGTGACAAGTGTAGCATTTCCTGCGGTTGCAAGAGAAAGTACCAGGGTTTGGGTAGGAAGGGACGAATTGACCAGGGAGTTACGGAGGGAGTGGTCTCTGCAGAAAGCCGAAAGGGGAGGAGATGGGAAGATGTGGCCAGTGGTGGGATCCCATTGGAGGTGGGGAAAATGTCGGAGGATTATCTGTTGTAGAATTATCCTTGCTTTCTCCTTCCTTCCCCTCCCCATCCCAGCTGTCCCACAGCCCACTGTCTCCGCATCTTCCTTTCTTCTTCCCTACCCCCCCCCCCCCCCCCCCCCCCCCATCAGTGTGAAGAAGGGTCTTGAGCCGAAACATCACCTATTCCTTCGCTCCATAAAGGCTGCCTCACCCGCTGAGTTTCTCCAGCATTTTTGTCTACCTCCATTTAATGATGATCTTCAGTGGGAGAATACAAAAATGTATTAGTGCAATGTAGTAAATTTGTCATCGGGTTTAGCTATTGACTTGTGTGGTTAAGATTATTATTTTTTTAAATGTATTTAAATTACTTAACAAGTTAAACATTGTAAAACAGTGCTAACCATTTATTTTGGGCTTTCGTAACAAAATAGATTCTGCAAGGTTTACAATTGAAACCGATGTAGTGTTGAGTGTCCTAAATAATTAATTAAAATATTGACTGTTTGCTTTCCAGCTCCAGTCAAAATCAGATTAACTCGACGACCCTCTGGTAGGTACATTTTATTTATTCATGGGAATTAAAGTATTGCTGGTAAGGCAAGGTTTTATCAGCCATCCTTCCTTGCCCCCGTGAGACGATGTTGTTGAGCTGTCTTGAAGACCTGCTGTGGACTTGCTGGTACTTCCACAATGTGGGATTGGGAGTTCTGGAATGAAGAAGGGCTGATGATATATTTTCAGACCTAGATGGTGTGTAGCGTAAAAGGTGATGGCCACAGTTTTCCTGTGGGCCTGAAACCACAGTACTTGGCAATGGAAATTGCAGTTGCCTCAGTGTGTATCTGCAGTGAATTTTGTGGGTCGTAAATACCACGGCAGCACTCTGTGCGGGTATAGGGTAGAAGGGCACCCATCAAATACGCCGCTTAGTCCAATGTGGTGTTAACCTTCTTGCGAGATGATGGAGTTGCACTCGTGTAGGATTTGAGTATAGGAGCAGGGAGGTTCTTCTGCAGTTGTACAGGGTCTTGGTGAGACCACACCTGGAGTATTGCGTACAGTTTTGGTCTCCTAATCCGAGGAAAGACATTCTTGCCATAGAGGGAGTACAGAGAAGGTTCACCAGACTGATTCCTGGGATGTCAGGACTTTCATATGAAGAAAGACTGGATAGACTTGGTTTGTACTCACTAGAATTTAGAAGATTGAGGGAGGATCTTATAGAAACTTACAAAATTCTTAAGGGATTGGACAGGCTAGATGCAGGAAGATTGTTCCCGATGTTGGGGAAGTCCAGAACAAGGGGTCACAGTTTAAGGATAAGGGGGAAATCTTTTAGGACCGAGATGAGGAAAACATTTTTCACACAGTGGTGAATCTCTGGAATTCTCTGCCACAGAAGGTAGTTGAGGCCAGTTCATTGGCTATATTTAAGAGGGAGTTAGATGTGGCCCTTGTGGCTAAAGGGATCAGGGGGTATGTAGAGAAGGCAGGTACAGGATACTGAGTTGGATGATCAGCCATGATCATATTGAATGGTGGTGCAGGCTCAAAGGGCCGAATGGCCTACTCCTGCACCTATTTTCTATGTTTCTATGTAAACCCAGCTGAGTGTTTCATTAATTGTGGTCCCCCAGCATCTTGGAGGCAGGGGACATGGTGATGCTTGCCTGTGTAAATCACAACATTTTTGACCAGTTCTTAAAAATAAACCTTTGTTGATTGTTAAAATGCCGTCTTCATTACACATGTTACAAGATTGCAATGACTCCTACTTGTGCATAAATATTTTTATGACTTGGTTTAAACTTGTAGTTTATATTTAATTGTTTGTCAGTAGTGCTGCAGCCAGAAATAATGAAACTTTTACGCCATTCCTAGGAAGTTTTCTGGTTTCATGAGGCTGGGCACAATTTAATTTAATTCAGTTTCTGCTGGAAGTGCAAAATGTGAGATTCATATCTGTTGAGTTTATAAAATGTAATAGCCAGGTCAGCTTCGAGGTAGCAAATGAGACAGTGGAGCTTAGGATATTTGTTAAAGTTTAGATAAGTTGAAATATTTTTTGGATGGGGTTTCAGGGAAGATCTCATTCTGTTTATCAAGTAATAAATTAGCGGAGACCATAAGCTTGAAGAATTTAGGATCGGCAGGATCAGCATTTTAACTGCCTGCCCAAGATAACACAGATGGTGTTGCTTATTTCTCTATTTTCAGCTTAATACATTGGTTATGTCCATGTATCTGGACATGGATTAAATGTAACAGAAGGATTTCACAACATATGATATTTGATCTTTAATTTAAACAGTTTTGCTGCACTGGAGGTACTGTTAACACATTTAAACATGCAAAATGTATTTTACTTTTATGCCCATGATTAAATTCTTTACAAAGGTGGATGCAAAATATAAAAATCATAATCATTCTCCTAAGCATTTTAATTGATTTAAAATCTTCTGTTCACATTCAGCAGATATAATTTTAAAAAGTCCGTAAATACTAAAACTGAATCAACGTTTTCTGTAATTTTTCTGATGGAATGCCATTCCTTGGAGACAGGCAGCATCTCTGGAGAGAAGGAATGGGTGAAGTTATGGGTCAAGACTCTTCTTCAGACCAGTCTGGGTGACGTTTTGGTTTGAGACCCTTGAAGAAGGGTCTTGACACGAAACATCCCCCATTCCTTGTCTCCAGATATGCTACCTGTCCCGCTGTTACTCCAGCTTTTTGTGTCTATCTTTGGTTTAAACCAGCATCTGCAGTTCCTTCCTACACACCGTTCCTTGTGACCTATTGTCAATTTGCATCCAGGAAGGATTGGTGTGGTAGTATAAATATAGACAAGCCCTCGATTGCGAGAGGTAGCCATGTGCATTTTTCTTTTTATTTAACTTTTGCCCTATTCTCCATACGGATGATATAACCTTTGCTTTGCACTTCCCCAGCCATTTGAAACTGAGCATTGTGGTAATCAAACCTGACTTGCTAATGCGGTCACGATAATCTTTGTGACCTTTTGCTTTCGCCAATTCCATTTCCTTTCATCTTTGCCTTCGATGGTTGTTTGTAGAGGTGTGGTGCCATGAATCCTGGTTGTCTCTAAATTCCATGCTGGTGGCTGTTTCTCATGTTTAAATCTCAATAGTGAATATTGCTTTTTGCACCATCAGTCAAACATCACCGAATCGAGGACGGCTCTGTTCTTTGTGTTTAAGCAATTTGTCAATTTGTTTCTTTGCTTGAGGTTGACAAAACACAGATGGGGTTAATGCTGGCTTGCTCAATATATTTGGAATCATATCTAGCAGAACATTACTCACTGAAGTGTATATGTGTGTGTATATATGTGTGTGTGTGTTCTCCACAATTAAATACAATTTGATAGTTCTGATATACAATTGCCATAGGGTGGTACTGCATGGGAATGGGCCTTTTGGTCTACTGTGTCTGATCGTCGCAACCCTATTTAGTAGGGGGCTCTTAGGGAAGGACTTGTAGAATATTGTCCTGCTGTCCTCTCCAACTGTACTGTGCTATTCACTATGACTACCTCTTTGCTCTATTTTACCCCTACCTCAAGATGTCTGATTGGGTCTCCGATTTGGCTGCATATTTTTTTCCGTGCACTGCTGACTGGGAAAAAAAATTGAGAAGGTCTTGGGTATTAATGACTTTTGTAATGAAGGTTTAAGTTTGTAATTATCCTTTTTTGTAGCATCAAGAATGTTAGGCTTGCATTGATGGTGTACACATCCAAACGACAAAACATGTTGGAAGGAACTGCAGATGCTGGTTTAAACCGAAGATAGACACAAAAGGCCGGAGTAACTCAGCGGGCCAGGGACCATCTTTGGAGAGAAGGAATGGGTGACGTTTCGTGTCGAGACGTCACCCATTCTTTCTCTCCATAAGACAAAACGTGTTGATTGCCCCAAATTATCATTTTAGTTCTTAAAAACTCATTTCTAAGTAAAATTGATTTGTAGGTAAAAGGGCAAATAAAAAGACAGAGCTGTTTGGAATTTGAAATATGAACATGGGATTTTAAAAATCCACTGTATTCTGAATCTGAGGTGACTGTGCTACACCATGGAAAGATGCTGCCTTTTTAAGGTTACAAACTACGTTATATTAAAAACTGGTCCATTAGGGTCAATATCTGAAGATTATACTAATTGAATGTTGCCCAAATTAATTTGTTAAAGAGTTGGCTATTGCAAAATGACATTCATTTGCTGAAACCTCAGTCCTTTTGTAACTTTTTCTGCATTTTGTATGTGTTAGAGATTTGATTCCAAACAATATTCTGTGGAGCTGTGGTGTTACTTCCAAATCACAAACCCAAATGTTTCATAACTGTTCCATAAGCTGTGATGGAGTAATGAGGTAAAAATATTAAACTCAACTATACCACCATAGGTTGTATGGTGAAGTCCTAGGATCTTTCTCCCAATTTTGTGGAAGAGTGAAGAGGGGCATTGGTAGAAAGGCAGCAAGTAATCTCTGGGCCATGTTTGGAATTGAAAAGTAAGGCTGGGTTGAGCAAGTTATACAGTCTGTTATTCTTTTGGGTAGGAATGTGAATGAAAATGCAAGATTCAGCCATGTCCAGTCCTCCTCAACCCTTTGTCAATGTTCTTGCAAAATTTGACAACAATGCAAAAGCTCTATGAATAATAGTGAAACGAGGACAAGAGAAATCAACGCATGTTTAACTGATTTCTCAAATGTAGATTTTATAGTTGGTAAAACTAATGTACAATTTGTTTGTGGGAGGAATTTGTATCTTGCCAAGAATTCTTCTGTGTGTTAAGATGTTGTACTTCCTTGGCAGGTTTCTGGAAGATTAGTTTGGATTGTGGAACCAAGAATAGAAACAGCATACTTGTGACCATGTTAATTGAGAGTGCTGGATTGCCATGATGGAAACGGTCTGTGAGAGAGCCTTCAAAATACAGATTATTTCTCCAATTACAGGCAGAGCCTATTCTGTAATATGAGGGAATGATTTTGTTTGGAATATGTGTTGGAAGAGGTGTGTGTTGTTTCAACATGTGCACCAATGCTGTCTTGCAGCTGCTGTCATGCAGCTCCACTGATCCTGACCTCTTGTGCTGCTTGGGATTTGTACATTCTTGCTGTGACAGCACGGGTTTCCCCTTTGTATACCCGTTTCCTCCAATGTTCCAAAGATTATTGCAGATTCACTGGCTACGGTAAATTTACTCTGTGTGTAAATTGAGAGATGGAACTGTGGAACATTTGAGGGCAATATGGGGAAAATTAGATAGGTGTTTGAATGTTTATGTACTGAAGGGCCTGTTTCTATGCTGTATGCATCACTCTGACTGGGAGTTTTAGAAAAACAAGGCCGTGTAGAGATTTGTATACGTGGAGGCATAAATTAAAATATGGCAGTAGATTTATGAACCTTGTATAGAGATGTTAAGTAGAAGGATGGGGTTGATGGTGAGGTGTGGAACTTGAGGCATGGACAGAAAATGATGATGACGGGAAGGAATATTTGCTTTTCTTGTGAAGTCCGTTAAACAAACACTGATAATTTAGAGACGTTGAAATTATGTTGATGTAGGGCCAGATGTGACCAATTTACTAGAAACTTGTGCTAGTCACCATGCTACTACTTTGCCAGAGCAACCAAAACCAACTCATTCTACCTGAACCTACCTGATTTCCCCCCACCCCCCCTCCCCCCCCCCATAGATTATCCACACACTTTCAGTAAACTTTCCTTGATGCTCCCAACAAATTCTGCCCCATCGAAACCCTTTGCACTAAATAAGCCCCAGTCAATTTGGGAGAAGTTAATGTTGCCCACTGTGCCAACCCTGTTGCTTTTACATCATTCTATAATCTTTCTACATATCTGTTACTCTATCTCGTGTTGACTATATACGTAGGTGTGTAGAACAATCCCATTAAAATGCTTGCACATAAAATGACCAGTACTTGTGTTGTACTATTCTCTGTTCAATGAGATATGCAGCTAAGTGTATTCCATGCAGTGAAGTATTTTGTAGTGCTTTTCAAGAAATCTTGATTTGCTTTGTACCTTTTTATTGTTATTGTTTGGTATAGCTTGTTTTTATTAGCTAAATAAACGAATGTGAAACAGGCGGCATGGTGGCGCAGCAGTAGAGTTGCTGCCTGACAGCTTGCAGCACCGGAGACCCAGGTTCGATCCCGACTACAGGTGCTGTCAGTACTCCGGTTCGTACGCTCTCCCCGTGACCGTTTGGATTTCTCCAAGATCTTCGGTTTCCGCCCACATTCCAAAGACGTACAGGTTTGTACGTTAATTGGCTTGGTATGTGTAAATTGTCCTTAGTTTGTGTGTGTAGGATAGTGTTAATGTGCGGTGATCGTTGGTCGGTGCAGACTCGGTGGGCCAAAGGGCCCGTTTCCACGCTGTATCTCTGAACTAAACTAAGCATTGAAATTGTGTTATTCAACATTGCAAGAGCACATGGTCTGCTTGCAGCCATTAGCAGTTCATCTTTGCTTTGATAATGTGAGGTGAGGTAAGATTTTGATAAGGATAATGATAAGGTGAGGTAAGATTTTAAAAGCTGTACATTCAAACTCCTTATCATAATTTTATAATTGCTTCCACATGTTTTAAATTTCCCCATTCTGGTATTAACACCCAAGGCAATAGATCCTCATTTCCACACATCTCTTAGCCCCATGTTCACCTTTCCAGACTTTTCATTGCACCAGTTTACACGTAATGCAGCTATTCTCTGAAAATCTCACCATGTTTCAATGCAACTTTCTTTTTACAAGGAGTGATATGAATGACATGTTCCACATTGGCCCTGTCTTGGAATGTGACTGGGGCTATTCTCCCCTCATTAGATTTTACACCAATCTCAATAGGTTATGAATTAAATTGGTTACATTTCCACTCGCAATGTTTCCCTCCCAAATCCTACTAAACTTTTAATGTTTTCTGTTTAGAGATTCTTGCATTTTGCATGTTAGATGTGCGTTTCTATTTTAGTTCCCTGTCTTGACAAGAAATCAGAGGTTTGGTGTTTGACGCATATCCTCTCTGGTGGTTAGCTGTTAAGGCTGTTGCTTATATCAGCAACAGCCACCTTGGGCGGCTCTGCATTGGAAACCATATCCTGTATTTTCAATTTAGCGGGGCCTCTTCTTGGGCAATCTCTCTGACTTGCTTACACTCCAATTAATGAGTTCTGAAGTGACAGATGAGAATAGCATTGTTGTATTTCTATGGAAAGATAACATGGGACATTTTGCGTTCATCTGAGCAAGCAGACAGGGCTCGCGTTTAGTGTCTCAACTACAGTAGCACAATACTTCAGTTGTAAATGTGCTCGCATATAGAAAGGGGCTTGAACTTGCAGCTTTTGATTCTGGAGGCGAAAGGTCCATTTACGGAGCTGCAGCTCGTGCAATCTGATGGTGTAGCACAGCTAAGGAGATCAACAGTGAGGTTTGTTGAGGACGTTAATTGTATCTATGGTGCCTCTACTCATATTTCGCAACATTGTTCAAAGGTGAGCCATGAAACGCTTTGTAACCTGCGGCGTGATGAAAATTAAATGACATGTAAAGTTTTACTGTCAGAACAACTTTCATGGTTCACTCTTGTGCTCAAATGTCTGCAAAAATGAGTAGAAATGAGAAAGGGAAGGACTATCTGTTTAATGGCTACATTGTACATTAATATATGTATATTTATTTTTTTGAAGGCATTCTTTGGGTGTATATATTAAACATAATAACTGGCTGTTTGTGTTTTCTAGTTGGGGTTGCTCGCTCTCATTTTCATTGTGGCCCTCCACCACTATCCCATTCCTTGGGTTTGTCCCTTGATTGTAAACTCGAGAAATTAAGTTGCTGAGTTTAAGTTCCACAATGACTCGGCGGCAGCAGCTTGTCAACCAAACGGACATCTTCTTTCAGTGACTTTTTATCCCCATCAGCAAATGTCACTTTGAAGGAAGGGGGAATCAACAGGAAATCTGAACTAAGCTGATAACAGATTACTTCAGAGATATTGTTGACATGGAATGTGCTCAGCTGCTTAAGCGATCAGCATAATGGGTGAGCATCTTAATGGTAGGTGTGAGCTGGTTTGAGAAAGGAAAGGTGTTGGTTTCTGTGAGTGCAGGTTTACCAGTGTGCTGATGGGGAAGTTTGGTCAGAATTTTGATGTAGTGGGAAAGTTAGAGCCTTTGCAATCAAATGAAACTAAGCTAACAGACCAAAATAAAAGTGATTTACATTACTTGTAGATGAACTAATATGCAGTTATCAATGAATTGTCAACATCTAATAAGTGAATAGATAATTGAATGTGTAAAATAAATTCTGATAGGGGTAGGTTGTTGTTCCTGTAGGATATAAGATATGGTTGTGATCAATCAAATCCATAGCACATATATCTGCAGCAATGGTTCTGTATTGTTACACATGCACAGTTTATTAGTTTGAGGATACAGCGCGGAAACTTCAGGTGCCCTTCAGCCCACCGAGTCCCACCCACCAGCAATCCCTGCACATTAACACTATCCTACACACACTGGGGAAATGTTTTTAAACATTTTATACCAAGCCAATAACACTACAAACCTGTATGTCGTTGGAGTGTGGGTGGAAACCAAGAGCTCGAAGAAAACCCATGTAGGTCATGGGGAGAATATACAAGACAATCACCCATAGTCAGGATCGAACTTGGGTCTCTCGCAAGCTCGACCACTGCGCCCGCACAACCACAATACAAGCAAATGTATTATGATGATTTTTAGATCAATAAATCTGAGATGAGTCTATTGCCGATGTGGTGATGTACCAGTGAAAGGTGGGGTTAACTTGCTAGTCTGATCTGAAGGCAGAAGCACAGCGGTAAGGCATGGAAAGACGTGACTCGGAGTCGGGATATAATGATGCCCAACTAGAAAAGGGTACTTGCTGCCTGTATAAATTGGAGCAACAATGGAAGGGAGGTGGAAAAGTGGGAGGATTGGAGTGTTGTTGGAAATGATAATATTTGAATCACTGCATGCATGGGGGGGCAGATACTATTTTCTGCAGGCAAGACTATGAGTCATGAAAGTTGAGATACATGCCTGGTATTCATAAGGTCATAAGGAATAGGAATAGAATTAGGCCATTCAGCCCATCAAGTCTACTCTGCCATTCAATCATGGCTGATCTATCTCTCCCTCCGAACCCCATTCTCCTGCCCAGGACCTCTGACACCTGTAAAGGCTTAGTTTATGAATGTATGCATGGCACAAATAGATTTGGCCTAATAGCTTTGCAGAGATCTGTTTGCATGGTGGCCCAGCATTGAAATTGAAGTATGTTGGGATAGTTGCTGTCCATCAACTCTTTCTCGCTGAGGGACCCACTCAGCAAGTACTCTCTCAATACAAAGAACTGTTCAACAACGAGCTCTGCAAGTTACTCCTCAAATACCACATTGTCGTTGATCCCAATGTCACTCCTGTGGTCCAAGCACCACATAGTATTCCACATGCCATGTGTGACAGTACACAATGAACTTTAGCGGATGGTCTCCATGGGTGTTATTGCTGGTTACCGACCCATCTGACTGGGTTTCCACCATGGTGGTCGCAACGAAAAAAAACAAGGAGGAGATCCGTATCTGCATAAACCCCAGAGATCTCAACACTGCTATCAAACGCCCGCACTACCCTATGCGAACAGTAGAGGAAGTTGCTGCTCAAATAGGCAACGCATCCGTTCTGGATGCCATGAGCTCGTTTTGGAGGATTCCACTGGACCCAGACTCGTTCAATCTTACTACGTTCGGCACCCCTTTCGGCCGCTACAAATTCCTGAGAATGCCCTTTGGCATCAACTCCGCCAACGAAGTTTTCCAGCGCACGATGGAACAATTGTTTGCCGAGTATCCATGCGCCATCATTGTTGATGACATTCTCATCTACGGACGTGCCCTGGCTGAACATGATGCTAATCTGAAGAAAGTACTAGACGGTGCCAAAGACATTCAGCTCAAGCTCAATCCCCTGAAGTGCAAGTTTTGAGTCCCGTAAGTTACCTACGTCAGACATGTTTTCACAAGTAGGTACACAAAAAAGCTGGAGAAACTCAGCGGGTGCAGCAGCATCTATGGAGCGAAGGAAATAGGCAACGGCTGAAGGGCCTGTTTCCGCGCTGTATCCCCAAACTAATAAACTGTGCATGTGTAACAATACAGAACCATTGCTACAGATATATGTGCTATGGAACTATGAAGAAACCCTTCTCCACATGTTTTCACAAGTGATGGTCTCGGACCAGACCAAAAACTGCAGCTATCAACGAGATGCTGGTTCCTACTGACGTTGCGAGTCTACAAAAGTTCCTTGGAGTGGTCAACTACCTGGGGAAATTTATTCCCAACCTCAGCGACATATCTGCCCCCCTGCGGGAACTGACACACAAAGTCGCTGCATAATCCTGGTATCCGCAGCACTAAAGAGCTTTCGCCACTCTCAAGTTGCAGCTGGCTAGCGCACCTACTCTCGCCTACTTTGCTTTGGAGTTACCAGTGATGCTCACCTGTGATGCGTCCCAGTACGGACTCAGCGCTGCTTGCCTGCAAACCACTACCGATGGCGACTGCAAGCCTCTCGCACGCTAACTGACTCTGAATCGCCCAGATCGAAAAAGAATTGCTCACAGTGGTGTTCGTCTGCACAAAATTCAAAGACTTTATTTTTGGGAAGTCTGTGACTATAGAAACTGACCACCAGCCGTTGGTCACTGTTTTGAATAGACACATTCACGCTGCCCCAGCCCGCCTACAACGGATGATGATGCAGCTGCAGTGGTTTGATCTCAACATAAAGGCAAGGACATACACATAGCTGACACGCTATCAAGAGCCCCACGCAAAACCAATGAACAACAACTCTCTGAACAGGACCAGTTCTCAGTAATGAAGGTATCGGATGTTCCTACTGATTGCTTGAGCAGCCTGGCAGAACACACGGCTGCTGGCGAGATGTTACAATTGCTGTCTGCAGTCATCCCGCGTGGCAGGCCAGATAAACAATACAACACCCCGCTCGCAATCTGCCCATACTTCCTGGTTTGTGACGAACTGCTGTTACAGGACGAGATTCTAGTTAAGGGCCACAAGGCAGTTGTCCCAGCTGTCCTCTGGGACGAGTACTTTGTCGCCGTCCACAGGGGCCTTCACGGCATGGAGGCAACCCTACAGCGGGCACAAAGCATGTTTTACTGGCCTGGTATGACCAAGTACATACGTGACAAAACTGAAGTCTGCGCCGTCTGCAAAAGCCTGACGCCACATCAGCAGAAGCAGCCCTTACTGCCGCACCCAGTTCCTCCTCTCCCCGGTCCACGTAAGCCACCGATATATTCAAATGGCATGGGAAACACTATCTGGTTCTTGTTGATTCTTGTTTGGGCTGGCTCGACATCGATCTAATCCAAACCATTACATCTGAAGCGGTTATCGAGAAGTTGCAGCGCCATTTCTCCATGCACGGCTCCCATGCACGTCTTCTGTCCGACAACGGCAGACAGTTCACCAGCCAGTCTTTCAAAACTTTGCATGGGACTTCCGACATATTACCAGCAGCCCTGAGTTCCCGCAGTCCAACGAACGAGCCGTCCGAAGCACAAAACAACTAATGGAGCGTTCATACCTTGCGAAATCGGACATCTACCTAGACCTGGTCAACTTAAGGAACATTGCAAGGGATCCCATACTGGGTTCCCCAGCCGAGCGACTAATGTCTCTCCAATCCCATGCTCCCCTGCCTGTGTCCCAGCAGCTTTTGCAGCCACAAGTTTGTTCTCTGCCTGCGATCCAGAAACAACTACAATTTAAATGCGATACACAGAAACTTTTTTTTGGCAAATCCAGTAAGCCACTTAAACCTCTCACCAGTGAACAGGTGGTTCGCCTCCAGCCTAACAAGGGCTATGGCCGTCTGGGTCACATCTACGGCCCTGCCAAAGAACCGCGCTCTTATCTGGTTGAAGCGGAAGGAGCCATTTACAGGCGCAACCGTCAACATATCCTTCCAGTGAAGGAACCGCATCCTGCGACTCCATATCCAAATGTCTCGCGTTTTGTATTCCCTCCCACTACCGGTCCTGCTGCTCCACTATCAGAGACCGTTTCCACCGCGGCCACCCCATGGCTTTCAGCGCCTTGCTCGCCTATCTCACCACCTCCCTGCCCCGTCGGGTCCCCAATCGCATTTCCCGTTCCCTCCTCGGTATCTTCTCTGGTGAAAGGATGCGAAGCAGATTCGTACCACAAACGTGCCGGACGGGTTAGCAGGCCACCCATTAGATACAGTGATTTTGTGTAACTATATAAACTTCCCCATATGCGTTATTAACGTTCCACTACCAAGTTCCTATGTACCGATGCTTTCTTTTTGTTTCTACAAGGAAAGATGTAGATTGGTTATTTCCTACTAGCCAATTGTAGTGCTTGTTAGTAGTTGCTCCGCCCAATATGCGCTTTATATTAGCAAGAGTTTACCTACGCCATTCAGTATGAGTAGCTGCTGGGAACTGTTATGTCCTGCAGACTGATTCTGTAAGTACATTTAATAAACATGTGTTGTATCTTGATATGCATTTGCCTTGACTCATTACAGTTAATGTTTAGAAAATGCTGACAATATGAAAAAGAACAGAGGGTTGGGGTGGGGGTTGGTGGATGAGGTGACTGTTCTCTGATGAGAATTTTACTGTAGATTTTATAAACCAAATTGCAGTTCTAATGTGAAAAAATAATATTTGATATTGAGTTTCCAATAGGTCTCAGGATTACTCATCCAATGTATTAAGCATTTTGCCATCATGTTTTATTCTGAATTGTGATCCTTGAAAGTGCGTGGGTTAAAGTTGGAACATGACCCCAGTTGTAGTCCTAACAAAATGATGATCTGGAACAGGAACCTTTAGATAAATGGTTTATATTCACCGTGTGCTTGACCAATGGAATCAGATATGAACTGGGACTCTCAATTATCCTAAAGGAGCTGGGGCGTAGGGAGGTAGTGCAGATGCTGCTTATACATCAACGATAGACACAAAATGCTGGAGGACTCAGCGGGACGGGCAGCATCTCTGGAGAGAAGGAACGGGTGACGTTTCAGGTCGAGACCCTTCTTCATACCAAATCAGGGGAGAGGGGCTAGAGATATGGAAGGGTGAGGAGTGAAAATGACAAATGTAGAATGGTACATTGTTAGCTGAGGGGAATGTGACATGGAGGTATACAATCAGTAAAATTAATCAGAAGGACAGCAAAACTAGTTGGAGAACTACGGTGGGGGAGGGACAGAGAGGGAGAGAGAGAGAGAGAAAGCAAGAGTAACTTGAAGTTGGAGAAATCAATATTCCTACTGCTGGATTGTAAGCTGTCCAAACAAAATATGAGGTACTGTTACTCCAATTTGCGTTGGGCCTCACTCCTTGACAGTGGAGTAGGCACAGGACCGAAAAGTCAGTATGAGAATGTGAGGGAGAGTTAAAGTGTTTAGCAACCGGGAGATCGTGTAGAACGGAGGTGTTCAGCGAAATGATCGCTGAGCCTGTGCTTGGTCTTGCCAATATATAGTCCACACCTGGAACAGCAGATACAATAGATGAGATTGGAGGAGGTGTAAGTGAACCTCTGCCTCGCTAGAAAGAATTGTCTGGGTCCTTGGACGGAGTTGAGGGAGGAGGTATCGGGACTGCAGGTGCTGCATCTCCTGCAGGAGTAATACAAATCCCCCTAACCTCATGCCATAATGTTTCAGGAAGTACCAAAACACACGAAAGGACAAGCGATAAATAACGCAACGAGAAGGAGATGGTCTTAAATTAGGAATCAGCAGGCGTATCCATCAGTGGAAAAACTGTCATTTTTAACTGCTAATTTTAACAGGCTGCTTCTATCTTTGAACGTTATTGCAGCCTTGTGTCAATTTGAGGACCAGATTATTATATTGGTGAAGTTAACATCCTGCTCCTGATGTGCTTTGTCACATAAGTGATTACTAACTAAGTGTGGGTTTAAGCAACAGGAAATATATTCTTGGATTCATTTTGTTAATTATGCAAAATATTTTTTTTAAACTATTGTCAGTCGCCTTTTTAACCTTTTGGAGCTCTGCAGCAACAATCTTCACTGGGTCCAGATATCTGTAGAATTTTGAAGTTGTCAACGTAAGATCTCAGTGATTGGCTGCCTGCAGGATTTGACCGTCCAACACCCCTCATCTTCTTCAGCATTGTATAAAATGGTCTGCATTTGTTTCTTTTGGATGTTTGTAGTGCCTTTAATTCAAGACTAGCTTATTTGGGAGATAAGGTATATGAATAAAAATGAATAGTAAAACATAGCCAGGATGAAAGTAATGTACTTCCTAGTGCATTAATGTCACTAACATTTTCCAAATTAACACCTTTTATATTTATCGCATTGGCTCCTCAATCTATCATTGTGCTGCACAGATTTATTTTCATCTCTGACTGCCGCTCATCCTCTGAAGAGCTTCCTGTATTGGATTTATATTTAGTACAATATCTTTCAAGACATTCTGCAGATAGGTCAGATCTTAAAAAGAACAGATTGGTAATATGCCTTTACTTTTTGTAGTGGATCAACTCTAGGCATTGAGAATATCTGATGTTAAAAGTGACCTGTTGCAAAATGAAGATTTATTTGCACTTTGTAAAGGGACTACTTCACACCCTTAAACTGACTCTTTGTTGCTTTAAGCTCATAAACTCATAAGAATTCCTCTTTTTTTTAACTAATTGCATCGGGATCACTTCCATCCTCATAATATATGGATTATTAAACATAACGTATGGTGTGAAAACCCATTATAAATATCTGAAATACTCAGCTTTTGTTCAAATTGTTTTAAGTTCTTTGAACACAGATGTTAACTGACATAAATTATGCAATAACATCTGCCTATATCTTAATTTCAGATAGTCATACTTCTATCTTTATTGATTGGTGTGCACAATGTGACTTGGACTTTTGAGTAGACTTACCAAATTTACCCTTACGATTTGTACTTGGAAAATGACTTAAAATTTCCATGCAGTTGCTGATGGTGCTGACATTCTTCCTGTCCTTGTATTTCCTGGATTTGTAGCACAAGCAACATTAGCACCCATTACATTACATCAAATAGTCTAAAAATGCACATTGGAGTTTTTTGACAATTGAACGATTTATTTTCAAAAGTGCTTTTTCATGAAGCGATTACTTGAATAACATTGGACCAAATATAGTCATAAATTATTTTAGTTGGGGGTTTGACTTTACAACATTTTTAATCCTTTGAAAGTTAAATGATGTACAGCATGATTTGTTGCAGCTCGGCACCAGAATAACCTGCAAAGAAAAATCAATATTCCTGTCAATAAAATAACGTGCAGTTCCTTTCAGACTGAATACAAGCATATTCCTTTACTTTCAAATGAGAGCTATGTAACCGATGCCCAATATTCATGCCTAAATAATAGCCATGAAAGCAAACCATCTTAGAATTTCCCATTTAACGGAAAAATAAGTTTTGTGGTTGCAAAATGGATATTGATCATATTTTAATCACTGGTAGTGAAGATGTCTTCCATATTAGAACAATATTTTTTTGGTCTATCTTAATTGGCCAGACAGTCCTTTTAAATCTTACAATAATAGTGTCTCTTTTGTTCTAGTCTGTGCAGAACCTTTCAATCCTGATGAGGACGAGGAGGATACAGAGTCATGGGTAAGAAACATTGTATAGAATATACAGTAGTGCAATAAGCTGAATGATAAATCCATGAATGCTTTGAAGAGCCAAAGAGCACCTTCTCTCACACCACCTGTCATATGATGAAAGAATGGAGCGACTGGGCTTGTATTCACTGGAATTTAGAAGGGTGAGAGGGCATCTTATAGAAACATATAAAATTATTAAGCAATTGAACAGGCTAGATGCAGGAAACATGTTCCTGATTTTGGAGGACTCCTGAACCAGGGGCCACAGTTCAAGAATAAGGGGTATGCCATTTTAGAACTGAGATGAGGAATTTTTTTTTCACTCAAGAGTTGTGAATTTGTGGAATTCTCTGTCTCAGAAGACAGTGGAGGCTGATTCACTGGATGCATTCAAAAGAAAGTTACAGTGCCCTCCATAATGTTTGGGGAAAAAGGTCCATCATTTATTTATTTGCCTCTGTTCTCCACAATTTGAGATTTGTAATAGAAAAAAAAATCACATGTGGTTAATGTGCACATTGTCAGATTTTAATGAAGGCCATTTTTATACATTTTGGTTTCACCATGTAGAAATTACAGCTGTGTTTATACATAGTCCCCCCCCGCCCCCCATTTCAGGGCACCATAATGTTTGAACAATGTCTTCAGGGGTGTTTGTAATTGCTCAGTTGTGTTTAATTGCCGCTTTAATGCAGGTTTAAGAGAGCTAGTTTTTCCTCCAGTCTTTCCATAACCTTTGGAAACTTTTATTGCTGTTTATCAACATGAGGACCAAAGTTGTGCCAATGAAAGAATCTAGGCTTACCAAAATCAACTGTTTGGAACATTATTAAGAAGAAAGAGAGCACTGGTGAGCTTTCTAATTGTAAAGTGACTGGCAGGCCAAGGAAGACCTCCACAGCTGATCACAGAAGAAATTCTCTCTATAATAAAGAAAAAAAACCCCAAACACCTGTCTGACAGATTAGAAACATTTTTCAGGAGTCAGGTGTGGATTTGTCAATGACCACTGTCCGCAGAAGACTTCATGAACAGAAATACAGAGGCTACACTGCAAGATGCAAACCATTGGTTAGCCGCAAAAATAGGATGGCCAGGTTACAGTTTGCCAAGAAATACTTAAACGAGCAACCACAGTTCTGGAAAAAGATCTTGTGGACAGATGAGACGAAGATTGACTTGTATCAGAGTGATGGCAAGAGCAAGTATTGAGGAGAGAAGGTACTGCCCAAGATCCAAAGCATACCACCTCATCTGTAAAACACAGTGGTGGGGGTGTTATGGCCTGGGCATGTATAACTTCTGAAAGAACTGGCTCGCTTATCTCCATTGATGATACAACTGCTGATGGTAGTAGCGTAATGAATTCTGAAGTGTACAGACACATCCTATCTGCTCAAGTTCAAATGGTGACCATGCGGGAAGCCACTGTGGTGCAGCGGTAGAGTTGCTGCCTTACAGCGGTTCCATTCCCGACTACTGGTGCTGTCTGTACGGAGTTTGTATGTTCTTCCCGTGACCACGTAGGTTTTCTCCGAGATCTTCAGTTTCCTCCCACACTCCAAAGATGTACAGATATGTAGGTTAATTGGCTTGGTGCGCATGTAAATTGTCCCTAGTGTGTGTAAGATAGTGTTGGTGTGCGAGGATCGCTGGTTGGTGCGGGCCCGGTGGGCCGAAGGGCCTGTTTCCGCGCTGTATCTCTAAACTAAACGCCTCAAAACTCATTTGCCGGCAGTTCATTCTACAGCAAGACAATGATCCCAGACATTCTGCTTGTAATGGCAGTTTCAGGTGTGTTTAAAAACAGCCATTTTCAATACAGCTTATTTTTTATAGCGGTTCCAATACAGCTTCTCTTATAGTAGCTCTTCCAATAAAACTTAATGCTGTACGTTCAGCTGTAGGTACTTGCACTCCCTGCGCGTTGGCTTTTAAAGTTTCCAATCTACGTTAGTCTGATAAGCGCCGTAGCGACCGTGTCCAGTTGGCGCCATCAGGTAGATCCTTTGTTCTGTTTGAATGACTCACTAGCTCCAGTTTCACGCATAGAGACAAGTTCTTACTTTATTGTAATGGCAATTTCTAACTTTTTCAATGTTCAACTTTCCGTTTCCATTGCTACACGGGAATGTGGGAGTGATCTTAGGCAGACAAAAGAACGGATTTTCCAGTCGTATGATTTCCAGTTTAATTAGTTCTTTATTGAAGTAGGTGTACAGACAACAAGATGAACATACCAGATCCTCTTAATTCTAACACAAATTGTAGCTTTTGGTTCTTACTATCTGTTCTTTCCCCTCAGGTAATAACTGTACTCTCCGCCTCCTGTGACCGATTTGATCTGGCCGCCTCCTCTCCAGCCAATATATCTATCTATTTATTATTTATTTATTTATTTATCTATTTATTTTTATTTATATATATATTTATATGTATATATATATATATATATATATATATATATATATATATATATATATATATATATATATATATATATATATATATATATATATACACACACATATATATATATATATATATATACACACACACATTATATATATATATAATACAATTATATATATATATATATAATATAGATATATATATATATCGCCCATCTGCTATATTGACAAAATAATATAATATGCCAACAGTAACTAGCCTAAGCATCCAATTGGCTCTTACACACCGGCCCATAATTGTTCTACGTATATCACAAAACAATTACCGATAAATATTAAAAGGAGCTATAAAATCATTACATATTATCAAAAACAAAAGTATGCAATATATGTTGGCATTTAATCTTCTTTGGTGCTTCTTGGAGCAGACATATCTTTGTTATCGGTCTTACCAAGATGTTGCTTTAAAGACCAGGATCATCTTCAAAGCTACTCGTAGCAGTCTGAATCTCCTTTCCTTTTTGAGTCAATTGCAAGAGTATTGTCCTTTGTCAAGTAGCCAAGCTACTGCGGTCTTCAAATTCCTCCATGATGAGAAATAGGTGATTAGAGAATTTGTTGGGTTCAATGGTTCCTTGACAATGACGTTCACTGTGATGTCTTGCTTGATTTCGGAACCATTTGCAGAGATTGCAGATTCCAAGTTAAAGTTTGGCCATTCTCTGTCTGGCTTACAGAGAAACTCTGGTGCCTTGATCCAGCTCTTACTCCTTAAAAAGCAGTCTGCTGTTAGTCTTCTAGAGGCTTCATCTGCAGGATTTTCCTTTGTGCCAACATTTCTCCATTGTGATACATTAGTAGCATCCCTAACAAAAGAGATCCTATTTGCTACAAATGTTTGGAAGCGTTTGGTTTCATTGTTGATGCATGGTTGTGCTATCAGTCGAGAAGATGGATTGATCCAGTGGTAGCTGTAATTCCTTTCGCAGCATTATGTCCACTCTGACAACTAGGACTGCAGCTGTGAGCTCCACTCTGCGAATCGTCATTTGTTTCAATGGTGCCACTCTGGCTTTTCCCATTATGAATGTAACATGCACCTCTTTGTTATCATCTTCCAGTCTTAGATATGTAACAGTACTGTAACCACTTTCGCTTGTGTCTGAAAAGTGGTGCAGCTGTGCATATCTGACTTGACCACAGTTTGCGGGCTTCATGCACCGGTCCACTTTAAATTCCGACATCTTGTTGAGATCTGCTAACCATCCTGTCCATCGCTGAGAGAAGGTTTGGGATATGTTCCTATCCCATCCGAGTCTCTCCTTACAGAGCTCTTGTATAATCAGCTTGGCTGGCAGAGTAAATGGTGCTAGAAATCATAAACGGTTGTATATAGACCCAACCACAGACAAGATGCCCCGTCTTGATGTATGGTCGTTCCTGTACCCCAATTCTGAACTTGAACACATCTGTTTCACGCACCAGTGAAATCCCAGTTCCCTTTCCATAGGCAGATTGTCTTTTTCCAAGTCCAACTCCCTGGTCTCCTTGGCTCTGTTTTCTTGTGGAATGGATGCCAATACAGCACGGCTGTTGCTGATCCACTTTAACACCATAAATCCTTCCATTTGGCAGAGGTGTCTTGCTATTCGAACCGTTTCCTGTTCTGAAGGCATGGACTTTAAACAGTCATCTGCGTAAGTTGTTCTTTACTATGTTTGTCACCTCTGCTGGGAAATGAGCTTCGTTATCTTCAGCAGTCTTCCTTAACGCAAAGTTTGCACAACTTGGTGATGACACTGCTCCAAAAAAATGTACCTTCAACAAGATCTTGATGTACATCATGCTCAGGCCACCACTGGAATCGCAAATAGTTGATATGCTTTTGTGATACCTTGAACTGATGAAACATTGCTTCGATATCAGCCAACATAGCAATTGGCTCTTGCCTGAATCTGTTGAGAACTCCAATGAGTGAGTTGGTAAGGTCTGGAGTCTGCAGCAGTTGGCAGTTAAGTGATGTTCCTTTGAAGCATGCATCACTGTCAAAGACCACCCTTAAGGTCCCTTTCCTTGAGTGATGCACCCCATGGTGTAGGATGTACCAGAGCTCTCCATCACCGATTCAGCTGGTACACTGGTACCATTTCAGCATAACCATTATCAATCATTTCTGTGAGGAAAGATGTATATTCATCATGACATTTCTTATTCTTGCCAAACCTGCGTTTCAGGTTCTGGATGTGCTGCTCTGCAATGCAACAGTTATTTGGCAAACTGAAGCTTTCTTGTTTGAAAGGTAAGTCTAGACAATAGTGCCCATCTATAATCTTTACTGAGTGATTCATGATATCCAAGAACTTTACTTCTTCTTTGGACATTGCTGGTTCTTTCACAGAAATTATTGTAGTGATTGACCTATAGCTCCTCTAGGTTTACAATGGATATTCGGTTGACAGCAGCAGCAGGGAAGCCATCTTCATCCCTGCTGTCCTTGTCTCTTCTTGGGGGACCATAGATGACCCATCCCAGTAGGGTCCTCACGGTGAATGGTCCATCTGTTGACCAGCTCCCAAGGTTCCAATATCTTTGAAGCATTTGTTCTGATGAGTATGTGGATGCAAGAGTCTATTGTAGGAATCTTGTTAGCCTTCAAGATAGGCTATTGTATCAGATCTTCCTGTCTGGGAATATTTAACTGAGAAACAGGCAAGGTCTTATGTGTGAACACATGAGATAGTTGTATAAAATCGTCTTTGTCCAGACTAGATATTTCCAAACCTGAGATATGATGACTGATCACAGGCTTCTATTGATTCAAGGTATGCAAGAGAATTTTAGTCTTTTGTCCTGTAATGTGCAGGCTTCTCATCAAGCTTTTCTGTGCAAAAGGTAATTGAACTTCCATGATCCAAAAATGTGTATGTTTGCAACACTGTCCCCCTTGTGGCTCTTTCCCTGAACTGGTATGATGGAAAAGATGCAGGTTTCATCACTGGCCCCAACATGCCCACACATCTGAGGCGAGGAAACAGCATTACTCAGTTGGCTTCTCATTTTGTTCTGTTTGATCTGGCTTCTTCTCTGTGTTCAACATGAAATATTTCAGGATGATCTCGTTTGTGCACGTCACATCATATGACTCTTGCAGTCTCTGCTCATGTGCCCTTTAAACATCCAAAGCAGACTCCCTTCTCCCTTGAAGTCTATCTTTTCTATGTGCCCCTTCTTCCTGATCTGTGGACACCATCCTAATGTGTGACCACTTTTATTACAGAACAAACGAGAACCCTGAGTATTAGTGGTAGATACATTTCTTCTTGTTTCACCTGTTGTCAGATTTACTTGCACTGTTGTTTCTTCTGGTATTACAGATGTTGCAAAACTGCTTCTCTTTGTCCTGATCTTTCTCCTGCTTTAGCAAAAGTAGAGCTTTTCACAGTTGCAATTGGTCTAGCATCCTGAATGTATCCAAAAAGTGGATCTGACAGTATCTTTACTTGCCTCTCCTTGAAGTCTCCCAGGTCAGAAACTTTAGCTCTACGTCCATGCTTTTACTGTATCCAACATGCCCTATCCCTCCACTTGTCTCTGAGCTTGTAAGGCGGTTTTAGAAGGATAGTCTTCATAATGGAAGCAACATTGATTATTTCCTCCATATTGGTGAGATGCTCCATAGCATTACAACAACTTCTAAGAAACATCGAGGATGCATACAATGCCTTCACAGCCTCTTGCTTGATCACTGACCAAGCAAAGGCCTTGACCATGTATGCATTGGCAATCTTATGTTCATCACCACAATATTCTTGACGCAAATCTTTTGCCTTATTATAGACTTGGGCTGGAGGCAAATGTTGGCAACTGTGAACTAAGTCTTTTAGATACCCTCTTGTGCATTGCTCCAGAAAATACAAGCAATTACTCTTATCATTAGTTTTTCTTTCCACTCCTTTCTCAAATGCCATTATGAAAACTTCATACTGCAAAGGATCACCATCATAAACAGGAATGTCTCTGGGTAGTAAAGTACAGTAGAGATTTTGTTGAACCAGAGGAGCAGTAATCTCATTTTGCTTCTCCATTAAGTTCCAGATATCTGGTTGGTTTCCATCATTCAGTGCAGGGGGGATAGTAGTAACATGCCCCAGCTCATATAAACTCTAACAGGTGCTCTGAGAGCTGTTTGTTTTGGTCTAACAAACTGTTGTACATGATCAGGCAAATATTCATCTGCCTGTAGATTTAATTGAGCTGATGTTTCCCTTTGAGCAGTTCCTTTTCTCACATAAGAGCTCACCCCGTGAGATACTCTAGAGCTACTTCTTGAACCCTTGGCCTGAAATATATTGATCCTTGCATCAGTTTCTGCCAGCTCCGTCTCTAAGTTCAACTGCTCCATCTCTCTTTTCAATTGTCCCTCATACCAAAGTCTCTCTTATCAATTGCTCCTTTTGTCTTTTCAATTGCTCCTCTTGTGCCTCAAGCTTGTGCTTTTTACTGATGGCGGCAGCCCGTTCCAAGAGAACAGCCCTATCTGCCTGAGCTTTAATACTAGCAGAGACCCTTGAAGATGCACACGATGAAGAACTAAATTTGTGGCTTGATCTTTGTTTTGAGACATTTGAAACGCTGTCTTCAGGCCCAATTTCTGATTCTACAACACTCTATTGTAAGGCACCTTCAAGCATGGCGTGCGTTGTTTGTTGTCCAACTTCAGATAACCACATCTCTACATCTTGTATAAAACCAATAAAACATTCCATTCTTTCTTGAAACCACTGATTTTTGCCTTTCAAGCTCCTTTTCATGCATTGATATTTCCAGCAATGACTCGTGGTATTCTCTGACTTCATTGCGGAGCTCGGTTAATTGAACCAGGTTAGATTGTACTTCATTCACATTTTCATCTGATTTCATGAGCTACATAGAAAATAGGTGTAGGAGGAGGCCATTCGGCCCTTCGAGCCAGCACCGCCATTTATTGTGATCATGGCTGATCGTCCCCTATCAATAACCCGTGCCCGCCTTCTCCCCATATCCCTTGACTCCACTAGCCCCTAGAGCTCTATGTAACTCTCTCTTAAATCCAACCAGTGATTTGGCCTCCACTGCCCTCTGTGGCTGGGAATTCCATAAATTCACAACTCTCTGGGTGAAAAAGATTTTTCTCACCTCAGTCTTAAATGACCTCCGGTGGCCCCTGGTTCTGGACTCTCCCAACATTGGGAACATTTTTTCCTGCATCTAGCTTGTCCAGTCCTTTTATAATTTTATATGTTTCTATAAGATAACCCCTCATCCTTCTAAGCCTAGTCTTTTCAATCTTTCCTCATATGACAGTCCCGCCATCCCAGGAATCAATCTCGTGAACCTACGCTGCACTGCCTCAATCACAAGATGTCCTTCCTCAAATTAGGAGACCAAAACTGTACACAATACTCCAGATGTGGTCTCGCCAGAGCCCTATACAACTGCAGAAGAAACCAGAGCCCTATGCAACTTCAGAAGCTCCTTCAGCTTTTCAATTAACTTGTCAGCTTGTTTACTTATCGTGTTTCTTGACTTCTGACGCCTTTCCATGAACAGATTCGGGCCTTTGTTAGTGGGTTTAATGATTCTTCCTTCTTTTCCAGAATCCTGTTCCATATCTCCCTCTTGTGGCTGAGCTTTAGACATACTGGCACAATTAAGACGTGTTGACGTAAAGCCGTATGCTTGTAGGCTGAAATTCAAAACAACTGACCGGAAATCGAAACAACAGATATCGTTGTGATTCTTAAGGTCACTTCTCAAATGTCCATAGTCACAGCCATTTCCAATACAGCTTATTTTTACAGGCGTTCCAATACAGCTTCTCTTATAGTAGCTGTTCCAATAAAGCTTAATGCTGTACGTTCAGCTGTAGGTACTTGCACTCCCTACGCGATGGCTTTGAAAGTTTCCAATCTCCGTTAGTTTAATAGGAGCCAGTAGCGACCTTGTCCAGTTGATAGCGTCAGGCAGATCCTTTGTTCCGTTTGAATGACTCACTAGCTCCAGTTTCACTCATAGAGACAAGTTCTTACTTTATTGTAATGGCAATTTCTAACTTTTTCTATGTCCAACTTTCCGTTGCCATTGCTACACGGGAATGTGGGAGTGATCTTACGCAGGCAAAAGAACGGATTTTCCAGTCGTATGATTTCCAGTTTAATTGGTTCTTTATTGAAGTAGTTGTACAGACAATAAGATGAACATACCAGATCCTCTTAATTCTTATACAAATTGTAGCTTTCCGTTCTTACTATCTGTTCTTTCCCCTTTGGTAAAAACTGGGTACTCTCCGCCTCCTGTGACCCATCTGATCTGGCCACTCCCTCTCCAACTATGATATATATAAAACGCCCATCTACATATCAAATGCCCTCCCCCAAGCGTTCAAAATAATACTGCTAGAAATATCTAGACAAAATAATATAATATGCCAACAGTAACAAGCCTATGCGTGGATGGCTCCTACACTGCTAAAGCAACAAAGGAGTTTTTCAAAGCTAAAAAATGGTCAATTCTTGAGTGGCCAAGTCAATCACACAATCTGAACCCAATTGAGCATGCCTTTTATATGCCGAAGAGTAAACTGAAAAGGACTACCCCCAAAACAAGCATAAGCTAAAGATGGCTGCAATACAAGCCTGGCAGAGCATCACCAGAGAATACATCCAGCAACTGGTGATATCCATGAATTGCAGACTTCAGTCATTGCATGCAAAGGTTATCAACAAAATACTAAACATGACTACTTGCATTTACATGACATTGCTGTGTCCCAAACATTATGCTGCCCTGAAATGGGGGGGGGGGGGGACTGGGGGGACTGGGACTATGTATAAATACTGTTGTAATTTCTACATGGTGAAACCAAAATGTATAAAAATGGCCTTTATTAAAATATGATAATGTGCACTTGAACCACGTATGATTTTTTTTTTTCCTATGACTTATCTCAAATTGTGGAGTACAGAGGCAAATAAATAAATGATGGGTCTTAGTCCCAAACATTGTGGAGGGCACTGCAGATAGAGCTCTCAGGGCTAGTTGAATCGAGGGGGGGGGGGGGGGTGGTGGGGGGGGGGGGGGGGGGAAGTAAGAGCAGTACTATGGAGCACAGAGGAGACATGAGTGAGGGATCCACCTACGAAGTGGTGGGGACCACCTTTACTAATGGAAGAGGGGATCTCAGATATCCAAGAATCGAAAGTGTCATTGTTGGAACAGATGTGGCGGAGATGGAGAAAAGGATAGCACCTTCGCAAGAGGCAGGGTGGGAGGTCGTGTAATCCAGATAACCAGCATTCTTTCCAGGTGAGATAGATGCTCATGTGCACACCCTCAGCACACTACCTAATTTGGTGGCCCCACTGTGGCCACATTCCAACTGGAGGAACAGAACCTCTTTATTTGGGGATGATCAGCCATGATCACATTGAATGGCGGTGCTGGTTCGAAGGGGCAAATGGCCTACTCCTGCTCCTATTGTCTATTGTCTATTGTCTATTCCACGAGTAGTTTGCAACCTAATGGTATGAACAATGAAGCCACGAACTTTAGGTAAATATCATAAAAATAATCCACAAACCCCCCCCCCCACCTCCCCCTTCTCTATGCCCCGCCTGGATACACACCCATTTCTCCCTTTCCCCTTCCCTCCATCGCCTTCCACCTCTATTCCTTCCTTTGGGTTCACAGTGTCCCCCTCTTCTATCCTTGCTCCTTATCTTGCTCTTTTTGTCTTTTTATCTCTGGCCAGTGGCCAATCAGCTGCCAATCAAAACCCTTCTCTCCTATATCCACCTATCACTTGCCATACTTTGTTCCATCTCCACCTCGCTTCCAGCTTGCTCCTCATACAATTGACAATCGGGCTGAAGAAGGGTCCCAACCCAAAACAGCGCCTCTCCACGTTCTCCATAGATGTTGCCTGACCCACTGAATTATTCCAGCACTTGGTGTTTTTTTTTTATGCAACCAGTTAGATTGCATTCCAAAGTTTGACAGTGTATTTGGTGACATACTAAATCTCCACAAACATCTCAGGAGGTTGAAGTTCCGGTGAGCATTTTGTGATTATATCAATGTGCTGGGTCCAGGACTGATTATCCGATATGTGTATGGCCAGGAACCTGTAGCGATTAACTCTCCCCACTGCTGTCCTGCCGATGAAGACAGGTGCATGGTCCCATGGCTTTCCCTCGCTGAAGTCAACAATCAACTCCTTGGTTTTGCTACCATTGAGAGCAAGATTGTTGTTCTAGCACCACTAAATCAAATTATCAATCTCGCTCCTGTACTCTGACTCATCATTACCTTTTATTCTGGGGGGTTTTTTTTTAGTCAGGCTCTGAGATAAATGACCATGGTGATTAGAATGAATCTTATAAACTTACATTTGGCATTTTCAATTTTTTTTATAGGTTATTCATCCAAAAACTGATGAGCAAAGAAGGAGGTTGCAAGATGCATGTAAAGACATTCTCCTCTTTAAGAATTTGGACCAGGTATGAAGTCATGGTAATTGCTTCACACTGTGACAGAAATGAACAAATATTAGTAAATAAATGTGAAGATGCTACAAGGTACCAGTTATTTGGAATATACTATCTTGGTATAATAATACCATTCTCCTTGTATTGCCATATATTATATTGAGTAGGTGCTTAACTTTCTTCATTTTTGGCACATCCCAATACCTAAGTTTAATTTAGAGATATGGCATGGAAATGAGCACTTTGGCCCACCGAGTCCGTGCCGACCAGCGATCCCACCACACCTACACTATCCTACACACGCTAAGGACAATATTTTTTACAATTATACCGAATAACAATTAACCTACAAACCTGTATTATTTTGGAGTGTGGGAGGAAACTGGAGATCATGGAGAAAACCCACACAGGTCACGGGGAGAACGTACAAACTACTTAGACGCAATCACCCGTAGTCAAGATAAAACCTGGGTCTCTGGTTCTGTAAGGCAGCAACTCTATCGCTGCACCACTGTGTTGCCCCTGTGGACAATAGACAATGGGTGCAGGAGTAGGCCATTCGGCCTTTCTAGTCGGCACCGCCGTTCAATGTGATCATGGCTGATCATCCCCAATCAGTATCCCGTTCCTGCCTTCTCCCCATATCCCCATGACTGCTATTTTTAAGAGCCCTATCTAGCTCTCTCTTGAAAGCATCCTGAGAGCCTACCTCCACCACCCTCTGAGGCAGAGAATTCCACAGACTCGCCACTCTCTGTGAGAAAAAGTGTTTCCTCGTCTCTGTTCTAAATGGCTTACTTCTTATTCTTAAACTGTGGCAAGGACAAAAGAGTTAAATAAACTTTGGCTTAGCTTTAACTTTAAATAAAGCTTAACAAACAATACGAGCTGGGGCATTTGTGATTAAAGAAAATGGAAAATCAGATGCAGAATTGTTTGCAGGTAGCCTACTGTTCATTTGTATATCAAGCGCATTAATTTGAATTTCATCTTCTAATTCCCCGCACCTCAAACATTCATCTAGTTGGCCTCTCAATTGTTCATCTCTGGGAACTGTTTTTGCATGTACTAACTTAAGTCTTTGCCCCTAATATTTACAATCAAGCATTGTGGACAATTTAATAGATACATTTAAAAAAAATCTTATTTTTAGTCTTCATGATGCTTTCTTTTTAATGTAAACAGCAGGTACAGCACTGCTATTCAATATACATTTATGGAATTTTAATTTGGATCAGAAGTAACCCCAGTGAGTTTTGTTCTGCAGTAAGTCAGCGGGTCAGGCAGCATTTCTGGAGGACATGGATAGGGATGTCCATGGAATATTTGTTCTTATTGGAGCTGAAAATTGAGCCACCCAGGTTTTCAACTTTTCTCCCTTAAGTTTCTCCCTCCTTGATAAGGCTGAATTATGTTAAAAATATAAGAAAAGCTTACAACTTATATTTAGTCTCAAATCTGGCTTTTCTCCAGTAGATTAATACAGAAAGGCAGGTCCAGGCTTGCCTCAGGTTGCTGTGTATTGAGATAATGAATGACTAACATTTGTCTACCATACGACGAGAGAAGAAGCTAGGTTGATCTCACTAAGGGGTAATGACAAATGGCTGATGTCTTTGATATGTAAAATGCCTTGCACCAAATGTTCGATGTCTGTGAGGGGGGAAGTGACGAGAGAGGAAACTAGATTGATCTAAGGGGTATTAACAAATGGCCAATGTCTTTAATATGTAAGATATCGTGTACCATATGACAAAATGCCTTTGATGTGATGCATTCTGTAGAAACCTTTATTTCCTGTACCGCTGACCATGACTAATGTTTGTGGAATGTGCTAAGGTGACAAAAAAACACTATATAATACGATGTAATTCTGTTGTTCGAGGAAGTGGATGAGGACAGTGAAGTGTCTGTATTGCTCACTTGACTAGAGTTCTCCCTCCCTTCCATCGGCCAATAATAAGTAAAGTTTTGAACTGGTCGACCAAACGTTTGTGAGTTGTCTGTGTATTAAGAAACGAACCTGTTTAGTTGTTATAAAAGTAACTTTTCCACCCTTCCATGATGTCATTAAAGATCATGCCATCTGTAAGGCCCCACTCCTGTGCCCCTGATCAACTCGTGCTACATTTCCTTTTCTTACACCCTTGCTACTTGACATTGCAAATTTTCATTCTGATTCTCCTTTCAAAACCTTGTGTGTGTTATCTTATAAATCAACGCTTGTCTATCCACCAATTATTTTTCTCTTGTTCAAGTTCTGCTCCTACCACAACATAACAAAGGTCCAATTGTAAGTGACATCTTCATGACTGTGGTTTTCATTGATTTTCAATCTCTCTGGGACACTGCCACTGTTTTTCCCATTGTCGTTCTTCTCCAATGGATTTTCCATGCCTGTCTCGGCGTACTCTGTCTTCAATCCCTTTTCCTTCTCTCTTACTCCATTTTAGTTCCTCCTCTTTTACTACATTCTAGTTTCCATGCTGCTCCTTGGCAACCTTGTCCAGAGATGTGGAATCAGTTTCCAAGTGAGTCTCAGTTCTATCTCTGCACCTTGTGTTCTGAACTCGCTGTACTTTTGTATTCAGAAAGCATATCTGTGGTTTGATCCTAAATACGTTTATTTAACTCCTTCTCCTTCCTTTCCATGACATTATAATTTTGTCCAGAATTGTAGTTCACTACACAGCCCCTCCCCACCTCAACTCTGTTCTCATTACTCACTCCACCATTAATTGTGCCCCCACTCCCCATCTTTCACTGGGATTTGCTTTCTCATCCCATTGATTTTGATCTCATTGGTTTAAAATCCCTTTTGTAAAATCCATATTTTTGCCTAACATCATATTCAAATGATGTCTTTGTTTAAATCTGTCAGCGCACGCTGTGATAATTTTTCTAATTAAGGCAGTAACTGAAATATGTATTTCAGAATTGATTATAACTGTACCAATGTACAAATGTAACAATATTTAATATGACTTGGTGTCTTTGAGATTTTTGTAAAAGGAGTTCATTGGGTTTAGTTTTGTGTCAAGGTATATTAGTGGGTAAAATTAGAAATAATCTGTTTTGTTCTGCACAGCACAGCCTGGAAGATTTATGGAGCATGGTTTAAAGTGAGATTATAAGATTTCCAGCATGAATGTCATCAACTATGAACTACAAACCTACTGACTCACATAGCTATATAGACTAGACTTCTTCACACCCTCCTTCCTGTAAAGACTCTATCCTCTATTCCCAATTCCTCCGTCTACATCACATCTGCGCCCACTATCAGGTTTTCCATACTAGATCATCGATGTACTCATTCTTTAGGAAACGGGGATTCCCCTTTTCCATTATAGATGAGGCTCTCACTAGGGTCGCCTCCATATCCTGCAGATCCGCCCTTGCTCCCCCTCTCGCACAGTCATGGGTGGACAAGGGATGGAGAAAGGGACTGAGCACACAACGTTATGGAGCATCAGTGTTGAGAGTCAAGTTGGAGGAAATGTTCTGACCAATTCTAACAGAATTTTCTGCCAGTCAAGAAGTCCATGAGCTTCTGTAGTTGGAGCACACAAGTCTGGAAGTTTAAAGATAAGCTTATTTGACATTTATAGCATTGTTGTGCTAAGCTGGGGTCAATGAATAGCATTATCAAAGTGATCCAGTACTGTGGTGCAATGGAGATGATGTCACCTGTATGCAAGTTGTAATGGGTCCAGATTGTCCGGAAACCTGGTGCAGATGTGGGCTGTTACTCATCTTACAAAGCCTATGGTCGATGTTAGGTACTGGGCGGAAGTCATTCAGACATTTTTCTTGTGGACTGGAATGATGGAGGTATCTTTGAAGCAGATGGTGCCAGTAGACTTTTAAAGTGAGTGATTGAAAATGGTTGTAAATTGATTGTTTAAAATGGACGTAAATGGCATAGATCAGATACAATATGATCTTCCTGTTGCAAAATCTTATCTTTCAAGATTGCAGCCCAGATTTTTACTACTGGAGACAATACTCGCTATCTCATTGAAAAATACATCTGTGTATAGCCGTTTGAACAGAACAGTCATGAAATGTTGCTGAATGCATTCAGCCTCAGGAGAATCAAATTCCCAATCACCATAGTCCACCATTTGAGTGCTTATCTATATGTACTAAGATGAGCCATGGGCGGCGTGACTCATGTCGCAGCGGCCTCTGCAGTCCGTCTGTCTTTTTATTATTTTTTGTCTCGTTTGAATGTAGTTTTTATTATTTTTTTTTGTGTATGTGTGTGGGAAAGTGTGCGGGGGGGACTTTTAAAATCTATCCCCTGCACGGAGAACCCGATCTTTTCTCTGTCGGGTCTCCGTTGTCGATGGGGCCTAGCACCGTGGAGCGGCCTCCAGCAGGAACGACCTGGGGCTCCAGTCGCGGAGCTGCGGACCTACTCAACATCATGGAGCTGGCCGGGTTCGGAGCGGGTGGAGCTGTGGTGGCGCTCGGCTGCGACCTGACCCTGGAGATTCGGAGGCTTACCGCAGGCCTGGTGGACAGTGACACCGGCAGCCCGCGGGTCCCTGCTGGGAGACCGCTTTTCGGGGCTTCTGCAACGGCGACTTCACCCGCCCGAGTTGCGGGGTTGAAGAGTACCTGGAGCGGGGCCTTACTTCATCGCCCGGCGCGGCTTGGAATGGCTGTGGGACTTTGCTAGTGCACGCCGGGGGCTCCAACAACAAGACCCGGAGCGTGGCCTTGCATCACCCGGCGCGGCGTAAATGGCCGCGGGACAATTACCATCACCCGCCGGGGGCTTTGACTCTGACATCGGGAGGGGAATGGGGAGTGCAGGGGAGAGATAAGTTTTTGCCTTCCATCACAGCGAGGAGGAGATGCGCTGTGATGGATGTTTGTGTAAATTGTGTTGTGTCTTGGTTCTTTCTTGTGTGTATGACTGCAGAAACAACATTTTGTTTGAACCTCAATGGGGTTCAAATGACAAATAAATTGTATTGTATTGTATTGAGCAGGAAGCCCGAATGGCCAGAATGGCAGGGAAATCTTTTCATGTTTTTGTCAAGCTGCTCAACATTAAATAACAAGTTGCTATAATTTATACTCTGTTCTCCTTCCTGCACTGGTTTCAGCTAACAATAGTCCTGAATGAATCACTGCTAGCTCGGAGAAAATGAGGTGTTTTGTTACTTATTTGCTTCCTTTTTGACGAAGCCTTCTTGCTGTGTCATATGGTTCGTCAGCCTTAGCAATATTCCACTTCTGGGAATAATAATTCATATAATCATTGGGGAGAGATTTAAAATATCTGAATGTTCATGTGACAAAATAATCCGATTTCTCCATCAATGTTAAAAGATGGTAACATGGAAAGTAGCATCTCAAAATAGTAGTATGTTGTACCAGTTCAAGTCAAGTCAAGTTTATTTGTCACATACACATACGAGATGTGCAGTGAAATGAAAGTGGCAATGCTCGCGGACTTTTGTGCAAAAGACAAACAACAAAACAACCAAACAAATTATAAACACAATCATAACACACATATTCAGTTAGAACAATTATTATTCACTGCGAGGAGAGAAATTATTGTGATCATGAGTGATCAAGCTAACGGATTGTTTGATTTATATTTGTTTGACTTGTATTTGATTCCCCAATTGTTGGCATATCCTGAAGATAACTGGTAAGCAATGGTAATTGTGATATCATAGAAACATAGAAAATAGGTACAGGAGTAGGCCATTCGGCCCTTTGTGCTAGCACCGCCATTCAATATGATCATGGCTGATACCGCATTCCTGCTTTTTCCCCATATCCCTTGATTCCGTTAGCCCGAAAAGCTATATCTAACACTCTCTTGAAAATATCCAGCGAATTAACCTCCACTGCCTTCTGTGGCAGAGAATTCCACAGAATCACAACTCTCCGGGTGAAAACGTTTTTCCTCATCTCAGTCCTAAATGACCTACTTCTCATTCTTAAACTGTGACCCCCTAGTTCTGGACTCAGCCAACATTGGGAATATTTTTCCTGCATCTAGCCTGTCCAATCCCTTAAGAATTGTATATGTTTCTATAAGATCTCCTCTCATCCTTCTAAATTCCAGCGAATACAAGCCCAGTCGACCCATTCTTTCATAATATGTCAGTCCTGCCATCCCAGAGATTAACCTGGTGAACCTACGCTGCACTCCCTCAATAGCAATAATGTCCTTCCTCAAAGTAGGAGACCGAAATTGCACTCAATACTCCAGGAGCGGTCTCACAAGGGCTCTGTACAACTGCAGTAGGACCTCCTTGCTCCTAAACTCAATTCCTCTAGCAATAAAGGCCAACATGCCATTGGCTTTCTTCACTGCCTGCTGTACCTGCATGCTTACTTATGTACATGACTGGTGTACAAGCACACCTAGGTCTCGTTGCAACTCCCCTTCTCCTAATCTGACACCATTCAGATAATAATCTGCCTTCCTGTTCTTGCCAACAAAGTGGATAATCTCACATTTATCCACATTATACTGCATCTGCCATGCTTCTGCTCACTCACCCAACATATCCAAGCCACCTTGCAGCCTCAGCATTCTCCTCACAGCTCACACTGCCACCCAGCTTGAGTCATCCGTAAACTTGGAGATGTTACATTTAATGCCCGCATCTAAATCGTTAATATATATATTGTAAATAATTGGGGGTCCCAGCACTGAGTCTTGCGGTACCCCACGTCACTGCCTGCCATTCTGTAAAGGACCTGTTAATTCCTACTCTTTGCTCCCTGTATGTCAACCAGTTTTTTATCCATGTCAATACCCTACCACCAATCCATGTGTTCAGATTTTTCACACTAATCTCTTGTGTGGGACCTTGTCAAAGGCTTTTGAAAGTCTAGATACACCACATCCACTGGCTCTCCCTTATCCATTCTACTTGTTACATCCTCAAAAAACTCCAACAGATTAGTCAAGCATGATTTCCCCTTCATAAATCCATCTTCCCCACCACCGATGAAGGCTAACTGGTCTATGATTCTCCGTTTTCTCTCTCCCTCCTATCTTAAAATGTGGGGTTACATTAGCTATACTCCAGTCCACAGGAACTGATCCAGAGTTGAGAGAACATTGGAAAATGATCACCAATGCATCCATGATTTCTAGGGCCACCTCCTTGAGTACTCTGGGATGCAGATCATTAGACCCTGGGGATTTATCTGCTTTTAGTCCCAACAGTTTATCAAAGGCATCAAAGGTATTTTATTGGTCACGTTCACATACACCGAGGTGCAATGAAGTGAAATGCTTTTTGCCATTTTGCAGCACACAAAGAAAGAATACAGACATAACACCAATGAGAGTCTTAAACACAAAGAACATCCCCCCCACAATGGCTCCCACCATGAGGGAAGGCACAAAGTCCAGTCCCCAACCCCAGTTCACCCATAGTCGGGCCTATTGAGGCCTCCACAGTTGCCTCTACGGAGGCCCGATGTTCCTGGCCGTTCTCGCCGGGTGGTGGTGCTCCGGCATCGGGGGAGTCCTCACAGCGGCCTGGGAACCCTGGAACGGCCTCCTCCGTATTGGAGGCCGCAGCTTCCGAAGCCGACAAGGCCGCACCTTGTTATCAAACACCATTTCCTGAATAATGTGGATTCCCTTCAGTTCCTCCGTCCCACTAGATCCTCGATCCCCTATTATTTCTGGGAGATTGTTTGTGTCTTAGTGAAAACAGAACTAAAGTACTCGTTTAACTGTTCTGCCATTTCCTTGTTTCCCCATTATAAATTCACCTGACTCTACTGTAAGGGACCTACATTTGTCATCACTAATCTTTTCCTCGTCACATATCTAAAGATGCTTTTACAGTCAGTTTTTATATTCTCCGTAAGCTTTCTTTCATGCTCTATTTTCTCCCTCTTAATTAACCCCTTTGTCCCCCTCTGTTGAATTCTAAATTTCTTCCAGATTATTGCTTCCTCTGGCATATTTATATGCCTCTTCCTTCGCTCATTTTACACCCTGCATTGGTATCCCCTTACCTATTAGTTTAAACGTGACCTTTCCTACACTCTACAAGTTGTCACGTGGCTGTGTTTTACAGTTGGCTTTGAGACGTCGCTTGGTATGTTATGTGGAGGTGTATGCAAAGTTTTCTTAGTTTATTATTTTATTAATAAGTTATCAAGCCAATTTAGTTTATTAATTTTTACCATTAAATTGCATGGATGGAAGATAGTATTGGAATCTGCAACTAATGCTATCTTTCAGTGGGTGGTTACATTGATATTCCTGTTAAATTCCTGTGCCTCAGATGTTGGATAGCAACACCAGTTGCTGGTTTCTGATTAATTTGTATACTTTAATTGAATCAAAGTAAAAATTGCTTTGTTGTATGATAGACACTATTGCTGGATTAGGTAACTTTGATAAATGTTTTGGATAAAATAATGCCCAGAGATCCAAACAGTGTGAACTTCCTGGAACGTGGTGGAAATAAAGATCTATAGCTGCTGGTTAACGCACAAAAGGACATAGTGTTAAAGTTCCTCAGCAGGTCAAACAGGTTCCTCTTGCAGGTTCTTGAGTATCCTGTAATGTTGCCTGGGCTTCATTAATGGAAAATATTGACTTTTGGTTAAAATTTAATTTTTAATAATTGTTTCCATGTCATTGTCACTTTCCCGAATAGAAACCAATAATTTAGGTTAGTCTGATAGTTGGTTGACCTTGATTACAGCACAGGCTCCACAGTTATGTATTCACTTATTTATAAGGGCAGGGCAAGGAAAACTCCAAAAAATGGATGGATGAAATTGAAAATGCAGTGGAATTCTCTGGAGCCTTCATTTGTGTACATCTGTTTAGGTGTCTCTTTGACTGAGTGCGCAGATGTTAGTTAGAACTCATGGCGTGAATCTAATGTCCATTCTATAAACAATCCAAGTAGTCCTTTGAAATGGTATTAAATAAATACAGCAGTGTCTTTGGTGCCTCTTAGATATGAACCACTGTTTCAAATAGACTACTGGCAGAATGTTAATGATTTAAAGATATTACTATGAAGAGTAGGGCAATTGTCGTATTTGCTTTGACAACAGTTATCCTTTAACTAATATTTTTTTCCGTACTGGACTATTTGTTAGCATTTGCTGTAATTAAATTCACTGGACCAAAGAAGTATTTGATTAGATCCGATGTAAACACAACTTCCATTACAGGGGCATAGAATTTTGAGCCACATGTGGCACAAAGCTTTATTTATTGTCCATACAAATGTTTGTACCAATGCCAATTTGAAGCCAGGATATCACCCATAGTATAAAGCTATGGCCAAGTTGCCAGCCTCCTGCAAGTAGAAGTCTCTGCAAGTTGGTAACCATTGCACATTTTTTTGTATTAGTTGCTACCCACATTTCACTAGTATATGCAGAAATTGAACCATTCGGGGTTCTATTACCTGCTTTTAACCCCTTTCACTGAAGATATTTGTTCCTTTCTAGAATTTGGGACATATGGTCCGAACATGTGTTCATTTTACACAATTGCTCTTAATAAAGAGTGAAACTTCATGGTTATCATTGGCCTTGGGTATGGGTGGGATGGACAGTTTACTCAAAATATATTGAAACTTGAGAGATGTGTATGATAGTACTGTGTGTTCATAAGTCAATACGGATTATGTATAACAGTTTGGATTCGTTAGCACCTGTTCCAGAATTTGAGAAGATTGTTTATCTGTTCTATGCTTCCACAGCTGAGATGTAAAAATAAAATGAACAAGGATATTTTTATTTGATAAGGTGCTAAATAATTTATTGACTGTTATGGAAGTTCATGATAAATGTTGCTTTTTTCAGGAACAAATGTTTCAATTGTTGGATGCCATGTTCGAAAGATTTGTTGAAGTGGGTGAACACGTGATTGATCAAGGAGATGATGGGGATAACTTCTATGTAATTGAAAGGTAATTTCTAACATTTGTAATATTCAGAATGCAGATATATATGAAATATAAAACGTTAAGGATATTACTGGAGATTATTGATTATAAAATGTGTGTGTTATGATTTTTTTATTTTTTTTTAGCAAGATGAATGTGCCATTTCTGCAGTTGTTTCATAGTTATGGGTCCCTGCATTTCCACAATAGATGTTTTCTTGAGCACTGCCCCAACGGTCACCACCTTCTTACCCTTCTCTTACTTTTCTGCCCAGTATCAATTTAATTGATAGCACAAGTGGAGAACTGTCACATACCTTGCAGATAGACGTGAATGAATTCGCTTGAGTGAAATGCTTATTATAAAAGGAATAAGACTACAGCTTATGAGAGGGAATTACTCGGGTAAGATGTGGCACTATTGCATGCAGGATGATTTTGATGAAACATTTTAAATGAACAGAATAAACATTTTTTAAGATGTATCCAGAGCTTATTGCTAGCAATAATGTGATGAATTCAAGAAAAAATTATGGCAAGATTGCAGTCACTAGAACTACTTGATCTACATTCTTCTGAATTCATTCACCAATTCTCTTAACCTATTCCTTTTATCCCAGTGTGTGTGTGTGTGTATTCTATTATGATATTAGAGCAATGCAAAATACACATATAGAAATTAAATAATATTCTGCTCATGTGAAATGTGCCCTTTCCAGTTTTTTTATTTTTCAATATATTTTCAATCGGGGCTCCAGGCTGTCATGTTTGGTCAAGCCCTCTTCTGCTTGCAGTAATAACAACATACTCTGGAATGTATTCATTGGATATATTCATTGATGTCTCAGGAAGATTGCATTGTCCACTCTCCCGCGATTGGTATTCCTGCCTCTCCATACATAAGATCACAAATAAAGGCTCATGCTCCAGAGTAAAACTCTAAAAAATCTAGCATTCTCGTTATCGGTGCCAGACAGATTTTCTAGATGATTGCAGTTTATTCTCGGTGTACTTTTGATTCACTTTTTAGACCTTTACGTCGTAGACATTTTTTCTGTGAATTTGATGAGTTGAAAGAGAATGCCGGAACATCACCTGAAGAGCCAGAGGCTGAATCACTCGAATTTTCAAATAGTCCAAGAGAGGATTATCTTTGGAATTGCAGATGCTGGAATCTTGTGTTGAACACACAGTACTGGAGTAACCTATTGGGGTCAGGCAGTGTCTGTGGAAGACATGGATAGCCTACATTTCAGGGGTCGGGAATGTTGCTTTCAATTCATTACAATTGCTGATGTTAGTGTGGGTGGGAGCAATGTTTGAACAACAAAGCTTTATCTTTAAGGAATAGATAGATAGATAGATCCTTTATTGTCATTCAGACCTTTCGGTCTGAACGAAATTATGTTGCCTGCAGTCATACACAGAATCAATAATAACAAAACATACAATAAACACAAATTAAACATCCACCACAGTGAGTTCACCAAGCACATCCTCACTGTGATGGAGGCAAAGTCTTGGTCTCCGTCTCTTCCCTCCTTGTTCTCCCTCTGCGCTGAGGCGATCGATCCAGGCTGAAGATGCCGCTCTCCTGTCCAGCGGACCTCCGTGGTGATGTAGCCGCCGCAGAAAGCCGGAACGCCGTCCGCTCCGGGCCGCCGCCCCAGCTCCGAGTCCCGCAGTCACCGTTCCAGGTCCCGCAGTCTCCGCTCCGGGCCTCCGCCCCAGCTCCGGGCAGCCGCCCCAGCTCCGGGTCCCGCAGTCTCGGCTCCGAGCCCCGCAGCATCAGCTCCAGGCCGCCGCCGAAAGCCAGAACGCCGCACCAGCAAGTCGGGCCACCGCTGCCTTAGCCCCAAAGACGGCCAGCCTCTCGTTGGTAAGTCCTGGCTGGCTCTGCCTCTGGAGCCTCAGGGTCGGTCACAGGTTGGAGGCCGCCAGCTCCGCCATTAGGCCTCAGCGCAGACGGAGGCAGACAAGGGGGATATGACACGAAAAAGTCGCATTCCCCTGAAGGAAGAGACTGAGAACATGTTTCACCCCCCTCTAACACAACCCAACAAACTAAAACTTAACCAAAACAAGACACAAAAACCAACAGAAAAAAGTAAAGATAGACGGATTGCAGGCGAGCCGCAGCTGTTAACAGTGCCGCCACTTCCGGATATATCCGTGGTAATTCTTATTATTTTGATACCTGATTTGTTGCACGTTTTGGCAACTTAAACCAGAAATCTTGTATTTAGCACTCCCTTAATTGTACCTAATTGTAGAACTAACCTAAGCTGATTTGTGCCAATAGGAATACATTAATAAATAAGTATAAAAACATCCTCAACAGTCTTGAAACAAAACTTTGGAAATAGACATGACTGGAGCATGCCCCAGAAAATTTTATTTGGGAAATTGCGGCTTTTTCTGCGGCCAACAACATTCTGCAGACAAGTTCCACATTGATGGCGGAATAACTCTCTTGGAAAACTAACATCTTAAATGTTTCTACCCAAAGTCATTGTTCAGCTATGAGGCAGTTGTGATTTACGTGGTTAGAGTAGATTTTATTCTCTTCCATCAACCAGTATGATTCCAACTTCGTTTTAAGCTCATTGTGCCTAGCGTCATTGTCGGACCTTTGTTGAAATGTTGAGCTCTGGACCTGTTGAAGTGGAAGGTGTGTGGTTGTTAATGATGGTGAGGTTGATTTTACTGAAATGCAGACAAGATTCAAACACCCTTGGGTGGTAATGCAAGTGTTTGAGAATTATTTGCTTTCTATGACGATAATTAAGCAAAATCTAATGTTATATTTTACAGGGGAAAATATGATATATTTGTAAATATAAATGGCATTCAAAAGTGTGTTGGGGCCTATGATGACCATGGTAGCTTTGGTGAGCTGGCATTAATGTATAATACACCCAGAGCAGCAACCATCATTGCAACCTCTAGTGGAGCCCTATGGGTTATGGTAAGTGTTCAAACATTTTGTTATCTTTAGAATTTGTTTGTACATCCCAATCGGAACAGTTTGAACAAGACAATTGATTTATGCATTGTTTCGTTCTGATAAGCAGCTGATTTAAGTTATCACAAAATAATTTCTAATGGCCAATAATCAAAAGGATAACTTTCTGAAATGAAACAAGCATTCAAAGAGGATATGCTATTGACAAATTATACCATGCTTTGTTATTTTTTCATATTTCCTTATGACAAAGTCATTTGACCCATCAAGTCTGTATTGCAGAGTAATCCCCCCCCCCCCCCCACCCCAATCATCAATTTCCCCTGTAACCTACTCCCAATAATCTCATCAACTGCACCACCACTCACTCTCGCCCTCGGCCCCTATTCTATGCACTTCAGGAAATTATGAAGGCATAAACACTTCAGGAATTCATTTGTTTCCCTAGCACTTTTTTTTGCTCAAGATTTCCAGCATCTGCAGTCTCCTGTGCCTCCAAGACCTTCATTGAGTCACCTCTCAACTGCCTTTTGCACAAGGGAAAAGAAACCAACCCTGTTCAGCCTTTCTCATAGTTCTAGAGAAATATCGCATGGAATCGGATCCTTTGCCAAACACTTGTTTTATTCTCCCCTCATTAACTTTCTCTAATTAATATTCTCTGCACCTCCCCATAACATCTATACCCTTTTTAAAATTTGGGAGTTAGAACTGTACACAATGTCTTAAACATGCTTTAATAAGATTTATCCTAGTTTTACCATAACTTTACTGATTTTTAACCTGTTGGTTTGGAAGTAAAAGCTACTGCTCATTTTGTATATTTTTAGGTCCTTGCATATTTCTGCCACAATATTTTGTGATTTGTGAATGTGCTCCAAGATCCCTTTGTTACCTTATCATATTTCAACTCCAATTAAAATGTACTTCTATTGATCAATATTAAACTTCACATATTAACAAATTGCCAACTCTGCAAGTTCATTCATTTCCTTGTTCTTTGAGGTATTTTCAATATTCTACACCACCATGTCCTGTTCCCACAAATTTGCCAGGGACTGTGCATTTAGCAATTGTGTTTTTGAAGGAAATAAATAATTTCCTATTGAAGAAGATGGGATCTGGAAGAGAAATTGGGAAAGGTCAAATGAAAGAAAATGAGCAACGATAAAAAAAAGAGTAGAACTACAGATAATTTAAGGATAAGGTGGGAAATCTTTTAGTATCAAGATGAGAAAAACATTTTTCACAGAGAGAGTGGTGAATCTCTGGAATTCTCTGCCACAGAAGGTAGTTGAGGCCAGTTCATTGGCTATATTTAAGAGGGAGTTAGATGTGGCCTTGTGGCTAAAGATATCAGGGGGTATGGAGAGAAGGCAGGTACAGGATACTGAGTTGGATGATCAGCCATGATCATATTGAATGGCGGTGCAAGCCCGAAAGGCCGAATGGCCTACTCCTGCACCTATTTTCTATGTTTCTAATGAGCAGAATTACATTAGCTGCTGTACATAGAGTAGAGTGCATCTGATCTCTTGCTTCACTCCTAAATTCTCTATAAAATCCAGGAATTTCCCTGAACTTCCAGAACAAAGGGGCCAGATACATTGTAAGAACAACATCAATCAATAAAGGTTGTTCCCTGGTTATGGGTATTCCTATCGTGTGCAATTGAGTGGCTGATTTTGGCATTATTGCATTTGGGAGGGGAGTAAGGATTGAATGGGGAATCGGTAATTATACTTATCTATATTTCCAACCATCGTGTTAATAAGTAATACATGATAGCTTGCTCTCTGTTAAAATTAGTTAAATGTTACAGAAGTGCAGATTATAAATAAATCTGAAGATAGATCAAAATTAATTTACAGGTGATATCAATTAATAACTGGGTAACTTTTTTTTCTAGGACAGGGCAACATTTCGAAGAATTATTGTGAAGAACAATGCCAAAAAACGGAGGTTATATGAAGAATTTGTCCAGTCATTGCCACTTCTGAAGTCACTAGAAGTATGGTACCAAAGTATTTACTCTGATTCCATGTAATAGGCAGTTGTGTAAATAACTAATATCGTTCAGAAACTATAATAGCCTTTAGTTCAATGTCAAATCTTTGGTGTTTAAAACTGTTTATTAGTGTACATATTCTATAGTTGTGTGCAAATCATTAGTTAAAAAATTTACTTTTGCTTTCTGTTTTTTTTAAATGTAAATAGTGTGTAGATCTGCTCTAAGGAGTAAAAATGTTTTCATAGTGCAGTGTTACTGATGAGAAATTTGTTGAGAAAATGTGTCTGGAGTAAAGCCAACCGTGCTCATACTTGTGTGAAGAATTAGGATTGATATATGTCATTGGAAAATATCTCTTTTTTAAGTTAGGAGAAAGAATGAAAGTTGTTGACGTGTTTGGAACGAAAATGTACAACGATGGAGAACGAATAATTGCTCAGGTGATGAATCCTCATTCTTTTTCTTCCTGTTATATCTACTTTTATTCTTAAACAGTTTGCAATGGGTACAAAAGATCTTGCGCTGTTAGCAGAATCATATTTATGTTAATGCAGATCTTAACTGATATTTGTTATATGGCATTTGTTTTTGATCTAGGATTAAGATTTTGCTGTTGAGTTGGTTCATATTAGGTTTTGGTCTTAGTTGGTTCATATTAGGCTTTGTGATAAAGTCTTCATAACAGGAATTTAACTTTTAAACACAAATTTATTACTCTTCCTTTGCACCACAAAATTATCAATCCCTTTCCTCTATCGTTTTTGAATCTTTTGTTGTTGGGGGCTGTCTCTCCACATACTTGTCTTCAACCTGCCAAAAATCTGAGACAACATGGTAACGACTCTTAGCAGTTACTGCATTATTGGAAGACAGTTGTATATGAAATGAGCATTGTGGCTCTAACAAGTAGTTGGGTTTGAGACTTGCTAGTTTAGAGATAGGGCATGGAAATGGGCCCTTTTGCTCACCGAGGCTACGCTGACCATTGATCACCTGTTCACACTTGTTTTGCATTATCCCACTTTCTCATCCACTCCGTACCCACTAGGAGGCAATTTAGAGGCTAATTAACCTACAAACCCACACTTCTTTGAGATGTGTGTGGAAACCCACGCCTTTACAGGGAGACGTTCAAACTCCACACCAGCACCCCAGGTCAGGATCGAACCCGGGTCTTGGGTGTTATGAGCAGTGGCTCTACCAGCTGTGCTACTGTGCTGGTGGTACACCGCATGGCACTGGCTGGTGTTTTTATAATTCTGAAAATTTGCCTTTTGGCATAAGTCACATTTTTCCCCATAAAAAAGGTGAAAAGGAGAGATGGTATTGCCATTGAGTGCCCATGTGCAAAACCATGACAAACCTATTGATAATTATAATGTTGTCATGATATTTTACTTACATTTATCTTGGACAATATCGACCTATGTTGGCTGACATTTAGAGCTGCTGACTTGGATCACACAGTAGTGTGTATTGTACAGCATCACTGTTTTTGGATAATCTGCTGACATTTATCTTGGGTAATGTGCTTACAATTCATCTCTGTTGGCATCAGAGTGGTGAAATGTGGAACTCTTGCTCTCACATAGCGATTGAGCCGAATTGCATTGATACATGTCAAGGGAGGCTAATTTAGCTTAAAAACAAAAAATAATACAGTGATGTACTGAACAATAAATGAGAAATGCCAATATGAACTGTGGCCCAGATTGCCCGTTTAATCCTTTTGGGGGCGATTTAGAATTATATTTATTTAAGTTACTTTTCTTTGAGGAGTTGGATAAAATATATGGTTAATAAATGGGCAGCAGACCTGGTGACTGAGACTAATATTAGATAAGTAATAGGAGCAGAATTAGGCCTTTCAGCTTATCACGTATACTCCGTCATTCAATCATGGCTGAACTATCTCTGCCTCCTAACCCCATTCTCCTGCCTTCTACCCGTGACACCGGCACTAATCAAGAATACAATATCTATGCCTTAAAAATATCCATTGATGGCCTCCACAACCTTCTGTGGCAAAGAATTCCATAGATTCACCACCCTCTGACTCTAGAAATCCATTCTCATCCCCTTCCTAAAAGATTATCCTTTTATTCTGAGGCTCTGACCTCTAGTTCTAGACTCTCCCACTAGTGGAAACATACTCTCCACATCTGCACTTCCAAGCATTTCGCTATTCAATATTTCCTGGTATACTGCAGAATACCTGGAAATCGTGTATTATTAGGCTGCATTTTATGTATGTACATGTAGTCCAAGTTCAGATGTATCCGAAACATGGTACACTTGTTTGCTGCATTAATGAACCATAACTGATAGAAACACCTTTAGGTTCAATATTTAAAACTGGCAATGAAAAAATAATTGACCCTCAGACTATCTTGAATTGGACTTTATTGGACTTTATCTTACATTAAACGTTATTCACATTATTTCCTTTATCATATATCTGTACACTGAATAACCTTGATACATGTGACAATAAACAAAACCAATAGCACAACATAACCAGTTAAAATGTTTTTCTAACAGCAAGGTTGTCTGATATAAAGAACTGAACTTGTATTTTTTTTATACTTCAGGGAGACAAAGCTGATAGTTTTTATATTGTAGAGTCTGGAGAGGTCCGGATAACTATGAAGCACAAGGTAAATGTAATACTTAACTTGATTTGTTTTTTGGAAATATTATTCATTGTTTATGCGTGAAGAGAGGACCATATCCTATGCCTGATTGTATTGGTTTCCACATTTTAAAACTGATCAAAAATCTGTTACCATTGCTAGCTGAATCACTTCTATGGACGCAGTTCCATCAAACCTTTGCTCTTGCAGCCTTTTTTCTGCCAACCTCCACATACCATTAATTACCTCAAGCAAAGGAACAGCTATTTCCCCAAATATTGTTTTCACACAAAACTTGTCTTCGGGGAAAAAAGAGTTTGCCCATATTTAAGAATATGGAGTAATTTTCATATAATAGTTGTGTGTAATTAGGGACCAAATAATCTAGATGAGGCGCAATCCAAACGCCTGCATGTAGCTATCGTTTGTTACCCACAGTAAAACAATGTTTTATATCTGAGAAATGACATCCAAGATGTTTGTTCCAAATGCCTGGCAATCACTGCTAGTTGCTTGGCTGCAGCTGTCAAATTGAATTTAGTGAAAGACAAAATATGCATTGGACATTTCCATGTGAGGTTGTATGCTTGTAGAATTTGTCTTGATTTGTGATTACATTTTAGAAGATTTTAGAAGAATAATATAGCAAAAAATTGAGTCCCGTGGAAAATTGAGTCTTCTGGAATTTTTTGAGGATGTAACTAGGAAAATGGACAAGGAGTTTAGAAGGATGTACACTCTGGTTTAGAAGGATGAGAGGGTATCTTATTGAAACATATAAGATTGTTAAGGGTTTGGACACGCTAGAGGCAGGAAACATGTTCCCGATGTTGAAGGAGTCCAGAACCAGGAGCCACAGTTTAAGAATAAGGAGTAAGCCATTTAGAACGAGGACGAGGAAACACTTTTTCTCACAGAGCTGTGAGTCTGTGGAATTCTCTGCCTCAATAGAGAGCTAGATGGGGCTCTTAAAGTTAGCGGAGTGGAGGCCGGTTCTCGAAGGGCCGAATGGCCTACTCCAGCACCTATTGTCTAAAATGGAGAAATGGAAGAACATGGGGGGAAATCTGAAGAGCACATTAAAACTAAAATTATAGTTTTTGATACTTTTAAACTACAGTATTTATGGAGTTCAAAAATGTATTTTTTCATTTGTATTCCATTTTTAAAGCCCTTGAAAATTGAGAGGTTCAATATTGTTTCAAAATCATGAAGTTCAATGTAAAAACTGGATAGTGGTGAAGTTGAAGAGGTACAATGGTATTATATCATGGCATAGATTGGAGCCTACCAGGGAGAAGGCAATTCTGGATTTAGTGTTATGTAATGAACCAGATTTGATAAAGGAACTTGAGGTTAATGAGCCATTAGGAGGTAGTGACCATAATATGCTCAGGTTTAATCTACAATTGGAGAGGGAGAAGGGTAGATTGGAGGTGTCAGTGTTACAGTTGAATAAAGGGGACTATGGGGCCATGAGGGAGGAGCTGGCCAAAGTTGACTGGAAAGATACACTAGCAGGGATGACAGTGGAACAACAATAGCAGGTATTTCTAGGAATAATACAGAAGGTGCAGGATCAGTTCATTCCTAGGAGAAAGAAAGATTCCGAGGGGAGTAAGGGGCGACCGTGGCTGACAAGGAACGTCAGGGACAGTATAAAAATAAAGGAGAAGTACAATGTAGCAAAGATGAGCGGGAAGCAAGAGGATTGGGTAATGTTTAAAGAGCAACAGAAGATAACTAAAAAGACAATACGGGGAGAAAAGATGAGGTATGAAGGTAAGCTAGCCAAGAATATAAAGGAGGATAGTAAAAGCTTCTTTAGGTATGTGAAGAGGAAAAAATTAGTTAAGACCAAAGTTGGACCCTTGAAGACCGAAAAAGGTAAATTTATTATGGGGAACAAGGAAATGGCAGATGAGTTGAACAGGTACTTCACTAAGGAGGACACAAACAATCTTCCTGATGTAGTAGTGGCCAGAGGATCTGGGGTGACAGAGGAACTGAAGGAAATCCACATTCGGCAGGAAATGGTGTTGGGTAGACTGATGGGACAGAAGGCTGATAAATCCCCAGGGCCTGATGGTCTGCATCCCAGGGTACTTAAGGAAATGGCTCTAGAAATCGTGGATGATCAGCCATGATCACAGTGAATGGCAGTGCTGGCTCGAAGGGCCGAATGGCCTACTCCTGCACCTATTGTCTATTGGCATGATCCTTCAGTTCATTTCTGCAACATTTCAAAATTCTTCTGCTTTGAACAAAATTGTTGCTCTTGGACACATTGCAGATCCTGGAATTCTGAAATTGGGAAGTATTGGGTTTTGAGCAGGCCAGGATCATCTGTGGTAAGATTGGAGCTTAGAGTGGAATCCTTTGCCAATATTCAGCCATGTTTTGGTAAAGCCTCTACCACTCAAATATTAACTGCTCCGACTTATTTGTTATTGTTGTTTCATTTAAAATGTATTTACATGTGGAACCAATTTTTGCAATTAATCCTTTTTTGGGTTTTTTCAATGGAGGCTAAACCTGAAGCAGATGGAGTTGAAATAGCCCGTTGTTCAAGAGGACAATATTTTGGAGAACTTGCTTTGGTAGCGAATCAACCCCGTGCAGCATCTGCATTTGCTGCAGGAAGTGTGAAATGTCTAGGTAACTTTTTAATCGGTTTAATAGGCATTTAAAAAATATGTGTACGCATGATGGGGTGACCTCTAATACTCTTCACATTGAATTATTAATAGCGTAAGTAAACTTTTGGGTAAGTAAACAGACTGGAAACTTCAGTGGAGTAGAATTAAAAAGCTATGATATTGTGTTAAATGGATATGAGATATACCAGAGTCAGCAGACCATGCACAGTTCCAGACTCCATGTAATAAGAACAAAGTAAAGGTCATGGAAGATGCATGAAATGATTTAAGATTATTTAATTAAGTTTGTAAAGGGAAAAAGGTACCAATGTAAAAAAAATGGGTGATCTCTATAATAAACTGTGCACATATTTGTGTAGTAATTATACAAGCAGGTATTTTGATGTTTTCTAAAAAAAATGTACAGGAATGCACATACTTCCATTTGGTTCGGATGCTAAATCTTAGATGAAATTAGTTATATCTTGCATTTCTAACACCAAATGGACATGGAATGCCAGCAACTTAACCATTCAACTTAAAATGTGTTGCATTTTCTTTGACAATTTATTTTCACTTTTTTTTTGCAGTTATGGATGTGCAAGCCTTTGAGAGACTGCTTGGCCCTTGTATGGACATTATGAAAAGAAATATTGCAAATTATGAGGAGCAACTAGTGAGCCTTTTTGGAACAAATATGGGGCTTGCTGATCGAAGTGTATGAAGAAAAACATGAAGGATGTTTCAATACATCACTGTGGAAACTTATTTTACCACTGAAATTTGGATTCTATGGAAACAAGTTGAGTTGTATATAAACAAACAATTTTTATAATGATTCTATTTACTTCAAACCAAAAATAAAAGTGATTTATTTCCAGTGTAGGAATAACTTGAGCAGTAATCTTTACTGCTTGATTTTCTCTCCAGAGTATACAGGTGATTAAATAATGGATGCGTCTTTAATTAAAATTCTTAAATATGTTAGTCATATTTGAAATGGGTTATTCCATTAAATGATGGTTCATCAAAGACAAGAATTGGATTTTGAGGATGTTTCAGTATAATTTAAGCTGCCGAGTAAGAACATACAATGTAGAACTAAAGGATTGCAGATGTTGGCTTAGAAAAAAGAGACGAAATGCTGGAGTAACTCAGCAGGTCAGGTAATATCTCTAGAGAACATAGATAGGTGACAACCTGAAGCATCACGGTATCCAGAGATGCCACCTGACCGACCCACTGAGTTACTCCAGCACTTTGTGTCCTTTTTTAAGAACTTACAATTTTTTTTTAACAATTTACACTGTGGCGCAGTGGTAGATTCGCTGCCTTACAGTGCCAGAGACCCGGGTTCAATCCTGGCCCTGTGTGCTTATCTGTACGGAGTTTGTACGTTCTCCCCGTGACCTGCGTGGGTTTTCTCGGAGAACTTCTGTTTGTTCCCACACTCCAAAGACCTACAGATTTGTAGGTTAATTGGCTTGGTATAAATCTAAAAAAAAATTGTCCTCATTGTACGATAGTGTTAGTGTGTGTGGATCGCTGGTCCGCGCGGACTCGGTGGGCAGAAATGCCTGTTTCCGTACTGTATCTCTAAAATTAAGACTAATAAACTAAATGATGTCCTGATTACATTAAGATAAAGCATTAAATATACAGAACATTTATATAAGAGAATTTATTTGCTTTTATTTACAGTTTGGCGTCTTGTAGATTTAATTAAAATTCAAAAGTGTAATATTTGGTGAACAGCTATTTCATTCTGGTGCTGAATTAATTATAATAGCAAAGAAATTTGTTAAACCAAAAAAATTGAAGTGAAAGTAAAAAAAACTGTATTTATTCTTAAACTTATTTTTACAGTAAAGTGTGAACTAATGTATTTTTCCCCTGCCAATTGAAGCCTCCTATTCTTGTACATGGGACTTAGAAAAATAGAGCAACAGAGTTGTGATGTGTTGTGAATCAGATTTTATAGTAGAAGTTGAAATGAGGTAAGAGAAGCAATTCCATTATGTCATGGAATATGCAAGCAATTACCATTCATTCCAGTGGCTATCTTCTGAACTGTAAACTGTTTGGCCAGTAGCTTTAAGGGCCTGTCCCACTTGGGCGTCATTTGCGTGTCACGCAGGTGGCGCGCGAAGATTTTGTGAATCCCAAAATCCTGGTGCGCCGCGCGCCACTGTCCACATCACCGCGCCTCACCGCGCGCGTTGTGACGCGTAAATGATGTCACGCAACGATGCCCAAGTGGGACAGGCCCTTCACGTCTAAGTGCCGGCCAGTGTCACTGCATTGAGGGGGGAATAAGAGATGGAAAGATGCGGGCATTGATGGATAAGATGGATGGTTTAATGTCCACTATCCCATCATGTAATGCATGGAATCAAAAGAGAGGACAAAAACAACACGGAATGCGCAGGGTCCAGTTTTACAGCAGCACATCTCCCACTGTCTCTTTTTCCTTTCCAAGGACTTTATTCAGCAATTGCATTTTACAGTGTACCAAAAGTACATAAACGTTCAATGGTTCATACATCAAGCAGTCATTATAGTATAATGGTGCAATAATTATTTACTAAGCTCTCGACCCTCTCGGCGACCAGCGTTCACGGAAGGGACACGCGAGCATGGGCGTAGGCCCGGAAGAGGGGCAGGCAGCCGACTCTGGTGTGACCATCGACCGCCCAAAACCCGAGGAGCAGCCCCTTCAGATATTCATACAGGGGCAGCTCCATATACAGGTGGAACACGGTCTCTTCCGCGTTGCAAGAGGCGGCCGGCAAGCCCGTGAACCGACTCAAAAGTCTCTCTTTTTTTCCTCCCCCCTCTCATTGCCCTTCGGTGAACCACTCTCATACATGAACCTGAACTAACTTCTGGGCTTACTGGTGCCTGCCTTTATAAAGGTAAGAAATCATGTGTTGAATCAGGTGGTCAATAGTGCTGCTCTGAAATTCATACTATAACCAATGGCAGGGGACTGCATCCCCCACCCCCCTAGGAACAAAGCGCTATCAGCCGCAGACTGGCGTGTAAAGCAATACACAGCGCCACAGACTTGCCGTGTAAAGGTAATACACACAGCGCTGCTGGTTTGGCGCGCAAAGGTTTATTCAGCAATATTCAGAGGTTTATTCAGGTTTCAGGTTTATTTAGAGCGCTGTGGGGTGAACGTGTGGGAATTTAAACAGCTGTCGGCTGTAGCGCTATGGGTTCTAAATATCGAGCTACTGGCTGCAGCACTATGGGCTTTAAACATAGCGCTATGGCCACAACGCTATGAGTCACAGACGGTTCGGGAAAATACTCATATAACATGGGGAGGGGGAGAAAAGGGAATATCTCAGATATGCTATTTACATAACCACTTGGTTGATAGGTTAATGAGGGCAGTTAAAGAACAAGAAATGGCTGCAAAATGCAATTCTCAGCTATTGCTGAACCAAAGGAAAAATGTTTGAAATGCTCAGCAGATCAATCAGTGAATATGGAGAGGAAAAATAAGAAATATTAATGTTTAAAGTGTTAGAGCAGATCTGGCCCGTTTTGATAAACAAAAAGCGAGTTACCTTAAATTGTTGAATTCAATATCAGAATGAAGGCTGTAACGTATCCAGAAAGACGATGAGCTGATGCTCCATACGCTAATGTTGAGAAATGTTGGAACAGTGCAGGAGGTGACATACAGATGACACTATAGTATTTTGCCCTGGATTTTATGTGCTTCAATTTTTAATAACGCTAGCTGGTTTAAAAAAACCCCATCAAACTGGGTTGTCTTTTGTTGCATTTATATGACATGTGGTAGAACTCTAAAACTGCAGCAAGACTCCGATATAGCTCCAAACCTGGATCCGAAGGAAAGCACTACGACATTTCTTGAAGATATTTTGCAATATCGCTTCCGATTCACTTCTAATGTGGATCCTGTTTTCTTATTAGTTACAAGTTTAAATTCTGTGAGCAGAATTCTGATACGTATATCCAAATAATAGATTTTTTATTGTAGTGTGGACAGTGCCAACTACCATGTATGGTGGCAGCTTTGAGGGTTGCAAAAATACACCAGGTATAATGAATAGTTTACAATCCAGAATATAGTACTCCTATTCATTCCTATTCAGATAAATTCTTGCTGGGTGGATTTATGCTTTGGATGTATTTACATTCAACCCTCCAGTTGTAGAAGACTGGCAATTTAGCACTATTTGGGATTCATTTAAGAACTGTGGAGGTAGGTTTTCCACGTCGAGTGATACAGCATGGAAATGTGCCCAATTTGATCATGCCAAAAAGCCCCATTCAAGCTAGTTCCATTTGTCTGTTCTTGGCCTCTTCACTCTAAATCTTTCCTATCCATGTTTTTTTTTTAAATGTACTTAATGTTCCTGCCTCAACTACTTTCTCTGGCAGCTCGTTCTATAAACCCACCCTCTGCATGAAATAGTTGCCCCTCAAGTTCCAGTTAAATCTTTCTCCTCTCATCTTAAGCCTGTATCCTCTAGTTCTTATATTCTAATACTTTATGCATTAACTTTATTCCTGTCATGATTTTATACAACTGTAAGGTTACCCTTTACTCCTGCTCTATAAGAATTAAAGTCCTAGCCTGCCCAATCACTCCCTACAGCTCGAGTCTGGGCAATATCCTCAAATCTTTTCTGCACCTTTTACTTTTACAGCTGGGTATATTGTTCTCTAGTCCATGTACCTTTATGTACCTCAAGAGCATAGTTGTCTTTAACTTGGGTTGTACAGTCAGCAACAGACTGGTTCCACCAAGATTCAGCAACAGGCTGGGTTCCACCAAGATGGAGGACAGAAAGCCATAGGAGATCCTTCTTCCCTTTGGCTATCAAACTGTACAACTCCTCCCCCTCTGTAGTGGGGTAGACTGAGTGACTCTTTCTCCCCCCCCCCCCCACATATATACACACACACACACAATCTTTGCACATCCCCAATCCTTTCCACTCGTCACTTTAATTTCATGTATTTTGTGTTTTTACGACAGATCAATTTCCCTCCTAGGATAAATGAAGTTCTATCGTATCGTACTTTTCTGTAACACTATATTCTGTGCTCTTGCTTATTTTCTATTTTCACTACCTGGTATCTTTCCTACAGCAAGGTGACCAAATCTGAACACAACACTGCAAGTGCATTCTACCATCATCATGTATAACTGTAACATAATGTCCCAACTTCTTTATTTGGCCATCCTGCAGTGCTACTTTCTGGGAAATATGTACTTGAACTCCCAGATTCCTCTGCTCTCCAGCACATCCCAGAGTATCAATCACCGAGAAAGATCTGCTCTGGTTTGATTGCACTGTGATCCGAATTAAACCCCTTTAGCCATTCCTCAGTTCACTTTTCATGATCCCACTGTAATTCTTGATAACCGTCCTCGTTGTTTACGATACCACATTTTTATGTCATTTGCAAACTTATTAATTATGTCTTGTGCATCTCATCTAAATTGTTGATAAAGATGACAAGTAACAATATGTCCAGCATCCAATTCTCGAGGCACACCACTAATCACTGTTCCATTATCTTTCCACAATTACAATTGTCAACATTTATAAAATGTTTCTATCTTCTACCAAGATGAATAACCTCACTTTGGCCTAGTTGTACATTATTTCCCATTCTCGCCCGTTTTTATCTTTTTTGCATTCTCGCTATCTAAATATATCATTGGATATATTACACTGTCTTTTCATCAGTATTTTATTTCGACATTCTTTCCTGTTATCAAATGGAATGGATATCGACATAGACCTTTCCCAAGAAATCTTCCACTTGTTGTGACTAGATGACTCAGTAATTTCCATTATAAATGGATCTCTAATTTAAGTCTCTCGGGGAAATCTGTCATGATGTTAACAGTTAAATTGTTTTTGCTAGGTAAATTTTGCTGAGTAATTGTCCTATGACATCAAGTTAGAGTACAATGGTTTGCAAATGTAGTTGTCATTTACAACAGAACCCAAAAGCAGAAAAAAAGTTTTCTGGATTTGATTCTGGAAGATAGTCCTGGACAAAAGCTTACTTAAACACACAACACAGAATTTTTCGTTTTTTGTAATTTAAAATAAAATTGTTTTAGCAGTGATTTTCTTTCTGCTGAATGCAACATTTTATCAAATGGGATTAATACCCAAAAATGTTTTGAAACCTTGTAATGGTGATACATCTATAATGTCAGTGCAAAGCAAATTAGAAAGTTAAAAAAAAAAAAGAAATATGGAGCTGTTATAACTTTAATTTCTGATGTAAGGATCATCATACCTCCAGATTCAGGGACTGTTTCTTCCCAGCTGGTTTGAACGGTCCTCTCATCAGCTAATGCGGTCCTGACGTCCCATCTACCTCATTGGAGACTTCTGAACTATCTTTAATTGGTCTTCGTCGGACATTATCTTGTACCAAATGTTGGAACCTTTATCTGTGTGCACTGTGGACAGCTTGATTGTAATCGTGTATATTCTTTTCCTTTACTGGATTGCACGCAAAAAAAAGCTTTTCACTGCACCTCTGCACACGTGACAATAATAATCTAAACTAAACGTAAACCATCACATCCTTGAAGGCCAATAGGGATGGGCAATAAATGTTGACATTGCCTGCAACCCTGAGGAAAAAAATGTAGTTGAATGTAGATTAGTTTTGAAGTCTGAGGAAAATTCTCTTCTGAATTCTCTTCATTTACAGCTGCATATATTGGCAATGTAATGTGTGCCATGTCTGTTGGCCATGTAATTGTGTGCAGCTTAATAGTGCAGTTGTTTTTAACTTGGGTTGTACTGTTTGCAGCTCTATATTCTACATTCTTGTTTATTTTCTCTTTTACCTGACGTATTAATGTAAAGTGTGATCTGTTTGGATAGTACGCAGTCAATGTTTTTCACTAAGTTGCTACAGATGACAATCAAAAACCAATTCCACAAAATAAACAACAAAACGTATCAAAAGAGCCTTGGGCCACCATATTTACATTTTGATGTATCACCCTTGCTGTTCTTTATTCAAACTTGTCCTTTAAAATGTGCAGTTTGTTTCCAGAAACCTGCACAGTCCTTTTGCTTCTATTGATCTAAATAATCGATTTTTCCATGGGATATCCTGTTTCTTAAAACAAAATACTTTGTCAAATCACTAACTTGCATGTTCTTGTAGTGCTTATTATTATGAGCATTCAGATAAAAAATATTTGCTTATGTAAAGCATGAAGATTGATATAATAGAAATGAGAATGATGCATAAAATTTTAATTTTCTGCATAACCATTTCTTGATTTTGAGATTAACTAGGCACCATTCATGCAACATTCCCTGTAAATTATTTGAACATAAATTTAATCAATGTATAGTAGATTAACTGTTATTTTTGATTAGTGGGTAGATTTTTCTGCCTGCATCACATTGTTAATTGTTATATTCCTATTCCATGCCTTGAAGTGCTTCCATTCATATGCTGTAACTGAATATTTTAATCAATACATTCATTTTTGTTGTGTCATTGTGTTCACTTGGCTTGGTTGGTTCTATTTAATTTGAAACTGGCATCCTGCCCAATGATCTGAACTAATTCATTACTATTTTGGAATGGCAATGGTTTGGATTTTTCACTTTTATTTCTGGCTCATGGACATCATCGGCATGTATCTCTTGGCTTTAATTGGCCTTGGGTTGGTGGTGAGCCTCCTTCATAAATTGCTACAGTTCTTAAGGTTCTTCTACATTGCTTTTAGGGTATTTCAAAGTTGTGGAAAGGATGTGAATTAAACTGTTTTGTTTTGAATTATGTGCTTTTAGAATGTGGTTGAAACTATCCTTGTTCATGTATGAGAGAACCTTTCTGTCTTGCTCATCTGCTACATTGGCAAATGAAATGTTTTACAAGTCATGAAGCAGGTTATTTGCTCAAGAATTTGTTTTGTCATGTTATGTAGGGTTAACTTAATTCATTATCTGGTCAATGGTGTTCTCCAAGATGACCATTGTTTGGGCATTTGGTTATATTAATATCACTGAATGTGAAGCTAAAAATGGTCAGATGGTTTAGTTTAGTTTAGTTTAGAGATACAGCGCTGAAACAGGGCCTTTGGCCCACCGAGTCCTAACCAACCAGCGATCAATGCACATTAACACTACCCTACCTATTCGGGACATTTTTTTCATTTATACCAAGCCAATTAACCTACAATCCTGTACGTCTTTGGAGTGTGGGAGAAAACCGAAGATCTCCGGGAAAACCCACAGAGGTTACGGGAAAAACATATGGACAGCACCCGTAGTCGGGATCGTACGAGAGTGTCTGACGCTTTAAGGCAGTAGCTCTACCGCTGCGCCACCGTGCCGCACAAATGTTTATTGTCTACTATGTATTTATGCAGTGACTGTTATGCAGTGAATTTTATCATCACCACTTCTGACTTTACAAGTGGGGGTGATCCTGTCCCAATAAAGTGTGTACTGATGTCTGGGACCAGATTGGCCTTGAACAATTACAAGTATAATCTTATGCAAGCTGCCCTCTGACAACTTCTATTTTACTGAAATTGTTACAGCATTCAGTCCGATGTTCAAGTCGAGGGCAGTCACAACCAACACTGAAGTCCAGCTTATTATCTATATTTGTTCGTAGGCTGTAATGCTATCTCCATCCAGAACTGGTTATACTCTAAATTGAATGAGTGAATAAGTTTATTGGCCAAGTAATCATATACAAGGAATTTGCCTTTGTGCTCTGCCCGCATGTGACATGACATACAGTGACAGTTACGAATGACACATAAAACATTAAACATTAATAATAAAACATAATTGATCAAACATATGAATTAAATAAAATACCAGAGCAAAAAGGGGCTACAGATTTTTGGTTATTGAATAGAGCTACTACTCGTGGAAAAAAGCTGTTTTCATGCCTGGCTGTGGTAGTTTTAACAGTCCGGAGTCACCTTCCGGAGGGAAGTGATTCAAAGAGTTTGCGGCCAGGGTGAGAGGGGTCAGAGATGATCTTACCCGCTCGCTTCCTGGCCCTTGCAGTGTACAGTTCGTCAATGGAGGGAAGATTGCAGCTCCCCCTACATCAGTCTGAAGATGGGTTTCGGCACGAAATGTTGCCTATTTCCTTCACTCCATAGGTGCTGCTGCACCCGCTGAGCTTCTCCAGCACTTTTGTCTACCTTCGATTTTCCAGCATCTGCAGTTCCTTCTTGAACACTGTCTACTCCACTGTGAAACCTCCTTGAGGTATGCCTACTTTGAAGAAGTTCCCCCCTTCCCTCCGAAGACAGTTTTACATCCTCCTCTATAACTGCTCCCCCTCTTTGACTCCCCCTTCCCTCCAACTCTGCGACCACATTCTAACCCAGACCCGATACCACAGCCACATTTGCTTCCCCCTACATCAGTCTGAAGAAGGGTTTCGTCCTGAAACGTTGCCTATTTCCTTCGCTCCATAGATGCTACTGCACCCGCTGAGTTTCTCCAGCACTTTTGTCTACAGCCAGTAACCTTCCCAGCTGATTGGACGTTTTGCTGCAGCCTCCAGATGTCGTGCTTGGTGGCCGAGCCAAACCAGACCATGATGGAGATGGTGAGGACAGACTCTATGATGGCAGTATAGAAATTGGCAGCCAATGAGTATCTTTGAACGGGTCATTTAATGCCACTGTTGACAATACCTTCCATCACTGTCTGATGATTGTTTATTGCCTAATGCATCTGCTATTGCCTTTGTTTTGTACTGCATTTAACGTGCAGGACATCAAGCACATTTTCATTTTATCAAGTCAAAGGAGTTCTGTGGCTGACTTGGCCACTGGTGTCATAAGCTTCAGAGCACAATAGTCAAGTACTCTGCTGAAGATTGAAGCCCTTAAAATATCCACCCACTCTCACCTTTCCAGTTAAAGTTGGTTGCAATTATTTCAGTGCAGATTTGTATAATGCATTATGATGTTGCTGACCAAAACTCTTGACGCCTGCATATATTCGGCAGCCAATGATTTGTCTCCAAATTGCCTAAAGATTTTCACTATCTATAAGGGGCATGAAGAATGTGATGGAATACTCCTCAGTAGCCTGGATAAGTAGAGCTCCAACAACATTCAAACTGGCGGTTGCTAGCCATCTTTAGTCCCTTTCTCATATATTCCATCCTTGACTTCCCCCAGTGGTAGATTGAGGCCACATGCAAATTCAACAAATGGCACCTCATATTGCTCTTGGGTAGCTTATAACCAAACATATGAGCATTGAATTCCCCAATTTCAAGTAATACTCCCCCCCCCACCACCAGTGCACACACCTCATCTCAGTTACCCTGCTCCATTTTTTGCCCCTGTATGCAACTCTTCCATCTCCTAGTCTCATATTTCCTTATCGCGTCTTTCGCCTTCCGTCCTATCCACCCACCAAATTTACATACCACTTCTCTTCTTTCCTTATCTGACTTCCTTTTGCCTCATTTTTACCTCCATCCTTTCATAGAAACATAGAAATTAGGTGCAGGAGTAGGCCATTCGGCCCTTCGAGCCTGTACCGCCATTCAATATGATCATGGCTGATCATCCAACTCAGTATCCCGTACCTGCCTTCTCTCCATACCCTCTGATCCCCTTAGCCACAAGAGCCACATCTTAATCTCTCTTAAATATAGCCAATGAACTGGCCTCGACTACCCTCTGTGGCAGAGAGTTCCAGAGATTCACCACTCTCTGTGTTTAAAAAGTTCTTCTCATCTCGGTTTTAAAGGATTTCCCCCTTATCCTTAAGCTGTGACCCCTTGTCCTGGACTTCCCCAACATCGGGAGCAATCTTCCTGCATCTAGCCTGTCCAACCCCTTAAGAATTATGTAAGCTTCTATAAGATCCCCTCTCAATCTCCTAAATTCTAGAGAGTATAAACCAAGTCTATCCAGTCTTTCTTCATAAGACAGTCCTGACATCCCAGGAATCAGTCTGGTGAACCTTCTCTGCACTCCCTCTATGGCAATAATGTCCTTCCTCAGATTTGGAGACCAAAACTGTACGCAATACTCCAGGTGTGGTCTCACCAAGACCCTGTACAACTGCAGAACCTCCCTGCTCCTCCTTACTCAAATCCTTTTGAAAGCTAAACAGCCATTCCCTTTCTTCACTGCCTGCCTGGCCTCTGCCACCTCTTTTCTTTTGATACTCTTTGAATTTTTCAAGTCCCATTCCCTCAAGTCACTTGATCCTGCTCCTCTCGGCTCCCACCCTATCTTCATTTTTTTATACAGTCTCTGCCCCTTTCCCTCTCTTTACTCCTATCCCTTTTTTTTTTCCCCTCATCTTCCTCCCTCTCTCCCTCCTCGCTTTTTTCCCTTGTTGTCTCCCTTTCTTCCCCTTTTGTCTTTTCTACTCCTTTCTACTTCACCATTCTCTTTCCCTTCTCAAGATCCTCTTTCTCCTCCTTTTATCTTCTCACATGCCAATCTCCCTACCCCTCTACTTCAGCTCTTCTTCTCTTTTCCTTTTCCCTCTTCCTTCCTACCTCTGTTCCCTCTTTCTTCTCCTCCCTCTCCATCTCCCTCCTCTTCCTCTTCTTTCCCTCTCCTCCCCTTTTTCTCTCCCTCTCATGCTATGAATTTCCCTCTCCTTTATCTTTCATTTTTTGTAGTCCCTAACATTACCCCCCCCCCTGCCCTTCCAGGGAAAGCCATCCCCTCTCCTTTTTCTCTTTCTTTCTTTTTTCTCTTCTCTCTTCTTCTCCTCTTCCTTCCCCTCCCTTTCTTCCCTTTTTTCGCCCCCCTTCTTTTCCTTTCCTTTCTCTCTCCTTCCTCCCTCTTCTCTCTACCATTCCTTCCTTTCTTGACTCTTCCTCCCTTTCCTCTTCCTTTCCCCCACCCTCTTCTTTTCCTTCCCTTTCCCCTTCTCCATTTTTTTTCCCCTTCCTCTCTCCCCCTCCCTTTCCTCTCCCCCCCTCCTCCCTCTTTTCCTCTCTACCCAACTCCCCCTTCCCTCTCCTCTCTTTTTTCCTTCCTTAATTCCTTTCCCCCCCCCTTTCCCTCTCCTTTGTTTTCCCTCTCCCCTCATCTTTCCTCTCCCTCTCTCCTCCTCTTCCTTCCTCCTTTCTCTTTCTTCTCTTCCCCTCCTTTTCTCTTCCCCTTTCCTTTCCTCTCCTCCTTTCCCTCCATAAAATCCTCTCTCCTTTTGTCCTTTCCTTTTTCTCTCTTCTTTCTTCTCTTCCTCTTTCTTTCCTCCCTTTCCTCACCTTCTCCCATCCCTTCCCTCCTCCTTTCCCCTCTTCTTCTCCCCCCTTCCTCCCTTCTCCTCCCTCTTATTACCATTGTGTCCCACCAAAGAGTCCATACTTCTCAGCTTCCTGGCATAAATCCAGTCTTTTCCCGCTATCTCATCCTCATATTCCACCTCTGCAGTTTCCATGCCCATATTTGGGTAACTGATTTTTAAATAAAGTTTCTCCAGTACTTTATGTTTTGCTCAAGATTCCACATCTGCAGTTTATTGTGCCCATATTTGGTAACTGATTTTTAAAAAAGTAGCAAATTCCGTGTTTGACTACATTCGGTGGGAGCGAGCCAAAATTACGGGTCCTGTTGCAACGAATGGGAGTGGAAGAGTGGAATATTTGCAAACAGTCTTGAACTTTAAGTAATCCCCCTACCCTAGTCCAGTACTAGTTTCACTGTTGTCCTGGTGAGTTTCATTGTCTGTATAATTCGTTATCAACTAGCCCAGAGCCAACAATGGACCATTTCCTTGATCATCCTTACTTTTGGCATATCTTGCATTAATTTGCTTTATATCACCATCTCTATCTCTTGTTTCCCTTTTCCCCTGACCCTTAGTCTGAAGAAGGGTCTCGATCCAAAACATCACATCCTAATTTCTCCAAAGGTGCTGCCTGATCCACTGAGTTTACTCCAGCTCTTTATGCCTAGTGTCTGGTTTAAACCAGCATCTGCAGTTCCTCCCTGTACAATATACGCAAATATATACTGGATAGCATATGCAGATGCATGTATGAGACATTAACATAATTGCCACACTAGGGGGTGCATAGGATGACTATATTCCCCATGTAACACGCCCTTATCAGCCATGTCCTTGTTGTTGATCCGGGTGTTTCGGGGAGGTTTGAGGAGGGGGGGGGGAAGCTGCCAGAGAACATCTCCCAGCATGCTCCGCGCTATTGTTGACGTCCCCGGTGACGCGAGCGAGGCGCTGTGCCAATGGGAGAGACGCTGTGGTTGGTTGTCATGCGGCGGGCGGCCAATGGGGTGCGGGCTGTGGGAGGCCGGGTCCCGCCCCCCGCCCCTGGGGAGAGGGGGGGGGGAGGTAATCTCGGTAATGGCGGCGGAGCTGGTGAGTAAAGCTGGGCGAATGTCAACAAGCGGCGGCGCTCGCTGCGGGGCGCCGCCGAGCCTCGCCCGCACTGTAGACCACCGCGGGAGCGCCGACAATTGCGCGGCGGCGGGTGTAGGCGGCCAGGTTGGGCGGATGGGGGTTTGTGGCAGCACCGACGCGTCGTCGCTGGTTGTTTATAAGTTTGTTGTTTTTAATGGGCGACATCTGTCCATTCATTTCATGGCAGCTCGGTGGACCCGCCGCCCCCTCTAACGTCCCCGTCGCGCACATACTCTCTCCGCCTCCGCCACTTGTCACTAGCGCCAGCCTGTCTTGTCGAAGTTTTTTGTGGGAGAAATGAATTGAAATATGTCGGTCGATCGCGGAATGAATGTTCGCAGGGCAACTGGTGGCCATTGCCAAACTCTCTTATTCTTGCATTTTAGTCCTTTAATTCAATTTAAAGTAATGTATTGTCGTCGAGTGAAAGGGAAAGATAATAAATTACCACGGGCTGTTTATAAATTAAAAAAATATATATATATATGACTCGTAACTTTTTGGAGTAAAACATTGCAAAAGTCCCAGGAGACATTTCATGTACTTTATCGTGTAATTTTACGTTGCGGTGTACAATTAGCCCAACCGTTGTTGAAAGAAAAGAGCGCTTAGTAGTTTCTCTAAAACTTCGTGCGAAGACTGATTTGTTGTTAAATTCCCCTGTTACGCAGTTCTGAATGAATGAGCTGACACGCAGGCGTACTGCTGTCTGCTTAGGGTGTGTAAGCATCACATGATGGTGTATTTAAAGGCTCTGCGTGTTTGTGGGCAGGCTGCAGGCATTTGTTCACCGTGTGTCATTTCTCCCTTATTAATGATGGATCTCAATGAAAAGACAAATGTCGCAATTTTGTTTACCTTGCATTTTTAATGAATTTCCCCCACCGCTGTTTCGAATTTGCCTCCTTTCGTTTTCAACCTGTTTACACTTTAGTCGTTAAAAATGAGGACTTAAGTTTAAAGTGACGCAGTTCGCAAATACACTTAAAAGTTAACGGGATTTCGTTTCTGAACTACAGGAATCAAAATGAGTCCCGATTTAGGCAAAGATGTTGGAAAAGACGAGATGTTAGTTTTTAACATATGTTTAACATACGGCTTTGTTTGAATAACATTCTCCTCTCCCACAAATCTGACTTTAATAGTCAATCATATATTAAGTGGAGACGCGGGTTCTAAGCATATTTGAAGACTAGGGTTTTTGTAATCTCAATAATAGTAACAAAAATGTGTAACATTAAATGCATGTAAGGGATAGGTAACGCTGTGCAGATCAGAAAACTGGAAAATAACAGGAACATTCTTGCAAAAAGAAAGTTTTTCGTGATTGAATCGCAAGTGGTTGCAGCAAAAAGGCTACACTTATAACCGTAGAAGGCTATCTATCATCTTGATTATTGTTTACTAATTTACAATGAATGGATTAGTTCTGTATAAGTGGCAACTGGGAACATGATATATATGTCCGACCTCCTTCCGAATACCATATTTTGAATGGAGGATATTATAAGAAACATGGCATTTGTGGATTCTGAAAGAGAAGCATCTGTGTTTAAATAGGCTGCAGGGTGGATAGAATTTGGAATATAATTTTGCTTTTTGTATGTGGAAATGTTGCTGCAAAGATGTAAGAAATAATTATAAATACCATGTAAAAGTTTAGTATGCAGTGATTACTACATTTGGACATCAATATTTATGACAGCAGATTTAAAATATTCTAACGGTAATTGTGATTTTCTATTAACTATTTTGAAGCGTGTGACTGCACACTCTCAATATTAGTCAGAAGTGTCCAAGCGGTGGCACTTTAAACTGCATTTTTGTTCACTGATTTGCCCTAATAATTAATGTAATCAAAGTAGTTGAGATCTTATTGGCACATTGCCATAAACTGAAGAGCTGATGCATTTAATCATGAAATTCCTAAATCGGGAAAAATGGTTGTAAGAAATGTAATCGGAGTAAATAATGAATTAAAAAATACAACATTTATTCAATAAATGTAACAGTTGCATGCAATGTGCCATAATCATGCCATGGGAATCATGCCAAAGTCTGCATGGGAATAGTTGTATTGGCTTCAGATGTATATTATAAAGATTTAAATTATTACTGCATGACATTGGCCACACCAGTTCAGTATAAAAGTAAAGTCACTTTAAATTGATTTTCAACAGTATAGTTAAATTATGGAGTGCTCACAAAATTCTCGTTCTGATATATCCATGTTGCTGAAGTTGCTTGATATAGTGTAGGAAAAATTATGTTACAGCAAAGTTCAGTGTCTTCAGGGTTAACAAAACTTTACTTTCAGTGCTTTGGGCCTGAATTCCCTGTACCTATGTCCTACACCCTATCTCAAAGCAGCAACAAGATTATTAAATCAGCAGTGAAGTTTCTGTCCTAGGTTAATAGAGATGAAAATTGTTATATGGCCTTCCAAAGTTGGGAAGGGGTAGATTTAATAGAGCTAATGCCTTTCAAATTTCAAATTCAGAGTTTCTATTTGTAGAGTTTTTTGGGCATGATGCCAGTAGTGCAAAAAGTGTCGGGAAAGAGAAATATATTTCAAATGTTCTTTAGTGAACACTTCAAGCCTAAAAGGCAGTATTTTCCACTTCATTAATAGGTACCATGAAGTTTGTTACCTCTAATGGAGTACATTTGAAATTACAATAATTCACCTTTATTAGCCCAATTGCAATTTATGCCAAATAAATTATTGCCAATGTATATACAGATATATTGCATTATATCTTTGTTTGTGATATTTTTTTCCAACATGGGGATAGATGGCATAACCTTTTAAAGTCTAGTTTATTTCACTTTTGATTTTTTTTTAAGTGTTAGTAAAACATTTGGAAATAAAATATGGAACATACACCAATACAGCATAAGAATAGGTTCTTCGGCCCATGATATCTGTGCCGAGCATAATGCCAAATTAAACTAATCCTTCTGCCTTCACATAATCCGTATCCCTTCATTTCCTGCATATTTATGTACTGTTCTAAAAGCCACTATCTGCTTCCACCATCACTCCTGTCAGTGCATTCCAAGCAGCTACAATAAACTTGCCCTGCATATCTCCTTCAAACTTTTTTCCCCTCTCTCCTTAAAGCTATGCCCTCTAGTATTTGACATTTCCGTGCTCTGATAAAGATTCTGACAGTCTACCGAATTTATGACTCATTTTATAAACTTCTATCAGGTCTTCTCTCAGCCTCCAATTCTCCAAAGAAAACAATTTGAGTTTGTTCCACCTGCCCGTATAGTTTACACCTTTCCCAAAGACTATATTCTTCCTGTAATATAGCCACCAGAACCGCACACCATATTCCAAATGGCCAAAGCAAAGTCCTATAAATATGCAACATAACTTCCTGACTCTCAGACTCCGTGCCCCCCCCATCTGATAATGGCAAACATACTTTCTTTACCACTCTTTCTATTTGAGCTGCTTCTTTCAGGGAGCTATGGACATAGATTCCATGATATCCCGTATACATGAATGCTATTAAGGTCCTGCCATTACCTGTTGTCGTTGCCCTTACATTTGACCTTCAAAAGGGCAATACGTCCCACGTGCCTGGATTAAACTCCATCTGCCATTTCTCTGCTCGTTTCTGTAACTGATCTATGTCTGGTTGTATCGTTTGACAACCTTTTTTACTGTCCTTAATCCACCAATTTTCATGGAATCTATAAATTTACCAAACAACCCATTTACATTTTTGTCCAAGTCATGTGTATATATCATAAACAACAGAGGTCCCAGCACTGATCCTTGAAGAACACCATTTGGAAAGGAAGAAGATGGGAAAATTGAATGTGAGCAGAAAGGAGGCCAAAGAAACACGTATTTGGCATGCAATGTGTACCAAACTCAACATTACAGGATTTCTATTGGGATAAAGAGAACAACTCAAAAGTTACTTCAGAGATTTACAAGCAAACTAGAAGGCTGTAAGGGAAAAAAACCCTCCCCACAGTAAACAGGCACTATCGTCTCTTAAGAAGATACATCCCTGTGGGTGGCTATTGAAATTAACTAGAATCACATATTTTGACACATGAAATAATACTCCATTAAACAATGTAATATGCTGCCTTTAGTATGTTAAGCTTGTATATGGAAGGGAGAGGAGGTGAGTAGCCCAGAGGGGGAAAAGCATACCGACCGACTGGCAATAGAACCATCTCACGCACATGGAATCCTCTCTGTCACCAAAGGATAGGACTGGTGCGACAAGTTTGATCACCGCCCAATTTTTTTTCTGTCAGTAAAATCCTTGCTCTTTCATCCTGTCTTTGTGGTGGCTAAGATAAGCGTTTAATATGTTCTTTATTTTTGAAAAGTCTGTGTGAGTGAGAAATGACGGGACACAACTGTTTTTAAATCTCGGTTTTCTATAACGTAGTTAGTTTCATAGGAACATGAAATTGTGTTATAGCCGAACTACCTGAGTGCAAAGCTCAGTTTTAGTATCGCCAATGCTTTATAATGTGGAAGAAATATATTTGGAAATTGAGTTTGATTTGTAATGGGGCAGAGGTGGCAAGATAAATTTGTACAAGAAGATGCCATTTCTATGCCAAATGACATCCATAGTGTTTAAAACGCGTTGAATATTTAGTGTAGGAAAGCATCTCCAGAGATGCTGCCTGTTCTGTTTTTGTGTGACCCATTCTTTCTCTCCAGAGATGCTACCTGTCCCGCTTTTGTGTGACCCATTCCTTCTCTCCAGAGATGCTGCCTGTCCCGCTGAGTTACTCCAGCATTTTGTGTCTACCTATGAATATTTAGTCTTCACTTTGTCACTTCGATTGTTATAACTCAGATTCACCTTGTTTTTCCTCATTCTGAAGCAAAAAATAACCAATAAAATTTCTGAGACATGGTTCAGAGAACAATTTGAAACGTATAAAATATTACAAAAGCTAGATCTCCAAAAGAAAACAGGGAATACTGGTTAATTTACTGTTAATTTAGTTTTCTTTCCATTCACTAATTCTTTTTATTATCAAGATTAATGATGCTTAGCCATCTGTGGCAGTCTTTTGGAGAGTTGTTTTCTTGCAAGTCTTCAGCATTAGCTTTGTTTTTTGCTTGAATGACAATATTTGCAAAGTGAAAATAATCTAGCTGATACTGTCTGAAGAAGGGTCTTGACCCGAAATGTCACCATCCCTTCTCTCCAGAGATGCTGCCTGGCCGGCTGAGTTACTCCAGCTTTTTGTGTCTATCTTCGGTTTAAACTAGCATCTGTAGTTCCATCTTACACACTAGCTAATACTATAGTTAATACTAAGATCTTGAAACCCAGAGACATAGTAGCATAAAGAGATGCTTAAGAAAGAACTGCAGGTGCTGGAAAAATCAACAGTAGACAAAAATGCTGGAGAAACTCAGCGGGTGAGGCATGACGCAGCATCTATGGAACGAAGGAAGAGGTGACGTTTCAGGTCGAGACCCTTCTTCAAACTGATGTGGGGGTGGGGGGGGGGGGGGGGGGGGTGTGAAGGAGAAAGGAAGAGGAGGAGACAGTGGGGCTGTTGGAGAGCTGGGAAGAAAGCAAGGACTACCTGCAATTGGAGAAGTCAATGTTCATACTGCTGGGGTGTAAACTACCCAAGCTAAATATGACGTGCTTCTCCTCCAATTTGCGGCGGGACTCACTCTGGCCATGGAGGAGGCCCATGACAGAAAGGTCGGATAAGGAATGGGAGGGGGTTAAGGTGCTGAACCACCGGGAGATCAGGTTGGTTAATGCGAACTGTGCGGAGGTGTTGGGCGAAGCGATCGCCAAGCCTACGCTTGGTCTCACCCGATGTAGAGCAGTTGACACCTAGAGCAGCGGCTGCAATAGATGAGGTTGGAGGAGGTGCAGGTGAACCTCTGCATCACCTGGAAAGGCTGCTTGGGTCCTTGGATGGAGTCGTGGGGAGGAGGTAATGCGACAAGTGTCGCATTTCCTGCGGTTGCAAGGGAAAGTATCAGTGGAGGGGGTGGTTTGAGTGGGAAGGGACAAATTGACCAGGGAGTTACGGATGGAGCGGTCTCTACGGAAAGCCGAATAGGGAGGAGATGGGAAGATGTGGCCAGTGGTGGGATCCCGTTGGAGGTGACGAAAATGTCAGAGGATTATCTGTTGTATGTGACGGCTGGTAGTGTGGAAGGTGAGCACAAGGGGCACTCTGTCCTTGTCACGAGTGGGGGGATGGGGAGTGAGAGCGGAGCTACGGGATATAGAGGAGACCCTGGTGAAAGCCTCATCTATAGATGCAGTTAATTAAGAAGAGCAGTCTCTTCTCAGTATTCGTGGTAAGAATGTTTTACAATGTATTTAAATGATATGTTGCTTTATTTATGAAGCAAAATGTAGCGACTGCAAACTAATACAACTGGCATTCATTTGGCCTATGACATTTGAATAGGTCATGCTTTTCATACTATGCTCTTGCAACTGACATCAAAAGCAGGGCTCTCGCTTAACTTTTTTTCCCTGCTGCCAGCCGGGCAATCTTGGCAGCTTTTTAGGTTGCGGTGGTCATTTAAGATGGCTTGCATGACGCGTGCGATAATGTACTCGGACGAAGTGCGTACTTATCAGTCGGAATTATGCTCAATGAAGCATTCACATATTATTTCTGCTTCAAATAAAGTCACAAACTAAACATATTCACCAATCAAGACATGATATGCCTTGCACAATGACATGCAGCAAAATTATAATAGTATCTCAACTCTTTTTACACATTGCAATTAATGCAATTTTTATTATTTCTTTCCACTTCCAAACAAAAATGTGGTTGGATTATTCAGCGTATGATCATATATGCTTAACCATGCACACTACAGATTGATGCAAGCATGTTTTCTGTGAAGAACCGAAAATTATCATGACATGGCAATAGCATGGGTCGTTATTGCTATTGGTACAGAAGCACTCTCGCTTCCCACATAATTTATCCACAACAAAATATACAGGTTGCAAGGAATTTTTTAAAGGCATTTTATGATAATAGCTGTTAAAACTGACTATCCCCATCTGACAGGTTAAACATTACACTAACTAACAAGAGATGGCCAAAGGACATAAATGCAGCAAATGTTCTTTTGGTAATATATTTAAAGGTGTCAAGACGCCACATTACCGGACATTCAGATTAGATATATGTGTTGTGAACAGCAATGAAGATACCCAGTTTGTAAGCAACAAATTAAAAAAAAAATTGTTGATAACTGCTTTTTCCATCATTCCCACTTCAGAATTAACATTAAAATTTCAACTGAAATATCTCCTGACCAAATTTGTGATGTGTATGACTGACTGTAGAAGTAAAACCTGGATAAATCCAACGTATAGTTGTGAATGTTACTCATTAAATAACTACAGTACTGATACTCCATATTAAGAGTATTGATTTGCCGTTAAAATGAATTCTGTAATAACGTGTCAACGGTAGCAGTGACAATCGAACACAGCGGTTTTAATATTTCATGTGTTCACAATTTAATTAATCCACCTTTATGGATTAAAACTAATAATAACATTGGGAATTAAAACACAGTTGATTGCATCCTGTTATCAAACATAGTCAATGGTTGTTCTGAAGACATTTCCAGCACAATAGGGTCGTGGGGAGGGGGGGGGGGGGGTGAATCAGTGCAGGATGGATAGGTGGCGGTGGGAGGAGTTGAGAAGGCAATCGGATTGAGGCAGGGGAATTAGTGCGTGTTGGTTTGAGTAGGTAAAATTGTGAGGGGAGAGCGCGGGGGATGATAGTGGGGTTGAATGGGGGTGATCTGTGCAGGATGGATGGATGGATGGGGGGAGCAGTGCAGGATGAAGAGGTGGAGCAGTGGGATGGATGGGAAGGGGGGTCAGTACAGGATCAATTGAAGTACCAGTGTAGGATTGATGGGGAGTGGCAGGAGAATCAATGCGAGGTGGATAGGGAGATCAGTGCAAGATGAATAGATGGGTGGGGAGGGGGGGGAGTAGATGAGGAGGGAGCACACGGGATGTCAGTGAGGACTGAATAGAGGCAGGAATGGAGATCAGTGCGGGATGGAGAGGAGGGGGTCTCAGGATGAGGGGGGCGTACAGGAGAGAGAGAGAGAGAGGGGAAGGAGCAGAGGAGGTGGGAAGGAAGGTTCAGCGCTCCTCGGACAACGCCGGCATCATCGCTGCCTTGGCCATCTCAGGCACGGAAATCGCTATCAAAATATGGAGGGGACAGGGGACACACAATATCTTGGCGGCCGCATGCGCACACTCACACACACGAGACTTCGAAGGCCCTGTGAACGGTAATTTCAGCTCAATCAAGCGCTAGATGCAGCTCAACTCTGCCTGCCATGCCTGGACTGATGACATATTTCCCGTAAATCCAGGCAGGGATAATATGGCGGGACAGGCAGAGTTGAGCTGGGTTTAGCGCTGCTTCTCAATCTGACTCCCAATGTCTCTGGCCAACCCCGGGCGTGTGGGGGGGGGGCTCTCAGGTGGGGACCTCTCAAAACGGGGGGAACATGTTCCACCCTGCCGCCCCTGCCTGTCCATCGCCAAATGCTGCTGCCAAAGGGAGAGGCAGTTGGGATCTCCTCGCCACGCCTCCCCTCCTCCTCCAACCAACAGGAAGGTGCGGGGCAGAGCGGTGCAGATGCTTCAGTCGGCGGAAGGGGGCCACCCCCTCCCTCCTCCCGGGAGGGTTTGTTTTGAAAGCGCCGTTGCGGAGTGGCAGGCAGCGGCCGCTAACAGGGCGGGAGGGAGGAGGTGGAGATGGAGCCGTCACCAATGCTGCTGCTGCTGTTTGGGGCCTGTCATTCGCTCCAACCCTCCGTCACGCCACTGAGTATCTTTCCCACTTATTACAGCCGTCGCCAACACAAAACGTCATGTTCCTTTTCTCCAGAGATGCTGCCTGACCCGCTGAGTTACTCCAGTTTTTTGCGTCTATCTTCGGTATCAACCAGTTTCTGCGTGTCAAGCCGGTCAAAATGACTCGGCGTTTAGACTGCCCGGCGGCACTTTGGGTGGTCAGTGGCACCCGGGCAACCGCTAATTTCGAGCCCTGCAAAAGGAATAAAGAAAAATTGTGAAGTAGGGGTGTCTGTTAGTGTCCAATTTGTCATCAAAGCAAATATAACCTGTCATTCAACGAGCTTCCTCATTTGCACTTATGCCTGTTGATAAAAGTCTGCTTTATTTTCTTTCTCCCATATTATGAATTAACATTCTTTAACAAAAAAAACAAGTCTTTTTATTAACAATATCACGTTTCTTAATTATGCTATGGTTCAATTGATTTAAGTAGGTACATTTTTCACTTAATGAAGTACATGATTTTAATCTGTTTTAAGTATAAATGTTAAAATAAGTTATCTTGTGAAAGTGATAATTGTGTGAACCTAAACTAACTGTACGTTAATGAAGAACAAATTAATAAAATAGTACATAATTTTCTTTTGTATAATATTTTGCATTTTTACACTTTTGATACTCCTTAAGAAAAATGAAGGTAGCAAGTCTTAATAGCAGTATTACAAATTTATGTGAGTATATTTATTATAGCTATTAAGGCTTTTTGAGAAAGGAAAGTAAGAACTGAATATATTACTTGAAAATGGGATTGAATTTTTCTGACCCTGGACCAATTACCGTATTTCCCGGCAATGAAGACGCACCTGCGTCGAAGAATCGCCACCTAGATTCTAGATCCCTCGCGTCCCCGTGACTAGCTGCAGTTCCCAGATCCCTCGCGTCCCCGGGACTGGATGTAGCACCCAGGTCGCCTGCGAGCCCGGGATTGGCTGTAGCGCCCAGGTCGCCTGCCCCGGGACTAGTAGAGAGAGAGAGAGCGAGCCCGGGACAGAACAGAACAGCCAGCCTTCCGCCCAGTAGCTGCCCGCCAACCACCACCTCCACCGTTGCGCCTGTTTTAAAGGACACCGTGACTAGCTGGCGGGCCAGCCGGCAGAAGGAGATGAGGTGGCGGCCGGTTCCGCTGTTCGGTCCCGGCGGCTGCTCGTAGCCACCTGAGCTACTTCCCTACCCGGCCACAATGCGGTGGCCCGCGCCGAGGGTGGGTGAGTGAGTTCCTGGCATGATCCCCGACCCTCTCCTTCTCAATGCTCCTGCCCTCCCCGCAACTTTACCCCTGGCCAGACTCCCCACACACTGTGGAAGGGACTCTTTCTCCCCATCCCCCCCCCCCCCCCCCCCCCCATTTCCCCACCCCCCCCCCCCCCAGCGGTACTGTCCTTTTACAGCCGCTTCCCATCAGCTGCCAGAAATGAGGGATAGACTTGTTATAGACATATAGACAACTTGGATAGACATCGTTCTTGATGTTGCTGCACTGAGGGATAGCCAAGTCTATCTTTTTTGACTAACAACATAACCTTCGGCCTCCAAGACGCAGGTAAATTTTCGTGCCTTATTTTTGAGTAATTTATACGGTAAACACTTCTTCCCCTGAATATTCTGCTTGCTTTTGACTCCGCTTTTGCAGTCATAGGAAATTAGCAAGTCTATTAAAAATAGAATGATTAAACGCAAAACATTGCGTAATAAATTCTATACTTTTTAATATGACCACGCTAATTTTTGATTAAAATGTATTTAATTTTTGCTGAATTTTATGAAGTTTATTATGATCGCAACAATAATCCAGTTAATATTAATTATTATTTGTTTTATTCAAGACAAATGAACTCCAATGGCGTAACATGGTGTGGGATATGAAAACAAAATATACACCAAACAGAGTACAGAAAGTTCAGTTTGTGGTCGACAAGAACCCTTCTGGCATGGATGAATCATTTGAGTTGTTAAAATGTAATGAAGATTTACCATCATCACCTGGAAATGCAAACAGTGATCAGGTTATGGAATATGGTGAGCTTTTTTAAAAAGATAGTTTTAGATTTATGATATTGTATTTTTGCAGACTTTTAGGATAAATTGTCAAAGTTGCAAAATTGGTAACTTAAAAAAAAATTCCCATAGTCAAATGCAGTAGTTTGTATTTGACTAATGTTTGTCACAGAGGTGAGTAATTCCACCATTAAATATATATTTTGTTTTAAAAATGTAGCATCTGACCAGGTGCAGTTTCTATCCCTCACTTACCTAATTTCCTTTTTGTTAGCTTTATTACTTTTATTTTGTTCTGTTAATTATCTCAAATGTGAGACTTGATGTTAATGCAAAACTAAACATCCCTAGAAATTGGAAAGTATTAAAATATAAGATGATTAAAGAGGTTTTTATTGGAACTGTTCAGCTAGGATGACCTATGATAAGCACACTGCCCCAATGCGACACCAAGAGTTGCATGCTGCAAACGTATTAAATCCAGTCAAATTGATATGGAACAATAATTGCAGATTATATTAACAAATTGATTTTCTTTTAAATACACTCTGAGGAAGTGTTTATTCTTAAATTGGTGTGGTTTGGGGTTTCTGAAAATATAACTAAATGCTTTTTTTTTAATATGGATTCTAAATGTTCTGGCGCTTTAAAACAAAAGTAGATAAATAGTTAAAATACTATCATTTGAATGTATGTGATGCATATTGGGCTTTTTCATCATGGTCAGGTTGTGGTAACAATTGAACAAAATCCCAGACTATTGAAGATTTCTGCTTAACGGGAAACACTATTCTCTTTGAATACAGGATAAACATGTGGTGTATACGTAAATCACATTTTGGTTAATCATGGGACATTCAAATGCTGAATAAGATTCTGTTAAGTCTTCACACAATAACATAATTGTCTACATCCAAATAGATCTTCACCCTCCGTCATCTTTCCTGCCCTCTCACCTCCCCACACCTTGCTCCTTAAATCTAAACTTGAATGTAAATAGTGGGAGGGAAGATTCTGATGGGGAACATTTAGAAAGTTAAAGAGAAAGGACAAATCGATAATCTTGAAGGGATAGGTGCACGAAAAACATATCAGTAGAGAAATATAATATTCAGCGAAAGGAACACTAGGAGAAGACACAATAAAAGGCTCTTTGGATGCACACAATGGTTCGAACAATAAGAATGAATTAATGACAGAAATAGACTTAATTGAGTGCAATCCATTGGCTATTACGGAGATGTGTTTGCAAAGGTGGAAATTAAATATCCCAGGATAATTAACCTGGAGAAGAGATAGGCAAAATGAGAAAGGAACTGAGAAATCCCAGATAAAAAATAATGGAATAAAAGCAGCAGAGGGGTAGGATCTTAACTCAGAACATAAAGAATTTGACAAAGAAGAACCAAATGCTGGAAAGAAAAGGGATGAGAGAAAATGGGAGGAGACCCATGAGAAACATAAACACAAAAGTGTAAAGGCTCTTTTATCTGTGAAATGGAAAATATTAGCTAAAGTTGAAGAGGGTCCGTCACACAGTCAGAGCAAAAATCATCTTTGGAAACAAAAAAAAGTGAAAATTTAATATTTTGCGTCTTCAGAGAAGAAGACATAGAAAACCTTTAGGAGATTGTGGAAAATTACAGAACAATCCCCAGAACCTGATCAACTTTTGTTTTAGGATTTTGAAGGAGATGGTTATAGTAATAGTAGATGCACTGGTTGTCATCTTCCAAAATTTCATTGATTCCAGAAATCTTCCTCCGCAATGGAAGGTAGCGAATGGAACCCCGCTGGTTTTGAAAAGAAGGGAGAGAAAATGCAGGGAAGGAAGAACCAGTTCACACGATTTCAGTGATAGGGAAAATGCTGGAATCCTTTATTAAGGATGTGGTGACAGGATACAGGTATTTCTGCTGTAGCTCGTTTCCATAACACGAATTAGATATGACGCAAGTGATAAATTAGGAATCACTTTTTACATTACGCGGGCTGAATTGGTTATAATGTGATTTGATCAGGAACTAGAAAACCACTTAAGTTACTTTGGAAATTGACATGCTGAGAAAAGGCTGTTTTGGACATAAACAGTTGAGGGAATAAAAAGCTGTTTCCATGTACCTCCCGCTGTAATCAGACACTATTGTCCCTTAAGAATGTATCAGCTACTTTAACCGCAGGCGGCCATTGAAATTGGCAAGAAACCTTTCTATTGACACTTCTGCCATAAAACAATTAAACAATGTAACATAGAGCCTTTGGTATTTTTTAGCTTGTAACAACAATAAATGGATTGCTATTGAAAAGACCCGGAAAAATAACTCTGTCATGCCCATACCCTCACTTTTTCCTCCATTGACACAATTTATTTATAACACACATTTTTATAACAACAGGAATTTTAGAAATACATCTGTTGCGTTTATAGCAGAATTACCTGTATAGGATTAGTCAAAGTCAGCATGAAAGGGAAATCGTGTTTGATTCATCTATTCGAATATGGTCATGTTGTATCCAGCATAAGCGATAAGGGAGGTCAGTTGATGAGATATATTTGGATTTTCAGTGGAGCTTTAATTAGATGTCACACAAGTTTATGAAACACAAATGGAGCACACTGAATTGGAGGTAATATATTGGCCTGGAGTGAGATAACAAACAGAAGTCAAGGGGAGGAGTCATTTTCAAGTTGGGAACTAAATAATGAGGTGTCGCAGGGTTGGGTGCTGGGGTCCAGTTAATCACAATCCATACTAATGATTTGCAAAGGGACCAGATTAAATGTATTCCATGTTTGCTGATAAAATAGGTGGGTAAATAGGATTGATATAACTGCTTTGAGAATCAGTGCAGACTTGATGGGCAGAATGCCTGCTTCTGTCATTGGAAGTATGAGTAATTATGAGATACACATCTAGGTGATAGTGTGGGCTACAAAGAGGATATTTTGAGCACTTGTGAGGTTGCATATTAAATTTTATGCATGCATCTGGTGTGTCTAATGAAGGAAGATGTAATTGCAATTGAGGACGCAAATGTCCCTCAGATTGATTCCTGACATGATGTGTTAGTTGATTAAATAGACCCGGCTCAACTCTTAAGTAGCATAGAATACAAGTTATCATGGTCATTCATTGATGAAAACCATTTAATTGAATAGAAAGAGAATTTTGAATTGTGTTGCCTAGAAATTATGCTGCTTTGGAATTACACTGATGCGATGGACCATTTATCTACTTCGGAGTTTCAGCTGCAGCATAAACTTCCAGTTACAATTAAAGTTCCATTCTTAAGCATGGTTGAGAAGAACTGTGGCTGGACAATGGTGGGGAGGGATGCAGAAGTGGTGAGTTGCTTTGGAATCCAGCATTTGGGGTAGAGGATTTGGTTTGAGAACAGGAGTGGCATTTTGATGTGGGGGTGGGAAATCAGAGGCGGAACGATTCTTGTGATGTTGGCATTATCAATCTCTGGGAGGTGGTTGTAGGTGGGATGGAAATTCTCGTTTGGCAAAACTCTAGCAGGGAGATCAAAAATTTGAGGTTGTTGTGTGGGGTGAGGGTAGGGATGTGGGAATCAGAGGTGAGACGATTTTTGCAAGGGAATTGGCAGTTTGAAGAAAGATGGATTGCTTTGGAGGTGATATCAGGACTAGCAGCAGTGTTGGGTCTGTCATTTTAAGGTGGATGGTTGGTCAAGAATAGCCCTGAAGTAGCAACAACAGTGCCCTCCATAATGTTTGGGACAAAGACCCGTCATTTATTTATTTGCCTCTGTACTCCACATTTGAGATTGTAATAGAAAAAATCACATGTGGTTAAAGTGCATATTGTCAGATTTTAATAAAGGCCTTTTTTACACATTTTGGTTTCACCATGTAGAAATTACAGCAGTGTTTATACATCGTCCCCCATTTCAGGGCACCATAATTTTTTTGATCTTCCTTCTTACTGCCTATTATGCCTCCTGGCATGTAAGGCAGCAACAAAGGTCCTCCACTCCTTGTTGATTCCTTCAGTTGTTGTTTCCGTAACATATGTGTTTTACGAGACAGGGTTGTTAGCCCTGTGCTCAACCTCCAACCTGGAGCACCAGTGGATCGCTCTTCATCTCACCTCTACCCTTCGACCTGTCCAGCATGGGAGACCCTAATAGGAGACGAATCTCCCGCTGGCATAGCTCTGGGGGTCATTGAGACACACAAGCTCCCCGACCACGACAAGGCTGCAATCCAATCCAAACCATAATGTTTGGGACACAGCAGTGTCATGTAAATGAAAGTAGTAATGTTTGGTATTTTGTTGCATATCCTTTGCTTGCAAAAACTGCTTGAAGTCTGCGATTCATGGACTTCACCAGTTGCCGGGTGTCTTCTCTGGTGATGCTGTGTCAGGCCTGTATTGCAGCCATCTTTAGCTTATGCTTGTTTTGGGGGCTAGTCCCCTTCAGTTTTCTCTTCAGCATATAAAAGGCATGCTCAATTGCGTTCAGATCGGGTTATTGACTTGGCAACTCAAGAATTGACCATTTTTTAGCTTTGAAAAACTCCTTTGTTGCTTTAGTAGTATGTTTGGGATCATTGGCTTGCTGTAGAATGAACCGCCGGCCAATGAGTTTTGAGACATTTGTTTGAACTTGAGCAGATAGGATGTGTCTATACACTTCAGAATTCATTATGCTACTACCATCAGCAGTTGTATCAATGACGATAAGTGAGCCAGTACCTTCAACAGCCTTACATGCCCAGGCCATTACACCCCCACCACCCTGTTTCACAGATGAGGTGATATACTTTGGAACTTGGGCAGTTCCTTCTCTCCTCTATACCTTGCTCTTGCGATCACTCTGATATAAGTAAATCTGTCCACAAGACCCTTTTCCAGAACTGTGGTTGTTCTTTTAAGTACTTCTTGGCAAACTGTAACCTGGCCATCTTATTTTTGCGGTTAACCAATGGTTTGCATCTTACAGTGTAGCCTCTGTATTTCTGTTCTTGAGGTCTTCTGCGGACAGCGGTCATTGACAAATCCACACCTGACTCCTGAAGAGTGTTTCTGATCTGTCGGACAGGTGTTTGTGATTTTTCTTTATTATAGAGAATTCTGTTATCAGCTGTGGAGGTCTTCCTTGGCCTGCCAGTCCCTTTGAGGTTAGTAAGCTCACCGGTGCTCTCTTTCTTCTGAATGATGTTCCAAACAGTTGATTTGTTTGTCTGATGTCTCTAACAGTTTTATTCTTGTTTCTCCGTGTCATAATGGCTTATTTGACTTTCATTAGCACAACTTTGGTCCTCATGTTGATAAACAGCAATAAAAGTTTCCAAAGGTGATGCAAAGACTGGAGGAAAGACTAGGTGCTGAGAGCTCTTAAATACCTGCATTAAGGAGGCAATTAAATACACCTAAGCAATCACAAACACCTGTGAAGCCATGTGTCCCAAACATGGTGCCCTGAAATGGGGGGACTATGTATAAACACAGCTGTAATTTCTACATGGTGAAACTAAAATGTATTAAAATGGCCTTTAATAAAATCTTACATTGTACACTTTAACCACATATGATATTTTCTATTACAAATCTTAAATTGTGGAGTACAGAGGCAAATAAATAAATGATGGTTTTTTGACCCAAACATTATGGAGGGCACTGTTAAGTATTTTACGTAGTTTGCAGTTGCCTCAGTTTTAAGACCACATTGTCTTAGGAGGGCGCAGTGAAGGGTCCAAATGGTTCAAATTTCCAGTAATGCTGCAAAGGATGTGTTCCATGTAAAATCCAATCATAACATGCGTCCTTAATTGGTAATTGCGGCAATGTCTTATACATGCAAAAGGGAGTTTTGCACTTCTAATGAGCTATCCAATACACATGTGTGTATATTGCTGTTGCATTTTTTACTATTTAAATGTCTATAAAATTACTATATTAAATGTCATGGGATGTTGAAAATCACCCATTTGCTCTTAATCATCAGCACGCAGATTTTTTGAAATATTAAGATTGGCACACATGAGGTGAGATCAGGGGTTTTAGCTATCTGATTTTGTTCAGTCAGCTCATTTTTATAGGAGAACACTCATTTGATCTTCATCACGAGTGTAATCAGTGCCTTTTAAATAAACAAACTATATTTGGATGTTAGTTTATAACTTTAACTTTCTATGATCAGTTTATTCTTTGGAATGTGGCATCAGGTACATTTATGGACAGAGGCTGCTTTCAGAGCCCATTAAACACTTTGATTGTAAGCAAAAAGTGCCTAACACCCAGAAGTGCTTAATAATAACAAAATGAATTAATGGATTGATGGATTTTAGTTACTTTTGTAAGTTATGACTGCATGTTCTTATAGTCATGTAATATTCAAGATGGAAAAAAATAGAATTTTAATATTTTTCATAAAGACTAAACAATGCTCCACATAAAAAAAGAATGTAAGCATTTTCATCTTGTGACATCTTATTTTGAAAAACTTGTGAGTTCTTGAGATTTTAACATCTTCAGAATTAATGAATAAAACTACAATAAGACAATCTTGTTTCAAATATGCATCAGTAAAAGCAATCACAGTAACCGTGCATTTAGGTTGCACATTCAATATGCTGAAATATTTTGGTGACTTTCACTGAAATGCTTTAAAAAGAATTGGTAACACCACCTACATAAGGGGCAAGTTACAACAATGGGGAGGAGCAAAACTATGGATGAATTCAAGAACAAAGATGAGAATTGTAAAATCACGTCATTGCTTAACCATCGGGCATTGTGGATTAGAAATCATAGGTGAAGATGATATAAGACATGTTACAGCTGAAAGTCAGTGCTGATCAGCAAGTACAGGAATTGTGAATGAATTGAACCTAAGAATAGCAGAATTTTACATGGCTTCCTGTTCACAAATGTTGGAAGATGGTAGTTAAGTCAATATTTCATTGGAATAAACAAGTTTAGAGAGTTTAGGCATGTCTTGATCAAAAGGATCATGAGAACCTCAGCAGCAATTGAGTTGAGGGCAGAGACATCAATCAAACAACAGTGGAAGGTGTTTCTGATGATTGTAAAATGGTCAGAAGCTCGACTGTGTCAAATACAAGCTGAAGGATTTGGCTTGAACATTTGGTTCAATCTTAGAGTTGTCAGAGAGAAGTAAGGGGTGAGGGGCTGTGAAACAGTTTGTGGGGAGAATAAAATATGTTTGCTATTATCGGTTGGTGTTCTGTATTAATGCTTACCAATCTTTATATCTATTGCGCAATATTTCATATGCCAAGATTTGAATTTTTTGCCTTTTATGTACTTTATTACAATTTATATATAGAGAACTAATAATGTTTTAGCATTGTGGACATCTTTGTGAAGAAATGGTAATTTTATGACACTTATCTGTTTATTTACAGCAGAGTATGCAATCTTTCTGCAAATATGCCATGAGCTATTATAATATTGATTCAGATGTCTTCATCACAGGAACAAAAGGCGACAATCAACTCACTGAGCTGCTAAAGAAATAGTGGGCAAAGCAGATAAAATGGGTAGAAAAAAACTGGTTTAAATCGAAGGTAGACACAAAATGTTGGAGTAACTCAGCGGGTCTGGCAGCATCTCTGGACGTGGTCAGAGAGCAGGGGGAATCACAGAGGGGGAGCAGCGAGAGAGGATGTTGCTGAACTCTCGTCGGAGAGAGGAGAACTTCTTCAAAGTAGATCTTCAAAGAGATTTTTCAGTGGATCGGACCAAATGTGTAGGAACGAACTGCAGATGCATTTAAATCGAAGGCAGACACAAAATGCTGGAGTAACTCAGCGGGACCAGCAGCATTTCTGGAGAGAAGGAATGGGTGACGTTTTCGGGTCGAGACTTCTTCAGCCTGGTCATAAAATGTGTAATGGATGTTCTCAGCAGAATGTCTTGCTTGCAGAAAACTTAAGAGGATTGTGGTTCTAATACTGCACCCTTCTCTGATCTCTGCTTTTATTGAGCGTAAGAGGCATCGTTTTCAGATGGGTAATCCACTGTTTTGATGAATAATAATTGTTCAAACTATGTTTAGAACTCCAACCTCTTAACTTTGATCATATTCTATGAATGTTCTTTTGTAAATCATCTGATCATAAACAAAACGCATTTTGAGTTTTTGAATGTTCCTCGTTTTCTAGATGATCTTCCAGAATTAAAAGCTGTAGAGACAGACAGAGCCATACCTGGAGCCTTCCAACTGAGCAGTGGAGTGTCTCATCAACAATTCCTGAGGTCTACTCAAACTATGTGTGCCTCTAACTCGCCTGATAGTGCCTTGTCATCTTTCACCAGTGATTCTGGTGCGAATTGGCTGACTGAACTAGCTAATATAGCCACTAGTCCACAAAGTCCTCTCATGCAATGCACATTTTACAACAGGTTTGTGTAAATGCAATTTCAGTCAGAAGAATTTTATAATGGTGTAAAACGTATCAATATTGTTTGTGAATATAATAGGCAACAACCCTTTAGTAAAGTGCATATATGTACATATTAAGTGCATAATATGTGCAGTTCATGCTGTCAGTGACAGAAATCGCGATCAAAATATGGAGCGGACAGGGGGGACACAATTTCTTGGTGGCCGCGCGCGCATGCGCACACACACGTACGAGGCTTCGAAGGCTTCTGCCGTGGGCCCCGTGATCGGTAATCACAACTCAATCCAGTGCTAAATGCAGCTCAACTCTGCCTGTCTCGCCGGGTTAACCTACAGCCCTGCCTGGACTGACGGAATACCAGTCCTGAGCCGTGGAGCTAGCGCTGCTTCTCCACACTGGCTGTAAGCCTGGGCCATATTTCCCTTAAGTCCAGGCAGGGCTGTAAGTTAACCCGGCAGGACAGGCAGAGTTGAGCTGGGTTTAGCGCTGCTTCTCTGCGCTGGCTGTGGGCCTGGGTGCACAGTGCCTGTCTGACTCCTGACGTCTCTGGCCACCCGCAGGCATGGGGGGGGGCACTCAGGTGGGGGCGGGGATGGTCCAGTGGCGGTTCGGCAGCGATTGCAGCTCTGGAGAGCCGACCGGGATCGATCCTGGCTGCGGATGAGGCGCAGGTCTGTGTCCAGGGCTGCCGTTGTGACCCTATGACCTGGGCACGACTCCATCCTCCAATCACTGCACTCTATCCTCAGTCCCACCCCCCTACCTCCACCTGACCGACACCTCCCTCCTCCAATCATCCCTAATCATCATGTCCCGCCTCCATTGCCTGCTGACTGACGTCTCTCTCGTCCTCGATCAGTCCCACCCCCACTGTCACGCGGAAAGCGGAGATTTCACTGGATTTTAAAGTCCGGATTACAAAAAATGGGGGGGGGGAGGGGATCGTCCCCCACCTCTCAAAACAGAGGGGGGGATGTGTCCTCCCTGGCCCCCCCGGGATTTCCGCCACTGCATGGTGTAGATGTTGTAAATGTCAATGCCTTAAGCACTGTGTTGCAGGCATTTCATATGCACGTTGAAGCTGTATTTCCCTGTGTCTCCATCGTTCTTGTGGAAGACCTTTGATTTGTTTATTTCATGATGGTCTCAATGATTCCTTCATGTAATTTGCAATTGGTTGCAGTTTGTGATTAGTTTAATTTAGAAATACAGCGTGGAAACATGTCCTTCAGTCTACCAAGTCCATGCCGATCACCCGTACACTAGTTCCATGTTATTCCACTCTCATCCTACACACTAGGGGCAATTTGCATAAACCAGATGAAGAATAAACCCAGAGAAAACCCATGCAGCCACAGAAAAGATGTACAAACCGCATGCAGACAGCACTGGTAGTCAGGATTAAATCTGGGCCTGCTATGAGGCAGCAGCTCTACCATTGCGCCACTGTGAAATGTTTGAGGTCAATGACTTTCTTCCGTTTGCTCTACAGTATAAAATGTAGATAACAGCTTACATGATTAAATGGATATTGGAGTGGAAAATCATTATCTTTTTTCAAAAGATTATCTATATACATTTTTGCATATTAATTTAGGTCTAAGCCGTAGGATTTTATGATTCTTTGATTATTTATTTCACTAAGTTTACATTTGTATTAATGGGCTAAAAAAAAACAATGACGTAGTAGTGTCCTGCTCATGATGGTAAAAATGGTGTGAAGATTATTTTGTTGAGAATGTAAGGATTTTGTGAAATTGAATGTCAAATGATAGATCCTGGAGCACTAAGCATTCCGTTTGCTCACTTCCGCACATGCACCAAAAAAGACTGATGGTGAGTGCCATCATTGAACTCTTTGAATGCCTAAGTGACATTTACCCGTACTGGTGACAAACATAAAAGTTTATTAAAAATCCAAAACATTTTCATAATAAGATTTAAAGCTATTAATCATATAAAAACAAAGCCCTGAACCATACCAGTTGATCACATTGTAGGGATGAAGGGTGGTCCCCATAAATGTTTTATGCCTTCAGGTGTGCCTTTGTTAATGTTCAGTGAAAAGGAGATGTTCCCAAACTGCACTGCTTGCTATTGAGGAAGTCAAGGCGCAAGTTACAAAAGGAGGTACACAGGCTAGGTCTTGGTGCCTGGTGGTGAGTTTGGAGGGAATGGTTATGTTGTAGGCCAAGTGTGAAGATTACATATCCTCCCATGAATATTGTAGTGGAGAAAACTGGGAAATAGATGCAAGTTCACATTTTTTCTGTTTGCACATCAATTAAGAATAAAAAAATATAGACGTTTTAAAAATGTTATCTTAATGTGAAAGAATTATTTAAATGTTTGATTGAAAATGTTTTAGTTTTTGTTTCCATTCTGATAGTCTCAGTTTTAAAGAAAAGACACCAATATCCCATTTAAGCTTTATCTTAATGAAAATTATAATTGCTTACAAAGTAAGCCAAGTCTGTAGATTGTTATATCTATGTTTTCTCTCTTCAGATCTCCAGTGCATATAGTGGCCACAAGTAAAAGTTTACATTCCTATGCTCGACCTCCTCCTGTTCTTTCAGAAGGTGAATCTTGCTTGTCCACAAATCATTGGGAAGAACGGACTAACATAAAGAGAGAGAGGGTATGTTTATTTAATACAATCAGACTTGATTTGCAAATACGGAAAATTCTCTTTTTCTCTAATACAATACAGGAAAAAGTAATACAGACGATGAAACATTACATATTTGTTAAATGATTAAATGTTACATAGTCATGCTGATTATCACTTTTCTTTATAATTTGTGAAAGACTTATAATGCTGTTGGGGATAGCTTTTGACTGAGTGTTCACTACCCAATGATTAATATTAACCTTAGTTAATTCAATTATTTCTTTAGTTTTATTGTAATTTAATAGAAATGGGGACGTTTACACACAGGCAACCCCTGTGCTATGGCTGTTTGAGGTTACGGAAATTCACCCTTGCAAAATTTGCAAATCTCTACCCAAAAATGTAAGATGTGGTATAAAATTTGCACATGGAATAATTCTAAGGGAAAAATAAATTGTATATATAAATATATGTACATATATAAACAACATTTGGAAAGAAACAGCAAGTATTGTTAATTTTTATTTTGATACTCAATGTCGTGGGGTAATAAAATTTGGATATGACATCATTGCGTCTACTGGGTTGGTGGTGACAGGCGTGTCCATCCTTTCCCAAGCCCTCTCGAAACCAAGGGCACGTGAACAGACGTCTCGGAATGCACTGCTGCACTCTTTATCTCTAAGGCTTTCTCTGATGTACTGCATTGCAAGAAGTGATTATAGCCATTGCTCTTGCACTGGCTTTGAAACAAATCCCTTGGCCTTTAATCCAGCATTCCCCAACCTCCTTCTATGTCACATTTCTCCCATGAGCCCCAATCTTCGAGTTTCATCACTTTCCCTGATAACCTCATTCCTTAAAGCCTTTTCTAATCCACAAGCTCTGTGCGTCAGAGAAAATGCTCCACAGGGTAGCACACTGAAACCTGTCTGTTCACAAGTCCTCAGACTGGAAAGGGCATAGCGAAAGAGGGTCTTGGTTCTGACGGCCAACCCAATTGATGCGGTTAAGTGACTTTCGATAAAATTTATTGATGAGTCTTGTGTGTCCCGATGTCTAATATTCACCTCAGGTGTTAAATAATGGTGACACTGTGTCACTTTGTTATCACATCACCGATTAAAATGGCTTAATAGTAGCGGGGAACATCCAATAGAACTATAACATGGAATTCAATGTAAAAAGAGGGTTAATCACTGCAGACTCTTCTCTAGGATTGTAACCCCTCTGTAGTCCTTCTGCAGTTGTACAAGGCCCTAATGAGACCACACCTGGAGTATTGTGTGCAGTTTTGGTCTCCCAAGTTTGAGGAAGGACATCCTTGCTATTGAGGGAGTGCAGCGTAGGTTCGCAAGGTTAATTCCCAGGATGGCTGGGCGTATGCTAGAGAATAGAGCGGCTGGGCTTGTATACTCTGTAATTTAGAAGGATAAGAACGGATCTTATTGAAACATTAAGGGTCTGGACACGCTAGAGGCAGGAAACATGTTCCCGATGTTGGGGGAGTCCAGTACCAGGGACCACAGTTTAAGAATAAGAGGTAAGCCATTTAGAATGGAGATGAGGAAACACTTTTTACACACATATAATTGTGAGTCTGTGGAATTCTCTGTGGAGTTCGGTTCCTGGATACTTTCAAGAGAGAGCTAGATAGGGCGCTTAAAGATAGCGGGGTCAGGGGATATGGGGAGAAGACAAGAATGGGGTACTGATTGTGGATGATCAGTCATGATCACATTGAATGGCGGTGTTGGCTCGAAGGGCCGAATGGCCTACTCCTGCACCTATGTTCTATAGTGCAGGGATTGCCTGTATTGCAAATCGAGGAAGTGTATTATGATACAAAAGTTCATCTGACATTTTTATTTTTTCTTATGGAGCTAGTGAAAAATTCATAATGGATAATAATTTCTACTTTATTTTGGAACAGATGAGTAGTGAATCAGAGTCAGATGTCTTTTGTTTGTCATCGCTGTCAGATGACGATGAACTTGGTTGGTCTCACTCATGGCCACAAACTGCTTGGAATTGCTTCATGAAAGGTAAGAACGCACACAGATTTTTTAAAATTAAAACTTCCATAGAATTAATCATGTTATCACTATTAAACATGAGAAGGGTACATCATTGTAATACCTAGTTTTGTTTGTGTTCAATAAATTGGATATAAAGTACACTGTATGTAAGCTGCTGTTATTTGCTGTTACAGGGACACGTCTGCGCTTCCAGAAGGGTGTTTATAAAGATTGGCTGGATGTTGAAGAATTTGCAAAACTGGAACGGGCAGCTATGGATGAAAAACCTTTAAAAAGCAATGCACATAAGGTGGCCATTTTCTGCTAATTTGATAAAAAATGTTAGAATATTTGCTTTTAATGAATTAATTTACTCCATATATTTCAGTGAGTTCACATTTCTTACCATTTCTTACTGTGCAATTGATATTTGACTTTGTAGCGTATGCCAGAACACAAGTAACTATTAAATAGTTCCCTCTGTCAGGAAATCAAAATCGCAGTTTCTGGTGAACTAATTTAGTTTTAGCTCTTTGGTTAAAAACAGAATTCTTGTGTGCTACAAATGAAATATACTTTGTCTTCTGTTCTAAATTAACAGAAATAGAAGCATGTGCATTATGTACCATTAGCCTTACTTAGCATTATTTTACTCCTGTTCAAAAAAAAATGTTTGTTGGAGGACTTCTTTTATGTGGTGGGGGGAGGGGAAGGGGGAAACTTTATTTCCTCGTCCCTACCTGGTCGGAGAGGCGGCTTCCCTCCGAGGTGGTTCTTCGCCCCTTCCTCGCGTCCTACCATCGGACTGGAGCGGCGTTTCCTGTCAGGATCGGCCGGAACTACAGCTTCGGCGGCGGCACAGCGCTGGGACACTATCACGTAGCGGGCGATGCCTTACCGGGTCGCCGTGCGGTGAGCTCCGGAGTGCTGTGACCGCCGACTCCAGCATCAGAGGAGCTGTGGCGCTGGATTTAAAACACCGCGGAGCGTGGGATCCGAGATCGCCAGAGTCTGAGCTCTAACCAGCGCGGCCTGAGGACTTCGGGTGATGCGGCCTCCGGGAGGAAGCGGCCACTCCAGACATTTCCAAGCCGCTAAGGTGTGTTCTCCCGACACCGGAGTTCCATCTTCCCGGCAAGAGGGCCTGAAAATATTGGACTGGCTGCGGAGGCCACAAATAGGCCCCGACCTCGGGTGATCACAGAGGAAGAGGACTGAACTTTCTGATGCCTTTCCCCATAGTGGAAAATGTTGATAATTTAAAATTTCTGGCCTTTGTCCAACTATCTGCCTATCAAAAATCCTCTTGCCTGTGTTCACCAATTCCCTGTCCCTCCTCACTTCCAGCTTTCTTTTCCCATCCCCCTACAATCTGCCTGAAGAAGGGCCCCGACCCAAAACAACACCTATCCATGTTCACCAAGGATGCTGCCTGACCTGAGTTACTCCAGCATTTGTTTTTTGTTTTTTTTTAAGTTTTGAATTAACTCGCCAACAGTTGGGTGCTGTATTTTTCAATATCTGAGCAGTGAACTCTTGGACCTCATGCCGGATTAGATGGCATAGGATCTGTAGCCCAATTAATTTCAGTGGGGATGAGAGCTGCCATGGAAGACAATTCTCTTTTCTAGAATTGCTTGTGGTTTGCTTAAAGTTTCAATTAGTCTTTTTGGTTTTATACTTTGAAATTTTAATTTTTGCCCTTTAGATTTGATTTAATTTTTAGCAGATCATACATTAAAAAAAATCAGATAACTTTGACATTCAGCCAAACTAGGAACTAGACTTTGCTATCAAAGCTGTCATGGGTATTTCATGGGCGAGTCTTCCCTCTGGTGTTATTGCAAGCAGTGCTGCCACAGTTCTCATTCCTGAACTCTTAAGTACTCAGCGCAGCAAGATGGAGTAAGGTGAAGAATGATATTTGATTCTAGTGTCATGTGGACCATTCAATTGAAACAGATCCTCCCACAACTTTCTAGTTCTTTAACATAACTTATTTGTGGCCCATTTCGAATTGTTTTCTTAGTTCACTTTCTCACATCAGCAAACATGGGTTTGTCCTTAATATAAATTGTGAATAGTCAAAGTTTGATATTGATCCCAGTTGCACACCATTCATAATGGTGTACAGAGTTTAAAAAGGACAGAATTATTCATTATCTAGTTTTCTGTCTTTTAATCTTTTATCAATGCTAATATTTGACACCAATAATTTGAACAACCAAATCCAGAGCAATAATTTGAACAACCAAATCCAGACATAAATGATTAGATGTTTAAGATATTTATGGCATGACTTAATAAAATCATCAAAATAAGAACTCGGGGGAAAAAATTGCACATTGATCCAAATGTTTGATTATTGAATCCTTGTAAAAATGTGTGGCGATGCTGACTTGTTTGGGAGAATAGGAGTGAGCTGGACCACATAGTGCTCCTTAATTTAATGCTGCTATCCAGTGCTGTCTACATGGAGTGTGCACCTTCTTCTTGTGATCGTACGGGTTTCCTCGGGTGTTTTGGTTGACTAAGCTCGGGCCATGATCTAGCCAGTTGTCAATGTTTGTTTTTTACATTTGTGGATGGGGCTTGCTCTGGCCCATCACAAGACGGGATTCATGTCTAGAAAGCCCTTTGCACCATAGTGATTGGAACATCTTCTGCAAGAAACCTCTTGCCTTGGGATTGGCTCGAAGTAGTCACTACTGCCTGGATATATTGGGTTAATAACTACTCCCTCAAAGAGAAAAATATTAGAAAAGAATTGTGTCCAGAATGGGCTATTTGTGATGAGACAATTAATTGTATTCCACAGAAAAATCGATTTGGATCTGAAGGGTTGAAGTTGGTGGGACACTCGGAAATCATTTCCTTTGGACGTTCTGTACTGAAATTAACCTTTGATCCTGGCAAGTCACAGGATGGTAAATTGACTGTGGAGTGTAGATTGGATCACCCCTTTTATGTGAAAAATAAAGGTCAGAAACATACCTAAAGTGTTGCAATTTTAATTTTATTAATTTCCAAATGTATGATAGATGCATTATTTTGTTACCAAAATGTGGAACACAATTATTTTATTTCTTTAAATAAATGCAGGATGGTGTTCCTTTTACCCGAGCTTAACAGTGGTTCACCATGGAATTCCATGCTATGAAATGGAAGTTGGAGACGTCTGTCTACCTCCAGGGCATCCAGATGCCAACAACTTTGATGATTCAGGAGTTTTTGACACATTTAGAAGGTGATGAGAAATAGATGCATATCATTGTTTTTATTTATTAATAACCTTGCTTGTAGATTTTAATTTATTGGATCTGAAATATGCACTAAAAATTGTATGCAGGAATGCAATCGGCTAATGTATTTGCGAGATGAATATATAATGTAAATGTGAACAACATGTATAGAAAAGATACCTCTCATGACTTTGGGTTCTTTTAATTGAGTAAGGTCAGGTATAATATACTTCCGCTGGAATTTCAAACATGTAATTTGATTGGCAAATGACTGGTAGCATTTACATCTGAATACATTGTTTTATTGGGACCTTGACTGGTATTTCAGAATTTAACAATTAAGTATCTTGTTGCTCTTTGAGACAAAATTGGTTTAAAGAATTACATTGCCAAAATCTGTCCCTGATCTTTACAGTTATATTTTCTTATTTTATCCCCTTAAGCATTACTTACTTTATTTTGAACAAGATTAACAGGATTTCTACTTAAGAGCTTAAGAATTTGAAAATGTGGTGAAAGGCTATGATACCTCATAAGCCCGCTCTATCGTTTAACATTGCCTGATCACATATCTTCAGATCAATTACTGCTTTAACATTTATTATTAAACAATATTATATTAATTCACGTGACAAAGAAGAAGCTCGTTTTGGTTGAATGTTTTATTAATATAACATAATGGAGAAAAATATGTATGCCTCCAGTGAACATTTACTAAATTTTAATTCATGTCATATATTATAGCTTTGGCATGAAATAAAATTTATCATCAATGTAAAGCATCTTGTTAGGTGAGTTTCCCCAGTTAATCATGACGCATGTTCTGGAACCAGTTATTTATTGGGCACATCTCTACTTCAATTAATTTTATTTATAAATTCAGTTATGGTTCTATAAGTTGATGATTGATTCTAGGTTGGCTGTACGAATAATCAAATTACAAACTATTAGGAAGTTCTGTACATTTGTAAAATGTTATACAAGAGGGTAATGAATAAATGGGAACGTGGTGGAACAGAGTACACGCTAATCACTAAATATTTATAAAATCATGCATTTTGTGAAACTTTTTTTTGGTATACAGAATTTCTTTACAGTGCTTTGGAGTTGGGAATGTGAAAGTCCCATCACTGGTGAGAGTATGTAATTTCAGTCTGCTAAATTTACTCAAATTGTTCTACTATTGTGTAGACTTGATGGGCTGAATGGCTACTATTAATAGGCCAGATTGACTGATTGTAGCTGGCAGTTCGGTAGAGGACCACTGGCTGATCCCAGTATGTAGGTCTGTTTGCATTCTTAATCTCAGCATTTTGGCATTGCAACACAAGTCAGGAACAAGCTAAAGGTTCCTGCTCTTCGCTGGACTCAGCACTGAATTAGCACAAACGTCCTGAGGGCAGTGTGTGCCACGTGTGCTCTAGTCACCTAGTATAAGTGATTGCATTATTTACATCTGGATATTTTGAAGGCAGAGATAGATCGATTCTTGATTAGTGCGAGTGTCAGCGGTTATCGGGAGGAGACAGGAGAATGAGGCTAAGAGGGAAAGATCGATCAGCCATGATTGAATGGCGGAGTAGACTTGATGGGCTGAATGGCTTAATACCCCTCCCATCACTTAGGAACGTGACCCACTCTGGGCCTGCTCCATCCTGTGGGGTGGCTGTGACAGCAGGGTCTCCAGTATGATTTGTTTTGCAGGGCTGCAAAAAGTAAGTATGGCCATGGCAATAGTGCTGGATTAGGCTTGATATGAGCCAAATAAATAGTGGGGTAATGCACAATTATGACAATATTGAAATTTAAAATGTTTGATATTGTTTGCATGACAATTCAGAGGGAAATTTCTTTTTCCACCTAACCATACACTAATGAGGCTAGATCATTTTGGAAATTGGTAAAACTGTCATTACTTTCCATTGTTCCAGCTTCGATTTTACACCATTGGATTCCTCAGCTGTTTATGTACTGAGCAGTATGGCTCGTCAGCGTCGTGCTTCCCAAACAAGTGCCAGCAGTTTAGACTGTGAAAAGGCTGAATGGATGACGAGCTCTGTGCCTTCTGGATCACCACATCTGCCTTGTAACTACAATAAATCCAGTAAAAGTATAACCTCTGGGACTGCAAGCACGTTGAGTACCACTTCTCCCACGAATAATAAATGCAAGAGACCAATGAATGCCTTCATGCTCTTTGCCAAAAAATATAGAGTTGAATACACTCAGATGTACCCAGGAAAAGATAACAGGTGGGTATAAATAGATCTTATTTACAAAAATTGTCAATTTTTAGAAGTGCCAAACACAATTATATTGCATTATCTTTGAGATGTTACAATTACAAAATAATTGGTCGAAAAGTCTGAATTGTAAAGAATTGTATGGAACATTGAATTCCTCGTGATGGAGAAGGGATGGGCAGATCTGCCTCTCCATCTTCATTTCTTTGTGGCTTCCCATATCCTGTTTTTCCTTATCTTGTTTCCTTTCGAAACATGAAATGCCCTACCTGTATTCAATCTTCTCTAAAGGCCAGGAGGGGTGACTGCTAGTGAGAAAACATTTTTTCAGATGCTAAGCACCAGAAGTCATTTAGTAATATACTTGTGAATCAACTGTGGCCAAAGTATTTGACTATTTTAAGATCTAGTAATCTGCAGAGTGCTATTCAGATTCAGTGATGATCACGTGAAGATATGCCAGCTTCTGGCCTTGTCCATTCTCTTATTCAGTTCCGTTGATATTCAATGTTAAAGTTTTGGCATTAAAGCGACACCTGTGATTTTCTTTTTCAGAATATAGAATGCTTCTGTTTTATCCTTGTTCTGAAGTGCTGCACATAAAAGTTACAACTTTGGGAATAGTTTTTATTTACTGTAGTTAGACTGTTCATGATCTTAAATAATTCTCTCCTTTCCCTCAAACTTTTCCTAGCCTTTTCAGTCTATTTATGTAACTAAGGTCCTTCATCACTTGGAATCAATGTAATAAATATCTTCTGCATCCCCACCAAGGCCTTCACATTTTACCTAAAGTGCGAAGCCCAGAGCTAGACACAGTACTCCTGTTGGGGCTGACAAGTTCTTCATGACTTCCTTCGACTTGTGCTCATTGCTGCTATTTATGAAACTCCAGATTGCCTTTTGTTTTAAACTAACTACTCATCCTTCTCTGCCTCTTTCACCTTATTATGCACAGATTTCCCTCGGAAATCTCCTACCACTATCAGTATTGTATATTTTAGTTAAAGCTAAAAACACAATATTGGGTCAAAGACTGGCAAGTGATAGGTGGATGGATACAGGTCAGGGTGATAATTGGCAGATGGGTGGAAATAATGACAAAGCTAGAGGTAAAAACAAGACGATAAAGAGACTAAAGTCTAAAGATTCTGAGATAAGGAAGGAAGAAATTTAATAAAATGTAAAGATGGGGGAGGGGGGATATTTGTGGAAAGGGAAAGAAGGGGGGAATAAAATGGAAACGGAGGACATGGAAAAGGGAGGAGGTGGAAATTGGCATGAGGTGGTGAGTGGAACAGGGTGATGGAGTTGTTGGGAGAAATGTGTGCACACTGGTGGGAGGTTGGTGAGTGAAGGGGTTCCGGAGATTACTTGAAATTGGAGAATTCAATTATTCGTATTGTTGGGTTGAGGCTATCCAAGTGAATGATGAGCACAACATTTGAACAGCACCTCATGTTCCACTTACAAAGCTATGCTGACTATTCAAATTCAGTCCTTGTCTTTCCAAATGCAAGTAGATCCTGTTTCTTAGAATCCTTTCCAGTAACTTTCCCACCACCAGTGTTAGGTTCACCTACCTGTAATTCCCTGTTTTTTCCTTGCAGCCTTTATAGGCACAACATTCACCACCCTCCAGTCAGCTGGTATTTTGCCAATGATGATACAAGTATCTTTGCCAGGGCGCCAGCAATTATATCCAGAAATATAAGACTGAGGGGATGACCTGATAGAAGTTTTTTAAATTATTGGAGGTATACACAGGGTTATTAAAGTACTGCAGCATTGTTGATAGGGTACTGATACAATATCAGGTCTAAAGAAGGGACCTGACCTGAAACCTCACCTCTTCATGTTCTCCAGAGATGCTGCCTGACCCACTGAATTATTCCAGTGCTTTGTGTCCGTTTGTGTATCCAACATTTGCAGTTCATAGAAACATAGAAATTAGGTGCAGGAGTAGGCCATTCGGCCCTTCGAGCCTGCACCGCCATTCAATATGATCATGGCTGATCATTCAACTCAGTATCCCGTACCTGCCTTCTCTCCATACCCCCTGATCCCCTTAGCCACAAGGGCCACATCTAACTCCCTCAAATATAGCCAATGAACTGGCCTCAACTACCCTCTGTGGCAGAGAATTCCAGAGATTCACCACTCTCTGTGTGAAAAAAGTTCTTCTCATCTCAGTTTTAAAGGATTTCCCCTTTATCCTTATGCTGTGACCCCTTGTCCTGGACTTCCCTAACATCGGGAACAATCTTCCTGCATCTAGCCTGTCCGACCCCTTAAGAATTTTGTAAGTTTCTATAAGATCCCCTCTCAATCTTCTAAATTCTAGAGAGTAGAAACCAAGTCTATCCAGTCTTTCTTCATAAGACAGTCCTGACATCCCAGGAATCAGTCTGGTGAACCGTCATTGTTTCTAAATATTGTTTTGCTCTTTTATCGATAATTTATTTTCAGTAGTCAAATGGAATTACATATTTTGCATTTAGCGATAAAGATATGTGACAAGGCAATTTGCCAAATGTTTTTAATCAAAAGTCCGTTTTTTAAGTTGATAACGAATTACAGGTGCACAACCTTTTATCCGAAAGCCTTGGGACCAGACACTTTTCGTAATTCGGAATTTTTCGGCTTTCGGAATGGAAGACTTTTAGCGTAGATTTTAACGGCTGCCTCAGTGGTAGAGTGCTCGGCTCATATCCGCAAGGTCGCGAGTTTACGCCTCGATCCCGGCAGTTACTCGATCGCGAGTTTGAGTCTTCAATGTAGTTTTTTTTTTGCAGAATAGGAGAGAATAGGGAGAGTTAGGCTGGGATCATTCTCTGCGAGATGATCTTAGTGCGGGAGACAAGTGTAGGAGAGGTGTACTGACTGTGTGGTCAGAACTTTGGAAGTGATTGCCCACCATTCTCAAAAGCCACTGTGTCCCTGTCCCTGGGATAGCAGGGGGCGATCAAACAGCACAATACCCCCCTCCAACTCCAGAGGAATCCGCTCCCCAATGGGCCGCTACGGCGACAAGTGGCAGTTCGCCCACAGCCTGAGCTGCGCCACCCCAAGGACAAGACATACCTTGCACACCATCAGCTTCTGCCCCTACGGGGAGCGTATTCCTCTGGAGTTGGAGCGGGGCTGGGCTGGAGTTACTGATCTGGGATCTCCATGCTTGCAGTGGGCCTGGGGGTCGGTGTCCCGATGAGGGGGCGCAGCTCGGGCTGTGGGCGGACTGCCACTTGTCGCCGTAGCGGCCCATCGGGGAGCGGCTTCTGGTGGTCCTGACGTCTCCGGCCACTTCCCTGTACAGGAGCTGAGACTGGGAACTGTACCACCCTTGCAGGAGAGTGGGGTTATTTGCAGTTGCAGAGGGAGGGGGCAAGGGCGGTACAGTTCCCAGTCTCAGCTCCTGTCCAGGGGGGTGGCCGGAGACGTCAGGACCAACAGGAACCCGCTCCCCGATGGGCCGCTACAGCGACAAGTGGCAGTTCACCCACAGCCCGAGCTGCGCCCCCTCATCTGCAACCCGGGTTCCTCTGGAGCTGGAACGGGGCTGGGCTAGAGTCTCTAGGATCTCCGTGCTTGCAGTCAGTGTCCCGTTGGTCCTGACGTCTCCGGTGACTGGCACTGACCTGCTGGCATCGCCGACGTGAAGACAGTGCAAAGCCACCGCGCCGGTGCAATGGGCGGGGAGCTGGAGATGGGAGGGAAGGGGTCACACACATGGCCGGGAAGCAAAGTGGTGTAGGTGGGGTGAAACTAAAGGGAGCGACAATCTGCTGTTGCCTGTCCGCTGCGTTAAAAAGTTCCCACGCAAGACACACGATACACTGTGTATCGTGAGTCTACCGTGGGAACTTTTTAACTCAGCGGGCAGGCAGCAGCAGATTGTCAATTATTAACCCTCCCGCGCAATATACCCTCACCTTCTCTTTTATGAATGGGGATTTAGTTCCCCTTTCTTCGAGGACCGACCGGAGGTTCCGCTGTCACCTCTGCGGGCCGCCCTCGGTGAACGTCTTCAAGGACCTTTCTTCAAGGACCGAAAAAATGTCCGCTATTCGGAGCTTTTCGTTATTTGGAATTTCGGATAAAAGGTTGTGCACCTGTATCCCCATTTCTGTGTCTTGGAGTGATTTTTATCCAAAACAAACATCCTTTGGCAGTACATGAAGTTGTTACCTGACACTTTGAAAAATATTAAGCTCCGAATAGTGGAGCATCATTTTATCATATAAAACAACTGATTTATCTGTATTATAATAATGACCTATTATTTAAAGCCCTGCAACTTGTGCCAGATTCTTATTTAACAGCAAATCATTGTGTCCCATCCTGAAATGTCATCTGTCCATTCATTCCACACATGCTCCCTGACCTGCTTAGTTTCTCCAGCACATTGTGTTTTTCTCAAGATTCAAGCATATGCAGTCTATTATGTCACCAAATTCTTATATATTTGGACCTCCCATCATTAATCTATTAACATAAGTTTGACTTGGTTGGTCAGAATTGTGAGATGCTGTGTGGTCTACGTTTACCCAAATTTAGAAAACAATACAAAGCAAATAGTTATCATCACTTGGGATTGGATTTGCATCTTATGTGTAGAATGCAGAACACTGAATCAGGCTGACTCACCTGGTTAGTGGGAGCCACTGTTCCTATTCTGAATTTGTACTCTACCGGCTATATTTCCAGATGGCACATAATCCTTTGGGACTAACTCCACGATAAAAGCAAAATACTTCCATAATTATATCACCGTATTTGTAGTGAATGTTGTGAAAACTGCAATCATTAATTCTCAATTGCTAATGTTCTGTGATAAAAAAAACAATCGATAATATTGCAATTTATCTAATTTAGCTTGGATTTAAGAAATATTCACCACTTCACAAGATGAAAGTCAAACATGGTAAATGCATGGAATTCAGCTGGTTTAGTGTTAAAAGTGGGGGGGGACCTAGACCTGCTCATCAGCTTATGCAGTGCCGGGAAGCAAAAGGCAAGATTTACAGTTCTGATCAGTGTTTTTATCTTGTTTTTGGCGCAGTGAAATACCAGGTTCTAATGAAAGCACATTTCACCTATTATAATTCCACTCCTATGTCCCTTGAATGTTAAAGAGGGTAGTGATGTTACAAACAGCTTCAGGTCAAAATGATGCAAATATTTTGTGACTTTAACTAAGTGGGAGACCATTTTTATTTCTGTACCGCGCTAATTGATTTGCCCAACAGGCATCAAGCTGGCCCTTAATCCTTCGGTGTTTACTGCCAAGAATGCTTGAGAATGCAAACAAATAAAACGATGAAAAATCTGAACTAAGCAATTATCGGACTTCTCAACTCTGACATTAGACATGCGAGTTCTGCATTGCATACCCATCATAACAATCTATTTAAACAAAGATTCCACCACCAGAGGTCACAAGAGAGCCTTTCACTACATCACATATTGCTGTGGGGGGGATGATGTCACTCGCAGCGCGAGGATGACAATCGCAGCGCAAGTAAGATGGCAGCAAGCGGGGGGGGGGGGGGGGGGGGGGGGAGGAGAGAAGCGGGGAGAGGAGGGGGGAAAAGGACCCGAGATGGTTCCGACCCGAGACTAGACTGACCCGAGAGTTCTAGCTCTGGGCCCTACTTGCTCGTTCTTCACTCGCATCAGTCTTCAGCTCAGATCTTAGGTCTACAGTCGACGGGCCGACTGTTGAATAACGGGGGGAGGAGGGGGGGCTGATGTCACTTGCAGCTCGAGCAGACACAGGCAGGCAGATCCATTGTGACGTCATCAGGGAATAAACAGTTAATTTTTCCAAGTTTCTTCAGATTTGTGAATAGTTTGATTACTAACTCGAGAAATAATGCATTCAATTTTCAGATAAGGCGATTTTTGATTTCACGGGATAAATTTCTACCAGAATATGTAAAAATGTCACCGTTGGCGCGTCGTTTCTTTGAGTGGATATGATCGCACACAAACAAATAAATACACACACACATATCCAAGATCACAAGTTTTATAGTTATAAGAATAAGATGGCTGTGGTATTAAAGAACCCTAATATTGTAATTGAACAATAACTAGGAAAATAAATGGCTGTTTCTACTGAGCAAACAATTGATATATCTTCTGGAAGATTTGTGCTTAGGGTTCTATGGGACATAATAGGAATGAAGATAGGGTTGAAACGATTGTCAGTTGTTTTGTGTTCGACATGAATAACTAAAAAATATTTATTTGTTATACCTGAAGTTGTGTAAGTCACATTTAAGTTATGTTGCTATATAGTTTATAGCTTTAAGAAAATAGCTCCCATAAAATGTAAGAGTGCCTTGTGCAAGGTCAGAAAATACGTGGCGCCGACGGACGAAAAGCTGAAGCAAAGAAGTCGAAGCCAAAGAACGGAATGGAAATGAGGTTGAAACGACAATAAACCGAAAGATTCCGAAGACGAAACGTCTACTAACCGAAAGGCTGGGACGCCTAAATGCAAACTAACAGAAAGGGCGGGACGCCTAAAACCCAAGGAACCGAAATGCTGCGTCGCCTAAAAGCAAACTTACCGAATGGCCGCTCTGTCGAAACGCCACCTACCCGAAAGGCGGCGTCGCCTACAGGCCAAGGGACCGACTGCCGCTCAACAGAAAAGTCCAATAACAGACTTGACGATACAGGGGGCGGGACTTGTCAGTGATTGGTCCAGACCCCCGCGTCCATCACATCACTGTGAAGGCATGAACATTGTCCCAAACCTCCGCTCCACCCGACCCGCAGCCCGCGAGTGTGGCCGTGGGAGAGTGGGGGCTGTCCCGAGCGATGCACACCTTTGGCCGCTTTCAACTTGGTGCTTGGGTTCAGATTGCCCAGTCACCTATGGCTTGTGTGGGAAAATGAACCCACGCTCCCGTCTCCCCCCTCTCTCCCCTCTTCTCTCCCATCTTCTATCTCCCCTTTTCTCTCTCCCTCCTCTCCCTTCTTCTCTCTCCCCTCATCTCTCTCTACTCTTCCCTCTTCTCCTCTCTCTTCCCTTCCTCTCTCCCTCCCTTCTCTCTCCCCCTCCTCTCTCCCCTCTCCCCACTTATCTCTCCCTTCTCTCTCCCCCTTCTCTCCTCCGTCTCCACCCACAGGAGCGTCCCAGTCACTGACCGCGATGCACCGCCATCGGACCTCAACCTCCACACCAGGGTGATTTCTCCCTCCCTCCGACCACGGTCAGTGACTGGGACGCTCCCGCGGGTGGAGAGAGAAGAGGGGAAGAGAGAAGAGGGGCGAGAAGAGGGGAGAGAGAGGAGGAGAGAGGGGAGAGAAGGGGGAGACGGGAGCGTGGGGTTCATTTTCCACACAAGTCATAGGTGACTGGGCAATCTGAACCCAAGCGCCAAGTTAAAAGCGGCCGAAGGTGTGCATCGTTTGGGACAGCCCCCACTCTCCCACGGCCACCCTCCGAGGGCTGCGGGTCGGGTGGAGTGGAGGTTTGGGACAATGTTCATGCCTTCGCTGGCAAGTCCCGCCCCCCGGCAACGTCAAGTCCGTTATTGGACTTTTCTGTTGAGCGGCAGTCAGTCCTTTGGCCTGTAGCCAACGCCGCCTTTCGGGTAGGTGGCGTTTCGACAGAGCGGCCATTCGGTAAGTTTGCTTTTAGGTGACGCAGCATTTCGGTTCCTTGGGATTTAGACGTCCCGCCCTTTTCGGTTAGTTTGCATTTAGGCGTCCCAGCCTTTCGGTTAGTAGACGTTTCGTCTTCGGACTCTTTTGGTTTATTGGCGTTTCGGCCTGGTTTCCATTCCGTTCTTTGGCTTCGACTTCTTTGCTTGTGCTTCTCGTCTGTCGGCGCCATGTCTGGGTAAGCAGCAAATATATTCTCCTGTTTAATACTTGACAATCAGTTTGAGTATCAATTATCAAACTATTTTGGTTTTATTAGCACCTGCGATAAAAATGAAAATTTTGTTGTATATATATATTTTTTTGAAAACACAATTGTCATTAAGTTTGTAGTGTAGTTATTTAATACTTTTCTTGATTTGATGCTCTTTTTTAATCACTGATTTACTTGGGCTTTAGTTTAGATAAGTTGTTCTGGATTTTATTATTGAAATAATTGAATTTTGGAGATGACAGCAGCAAAATGAAGGTTTAGGAAGTAGAGATGATGGTGCCGACATTATTGAAATAATTGGTAGGTGGAATTGGGCAATCTTAGTGATGCAAAGCATATGCAATTACACACACATAGAAAATAGGTGCAGGAGTAGGCCATTCGGCCCTTCGAGCCAGCACCGCCATTCAATATGATCATGGCTGATCATCCAACTCAGTATCCTGTACCTGCATACTCTCCATACTCCCTGATCCCTCTAGCCACAAGGGGGTATGGAGAGAAGGCAGGGATTTGGGAAAGACAGTATGTTGAAGATCAGGGTGCTGTGTTTTTCCATAATGCGATAGAGCAATCAATGTTGTAGTTGAGACAAATCCTACTGTGCTGTCTGGTTAAAAAAAAATTGTGATTGACTGTACTTTTCCAAAGATTTTTGTGTGAAGTCTTATGTTAGTATAATTCCCCAACAATCTCCTCCTACCAGGGTGCATCGGTTTGATCCACAGGCAGGTCTTTCACAGCGTTCAATATCATTCTATTAGAATGACATCAATTACTAAAAAAGGATTTTGAATACTTGACCCAGTTTACTTGCTCAGTATGATATGGTTATGATTAGACTTCATTGAACAATAAAATTTAGAACAGAATTATATACAGGACTGCAAAATGTGTTCCAAGGGCAACAATTGATAGATTCAGAATGTACTTCTCATTCAACATAATTGTTTTAATGCTGGGATTACTATGCTGCATATACAGCAGTTGTGTCATGAATCAAACCGTTTCATGAAAAATATAAATGTAATTTTGTGGTGATTGAATTTAGCAGATTGTGTGTAATCAGACAAATGTTTGATCTTGGTCTAATGAGGCACTTATGTGTGTGTATATATTGTAGGGCCATCAGTGTAATTTTAGGTGATAAGTGGAAAACGATGAAAAATGAAGAGAGGAGAATTTATACATTGGAAGCCAAGGCTCTGGCAGAGGAACAAAAACGCCTTAATCCAGACTGCTGGAAAAGGAAGCGAAGCAACTCTGTGAGTACTTAAAACAACTTGTGTTCTTGAACTTCTTTATCCTTTTGTTTTAAATACTTAAATAATAACCATTAATAGCTGAAGATCGGCGATGATACAAGGGGAAAGGTGTCATTAGTCAGGGTGGTGAATCTGTGGAAATCATTGCCACAGTGGAGGCCAAGTGATTGGGTATTTTAAGGCGCAGATTGACAGATTCTTGATTAGTAAGGGTGTCAAGGGTGATGGGGAGTAGGCAGGTGAATGGGGTTGAGGGGGAAAGATCGATCAGCTATGACTGAATGGTGGAGTAGACTCGATGGCCGAACAGCCTAAAGGGGCTGTTCCACTTGGGCGACCTAATCTGCGAGTTCTGGCGAGTTTGCCTTTGACTCATACTCACAGGATGGTCGACACGAGGTTGTAGGAGTTTGTAACTCTCTTTCATGCTCGAGAGTGGTCCCCGTGTACTCGAGGCCTCATCTAGGTTGCGGCGTATTTTTCAGCATGTTGAAAAATGCCCGCGAGTAAAAAAAGGTCGCCATGGAAAAAATCGATACTTTTTTTATTCATAGGTTTAATCGTAGTAGGTTGGCATGTTAGTCGTAGGTAATCGAGGATAGTCGAAGGAGGTCGTCTTCACTCCACTATTCGGTGTCCAATTTTCCCGAAGTTAGTTGTAGCTAGTTGAAGCGAGTTTTCAACATAGTCAAAGTAGGTCTTCAACATGACATTTTTTCCAAACTCTCCTAAACTCGCCATTAGGTCGACCAAGTGGGACAGCCCCTTGATTCTCCTCATATGACATAAACTTATAAGGTGTGCCTCAGTGAAGGCTTCTTAGTTAAAGTACAGAAATAATTAGGGATTTTTTGTTGTCATTTTGTAGATTTTTAAAGGGTACCCCTGTGTGATTTTGCATTGTTTGTACTGCTGGGGATGATTCGGGTGTAGATGATTCATTTTGACAAGCTTCAAGACTTTCCTAAGTTCATAAGTAAACCAGTCTAGAATGGCAAAATGTGGGCAGTTAATTGTACATTTAAACATTGGTGGGCTTGGGAATGATGTCTTCAAATTTAAGAGATTGGATATGCACAGACTGATTAGAGATAGTCAGCATAGCATTTGTGTGGGGAAATCATGTCTCCCAAATCTGAGGTTTGTCAAGAGGTCGCCAAGGGGATTGTTGAGGGTAGAGCAGTGAATGGTGTCTATTTGAAGTTTCGCAGGACATTTGACAAGGTTCTGCATCGTAGGCTAGATTGCATGGAATCCAAGGTGAGCTAACCAATTAGATGCAAAATGTGTCAATGAGTAATTGTAGAGGTTGTTTTTCTGTTTGGAAACTTGTAACCAATCGAATGCCGCAGAGGTTGGTGCTGGGTCCACTGCTGTTTATTATATACATTAACAATATGAAGGCAGTGGAGTTAACATTGTTGGTAAACTTGTCGCCTCTCTTATATATTCAATGACCCAAGCATTGAAGGCACTTATCATTCACCTTCTTTACCACCCTATCTACTTGCGTTGCCACCTTCAGTGAGCTATGAACTTAGACTGCAAGATTCCCCTGCACATCAATGCTGTTAAGGGTCTTGCCATTAACTGTATACTTTCCCCTTGCATTCAACCTCCTAAAGCACAACATCTCTCATTTGCTCGGGTTAAACGCCATCTGCTATTTTTCTGCCTATTTCTGCAGTATCTTATGACAGACTTCCTCACCGTCTGCAACTCCAATTTTGGTGTTGTCAGCAATCATACTAACCAGTCCATCTGCATTTACCTCTGGGTCATTTATATATATCACAAACAGCAGAGGTCTCAGCACAGATCCCTGCAGAACTCCACTGGTCATAGACCTCCAGCCAGAATATCTCCCTTGGGGCACAACCCTCTGTCTTCTATGAATAAGCCAGTTCTGAATCCATATAACCAAGTCATTTTAAAACCTGTACATCTTAAATCTTCTAGATCAGCTTACTATGAGGGACCTTATCAAAACCCTTACTAAGATCAATGTATAGCTTGTATAACTCTTCATGTACAGATACCAACTCATCTTGAAAATAATTAGTATTATGGTATTAATTTTGTTCTTATTTTTATAACAGGGTTCGCAGCAGCAGTAACCAGCACCTTTAGAACCTACTTTATCCTTGACTTTCACCATTTGGAATGAATTTTAGGAAACTGGATGCAAGTGAGCAAAAAGACTCAGTGTATCTATATATTTTAATTTGAGGAATTTCTGATAAATCTATATTTAGAGAATTGTAATAAAGTGAGTATAGTTTGCTTTTTATATAAATGGCTGATAGTGTTGTAAATCAATGCATTTAATCTTTTTGACTTTCCTAATTGCGTATTGTAAATGGCCATAATTCCTCGTTCTTCCAAAGTTCAGTCAAAGGTTATTTCAGGTAAATATAGCTCTTAGGCTTGAAAACTTTGTACTAAACAAATCCTGTGGTGCTAAGGTAAGGGAGGAAAGTTGGTATATAAAGATGTTTATTTTTGCAAATGTAAATGGGTAAAGTTTAAATTCTGTATAACTGCTGTTGTATCATGATTTGTATCACTTATTATATTGCACAATTTTAATTCAATTAACTTTATTTGCAAACGGTGGGGGAATTAGTATATGTAGCAGGGATGCTCCCAAATTTATTTTGTGGTGTTTTAGCCAACTAAAGTTGCCATAAAACTCAAGGCTTGTATTCATAAATTTGGGCACAACAAGCACTTGGGCCAGAATTTTGCCATTGTGCTAAAAAACTATTGCACTTTAGTGTTGCATTATGAAAAATGGGAATGTGAAAATGTTTCATTGAGTCATTTTCATGGACTGGCATTAATGCCACTCAGTGTTGATATTCATAGTCACAGATCAACATTTATATGCAACTGCTTTAACTCAAGTAAATTTATGTCTTTATGCAGGCTGTTATCCCACAGGAACTCTTGCACAAAAATAAATTTTTATTGTATTCAAGTTCAAATAAATATGTAAAGTGTTAAATGGCTGGATGTTTTTTTAAAAGTTGTTCAAAATTGTGTACAAAGCTATCCTGCACAGTCTTTGTTTATATTACTTTATTAAAATCAATTACCTTTGCTACCTGACACATCTTACCATGTATCAATTACTCTTTTTTCTCCTTGCAGGGTTGATTGTATACATTTAGATTAAAATGCTCATTAGTTAGGTTAGGGGATAAAAAAAATCACCAACTAATACAAACAAAAACCAGCATGCTGATCAACAACATAGGGACAGAAATGAGTATATCACAGCATCATTCAATTTCCCTCCACCATTTCGAGTAATAACATTTAAACTAACCCCTCTTCCACTTCTTTCCCTGGTGCAACACTCACATTTGATGTCAAATGGGACATTTTGCCCTATAAAACTTCTTACATAAGCCTAGGGCTTAATTTTAGTGATTGGAGCAAGTACTTTGTATTTTCTTTAGCCATACTTTTAATATGTTGTGATGGGGGTTGGAATCTTGTATACACTGCTTCTCTGAACTGAATAACAATCTTGTACTATACTACTTTCATCAGAAATTGAGACAAAAAGCACTTATAATAAAAACATTAATGGTCCTAAATTTCTTTCTCAGTAAACAGATAATATGAAATAAATAATGTACAGAAATGACATTCTTTAATAATTCTATGTTCAATTTAGTAGATTATGTCACCCATACAGAATTGGTCTGCTTTGTTTTTAATCCAAGCATTGTAAAACACACTATCCTCACAACTAGCTAAAGGGCCTGACCCACTTTCACGACCTAATTCACAATCTTTTTTACTCGTGGACATTTTTCATCATGTTGGAAAAACGCCCCAACCTACTTGATGCCATGAGTACCTACGACTAGCATCACGACCTCGCTGCAAGTACGAGTCAAGGGCAAACTCGACAGAGATCGTGAATTAGGTCGTGAAAGTGGGACAGGCCCTTAAAACAGTTTAAATTATTGTGTACTAAATCTTATTCTGTAGCTGGATTATGGTTCAAGTTTGTGTTTATTGTCATATTGTACAATGAAATTTGTGTTACCATACAGCCATACTAAGTGAAAAGCAATACTAAAATGAAAATCCATCGATTAAAATAGTTTTAATTTTTCTATTCCATCACCTACATGTATTATATTCTTTATAATGAAATGTGACTTTACTGCTTCAGTTCAGAAAGTGGAATTCCGCAGAGAAGCTACTTAGTCAAGTTCAACTAACTAGTGTTAATAATTGGATTCCTACCATATTTAGTTCATGGTAATCTTGAATTTAGCACATCAATCCTTACATTGCTGAAAGTCGATGTATGGTGCAAAGATTAGTAGTTTCTTCAGGCACCTGCAGAAGATATCCTTAACCAATATTACTGAAGCAAAAGTAAAAGTAAATACTATTGTCTAATGAAATTTTAAGGTATTAGGAGGTTCTCAATTAAATCAACATAATCAATTATCTTAACTTAATATGTTATACTTTAAGAATGTGAGAAATCATGCCCTTGATTCGGAAGAAAACATCTACTGTCCGGCAGCCATAGCTTTTTGGAGCAATTGCAGCATTACTGGATATACTGAAGCAAATTCTTTTCCTTCTCTTGCACGTACTGATTGGACATAAGCTTCAAGAGAACCCCTATGAGAAAAACATAAATATTTGCATAAGATTCATTACAAATATCTTAATCTAATCATAACCAACATGACATTTAAATACAAAGGAGCAATGGACACATTAAATATCAAATGTAACAGTTTAGAAATATTGAGATAGAAACGGATGATATTTGTAGTGCTGGGCTGTGATAAGTATAACAATTGACAAAACAAAGCAGATTGTTCACTCCTGGAAAATGGTGACATGCTGAGGATGTGTGTTAGGAAAGAAGTCCATATGTTACACATTCAATTTTTCGTCTGATAAATTGTACATGGAATCAGAATTATGCACAGAACACTGCCCTTCAGTTCTGCATTTGTGGTACATCTTATCCAGCATGCACGTCTTGTATAAATTATTTTCATTTTAAAAACATGGGAGGATGGTAGGAACAATCCTTTTGAATTTTAAATCTGTACCTCGGGCTTGCTGATGGCAACAACTTCCCTCCATTAACCTAGCAAACCTATCAATTCTGTTTTCAACCATCTCATCACTACAACTATTTCAGTAAAATGAATTTAAAATACAATTTAGTACATTTGCTCAATACTCTGGGAAAGATGGTTAATTGGAGTCAAAGGGACAAACTGGTGTAGCTCGGGTCTTTATTGATTTCCAAAATAATTCTGAGTAAAACTACAGAGTACTGAACATCTTTGAGGGTATGTTATACTTCCAACTTTCATTCTAAATTGATCAGGGTATGCACTTCCTATTGTTAAATGTTTCCAAATGCTTAATGCTGATATTGAAAAAACTACCGAAAAGAATAGAAGAGAAAGCAGTGCAGTAATTCACTTTTCAATAAAAAAAAACATCTCCCAGAGGGAAACAAAGAGCTGCAAGCGGCGAGGGCAAGGTTAAGTTAGTATTCCATCAGCCTCAGGCGTTCTATGGTGACATTTCAATACCCTCGTCTGATTTGACTGCAACCTCAACTTTGCAATTCCTGTGGTAATCATTCATCTCCTTAGTTATCAAGCTTACCTCGGCTTTGATAAAGCTTTTCACTGACCTTTGAGGAAGGAAGTTCCAAAAACAATAATAAACCTAAACCCTAATCTCTTCACATACCCATCGCAAATTTCTTTCCCACCAGCAAATTTAGCAACAAAACTTACTGTGCCTTCATTCCATTGGTTTATGTAAATTATAAAATACTGAGGCCCAGCACACAGATCCCATGGCACAGAGCTTGTTATATATCTCGCCAACCAGAAGAAAAACTCATTTATGCTAAACTCCTTTCGGTTAGCCAGCCAGTTTTTTATCCTCCTCCACAATGAGATTTTACTTTCAGCAATAACATTTGTAATACATTATCAAACATTTGGCAATCTAAGTATATATCCATTGGCTTCCATTTAGTCAGATAGAGTCATAGAAATATAGAAAATAGGTAATTCAGCCCAGCACAGCTATTCAATATGATCATGGCTGATATCCAAAATCAGTACCCCGTTCCCGCTTTCTCCCCATATCCATTGATTCCGTTAGCCCTAAGAGCTATTTCTTGAATACATCCGGTGAATTGGCCTTCTGTGCCTCCTTTATCACAACTCTCTGGGTGATAACGTTTTTCCTCATCTCAGTCCTCGTTCTGGACTCCCCAGCATCGAGAAATTTTTCCTGCATCTAGCCTGTCCAAACCTTTAAGAATTTTATATGTTCTATTAAAACCCTTCTCATCCTAAATTCCAGTGAATATAAGTCCAGTCGATCCATTCTTTCATCATATGTCAGTCCCACCAACCCGGTAATTAACCTAGTTAATTCCCTCAATACCAAGAATGCTCCTCCTCAAATTAGGAGGAACCCAAAACTGCACAAAATACTCCAGGTGCAGTCTCACCAATTGCAGAAGGACCTCCTTGCTCCTGTACTCAAATCCTCTCACTATGAAGGCCAACATGCCATTTGCTTTCTTCACTGCCTGCAGTACCTGCATACTTACAGGTAGCATGTCAGAGTCATAGAACACGGAAACTGACCCGTCGATCCCAAGTGCCTATGCCAACTATGATACCCCATCTATGCTAGTCCCACGTGCCCGCATTTGGCCGATATCTTGGCCTAAATGTTTCCTATCCATGTACTTGTCTAAACATCTTTTAAATATTGCTTTAGTACATGTCTCAACTACCTCCTCTGGTACCTTGTTCCCATTTAACCAATACCATCTGTGTGGAAAAAGCTTCTGGTTCCCTACCTTTCCCCTCTCCCCTTAAACCTTTGACCTCTGGTTCTTGATTTCATTACTCTGGATATTCACCCTATCACCTCATGATTTCATACACCCCTCTGGGATTGCCCCTCAGCCTTCTGTATTCCAAGGAATAAAGTCCTAGCCTGCCCAAACTCTGCCTGTAGCTCAGGCCCAGATACTGGCAACATCCTCATAAATCTTCGCTGCACTCTTTCCAGCTTAACAACTTCCATTCTATAGCAAGGTGTCAATACTGAACACAATACCCCAAATGAGGCCTAAAACAATTTCATGTACAATTGTAACATAACATCCCAACTTCTATACTAAATACCCTGACTGATGAAGGCCAATGTACCGGCAGCTTTCTTGACCATCCTATTTACCTGTGATGCCACTTCCATGGAACTAAGTACCTTCTCTCCTAGATCTCTGCTCTACAACAACCCCCAGGGGTCTGTCATTCATTGTGAAGTTCTTGCCCTGGTTTGACTCTCCAAAATTTAACACGTTGCACTTGTCTGCATTAAACTCCATTAATCAAAGCTCAGCCTACTCGACCAGCTGATCAAGATTGTGCTGTAATTTTCAAATACTATCTTCGTCAACTCACTTTCATGACATCTGCAAACTTACGGTCCTGTCCCACTTACGTGTCCTTGACACGCAAATTACGCGACCTTGTCATCGCGTTGAGGTGCACGGGCATCGTGTGGCCGCGGGGGGCCGGTGCCACTTAGAAGTACGGAGGGGTATGGAGCTGTGCGCGATATCGCGCGGCGCTCCGAGATTTTGTTGGGAACAAAATCTTCGCGTGCCACCGGCCTGTCGGGCCACTGACGGCCAAAGTGGGACAGGCCCAAGACCCTGGCGCGACGCAACATCTCACCTCCAACAGCAGCAGAAGCAGGCAAACGATCGCCGCGCTTGGCCTGGGGCTCACGGCCGTTGCAGTCCGGATCCGCCCCCACTCCTACTCCCAGAGCGGGGCCAAGAAAATTAAAGATAGACACAAAATGCTGGAGTAACTCAGCGGGACCGGCAGCATCTCTGGAGAGAAGGAATGGATGACGTTTTGGGTCAAGACCCTTCTTTCAGACTGAAGAAGGGTCTCGACCCGAAACATCACCCATTGCTTCTCTCCAGAGATGCTGCCGGTCCCACTGAGTTACTCCAGCATTTTGTGCCCATCTTGAAATGACGTCACCCGCTCTATACGGCTGTGTGGACGCATGAAGTCACGCGGGACCGTCGCGCCAGTCCGACAAACAACCTTCCACCATAACCATTTGCTTCCTTCCATTAAGCCAATTCTCTACCCTATGTAATGGCTGATGTATTAATTTTCGCAGCACAAATATACACAACAGTAACTCAAGTAATTACATTACCTGATGAGAATTAGTCGATCCTTTTCCGATGGATGGTCATCAAGCCACTGAGAATACCGTGTTATAGACCACTCCGCTCTCTGCGATGATTTCACAGTTATTAATACTAAATTATATCATACAAATTTTACATAGCACATGCAATAAATATATTTTAATGATAGCTGTGGATAGCTATTAATTCTGATCTTAAAGCGGTTTCTTAAAATGGAAGTTAAGACGTGCACCCTTGCCTAATGCTCCTCCCATCTACTCCATTAATAACATTTCTCCATTAGTGACATAAGTTCAATCGGTTGAAATGTGGATACATGTGTCCTGATATACATTTGTTAAAAACATAGAGGTCAAATAATTAGAATAGGGAAATTTTAGGAAGGTTCATTACACAGTCTCTTATATGAAGTATTAAATATGCAGACATGAATGATGATGATTATTCTTTGAAAAATAAAGTCCCTCGTTCTGACCATTAGAGATGAGCTTGGGGGGGAAAGTATTGAGCAGATAGGTAAAATAAAATAATATCAGACAGGCAATGTGACCAAGATCCAAGTTGAACTTTTTCAACAGAGTGGGTGTATGGAACAAGCTGCCAGAGGAGGTAATTGAGGCTGGGACTATCCCATCGTTTAAGAAACAGTTGGACAAGTACATGGATAAGACTTATGGACCAAGTGCAGGCAAGTGGTACTAGGGTAGCTGGGACACTGTTGGCCGGTATGGGCGAGTAGGGCCGAAGGGCCTGTTTCCACACTATGACTCTAGGTGTCAGAATTTGAAAAACTTTCCATGTTTTGAGTAATTGGCACTGCATTTACACCAAGAAATATTTTGTCAAGAATAGAAACAAATTGCAAAACCAATGTCTTACAATAAACATCAACAATTTCATTTTGTGAATTAACTGTGAATAATGGTATGTCAGGACACTGAATGAAGAATAAAGTATTTTACATCATGAAGGTAAATAAAAAGTTACACAAAGGAAAAGACAGAAACTGAATAATAATTTAAATGCATCTAAAGGCCCAGGTATTATAGAGTACACAAGTGCTTTATTTTGTTATAACATTTCAAGTAATTTTCAGAAAGGGGGCAAGATGTAATGCAGCTTGAATGAATACCTGGTGAGGAGACTTTAGGTCGGTTGGTGCTCTTGTAAATAGGAAATGAAGAATGGTGCTGTATGGAATAATATCCCCAGCAGCTGGGCTATTAACAATATGTTCACTTGTTTGGAAGAGTAATGGTCTGCGAAGTACAAAATAGATTTAAGCAAAATATATGAAACAAAATCTCTTAAATTGTACAGAATGAGCAATGAGCAATACAAGCAGAATTTCCATTTGGCTAGGACATGAGCCATGGCTTCCAATATTGGTGGTTTTTTTGCCATCTTTCATACTTAAGAATGGTTTACTCATTTCTATAATACAGCAAATCTACTGAAACAAGATCACATGACCTACATTAGTACAGCTAATGCACTCCTTACTTATACTGACACAGTACGAAAATAAGTCTATTTTCCTGGTGATTTAATTTCAAAGTTATACAAGTACCACTTCCCAATTTTAATTTGTGTTCTGCAGTGGATCTCAATTATTTGCCCAAGTTATACTCTACTTTTTTGGATTGCTAAAATCATTTTTTCAGTCAACTTCATAATCATAAATCATTAGCTGTGGCATTATCACCTTTGAATCTAAACAGTTGTGGACAATAGTTGAGAAAAAAAAGCAAAGATGGCACTTCCTTGCAAGACTAAGCAAATGCAACTTTTTCAATGCAATTTGAAATCAATGCCCAATCTACCCTGCCTCGAGCATACAGAAGATATCCTTGCACTATTTCCATAGAGATTTAAAAATATATATTTTGGCTCGTTTTAAACTTCCATTGAGTATTACTTAAAACAAAAAATATCTGATCATAATTACCATGGGAACATAGAACATACTACAGCACAGGGACGGTCCTTCAGCCTACAATGTTTGCTTCGAACATGATGCAATTAAATTGATCTAATTTCCCTGTACATAATCCATATCCCTCTATTCTCTGCACTGCTATATGCCTATGTAAAAGCCTCTTAAACGCCACTATCGTATCTGCCTCCACCACCATTCCTGCAATGGGTTCCAGGTCCCACCACTCTGTGTAAATAAACTTGCCCCGTATATCCCCAATAAACTTTCTCCCTCTCACCTTATAGCTATGCACACTAGAGTTGGACATTTCCATCATGGAAAAATGATTCTGACCGTTTACCCTATCCATGCCTCTATCTCTTTATATGCTTCTATCAAATTTTCCCTTAACCTCCAACTTCTAGAGAAAACAAGCCAATTTTATTCAAGCTCTGCTTGTCGCTGAAACCCTCTACTTCAGGCAGCATTGTGGTAAACTTCCTCTGCACCATCTTCAAAGCCTCCACATCTTTCCTATGATAGGGCGACCACACAAGAACTGCACACAATAGTGCAAATGCGGTCCAACCAAAGTCTTTTAGAGTTGCATCATAACTTCCCGACTTATATTCAATGCCCCTAGCAATGAAGTCATGCATACCATATGCCTTCTTAATTACTTGTGCTGGCACTTCCAATGAGCAATGAACTTGGACTCCAAAATCCCTCTGCACATCAATGCTGTCGAGGGTCATGCCATTAACTGTATACTCTCTCCTTACATCCAACCTTCCAAAGTGCTTCACCTCACTCTTACAACACACTTGGATCTTGCCAAGCACAAATCATTATGTCAAAAGAAATCGATGAAAAAACTTAAAAGGACAATATGTTGATGGTGTTGTGTCAGAAATTATATTTATGCTTAAATGTAATTACCTTAATTCCTTATAATCCCACATCGCTTATTCTTAGAATGTCAAGCTACAAGCAGTCATTTAGTGCACATGATATGAATTCATGCAGCATTCTCTAAATGTTTCTTGCAGAATGTCAGTATTTCCCAATGTAATCCATATATCTTATATGAAAAATCTTTGGTTCTGCGTGCAGTTCGGTTTATTATTAACCAGATAAACTGAAACAATGATTGAAAGAAGACGCATATTCCTTTGTTTGTCAAGACATTATTTACGCACAATGAAAACCCATCACTTTGTCAGAATTTATGTTCCTTTTATACTCAAAGCCACGTGTAATTACTAAAAAAAAAACCACAATATTCCTGCAAAGATGATCAATGAATTATATTTATTATAAAAAACAATATAGGTTAGAAAAAACAAATAAATAACTGAAGCATCATAGACCAAGAAGGATGGTCAGATGCAAAGATGCACACACTTCACACTGAATTAAGTATTGTGTAAACGTCTTTCTTGAAGTGAATGTAACTGACCTGAACGACCTTAATAATCGGTAGGATTTTCCTAGATCTGACACTCTTCTGCAAAGTGGTGCCACAGCTAATTCCATCTGCAATATTACAAGTACATGATAAGTTCAAATAAACAGTACAAAATAAACAAGAAGGAATTCCATATTCCTATTGAACAGATAAATATATCACAAATATAATCAAACCTTTTTGAAGACTAAATAGATATAATTGTAATCTCTGATAAATTTAAAAAATAACAAATGTATTATTTATATATAGTATCATGATCCTCTTGCGTATGGCGTGCTCAGCATAAAGTTGTAGGTCAACTTGTTCTATTTGATCTTGTTTGGGTTAATTGAATTAGTCGAAACAGGCGTGAAGGTTGCAATCTCCCACCCCAGTATCACGATAATAAACAAGCTTGGTTTAAATGCATTAAGTGAATTAATACAGCCAAATTTCTGTATTCGGAGTTGGAAAATTGTGGAGCTGTTTGCTAACTTCTGAAGAAACAAAAATTGACAAGGTACATTCAACATCCTACTTCAAAAATATAATCCTTATGAAGAAGAGTATCATGCTGTTTTACAGTGTAGAAGAAACTTAAAAATCACTGAAAATGAAATGGAGATATAAAATGGTAAAACACACATAGTCGGAACACTTTTACAGTCATATTCAGCAAAGTGGACATATAATCTACATTATTCTCCACAACTCAAAAGACGACACGAACATCACAAATGCAAGTTTGGTTTGGTGCTCTGGACAATGATGCACGATGGAGAGAAAACAAACACAAACCGTTACAGTTGCATGAAATAACACAGTGGAAGGGGATCAGAAAAGTATACAAGGTTTCCCAGTAGGATGATAACTCCTTGGAAATCAAACAGGCAAGGAATCACCTTGCTTGTGGCTGTATGGGTGGACAATCCTCTGGTAAATACAAATGCTAACAGAATAGGAGGCCAAAAGAAACAACATTTCAGAAAGAGAAAGAGATATAGTCAAAATAAGAGAGATGCTATCAATGGCCCCATTAACTACTTCCAAGGCAAAAGCTTAGCTACAGGAAAACATCCTTTGTAGGAAACATCCACACTAGGAAGGAACACATTCTTGTTGACTCAACACATGCTTAAAAATGTTGCTTATTTCAATAGTCTCCCTTTAGTGGCATTGTGTGTATGAACTGTGTCTTTTTTAAATCTGCATTACTTACATTGATTACCATGCTAATTTTCACAATTCAAAATATCTCAACAAGCAAGAAAGTGCAATGGTGTGTGAGTGGAGAGAATGGGATTATGGAGCAATGGATGAGAACAAGCAACTGAACCATACCTGTGCAAAGTCAGCAGCCAATCTCATTTTACCTCCTTCACCCAGTGGTCTCAGTAGACTTGCATTACGAATAAATAGTTGAATAGCTCTCTGCGCAATATTTTCTGTACTGTCGTAGATGAAGTCCACACATTCAAAATTTTTGAAGTAGTCACTCATGATGCGTGATATGAAACCTTGCAATTCTTTCATGTAAAGAGAGCACGGTACTTCTGGCTTTCCAGACAAAGACCTGTAAAAATGAATGCAAGCCATATATATCATCATTCCAATACACCTCCAGATGTAAACAATACACAAACTCACCTCTATTAAATAGAATGAAAAATAACTTAATCGCGCTTTGTCAAATTCAAAAGCATTTTACAACTCAGATCGCATAGGAATGAACTAAAGATGCTGGTTTACACCAAAGATAGACACAAATTGCTGGAGTAATTCTGCGGATTAGGCAGCATCTCTGGAGAAAAGGAATAGGTAATGTTTCGGGTCAAGACCTTACTCAACTGAGATCCCTACTTCATATCAACCTCACCACATAATTTATGTCTACATTTATTTATGTCACCCTGAACAAATTTATGTCACCCTGAACAAGATGCATTCCACTTATCACTATCACTTTGGGCTCTCATCCATCGCTCCGTAACCCCATTCTCTCCACTCACACACCTTTGGTGAAGCACAATGTCTTCTTGATTTGACAGTTATCCCATTGATTGATATTCTACATCTGCCTAGGTTTGAGATCTTCATGGACAAGAGATTTTTTAACACCAATCTAATCTTCCTGAACTGCATGATTTTTTCCTTCACCTTTAAATGGAGGAGGACTGGCCAAGTTCTGTGCCTTCCACCACAGTGATGAATGCTGTGGTGGATGTTTGTAAATTTTTTATTGTGGTTGTGTGTTCTTTATTACTGTACCGCTGCTGACAACCCAAATTCCACCGACCTTGGTTGTGTGGCAATTAAATTATATCAATTATTAATCCAACATTTTTGCTCCCATGTCCCGACCGGTCAACCATACAGCACCATTCTTGCCCTGCTTCTGTGTTCTCTTCAGCACCACTTCTCATCTCTCATTTTCATAATGACCCCATCCAAGCATTAGAAGTACATTGCTGGTAGTGAGACACTTCAGAATGCCTTGAAGCTGCAAAAGACTATTGCTTCTAAATTATTTTCAGACCCCCCCCCCCCCGCAAAACCACTATAATCTTTTCATTTCATAGAAAAGCAAAGCCATCCATTTTTTTTGTTGTTGAATGCAATTTTCCAAGAATTATAGTCACAGTGATACAGATCGGAAACAGGCCCTTCGGCCCAAGCTGCCCATACCAGCCAACATGTCCTAGCTACATTAGTCCCACCTGCCTGCACTTGGTCCATATCCCTCCAAACCTGTCGTATCCATGTAGTGGATCCAAGAGTTTATTATTTTATTAATTATGTCACTTTAATGGAATAAGGAACTAAGTATCTGTGTTTGTGTGTTAGTTGGGCAATGGAGGAGGCATCTGTAGATTTAGTTCCTACAACTGGGGTAGGGGCAAGCAGATAAAAAATAGTCAAAAGCCGCTGGGATAACGATACGTTTCTCTACTACGAGGACACTTTGAATCAAGAGGAGTCAAATTGATTTTGAATACAGTAAACCCTCGTAATAATGGACCATAGAGCGGGGAATGATGTCCGTTATTGTCGATTGTCCACTGTAACCGAGTAAGGGATTATCCCCCATTGACATCACCGCCCATGCACTGGGTCAGAATCCTGGATCCAGTCACTGAGAGCCCAGTGAGACCTCCCTCACTGCACGGTGCGCCCGGCATCACCTTCTCCAGCGCAGCTGTGGAACTGCAATAACTGCTTCTCCTGCTGCTGATTTCCACATTCAGAGATTGAGAGCAAAATGGGAGCTATGGGCTGTTTGGATGGCAATGTGCAGAAACCCTGTCCTGCTCTTTGTGAGATCCCATCGATCAACCAATCATGGCAAAAGGACATCGACCTTCCAAAGCCACTAGCCTGCCTAATCTGCTTAGTGAACAAAGTTCTTTTTAACAGCTAAGAATATATTTTTGTTACTGCAACCAAAAATTATCTTGTCAATTTCAACATTCTCTGCGGTGTAACTAGCTGCCTGCGTTCTGTTTGATTACTGTGGGGATGCTCCGTCCGCTATAACCAAAATCCATTGTAAAGACGTCCCTAATAACGAGGGTTCACTATAATTACCCTGCAAAATCTTCTTGGTGCATAGTGATAATAATGGCTTCAATCGAATCTTCCACAGAGCTTAGCAATGGTTGTACAGCACTTCCCATGAGAGCTTGAACTGTCTGAGAAAGATTTAAAAGTAAAATCTGTAGTTAATATCATAATAGATAGCAATGCAACTCAACAAGAATATGTTTTTGTTTAAATTATTGCCTTAAAATAATTCATAAAAGTTTGGCAATTCAGTGCAAAATTAATCAACGTATTAATTATGGATTAACAAATGAAACACAGCATTGCTTTTCAAAATGAAACAATGTTTAACTAACTTGTGGATCTTTGAAACCAGTTGCCTCAGTCCTCATTAACCTAATTGATTACTTCAAAGACCTTAAGTTAGTTAAAGATGACCATAGTCATCAACATTGAGGTGGGTTTTCAGGAACATCTGAAAGGAGGAAAGGTTCGAATCTGGAGGTTTAGGAACATGACGTTTGATATTTCAGTCACCACAGGTGGAATTTAAGAGGCCATAATCAAGTGAGGCAATTTCCAATATGTGGAGAGCAGAGAGATAAGATTACAGAAGGTTTAATTTGGGTGAGGATTTTTACGTTGAGGTGCACTGTAGTGGGCGCCAGTGCAAGTTAGTCAGACCAGCTGAAATGGTGGGAAAATTTGGTAGCAAGTTAAAATATGGGCAGAAGAGGTTTAGATGAGTATGGATTTACAAACTATGGAAGGTGTAAGGCTGGCCAGGAAAGCAATAGAATTGTTGAAATTAGAGGCAAGATACAGATGTGGGTTTCAGCAGCAGATGCACTGGGGTAGTGAGAAAGCCAAGTGATTATGGAGGTGGTTATGCCTTTGGAGTATTGGAACTAGTAAATGAATGAAATGAAATTCAATGTCAAAATCAACATGGTTGCAAACCATCCAGCTCTGCTTTTGCAGGATGGGAGTGGCAACCTGGGAGTGTTTACAGTTCCCACCAAGTGTCACTGTCATTTTGTCTAAAGTAATTAAAGTGGAAAATGTTATCTGCAGAGTAGAAACCCTCCATTGACATGAACTTCACGGTACTTAATAAACAACATTACTTCAAATAATGTTGTTGCTGAATGGGTCTGTGCTCATTTGTCTAATAGCATACTGTTGAGTGGCCAGCAACATTTTTATTACATTTAAGGCACTAATATTGATGTTACATTTCCCTGGAGGCTCTTTGAATTGGCCTCAGTGATATAGTTGGAAAAACAACAGAAACCACTGATAAACCAAGTAAATGGGTTTTTAAATATTGCACAACGCCAATGATAAAGACTATGATTTCATTCAAAGCAGGAAATGAAAACTTGGTGCTGGACAACTCCACAAATTGATCAAGTAGAATGATAACTACGACTTTACCTCCAATGCCGTTCTAACCGTTTGTTCAGCCCTTAAAGGGAAAGAGCTCAGGGTAGACAGCACCTGTAAAAGCAAACAATAGACATCTCACATTCCTGCCATACAGAACATTCTCAAAACACAAAACCCTTTCCCAATTTCCATTTCTGTGAAAATAACTCTTTTCAAATGCACGTTTCATAACCTGCAAACCCACACATGTTTGGGATGTGGGAGGAAACTGGAGCATCCGGAGGAAACTCATGCAATTACAGGGGGAACGTACAAAGTCCACACAGACAGCATCCCAGGTCAGGATCAAACCCAGCTCGCTGGTGCTGTGAGGCTGTGGCTCTACCAGCTGTGCCAGTGTGCCACCCTGGTTGGGTTGGCCAAGTAGGTTATTGCAGCCTCCGTGCCTCAGGCCTCCATCTCTTTCGGGAAAAACTGAGTGCTCAATGGCTTTTCAGATGCTTCTTCACCAATTCACTTGGTCTTGAGCCAGGAAAACCAATGAGTCTGGAAGGATTTAACATATTTGCAAGCAGGTCTCATGGACAACCTTAAATTATTTTATTTGCCCTGGACATCAGCTTTTTAAAAGAGCTCAGGGTGCATTCCTGTTCCCAGTATTTGGGAATACTGCTTGGATGTGCATCTTAGTCATAATGGGCATGTTGGGCCAAATAGCTTATTTCCCTGCTGTATGATTCAGCAATAAATGGTAATCCTTACCTTCAGCACTGACTGATGCAATTTGTATAATGAATTCACTACTGCCACATTTCTTCTCTGTCCTTCTGTTAAAGGCCCAATCACTTGACTTGCATCTCCCTGAGTAGATAGCTGTAAAAAAAAATAGAAATCCCTAAAATTGCTATAAAATACCAACAATACAAGCATAATGGAGGAGGAGATGTGATGTGTTCCTAGAAAAAGGGCCCTATCACAAAGCCATGTTATCTGTGCATGTGTCCAGAACCATAAGAAAAATACATGCTGTGATGGTTACTATTTTTTCCACATAAATACACTCATGTCAATGATGCTATGGAGACAGTTGAAAGTGAAGTCACATTTATCCCACTTTTCTTTTTCCAGTAGATGTAGAAGATATATAGTACTCTGGTCAATATCTAAAAGAATTAAGGTCATAAGTGTCATCAGTAGAATCAGGCCATTCGGCCCATCAAGTCTGCTCCACTATTCAATCATGGCTGATCTATCTCTTCCTCTTAAACCCATTCTCTTGCCTTCTCCCCATAACCTCTGACACCCGTACAAATCAAGAATATATCTGTCTCTGCCTTAAAAATATCGAGACTTGGCCTCCACAGCCTTCTGTGACAAAGAATTCCACAGATTCACCATCCTCTGACTAAATAAATGTCTCCCTATCTTCCTAAAAGACCATCCTTTAATTCTGAAGTTCTTTACTCCTCGACTCTCCCGCTAGTGGAATCCTCTTCACACCCACCCTATCCATGCCTTGCACTATTCTGTATGTTTTAATGAGGTCCCTCCCTCATTCTTCTAAACTCCAGCGGGTACAGGCCCAGTGCCAACAAATGCTCATCATAGGTTAACCTACTAATTCCTGGGATCATTCTTGTAAACCTCCTCTGGGCCTTCTCCAGAGCCAGCACATCCTTCCTCAGCTATGGTGACCAAAATTGCTCACAATATTCCAAATGTGGCCTTACATTCCAAATGTGGCCTCATAGAGCATCAGCAATACATCCCTGTTTTTGTATACAAGCCCTCTTGAAATAAATGCAAGCATTGAGTTTGCTTTCTTTACTGCCAATTTGACTTGACATTTTGGGAATCCTGCACCAGCACTCCCAAGTCCCTTTGCACCTCCGATTTCTGGATTCTCTCCCCATTTAGAAAATAGTTTACGCCTTTATTCCTATTACCAAAATGCATGACTCCACACTTTGCTACACTATATACCAACTGCCACTTCTCTGCCCACCCTCCCAACCTGTCCAAGTCCTTCTGCAGAGTTCCTGCTTTCTCTACGCTACCTGCCCTTCCACCTATTTCCGTATCATCCGCAAACACGGCCACCAAGCCCTCAATCCTCTCGTCCAAATCATTAATATACAACGTGAAGAGTAGCGGCCCCAGCATCGACCCCTGCGGAACTCCGCTAGTCACTAGCAGCCAACCAGAAAAAGCCCCCTTTATTGCCACTCTTTGTCTTTTGCCATGCAGCCAACCTGTTATCCATGCTGGTATCTGCCCTTTGATACTGTGGGCTCTCATCTTCCTGAGCTGCCTCACGTGAGTCACCTTATCAATTTCGACTTCCTCATTCACAGGCCCCAGACTGTTAGAATTGGTGGAAATGTGTCAGCCTCGATAACAATCAGCACGGGAGCACCTCAAGGCTGCGTGCTCAGCCCCCTGCTGTACTCTATACTCATGACTGCGTAGCTGGTCATAGTGCGAACTCCATCATCAAGTTCGCTGACGACACCACAGTTGTGGGACGTATCACTGATGGGGACGAGTCAGAGTATAGAAGAGAGATCGACCGACTGACCAAATGGTGCCAGCACAATAACCTGGCCCTCAACACCAGCAAAACCAAGGAACTGATTGTGGACTTTGAAAGAGGTAGGATGGGGACCCACTGTCCCGTTTATAGCAATGGGTCGATGGTGGAAAGGGTCAAGAGCTTCAAATTCCTGGGCGTGCACATCTATGAAGATCTCTCCTGGTCCGAGAACACTGATGCAATCATAAAGAAAGCACATCAGCGCCTCTACTTCCCGAGAAGATTATGGAGAGTCGGTTTGTCAAGGAGGACTCTCTCTAACTTCTACAGGTGCACAGTAGAGAGCATGCTAACCGGTTGCATCGTGGCTTGGTTTGGCAACTTGAGCGCCCAGGAACGGAAAAGACTACAAAAAGTAGTAAACACTGCCCAGTCCATCATCGGCTCTGACCTCCCTACCATCGAGGGGATCTATAGCAGTCGCTGCCTCAAAAAGGCTGGCAGCATCATCAAGGACCGACACCATCCTGGCCACACACTCATCTCCCCGCTACCTTCAGGTAGAAGGTACAGGAGCCTGAAGACTGCAAAGTCCAGGTTCAGAAACAGCTTCTTCCCCACAGGTATCAGGCTATTGAACTCAACTCAAACAAAACTTTGAACATTAATAACACATTATCTGTTTATTTGCACTTTATCTGTTTTATTTATTAATTTGTGTATATATTTATACAATGGTATATGGACACACTGATCTTTTCTGTATTCATGCCTTCTATATTCTGTTGTTCTGAAGCAAAGCAAGAATTTCATTATCCTATCCGGGACACATGACAATAAACTCTCTTGAATCAAATTTAAACTGAGGAATAAAATCTATTGCCTTTCCCAGACTGGTACATGTGCAATTTCAGGCCCATAGAAGCCTACATGTCTCTTTGCTCTCTGGCAAGACCGAGCAAGCCACTTGGTTCCAAGAGACTAGGCAGAAAAGTAAATATCCATGTTCTATGAAAGATTAGGTCTGATATAGGTTGCCTCTTGCGTTCACTGTTACTGTTCACCACTGCTGCAAATTCACAGGCCAATCATCAAAGCTGAGGATAAAGGGCCCTTACGTCGCTCATCAACATTAAATATTAGAACACAACCAACTCCAGCTAAACTCCGAACCACAAATTTTCTTGGTTGCACTAGGGACATTGGGCGTTGTTGTATTTTGCACTAGATTGTTTTTTTAATTTATTGAACTTCTTTTTTGTGCTTGTTTATTATGTTATCCATTGAGTACTGAGTTTACAAACCTGTAGTGCTGCTGCAAATACACATTTTACTGCTCCATTTTAGCACATTAAATTGTCTTGACTTGATCTCCAAAATTCTGAAACAGAGCCCGAATAATTGTCCATATCATTGATATTTATTTCCAAAAGCAGGCCTTTAGTGGAATCCTACAGCGTATACTGCTACCCTTAATTTTGTACAAGCAACCCCTCCTGTTACAGAATAAAATATACACAGCACCTTCTTTTCAACTTGGATCTCTAGAAGCATACACAGATGAAGTGGCTTTGTGTTGTGGAAAATTGTGGTGTAGCCCATTTCCTTGTGACACAACCCTCCGTAATGCAAGGATAGCTTGTAGCTCAGATAGGTCTAGAATCTGGAAAACTAATTATAGTGGTATAGTGAGCAAGTTATTGGGCTGATAACCAAATGTCTGGACTGTTGATCAGGAATCACAAGATTTGATTCCTGCCAAAGCAATATTTTAAAGAAATAGAAAATAAAGGCATTTACTTTACTGGTAAGGATTAATCTCCATTCTTTCATAACAAAACTAAGGATGAAATTGCCCATCCTTACCAACGTCTGGTTTCTGTGTGACTGCAGACACACCAATGTAGGTGACTTTTAACTAACCTCAGATTATGTCAGTTTAGGAGGGGAATTAGCGATACACTCCAAATCTCACTTTGCCAGCAATGGCTAGATCCCAGGCATGAATATAAAAAGCACCTGACTGAATATCTCCCCAATTGTGGCTGGCTTGGAATAGATCACAGTCCGGTTGATTTCATCATTTGAAAATGCCTTTGCTCAGTGATGAATATGACTGGTAAATTATTCAATTAAAATATAATTTGCTACTTAGGAAACAATGTTACAGTCAAAAGATAATGTTTGAATCACCTATCATTTTACAGTCCAGTAAGAACTTTATAGCCTTTGATTTTGTAATGAACCAACCCCAGTGACAGATCCATGCCATACTTACAAGTTGTTCAGATTTAACTCCAAATAAATGAATAGTTTTAGCAACATTCTTTGCAACAGCCAGACTCAGGTTTGGATCCACAGAGGCCACATTAAATTCACTGAAAATAGAGAGATTTACATGTCAAAACCAATTAAAAGTCTAAATTATGGTTTACTTACAAAATAAGTATATCTTTTACCTATCAGAAATGTGTTTTAATACATCTTGTTCTTTGGAAAGTGCCTGCCTAAGAATTGTATCTCTGTATATCTAAATGTCTCTCTCAGCATTCCAGAAGTTGACCACTCTCTTTGTAAAACATTTACCCCCATATCCTTTTTAAAACTCAAACCTATGCTCCGTTCTTTTGGACATGGTAAAAAGATTCTGACACATCCACACATCCTAAAGCCTTATATACATGTATCAAGTCATCAGCCAGATGGAGAATGGCTGGACTGAGTTCAATTACAAAGCATTGGCTCCTTCAGAGAATTTCAAGAGCTATGTGGAAATTCAAACTTGGACTGAGCTGGAACAGAAACATTCCACACTTGACCTGTTCAACACACCCACTTAACACTTGTTCTAGTTATTGGTTAGTCCAGGCAGGAAGTTCACAAGGACACGGTATGGAACGGTGTCTTGTCCCAAAATCATCCCTCTCATTACCACCCCAACCTATGATTAAATCCATTACTGCTTCCACAGTAAAAAAAATAAAGAAGCTAACCAAAGTCCAGATTTTTTGTTTATTACATTTGAAATTTTTTACTCAGATTTGTGCTTTATTATGGAGTAACCTAAATTCCCCAAGCTGACTTTAGATAATTAGTATCAAGCTCCTCGAGAACTCTTAAGTAGTTCATTATTTCTAATTATGTGTGCTACTTAGACAGACACTAAAAAGATCTTACCAAGTTGTGCTAACTTAATATTAATTAAAATATGGTGATGAATGAAACTGTTCTCACTAATTAATATTCTCATCTTTCTTCATGGCTGGATTCTAATTTTCTACAGCTTTAATTGAGGGTGCAAAATAATGGTCCATTTTTGTCTAAATGGACTGTCATTTTAGTCCATTCTAGAAATGTAATCCTGTTTCAGTTAAAGCAGTTTGTGCCTTCTCCCTGTGACCGTATGGGCTTCATCCAGGTGCTCCGTTCTCCTCCCATATCCCAGCCAATCAGCCTCTGTAAATTGCACCTAGTGTTCATGTTCATAAGTTCTAGGAGCAGAATTAGGCCATTCGGCCCATCAATTCAACTCCGACATTCAACCATGGCTGACCTATCCCATTTTTCTGCCTCCCAGTGTATGGGGAGTGGATGAGAAAGAATGATAACATAAATCCAAGTGTGAACGGGTGATTGATGGTCGGCGAGGACTCAGCCGGCTGAAGGGCCTGTTTCCATGTTTGTATCTCTAAACTAAACTAAACTTGGTTTAACTGTTAACAGTTCTAATTTTGTTCCATGTTATCGCACTTTCTCATCCACTCCCTACACTATCTTCAAAGCATTTGAAAGCAAAGGCGTGTGTGATTATGTAGAAACAAGGAACTGATAGTGCTGGTTTACAAAGTGCTGGATGACCTCAGTGGGTCAGACAGCACCCATGAAGTACACGGATATTAGGGTGACCTGAAATGTCTGACCCGCTGAGTTATTCCAGCACTTTGGGTCTTTTCTTATGTGTGAGATTATTCCTATCTGGGAGATTTGCACTTCCTGATCACACAGATCTGACTCTGACAATGCAGTTTTCAATAAAAAATATAAATTTGCATAATGTATTCTGAATTGGTCTTCAGATCTAGATACATGCAAAGAGTTAATCTGATTGAAGTCAAAATGCAAATTAAGTGTCTAGGATCATTGGTAGACAAAAATCAAAGGTAGGCATAAAATGCAGGAGAAACTCAGCGGGTGAAGCAGCATCGAGATAAGGAATAGGCGACGTTTCCGGTTGAGACCCTTCTTCAGTCTATTCCTTCTCTCCATAGATGCTGCCTCACCTGCTGAGTTTCTCTAGCATTTTTTGTCTACCTTCGATTTTTCCAACACCTGCAGTTGTTTCTTAAACAGGGTCATTGCCAGTATCATTTACTGCAAAGAAAATGCAACAAAGTTTAAATGAACAGTTTCTTTGTAGTTGTACTGATATGAATATTTAAATCCTAAAACAATCGTAAACATGGTTAGCATTCAACAGTCAAAGAACATTCTGGTTATCACCTTTTGTTCATTATATCTGTTAATTTGTTATTTTAAGAAACTGATGAAGCTGTTGTGAATCAGCATTTGCTTTTATTTCAAATTTGCAGCTTTTAAAAAAAAAAAAAAAAATTTTTTAATCAACCTTTTTGTCAGTCTCATATTTATTTTAACCTACCGATTTGCTGCTGTGGAAAGCAGGACTCTATTTGTAATTAAATAATGTATCAGATAATTGTAAATTGAATTTCAGTGGGCCCTAAAACTCTATTTTTAATGATATAATTCCAAAAGAAATTGGCTTCACCAAGTGATTTGCAAGTAACCAGAACATTCAGTAAGAGTGCAGAAAAATATGTAATTAGAAAACCCTATCACACTTTGATGTGCAGACCATCTTTTATATGCTATTGTTATGGATAACATGACATTTAATATTTTCTTGATAATCAGTCAAAATGAACCGGTGAAAGAATTAAAATGGAATCCTGTAATTTATGATAATAAAGTCATCAACAAGTTAATTAATCCATGCATACTTAATTTTGTAAAATGCCCTACCTTGTAATTGTTTTAATGATGCTATCAAGTTCATCATTTGAAGGTGGATTACGGCCCCCAGGAGGAAAGACAAGGTTGATTGGGTCAAATAGACGTGATAATGATTTTGAGAGGTAAGCAGATTCATAGAATTGCAGAGAATCTTTCAACGCCTTTTCAGGGCTAAGGAAATAAATGATTGTTGGAATTATAACTAGCCTGATAACTTCAACAGCAATTGCAATTCATTGAAAATATCTGTTCAGATCTCCCTGAACTCAGCCCACTGTCCTCATTTGACCACCTGTGGAGGCCCGATCTCACTCACCCACCCTCTGTGCCCACAAGCCTGTCTCAGTGGTGGCACCATAATGCGCAGGCCCCCACACTATCACACCCGACAGCTCCTGAGACTGTTTAATGTGTAAATGACTCTGACATTTGGAAATATCAACAGGCTATTCAAATGAGTTTAAATAAAGATTAAAAAACTTAATTGAAGCATAAAATATTAAAATATAAAATGTCATCATGAAACTAAAATTAAAGGTACTGACTTTGTCTCAGTCAATCTGATCCAATTCCAGAGGGTTTGCGAAAGTCCAGCCTTTACTTCCATGTGAATGGCTGAACATGACCTCAGCTGATTAAAAACAATCTCTCCCCCAGATAATTGTATTGAATTATTGTCGCTATATGCCATGCCCTCTATAATGTTTGGGACAAAGAGCCAATATTTATTTATTTGCCTCTGTTCCATAATTTGAGATTTGTTATAGCGAAAAAAAATTGGATGTGGTTAAAGTGCACATCGTCAGATTTTAATAAAGGCCATTTTTATACATTTTGGTTTCACCATGTAGAAATCACAGCAGTGTTTATACATAATCCCTCCCATTTCAGGGCACCATAATGTGTGGGACACAGCGATGTCATGTCATGTCTGAAGAAGGGTTTCGGCCCGAAACGTTGCCTATTTCCTTCGCTCCATAGATGCTGCTGCACCCGCTGAGTTTCTCCAGCTTTTTTGTGTAACCTTCGATTCTCCAGCATCTGCAGTTCCCTCTTAAACAACCTCATGTAAATGAAAGTAGTGTTTAGTATTTTGTGTTGCATATCCTTTGCATGCAATGACTGCTTGAAGTCTGCAATTCATGGACATCACCAGTTGCTGGGTGTCTTCTCTGATGATGCTCTGCCAAGCCTGTATTGCAGCCATCTTTCACTTATGCTTGTTTTGGGGGCTAGTCCCCTTCAGTTTTCTCTTCAGCATATAAAAGGCATGCTGTTCAGATCGGATGATTGCTTGGCCACTCAAGAATTGACCATGTTTTAAGCTTTAAAAAACTCCTTTGTTGCTTTTGCAGTATGTTTGGGATCATTGTCTTGCTGTAGAATGAACTGCCGGACAATGAGTTTTACATGAAATATTTTTCAGCCAAACCTATTGTTATGATCCTTCAGCACAAATTGACACAATGCACCAAATCTTGGCACACAAAACATTTTTCGATTCTCGATTATTAAACTTAAATAGATAGAAACGGCCACCTAAGTTGGAAGGGCGAAGTGTAAAGATGCATGAGAGGCGGGAACTGAACCAGCATCGTGGATGTCAGAGACAATAAATTTAAATGCAACTTACTCGTAATCCTGTTTCTTCAACATAAATAGATCCTGTGCGTCTTCCTCTTCTATTGGAAATTCAGGAGGCGTGTCCGTAAATCCACCAGTCGTTACACTACTCTGTATACTATGGCTGTATTGCTGCAAACGTTTCCACAGATCATTATACAACCGCAACAACTTTGGATATTCCCCTTCAAATGCTTGCTTCAGAAATGAGGACGCTGAAAAAGATAGTTTATCTCCTTAAAGCTCATCAAAATCACCACCATTTTCAACATTAGAAATGTAAGTATTACCCCTACCACCTCAGCATTGCTTGCAGTATTTATTCTGCAACTGAGAATATAATAATTAATCTCATCGATTCCACTAAATTGAGATACAAGGCTTGAACATGATAATTTCTTTGTGACCTATGTAACCCAATGTCGTGACCTTACTAAGTGAATGAGGTGGCAAATACAATACAACTGCTGAATAAAAGTATTGTGTGATTACAAAAGGTGCCTGCCAAGAATGTGCAATCAGAGCAGTTGGGTGCCACATGGATTGGTGCTGGGGTCCCAGCTGTTTACAATCTATATCAATGATTTGGATGAGAGGCTCAAATGTAATATATGCGAGTCTGCTGAAGCCAGCTGGCAAAGTAGACTACGAGGAGGATGCAGAGAGAATTCAGGAGGATGTATCGGGCTAAGTGTTTGAAGCCAGGGCTTGGCAGATGGAATATTATGCGGCAAAATGTTATCATTTTTTAAAATGGTTAGAAACTGAACAGGATTGGTATTCAGATTATCTGGACATCTTGTACAGAAATCCATGAAAGTTATTGTGTCGGCAGGAACTGTAAATGCAAATGCTGGTTTAAACCGAATATAGACACAACAAGCAGGAGTAACTCAGCGGGTCAGACAGCATCTCTGGAGAAAAGGAATAGGTGAAGTTTCGGATCGAGTCCCTTCTTCAGACTGAAGGTCTGAAGAAGGGAATAAAAAGGGTCTTGACTGAAAGTTATCGTGCAGGTACAGAAAACAATTAGGAAAACAAAGATAGACTCTCCTTTTCTGCAACACAATTTGAGTACAAGAATAGAGATGTATTATTCCAACTGTAAAGCCTCCCAGTGAGACCCTATCTAGAACAATACAGAGCTCGAAATTAGCGGTTGCCCAGGTGCCAATGACCACTCAAAGGGCCGCCGGACAATCTAAACGCGAGTCATTTTGCCCGGCTTGGCACTGCAGATACTGGTCTATACTGAAGATAGACACAAAAAACTGGAGTAACTCAGCGGGTCAGGCAGCATCTCGGGAGAAAAGGAACGTGATGTTTCGTGTCGGCGGCGATGGCTGTAGTGCGGGGCAAAGATATTATGTGCGGAGTGACGAAGGGTCGGAGTGAATGACGGGCTATAGGATCTTTGAGCTGCACCGCTCGGCCTCGTACCTGGCTGTTGGCTGGCGGAGGAGGGGATGCAGTGGCAAGGAGATCCCAACCGCCTCCCCCTTTGGTGGCGGCACTTGGCGGTGGACAGGGACTGCCAAGGCAGCGGGGCGATGTTGTCCAAGGAGCTCTGACCTACCTTCCTCCCCTCCTCGCCCCTTCTCTCTCTCTCTCTCTCTCTTGTACGCCCCCCTCCACCCCTCTTATCCTGGGACCCCCTCCTCTCCATCCCGCACTGATCCCCATTCCCGCCCCTATTCAGTCCTCACTGACATCCCCTGTGCTCCCCTCCCCATCTACTCCCCCAATCTATTTATCCTGCACTGATCACCCTATCCACCTCTTTGATTCTCCTGCCACCCCCCCATCCATACATACCAACCAACATGTACTAATTGCCTTCTCAAACCCCCCCCCCCCCCCCCCCCCCCCCCCCCCCCCCCGCTATCTATCCACCACACACACACACACACACACACACACACACACACACACACACACACACACACACACACACACACACACACACACACACACACACACACACACACACACACACACACACACACACACACACACACCCCCCCCTCCCCTGACCCTATGTGCTGGAAATGTCTTCAGAGCGATCATTGACTATGTTTGATAACGGAATGCAATCAAATGTGTTTTAATTCCCAATGTTATTATTTGTTTTAGTCCACAAAGATGGAATAATTAAATTGTGAACACGTGAAACATTAAAACCGCTGTGTTCGATTGTCACTGCTATCGTTGACACGTTATTACAGAATTAATTTTAATAGAAAATCAATGCTCTTAATATGGAGTATCAGTACTGTAGTTATTTAATGAGCAACATTCACAACTATACGTTGGATTTATCCAGGTTTTACGTCTACAGTCGGTCATATACATCACAAATTTGGTCAAGAGATATTTCAGTTGAAATTTTAAAGTTCATTCTGAAGTGGGAATGATGGAAACGGTGTTTATCAATAATTTTTTTTTAAATCTGATGCGTACAAACTGGGTATCTTCATTGCTGTTCACAACACGTACATCTAATCTGAATGTCCGGTAATGTGGCGTTTTGACACCTTTAAACATATTACCAAAGAACATTTGCTGCAGTTATGTCCTTTTGTCCATCTCTTGTCAGTTAGTAATGTTTAACCTGTCAGATGGGTATAGTCGGTTTTAAGAGCTATTATCATAAAATGCCTTTAGAAATTTCCATGCAACCTGTATATTTTGTTATGGGTAAATTATGTGGGAAGCGAGTGTTTTTTGTGCGAATAGGAATATAGCCATGTCATGATAATTTTCACAGAAAACATGCTTGCGTCAATCTGTAGTGTGCATGGTTAAGCAGATATGTTACCATGGTCCAGGATTTATTGACACAGGTTGATCATACGCTGAATAATCCAACCACATTTTTGTTTGGAAGTGGAAAGAAATAATAGAAATTGCATTAATTGCAATGTGTAAAAATAGTTGAGATACTGTATTATAATTTTGCTGCATGTCATTGTGGTTTATATCATGTCTTGATTGGTGAATATGTTTAGTTTGTGACTTTATTTGAAGCAGAAATAATATGTGAATGCTTCATTGAGCATAATTCCGACTGGTAACTATAAACTTCGTCCGAGCACATTATCACACGCGTCATGCAAGCCGTCTTAAATGACCACCTAAACTGTCATTTGGCAACCTAAAACGCTGCCACGGTTGCCCGGCTGGCAACAGGGAAAAAAAGTTAAACGAGAGCCCTGCATTATGTACAATTCTGGCCTTCCTACCATAGATAGAAGGATAGAACGAAGGTTCATCAGATTGATTCCTGGGAAGCCATTTTTATTGTATTAGGAAAATTAAGGAAACTGAGCTTCTATTCTCCAGTGTTTGGAAGAATAAGAGGTAATCTCATGGACACAGAATTTTTGATGAGTTTGAAAGCCAGAATTGATGGTTAGCCTGGTTGGTGTGTCTAGAATGAAAGGTTGGAGTCTTAAAATATGAGGTCTATTTTCTGGACAGAGATTGAGAAATGTTCTAACCCTGAGAGTAATCAATCTTTGCAATTCTGGATCCAAAATGGCTGTGGGTACTCGGTCTTGGATGGTTTCAAGTCAGAGATCAATATATTTTTGATAAAGGAAGTCAAGCAAAATGGTATTGGTGCAGGAAGGTGATGCTGAAGTGAAAGATTAGCATGATCTTGCTGAATGACAGATCAGCAAAGTATGTAGTACAATACTGGAATATAATACTGTATACAAGCATCTCGGAAGAACATGGATAAGAGTCATTTTGAGTCGGGGCTCTTTGAGACCCTCCACCTCCCATTCCCATATTAACAGTTACTAACCATTTTAACTCGCCTTATCATTTCCATACTGACTCGGCGACCATTTCACCAAACATTTGTTTTTGGTCGACCAAGTCTTGCTGAGTCTCCCAGTTGCTAACCACTTTAACTCCCCTTCTTATTCTCACACTGACCATTCTGTCCTGCGCCTCTTCCCTTGTCAGAACGAGGCTACATGCAAACATTTCATTATTCTGTTTTGTTTTATACAAAAATCCAAGGGCCAAATATACATTGTACGATTAGAAAATAAAACAGTGTTCCCCGTACAGTATTTAACTGCCTCTCTTCATACTTTCACCCAAACATTAAATGAGAAACACCAAAAGCATTAGGGTTAATATTAAATTAAAGAATCTTAAAAGTATCCTTCTTTGTAAATAGACCTGTACGTTCCACATACTGTATCTATACCATGTGCATATGGGTGCTGATGTATCTGTCTATGGCAGGAGTATGTTTACATGGGAGCGCACACAAATCTTTGTTTAATTTTACTATATATTTTTGCATTTAATTAACATGCACATTTGATTAATTTGTGCTGCTTAGCAAACAAAATTAAAAAAACATCACAAATTATTGTTTCACAATATTTTCTTTAACCGTTACCAATAAATAGTTTACATATCAGTATTAAGTGTTGTTCAATTCCAGAGCCAATATGTATTTTACACCAATCTCCATTAGAAATCTGATGAGGGATGAAATCAGAACCCAATTTGATTATGTCAATCCTAGCCCTAGGACAATGTGGTCCATCACAATCTGGAATCTTGGCCCAGCATGGCACTCACGTAAGCCAGTTTTGCATTACCAACATGGTGCTGAAACATGCAACGCTTTGAACTGAAGTGCAAGCATACAACATTTTTCTCAAAGCCACCAGAACCCCATACAGTAGGGTTCCACGCGACATGGGGCAGATCATGTGCATTAATATCAACTCAATGCAATTGATTTCACTCAGAAGAGAGTACCAAGGTTTAAGTTAAAAATCCAAAAACTTGAGTACACAACCCAGGCTAAGACATTAGTACATACTGAAGGAGTACATCCAGGTTCAGGAACAGCGTCTTCCTCACAGCCATCAGGCTATTAAACTCAACATCAAACAAACTCTGAACTATAACAGCCTATTGCCCTTTATCTGTTTATTTATGTGTGTATATGTATGGTCTATGCTATTTAGATACACTGAACTGTTCCGTATTTATGCTTACAATACTCTGTGGTGCTGCAGCCAGCAAGAATTTCATTGTCCTATCTGGGACACATGACAATAAACTCTCTTGACTAATAATAATATGACATTCATGAAAGTACTCAATTTACTTAATTCTTTACCATTTTCAGAGGAAAGTTGCAACATATAAAAGTCAATGCAGGACTTACAGTTTGTTGCTTGCTGAAATTTCAGAGCCAGCATTGCAGTAACAGAGTTCCAGAAAACATACAAAATGTCTGTGTGACTATCCTGAGGAAGGAAAATCAATGCACATTTTCAGTTACTTGCAGAGATTATCTATAAATATTATTTTAATCAAAATTCCATTGACTGAGAATGTATGCACGGCAGCAAAGTAATGTGCTTTGTAATCATTTCAGGGAGAACCTCGCAAAATTTAATGTGATTTGTTTTCCCTTTCGCGTTTCCAGTGCATGCTGCTGTCAGACATCAATCCAACAACATCCAAGATGTACAGCCACTGATGAGCAGCCTATGGTAACTCTCAAATACAGCACATTGGGAAGCAACTTTGCACATTGTTAAAAAAGTATTAAATAAAGATTAACGCCGACACCAATAAGATTAAAACATGTTTGAAAATCCTTAACATTTTAAAATGCTCAAATAAAGAAATTACATGTATATACAACTATATTTTTTAAGGAATAGATATTTAAATAATTTAAGCCCCTTAAGTAATGAAAAAATGTTAAGGGCCTTTCACGACCTAATTCACAACCTTTTTTACGTGGACATTTTTCATCAGGCTAGAAAAAATGTTCCGACCTACTTGATGCCACGAGTACCTATGCAGGCCCGTACAAAGCTTTCCAAAAAGGGGGGTGGCATGACAGGATTACAAAAAAATTAATGTGAAATAATGTGCGCGCTGCGCACATCATAAGCGCGAAGCTCGATGCCAGGGTCCAGGACCCGCTTAAGGGCCCTGGAAGCTCTGGGGTTTTAGATGCTCTCTGATGCATTCTGAGCCTTATTTTGGAGCATTTTTACACCAAATTTATGACCAATATTTCAGAAATTAACAGGAATCTGAGGTAGCTTTTTCACACAAAGGGTGCTGGGTGTATGTATGTAACAAGCTGCCAGAGGAAGTACTTAAGGCTGGGACTATCCTAATGTTTAAGAGACATTTGGACACGTACATGGATAGGACAGGTTTAGATGAATACTAGACCAAGTGCAGACCCGTTGGGTCTGCTCCCCCAACGCAGCCGTTCCCTACCCGTAGCCCCCATGGGAGACGTGGTCCTCCAACTCAAGCGACTCAGGAATCAGCAGTGCGGCTGTTTTTAAATGGCGTGTTTGAGGCGAGATGCAGGCGCCAGCAGCCGTTATGGTCGCTGGCCAGCACAAGGCGACAAAATGAGTGAGTGGGGGGGGGGGGGGGGGGGAGAAGGATTTTATTAAAAATGCGTACATAAACACGACAAAATTTAATGAGGAGTGGATACTTGGAATGAAAAGTGAAATCGCTACCGAAATGGAAAAAAACTCGGCCTCTCTGGGTCTCGCGTTGGCGTAGCAACGAATCAAAGGCTGGTAGCCACAAGTCAGAAACACACACAGCCAGCCAGACACACACAGAGTTTTAATATTATATAGATAGATAGATATAGATGGGCCAAACGCGTGTGAGTGTGACTAGTTTAGATGGGACCATTCTTTACAGACTGGGGTCTGGCTGTGTTTGCTGGGGAGGGGGTACCAGGGTTACGTTTCTGATTTTCAAACCTGCAGTAAAACTCATTCAGGTTGTTGGTCAGCTGACGATTGTCCAAAGAGCGGGGGGCTTTCCTCTTATAGCTGGTGATTTCTTGCATGCCCTTCCAAACTGAAGAAGAGTCACTAGCTGAGAGCTTGCTCCTCACCTTCTCAGAGTACCTTTCCTTGGCAACTCCGATTCCTCTTCTCAGCTCTTTATCGATTAGGTTATCTTTTAACTCTTTAACGATTAGGCTACTGACACATATTTGTAGGGGGTGACGTGGGCCCAGTGGGGGTGGCGTGGGCCCAGTGGGGCTGGCGTGGGCCCAGTGGGGCTGGCGTGGGCCCAGTGGGGCTGGCGTGGGCCCAGTGGGGCTGGCGTGGGCCCAGCGGGGGCGGCGTGGGCCCAGCGGGGGCGGCGTAGGCCCAGCGGGGGCGGCGTGGGCCCAGCGGGAATGGTGTGGTCCCAGCGGGTATGGTGTGGGCCAGCGGGAATGGTGTGGTCCCAGCGGGTATGGTGTGGGCCCAGCGGGTATGGTGTGGGCCCAGCGGGTATGGTGTGGGCCCTGCGGGGGTAGCGTGGGCATTGCGGGGGTGGCGTGGGCCCAGCGGGGGCGGCGTGGGCCCAGCGGGGGGCGGCGTGGGCCCAGCGGGGGTGTCGTGGGCCCTGCGGGGATGTTGTGGGCCCAGCGGGGGTGTCGTGGGCCCTGCGGGGATGTTGGGGCCCAGTGGGGGGGCGGCGTGGGCCCAGTGGGGTTGGCGTGGGCCCTGCGGGGATGTTGTGGGCCCAGCGGGGGTGTCGTGGGCCCTGCGGGGATGTTGTGGGCCCAGCGGGGGTGTCGTGGGCCCTGTGGGGATGTTGTGGGCCCAGTGGGGGCGGCGTGGGCCCAGTGGGGTTGGCGTGGGCCCTGCGGGGATGTTGTGGGCCCAGCGGGTGTGGCGTGGGCATTGCGGGGATGGCGTTGGCCCAGCAGGGGTCACTGGGGTGGCGTGGGCCCAGCGGGGGTGGCGTGGGCCCTGCAGGAGTCAGCGGGGGTGGCATGGGCCCAGGGGGGGTTGGTGTGGGCCAGCGGGTGTGGTGTGGGCCCTGCGGGGTTGGCGTGGGCCCTGTGGGGGGTGGCGTGGGCACAGCGGGGGTGGCGTGGGCCCAGCGGGGGGTCGCGTGGGCCCAGCGGGGGGTCGCGTGGGCCCAGCAGTGGGTCGGCGGGGGTTGCGTGAGCCCAGCGGGGGTTGCGTGGGCCCAGCGGGGGTTGCGTGGGCCCAGCGGGGGTGGCGTAAGCGCAGCGAGGGTCGGCGTGGGCCAGCAGAATTTTTGTTTTTCCCGGGATTTTTTCTTACTCGGGGGGAAAATAGGGGGGTGCGGTCGCACCCAACGCACCCCCCCTTCGGACGGCCATGCTACGACTAGCATCACGGCCCTCTACGACCTACCTACGACCTCCTACAACCTCGTGACAACCATGCTGCGACTATGAGTCAAGGGCAAACTCGGCAGAGGTCGTGAGTTAGGTCATGAAAGTGGGACAGGCCCTTTAAGGTTATTTTATAGAGGAACTAATTCATAACTCCCGACTCATATTCGTTCAAGTGGCTTCAGACTCCAGTGGAGAAGTGAACAAACAGTACAACCCATGGCCGATTGACTAGGAAGATATCAAACATTGATCATATCTTCTATTCTCCTTTATTTTCCCCTCTTCACCCTCCACTGCCGTCGACCAACTCATATTGGTCTAATTTGCATTAGGGCCAAATGTGAGACTGTGTTCACCATTATTAATATACAAATCAGATAGCAACTTTGTGTATCTTCACATGCAGATAAAAGCAATAACTGCCAAGAGAATCAACACCAGAACATATCACAGCCGTGAAGCTGCAATACTTTCCAAATTGTTAACCCATAACCGAAAAGAATGGTAGAGACCTCCCATTCTAGCATAAATTATTTTGTGATGGTTTTAAACTTAGTCTGTTACCTCCCTTCTTCTTAATACCATCTTCTTTTACCCTCTCTTTGCACTTGATTTTGCAATAAATTACAGTGCCCTACATAATGTTTGGGACCGATGGCTTTACAGGTGTTTGTAATTACTCAGGTGTGTTTAAATGCCACCTTAATGCAGGTATAATGGGCCTGTCCCACTTAGGTGACTTTTTAGGTGACTGCGGGAGACTTTGCAGTCGCCACATGGTCGCCACATGTTCGCGGGTGGTTGCCGTTGAGTTGCCTTCATGGTCATGAGGAGTTCCTGCATTCTCGGATCTAGTCACGGCCTCATTATGGCCGGCGCAAATTTTTCAACATGGTGAAAAATTAGCAGTGACTAGAATGAAGAGTAGCAGAGAATTCTCGTGCCGTAGATGGGTCGCTAGGAGGTCCCAGTGGGCTGCCAGGAGGTCGAAGGTTCTCAAAGGTTCTCGTAGGTTGTAGCCGGTGCTGACCGGTGAATTTCATTGGCACATTAGGGAAAAAAAACATAAGCAGTAGTTTTCAGAACCATGGATAACCGACTGGTAGTGTTAATGTCCGCCGAGCTTCACAGCCGTGTATCTCTGGCTTCTTAAAAGTTGTTTCCACTCCTTCTCTCCCCTTCTCCCCCCCTCTTATAAAGGACTGTGCTTTTTAGCTTCTTAATTACAGCGCCAACCTTCCTGGTCATCACGGTGTGTGTCTGTATCACATTGGTTTTGCACCGTGTGAATTTCACTCAGGCAGCCCTTCCCCCACTTGCCCTGTCCCCCGCCTGCATAAAGGGCTGGTGAAGGAAGGTGGGTGTGTCTGTGTCTGTGGCTGTGTGTCTGTGTGTTCGTGTGTCCCCGTGTTCGTGTGTTCATGTTCGACTCTGACAGTTACCGTTCCAGTTGCCGGTTTTTCAGGCAACTGCCGGCAACTTGACAGTTACCGGCAGTCGTCTGAAAAATCGCCACAAGATAGCTCACAGCACCTAGTCTTTCCTCCAGTCTTTCCATCACCTTTGGAAACTTTTATTGCTGTTTATCAACATGAGGACTAAAGTTCTACCAATTAAAGTCAAAGAAGCCAGTATGAGACTGAGAAACAAGAATAAAACTGTTAGAGACATGAGCCAAAATCAACTGTTTGGAACATCATTGATATATAGTAATCTGGTGCCAAGTGTAATTAGGGACAGGAAGTGGAACTCGAAGCAGGCAGTACAGGAAGCACAAGCAGCTCAGAGGCTAACAAGACTTTGTTGGTAAGCTGCAGCAAGGGAAATGAGGCTTAAGGGCCTGTCCCACTTGGCCGTCAATTGCCCGTCACGCAGATGGCACGCAAAGAGTTTGTACATCACAAAATCCTGCGACACCGCGCGCGGCTGCTCGTCACTACCTATGTCATCACGCACCATGCGTGCGTCGTGACTCGTAAATGATGTCGCGTAAATTACGTGCAAATGACAGCCGAGTGGGACAGACCCTTTCGATCTCAGCACAGGAGTACGGCAGATCCACGAGAGAGGAGGAGATTGGTTGTCGAGCAGGTACGTCATCAGGAAGAAGCAGTCAGATGTGTAAGGGCAGTGCTCAGGTTAAGCAGGGACAGTGGATGAACTGGGAGTGTAGAAAAGAGGAGGTTTAGCTGGAGGAACCTGTGGTGCATGGAGGCGGGTCATGTAAGTTTCCTTAGAAGGGCTATTTATGATGGGCTGCCATCACCCCAGAACCTCATACAATGGGAAGGTGGGGACCCAGCGTGTCCCTTGTGTTCAGAGGTGGCAACGTTGAAGCATATTTTATCAGGATATAGGACTAGCTCTTCCCAGGGTCGATATACTTGGCGGCAAAACCAGGTATTGAATTGCATAGCTGCAGCAATTGAGAGGAGTACAGGTGAATTCAGTAGGCATCCGGACTGGGAGTGCAGCAATTAATTTTATCCGTGAGGGAGAGAAAGATAGAGGGAAGTTCGCAGATAATTCAGGCCAGTTACAGGGAGCCAATGATTGGGAGATGTGGGTAGATTTAGGAGGAAAGCTTGTTGTTCTGCCGGAAATAATTACCACTAGTTTGAGGCCTGATATAGTGTTATGGTCAGTTAGTCACTGGATAGTGTATTTTATAGAACTGGCAGTGCCTTGGGAGAACTTATGGGGCATGAAAGGAAAAAGCTTAGATATGTAGACTCGGCAGCAGAAGTTGCGCAGCGAGGATGGAGAGCAAGACTACGTCCGGTAGAGGTGGGTTGTAGAGGTTTCATAGCGAGATCGACCACATCACTATTTGGTGAGCTAGAAATTTGTGGACAATTTGCATCAGGCTGTAAGGCAAATATCAGAGGCAGCAGAGCAAGGCACTAGATGGATTTGGTGGAGAAAAAAGTGTCAATTGGAGGCAGAAAGGAAATGTATGACATGCAGTATGTGTATTCCTTTGTAATTGTCATCAGTGCAAGTGTACCCCGGTCTTATGCAAGGGTGATATTTGTGATGTTACAAGCTTAATGATGGACTAGGATTAGTGGAAGATAGGATGCAGGTATTTAGCATTTGTTAGAGTGAGCTAATTGGCAGCAGCTTTGTTTATTTAATGGCTACTAGTAGCATAGTTGGTGAGAGCAGGTATTGAGGGGGGTTGTTCTGGGATGCCAGAACCAACTGTTGAGCCTTCCCGGGGTATCATGAGCCTAACACAACGAAACACCAATGAAGGGAGATGCCCACTTGATAACCCCAATAATTTACTTGCATCCGCAGGATTAGTTATTTTTAAGAGCTAACATGTAGGTAACTGGGTTTTATTTGCATATGGAGTCATTTATTGTACGTTGGTGTATTTAGCTAGATAATACTTTGGTTTTGGGCTTGGTTTCTTAGCGCTTATCCTGAAATTATAGCACAAGTACTTTGTGTTTTATTTGTAATATCTGGAGGCCCCTAAAGCCTCTTCACAACTTACTTTCCTATCTTTGTGCCTTAATCAAATTCAGCGACCATCTGGCAGTACCTTAATTCAGTTATATGAATTGTAAGAGTTGAGGCCCCCACACCAATCCCTTCGGCGCTACTTGTTACCTTTTGCCAAACCACAAAAAGAACATTTATGCCTACTCATCCAATCTCCAATCCACATCAATATGCCCCCACCTACACCATGAACTGTTATTTTTCACAATAACCTTTCGTGCACTCTTAATAAATGAGCCATGGGAGATGTTCTCTTGTTCTGAGGTTTATATGTGGTTTGCTTTCCTTCAAGGGTTAAATAGATTAAATAAAATGTATAATTATAAAATCTTAATGCTGGAATTATTTTTATTTTTTTTAAACATTGTAATTGTACCTTCTTCCACTTTGTCCTCTAGCATATTGTTCCATATGCCCATCATCTTCAGTGTGGGAAAAATGGTCCCCTCAGATCCCATTTAAATCTTTCCCCTTTTAACTTAAGCCTCTAGTTTTCAACCCTTTACCATGGGGAGAATGACTGTGACTTTCTACCCTCTCTAACCTCTTATACCTTTATAAACCTCTATAAGGGTCATCCATCAATCTCCTTTGATCCAGGAAAAATATTCGCAGTCTACCCATATTTCTCTTTCTAACTCAAGCCCCCTAGCCAAGGCAACAGCCTTGTGGACTCCCTGCATCCTCTCGAGCTTTCATCATTTTTAGTGCAGTAAAACATCATTGCGTCTGGCGCCAGCACCAAATATCGCCCCCCTAAAAAGTGAGATTGACAGGAAACAAATGTCAGCATTGCATGGCTACTACCTAAAAAAAATTGCATTAAATTGTACCCTGTCAGGTCTGACATGACCATTCTCAATTTACTGCAATGGTCACTACTTCAGTGTAAGGTAGTTAAAGAACTGCATTGGCCCTTAGGGACATTTCCACGGCAGCCACCTAGCAACAACACATATTATGTCTGCACATAGGAGGCAGAGGCTGAAGAAGGCATAAAGACAGTGGCGATGTTCTCTGAGAGAGAAAATGAAGTACTGTTGAATGGGATGCAGGGGACAGAAACCAACTGAGCAATATTAGAAAATAACATGAGCTACTAGATGTGCTGAGATATTACAAGCTATATTACCTTGGCTATTTCGTCAATAAAACAGACATGTGTCACAGGATCCCTTTTCTTTGTCAAGACCTTCTGTAAGTGCTGTACCTAAGGAAAATAAATCATCAGTTTCGCATCAAAAGGTACAGAAATAGGAAGACATCAATACTTGTTAATTGCATGTGCTATTTTCTTCATTCTTCAAATGAAATTCAATAGTATTGAATGGGAATTGTTGTAACCCCATAATGGATTATTTCACAACATTGTAATTGTAAGATATAGGACTTCCGCTCCAAGATATTTTCTCAACGATTCTGTAAATATTTGCATGAAAGAAAAATTCAGGTTATGAAAACTATCACTGAAATAATAAATGTGAAAAAAAAGCATGCAAATCTTTAGTTCTGAAACTGATATGAGTGGTATCCCCAAGTATGTATGCTCATCGAAAGCACAATAAAGTTGAAACAATGGTAGACTGTAAAATCAGTGGGTAATCTGGGAGGCACAGTCTTGCAGTGGTAGAGTTGCTGCCTTACGGTGCCAGATACCAGGGTTCGAGCCTGACTACAAGTGCTGTCTATACGGAGTATATATGTTTACCCTATGACTGCGTGGGCTTACTCCAGGTGCTTCAGTTACCTCCCAAACTCCAAAAACATATAGGTTTGTAGGTTAATTGGCTTCTGTAAATTGTAAATTGTCCATTGTGTGTAGGATAGTGCTAGTGTTCTGGGTAATCGCTGGTCGTCACAGACTCGATGGGCCAAAGGGCCCGTTTCCCCGCTGTATCTCTAAAGTCTAATATCTAAAGTCCAATCGAATGTGCTTCTCACCGAGTCAAACTCACTAAAGATGTATAATAATGCATAGGAAGATTCTGGAGATGCACTTTAACGGAAGAGCCGATAATACTTTCATACTTTCATCTTAATCAATCTAAAGATCTATATTAAAATATAATGTCCATGTGTCCTGCACATGGCTCAGCAATGAAACAAAGTAGAAATCTGAAATTCTCCAATTTAGGTTTAACCTGGAGCCCATTATGCATTTAGTTTTTTCTAAAAGATCCTTAAGATGGCCCGCATAGCTCAGAAGTAGCCACATTTTAATTTTCTGAATTGAAAAATTACGAGATTTGTTTTTGTTAGATCTATTTTTGAGGTACCAACTATTTATGTGTACAGCATCTGAGGAGAGAGAGACACACACCGAGTTACGGTCGATAAATTATGCTGCATGAGAACTAATCAGTTGTGACAAATAGGAAAAGCTGACTATCTGAAGTTTTTGAAATAGATATTGGGACGCAGGCTGTGCAGCTGTCTAGAATGACGATAAGGAGAAAACACAAGAAACTGTAGATAATGGAATCATGAGCAATTCACAATCTGTTGGAAAAATTCAGCGTGTCAGGTAATATCTGGGGAGGGGAATGGACATACGTTGATTCAGATCGGAGTTTTTTTTTGACTGATGGAGTTGGAGGTGGGGGAGGGATAAAGCTGGAAAAGAGAGACTAGGGGATGGTAGAGGAGGGTTGTGGGGATGGTGAGGGGGAGGAAGGAGGGGTGACTTGGGTAGTGGGAGAAATGGGTATGCACTGTGATGGGTTATGGAGCTTGAATCAACAACCTTTAAATTCAGAGCAAAGTGCCATCTGTGGTGCCAAAATGACACAGTTAACATCAAGTTAGATATCTGCTTGACTCACAGAATGTGACTTAAACCCATAAACTTTCTGACTCATAACATGAGTGTTACAACTGCTGAGGATGGAATCAGTGCTGAAGATCTTAATGGCCCTGCAGGTGGATGCTATAAATGTAGATTTAAAAATCAATAAATGAAGAAAAACTGAGTGATTGATGAGATGCAACTCCTAATTCAATTTAATAACAACAGATCAACAAAATCTTACTTGTCCACATGCAGCGCAAATCTGATCCATAAGTTTCTCCATATTTGTCCAAAGGGCAGCGCGGAAAGCTGGTGTGTTGCCCAGGGCAGGCATTGTGGCTCGCCCAGGTCCTGCTGGAGAAGCATGGAGAAACGCAAACATGAATACATCCACAGGGTTTAGGGTAAATTATGAAGATCTTTCAATTATCCTAATAACTGCTTTTTCTATGATCATATTGTTAAAATTACCTCTCAAGGTGGTCTGAACTGGCTGAGTTAACACTTTTATATCCAAAGCGCTGGAGATATTATCTTCAAGAGACACCTTATACCCATCTACTACATTACTGATGGTCTCTTTCAAGGTTCCAAGGTTGTAGAAAACTTGAAGTGCAGTTCCTACCTGTGTAGGATTCTTATTTTAAGAAAAAAATAGTACATATGTTAATTATACTTTAGGATAATTTGCCAGTCTGTTCTCTCATATATTAAAAAATGGATCAATCAAATAAAATATTCTGACTCCTAAAACATTCCAACACCACTGTATACAATGCTTTTATCTATTAAATAGCTTATATCACTATGTTTTTACCCTGTGGCCAATTGTGTATCCATATTTATACAACCCGTTTCATCTAACGGGCTTCATTTCTATTGGCAATGACTAATATGCAGTATTTTACATCATACACCATTTGGAAAGATTTACTGCAATGCCTATATCCATCCTCTCTTATTAGCAGATTGCAACCCAGCATATATTGGAGATTCGTAACAATAAAGTATTATTTTAAATATGATTTGACATTATGTTCAATTGTTTTAATGAAAGAAACAGTGCTTTGGGATTTAATTTAGTTTTTAAAAATAAAATCTTGTGAACTGCTGCAGGAGTAATTTGCTGTCCACTAGATAATCATTACCTGAAAAATCAAATCAACCAATCAAATGGGACAATAAGTTGACCTGGATAAATGGACGTTAATTAAAATTCTGTAAACAAATGGGAAACATTTGAATTTGTACTATCGTGCAGCAGATCTTAATAAATGGGGAGCCGGCGTGGGGTCAGTTGGGGGGGGAGACAAAAGAGGGAGCTGGCGTGCTTTGTTACTTTGTCAGCACTGTAGGTGGCTGCTATTTGTGTAGATTGTGTATGCAAGCAAAGAATTTCACTGTGCCTAGTCACATGCGACAATAAAGTAAAGTGTTCCTATTCCTATCATGCAACAAGAACAGTGCAAAAGGCAAGGGCTATGGCAGAAGGAAGTGAAAGATGAGAAAGGACAATTAATGAAACAAAGGAGGAAGGGCAAATGGGAGCAGCAGAATCATCTGAATTTACCAAAGGAAAATATTGTGAAGGCTGGAAATCTGAAATAAAAATCTGGAAATGATTTTCCAAGACTAAAATGTTGCAATCTGGCTAGCCAGAAGATGAAGTGCTATTCCTTGAGCTTACATTAGAACAGTATGAGAGGCCAAAGACAAAAGTCAATAATTTTTGACAGTCAGCAAAGATCATGCCAGGGATGTTCATTGTTCCCCTCCTTTAGTTTTGTTTCTTCCCCTGCTTATATTAATTTATCTTAACCCATGGGTATATTTTAGCCTAAACTACAAGTTTTAAGATACCTATATGTGGCCTAGATCAGTGGGACAGGCTAAAGTGGTTGAACAAACAACTCCTGTTTTATCATCTCATAGTAATTCAAGAAGTGTTTCTTCTGTCCCTTCCATCTGTAAATCTAATTCGATTTCTCAAACTGTGTCTTCTCTGAAAGGCTAAGACACAAAGTGCTGGAGTAACTCAGTGGGAGGCAGCATCCCTGGAGAATATCGGTAGGTGGCGCTTCTTTAAGCCTGAAGATTCCCTGGAAGGTTATCAGGGATGATAGGCAGGGGTGGTAGGCAGGTCCTTCAAAATACTGTGACATGCTGCCATTCCTGCCTTGCTGCTGAACTGGAGTGCTTGCAGGGCCAGTGAGGCAGAATCTTTGCATCCAGTCTCGGAAAGAGCAAGTGTCAAGTAACCATGGTCATCAATATCCAGCAATAATTTCCAGTCATCTTAGGCAATATCAATACCTTTTCCATTATAAAAAAAAGTAATTATCGGAACAAGTCTCCGCAGTTCAATATGATTACTACAAATTAAATTCATTAATATTTAGTGTGGTTCTCAAGTGAATTAATGTAGGTCACTGATCGATTGGATCAACTACCAAAAAATAATCAAGGTAGACAAAATTGCTGGAGAAACTCAGTGGGTGAGGCAGTATCTATGGAGGGAAGGAATACGTGACGTTTCGGGTCAAGACCTTTCTTCAGACTGATGTGGGGGGTGGCGGGAAGAAGAAAGGAAGAGGCGGAGACAGTGGGCCGTGGGAGAGCTGGGAAGGGGAGGGGAAGGAGGGAGAAAGCAAAGACTACCTGAAATTGGAGAAGTCAATGTTCATATCGCTGGGGTGTAAACTACCCAAGCGAAATATGAGGTGCTGCTCCTACAATTTGCGGTAGGACTCACTCTGGCCATGGAGGAGGCCCAGGACAGAAAGGTCGGATACGGAATGGGAGGTGGAGTTGAAATGCTGAGCCACCGGGAGATCGGGTTGGTTAATGCGAACTGTGCGGAGGTGTTGGGCGAAGCGATCGCCAAGCATACGCTTGGTCTCACCGATGTAGAGCAGTTGCCACCTAGAGCAGCGGATGCAAAAGGTGAGGCTGGAGGAGGTGCAGGTGAACCTCTACCTCACCAGGAAAGACTGCTTGGGTCCTTGGATGAAGGGAGGTGAAGTGACAAGTATAGCATTTCCTGCGGTTGCAAGGGAAGGTACTAGGGGAGGGGGTGGTTTGGGTGGGAAGGGACAAATTGACCAGGGAGTTACGGAGGGAGCGGTCTCTGCGGAAAGCCAAAAGGGGAGGAAATGGGAAGATGTGGCCAGTGGTGGGATCCTGTTGGAGGTGGTGAAAATGTAGGAGGATTATCTGTTGTATGTGACGGCTGTTAGGGTGGAAGGCGAGGACAAGGGTAACTCTGTCCTTGTTACGATTGGGGGGGATGGGGAGTGAGAGCGGAGCTACGGGATATAGAGACCCTGGTGAAAGCCTCATCTATAGTCGAAGAAGGGAACCCCCATTCCCTATAGAATGAGGACACCTCCGATGCCCTGGTTTGGAACACCTCACCCTGAGTGCAGATGCGGCGCAGACGGCGGAATTGGGATTGGGGATAGAGTCCTTACAGGAAGCAGGGTGGGAAGAAGTGTAGTCCAGATAGCCATGGGAGTCAGTGGGTTTGTAGTAGATGTCGGTCAGTTGTCAAATAATCCAAATAAAATAAATAATAATCAAGGTTCATCCAGTGATAACATCTCACTGCTGTCAAAGACTTGCATTCCAAAATGTTGGCACATCATCTAGGTTGACACTTTAGGTGCAGCATTTACTGAGAGTGGGCTGCATTATCAAAGGAATTTTATAGAATAATGCATTTAAATTAATGACTTTCCTGTCTTTTAGTTGGATATTTACTAACTGTAATTTAAATTTGTTGTTTTACAAATATAACTTTACATTTAAGACCCACAAGTATTCCTGTAAATTTAATGTTAATATTCACTGGGCTAAAAACAAAAATATAAACTAACGTAGCACATACTTCGTTTTGTGCCAATCTTAAAAGAACAAGTTTCCATTATTTTCATTAGACAAACAAAAATAAATTTTCCATTCTAAAAATGCAAACCCAATCAATGGATTAATTAGCTATTATTAGGTGATATATTTCAGGCTTAGAGGCACTGGAGGTACAAACAACACCAATTATCTGAGTTTGTTACAGAATCTTGCCATCCACATGAAAGAACCAAAGGATTTCAAAATTAAACTTAAGAGAAAATCTTGGTAACATTTTAAAATCCTAGAAATGCTTAAATTCACTATGCTTGAAATAATACTGAAAGCATTATCAATTGAATACTGACAGTCACAATGAACTGCAGATATATTGAGCAAGACACAAGTGTTCAAGGACCTCAGCAAATCAGGCAGCATTTGTGGAGGGAATGGACAGACAATATTTTGGGCCAGGACCCTGCTTCAGACCAATTGAATATGCCTGCTATCATCAATCCCCCACCACCACTCAAGATCAGATATGGGAATAGTTTAGTACCTGAAAAATATTGTATTCCATTTGAAAATATAACATTCGTAGCAAAGGCTGACCTATTCAGTAATCAAAAGCAGACAAAACATCAAATGGAATTTCAGTCTATTCAGTTGTACATTTAAATCTGATGTTAATGATGATAGTGATGTGAATTTTAAAGTGCATTGTGACAAGCCTTTTGAGCTTTGTTACATCAAGGCAAGTGGAAAGCATCCTAGTCACGTTCCTGGATTGCATCTTGATATTAGTAGTCTAGAGATGAGACTCCTGTCACGGGACTTGAGCCTCTGTCATTCTCTTGCAGTCTCAGTGTTTATAGAGCTGGCTCACTCGGTTTCTAGTATGCTGAGCCCCAGGATGTTGTTAAGGGATCTAAGGCATAACATTTTTACTATTGTCTTGGAAAATCTTCCCCAAAAGCAGTGAACTGCTGAATTCACAGTAGCTTTAAATGCAATCTTTCACAGTGACATAAAACTGTGAACGTATAAATTTAATAAAATGTTTTAAATTGTCTTCTCTTGGATCTGAATTTCATTTCATAAGATAACCTTCCTCCCAACATTTTCCACTTTCTTAATATAAGTTTTTCGTGTTAACCATTATATTCATGGGTTCAGCCTTTTGATCTTGTAGTCAGTTTCAATATTCTATGCTACCTCTTTTTTGCACAATACTTATGTTCATTCCTACTTGTTCATATGGTATTTTCTCTGTCTAACATATCAATAATCAGAGCCCAATACAATGCTAAAAAACAATGTGGGAAAGGTCCTTTAAAAAGCTGCATTGCATCACTCCCATCTGCTTGCCTAACACCCCTCCAATTTTCTAACCAGATGTAATGAAGTATTTTTTTAATGTTCTACCACACAAGCGGAAGGTGATACTGGCGAGTAACCTTCAATGTTTTATCTTTGTCAAATCAAGTTCAAGTGCAGGACATTAAATCAATGAAGAAGTCATTCATAGTCAAAGAAAGAAAATAATTCAAGGGCGGTACAGTGGCGCAACAGTAGTGACCCGGGTTTGATCCTGACTACGGGTGCTATCTGTGTGGAGTTTGTACGTTCTCCCCGTGACCGCGTGGGTTTTCCCCAGGTGCTCCAGCTTCCTCCCACATTCCAAAGACTGCCAGGTTTGTTGGTTAATTGGCTTTGGTAAAGATTATAAATTGTCTCTAGTGTGTAGGATAGTGATAGGGTATGGGGATTGCTGGTTGGCGCAGTGGGCCAAAGGGCCTGTTTCCCTGCTGTATCCCTAAAATAAACTATTTCTAAGAAAGATTTAAGCTTTTTTATTTGCCTATGTCCATGTTTTCTAAGCTGTCATGATTCACGATCTACAATATTTAAGTGTTGACTTTAGACCACATCTCTCTGGTACAAATGTTGCAACAACTGCTATTTAAAATAATCAATGATCCAACATCAATACTTGGCTCTTGATTAGGACCAAATATACAGTAATAACATTTGAAGTAATTAAATTGATAAATATACCTGCTTGATACAAGTGTAAATACCAATGGCAAGTCATGTTGATCAACAAACCTTAAATTTAAATCAGTGACAGCGAGAATATCAGTGAGTTTATAACTAGATATCGTATTCCACATATCTTTGTGACTAGATAATGCAACAGTACATTCACCTATCTCTAATGTGCTGCTAAAATTACAGAAGGTTTAAATGGAACCCCTCACAATGTCACTGATGTATTTTAGAACTACATCAATTTACTTTCGCCGATGTTATGACATCAGCAAAAGGGCAAAATAGAAGTATAGATGTTTGCAGGTTAAAAGAATATGCTGTGGCAGTCCCTGGATATTAGGCCACTCCTTGGGTCATCACCCTCAGCACTCGAGGGACAGGGATGAGGGACTGCCCACAGGCTGCCGGTTCCTGCTCGGGGGTTTCTGGGAGTTCTTCATCCCTTTGATGGAAATCATTGTGAGTGGATGCTCACAACTATCAGTAAAGAACCTTTGAACCTGCCTGGCATCTAGTTTTTTTTTTCTGACCGCGTCCAGGCCACTACAATGCACATAAAATCTTTCCTAATTTAATATACTTTGTTTGAAACTTCTAACTTCAAAAACTGAAATGCCACTTTTTAAATTTAAACCTATACAGTGCCCTCCATAATGTTTGGGCCAAAGACCCATCATTTATTTATTTGCCTCTGTACTCCACAATTTGAGTTTTTTAATAGAAAACAATCACATGTGGTTAAAGTACTCATTGTCAGATTTTATTAAAGACCATTTTAATACATTTTGATTTCACCATGTAGAAATTGCAGAAGTGTTTATACATAGTGTCCCCCCCCCCCCCAATTTCAGGGCACCATAATGTTTGGGACAAATGGCTTCACAGGCATTTGTAATTGCTCAGGTGTGTTTAATTGCCTCCTTATTGCAGGTATAAGAGACCTCTCAGCACCTAGTCTTTCCTTCAGTTTTTCCATCACATTTGGAAACTTTATTGCTGTTTATCAACACGAGGACCAAAGTTGTGCCAATGAAAGTCAAAGATGCCATTATGAGACTGAGAAACAAGAATAAAACTGTTAGAGACATGAGCCAAACCTTAGGTTTACCAAAATCAACTGTTTGGAACATTATTAAGAAGAAAGAGAGCACTGGTGAGCTTACTAATCGCAAAGGGACTGGCAGGCTAAGGAAGACCTCCACAACTGATGACAGAAGAATTCTCTCTACAATAAAGAAAAATCCCAAGCACCCATCCGACAGATCAGAAACACTCTTCAGGAGTCAGGTGTAGATTTGTTAATGACCACTGTCCGCAGAAGACTTCATGAACCGAAATACAGAGGCTACACGGCAAGATGCAAACAACTGGTTAGCCTCAAAAATAGGATGGCCAGGTTATAGTTTACCCAAGATGTACATAAAAGAGCAACCACAGTTCTGGAAAAAAGTCTTGTGGACAGATGAAACGAAGACTAACATATCAGTAATGGCAAGATCAAAGTATAGAGGAGAGAAGGAAATACCCAAGATCCGAAGCATACCACTTCATCCGTGAAACACTGTGGTGAGGGGGTGTTATAGCCTATGTATGTATGGTTGCTGAAGGTACTGGCTCACTTATCTTCATTGATGATACAACTGCTGATGGTAGTAGCATAATGAATTCTGAAGTATATAGACACATCCTATCTGCTCAAGTTCAAACAAGTGCCTCAAAACTCATTGGCCGGCGGTTCTTTCCACAGCAAGACAATGATCCCAAACATACTGCTAAAGCAACAAAGGAGTTTTTCAAAGCTAAATGTTAATCACCCGATCTGAACCTAATTGAGCATGCCTTTTATATGCTGAAGAGAAAACTGAAGCGTACTAGCCCCCAAAACAAGCATAAGCTAAAGATAGCTGCAATACAGGCCTGGCAGAGCATCATGAATCGCAGACTTCAAGCAGTTGTTGCATGTGAAGGATATGCAACAAAATACTAAACTTGACTACTTTCATTTACATGACATTGTTGTTTCCCAAACATTATGGTGCCCTGAAATGCGGGGATTACGTATAAACACAGCTGTCATTTCTACATGATGAAACCAAAATGTATAACAATGGCCTTTATTAAAATCTGACAATATGCACTTTAACCACATGTGATGTTTTCTATTACAAATCTTAAATTGTGGAGTACAGAGGCAAATAAATAAATGATGGGTCTTCGTCCCAAACATTATGGAGGGCATTGTAGACCATCAAACAAAAAATACTGGAAACATTCTGCAAGTCAGGCAGCATCCGTGGAAAGACAAACATAGCTTAGTCTTTCAAGTTGAGGAGCTTTTGTCACAACTGAGAAAATAAGTTAGTTTTAAGTTGTAAGCAGGCGAGAAAAGATGGATAGGACAAAGGCACGTCAGGGTGGAACCCGGGTCTCTGTCACTGTGAGTTAGCGACTCTACCGCTGCACCACCGTGCCACTGCTCCTGTGTTGCAAAGTTGTGCGGGATGGTAGCGTGGGGTGGGGAGTGGAGCGAGAAAGTTGGTGGAAGGGTCGGCCAGGGTCAGTGTGTAGCGGTCTCCCCCATGAGAGTGACCCGTGAACCACTCCGGGGCGCCACACTGACCCTGGACCATTTGACCAGGTCTCCACCGACGGCAAGGGGAATCCTCCCCTGCCCCCTTTCCTCTCTCTTCCTGCTCTCTCTCTCTATCTCCCCCCTCCCCCTCCTCTCTCGCCAACCCTGCGGAGATTGGCAGATCGTTAGCCAGCTCTGTGTTTGTGTGCCCTATGGGTGAGCATTATGCGTGCGTGGATCTTTGTTAATATGCCTGAGGGGTGATCACAGTGCGTGTGTATGTGTGGGAGATAGAGATAGAGTGTGAGAGTGAGTGTGTGTGTGTGCGTGCGTGTGTGTGTCTCTGTGTATGCGTGAGTCTGTGTTTGTGTGTGTGTGTGTCGGTGTGCGGGTCTATGTGTGTTTCAGTATGTGGGAGTCCGCGTGTGCGTTTCTGTGTGTCTGTGTGTGTGTGTGTGTGTGTGTGTGTGTGTGTGTGTGTGTGTGTGTGTGTGATATTTCTTTATATTTTCCTGTGGCCCGCAAAAATGTGTCAAATATATAATGGGGCCCTCGTGCTGAAAAGTTTGCAGGCCCCTGCTCTAAACTAAACTTAACCTGCTATAATCTCCGGCAGTTCGTTCTGTAAACACACCATGTTCAGGATGAAAAGTTGCCCCTCAGGTTCCTATTAAATCTTTCTCCCGTTACCTTAAACCTGTGCCCTCTAGTTCTTGATTACCCTAACCTGGGAAAAAGACTGCGCGTTCACCCTATATATTCTGCTCATGGTTTAATATACCTCTAAGATCACCCTCAGCCTCCTGCGCTTCAAATAATAAAGACCTAGCCTGCCCAATCAGTCCCATTAACTCAGGCCCTCCAGTCCTGGCAACATCTTCATAAAACTTCTCTGTATCCTTTCCAGCCTAATGGCATCTTTCCTATAGCTGCATGACTGAAAATGAACACAATACTCCAAATGCAGCCTCATTAACAACCTGTACAACCGTAACTTGATGCTCCACTTCTATGCTGGAGATTGACAGATTCAGGCCAACGAGACAAAAGCCTTCTTCAACATCCTATTTACCTGTGATGCTACTTGCAGAGAACTATGTACCTGTCCTACTGGCTCCCACTGCTTTTCAACACTTCTCAGGGCCCTACCGTTCACACTTATTTTTATTCAACTGGTCTAGATCTGCTGCATTTCTTGATAATCATCTTCCCTGTTGATAATACCATCTATTTTAGTGTCATCTGTAAATTTATTAATCACGCATTGTACATTCTCATCCAAATGTTGATAAGGGGCAACAAACAGCAATGGACGAAGCACCGATCCCTGAGGCACACTGCTAGTCCCGGACATTCGTACCAATCCAACCACCTCCACCCTCTGCTTCCGAACATTAATTTTGTATCCATTTAGTTTCCTTTCCCCCACTATCCTCTGCTTGCTTGAACTGGACCTCACCCGTAACTATTTCTCTTTTGACTCCTGTCATTTGCTTCAAGTGTATCATGGCACTCACATGGGCCTCAGCGATGCCATTTGTTGACTATGTTGAACAGCCCTTGTTCCAAACATACACCAGCACTTTTCCTTAACTCTTTCTAAGTTATATCGATGACTGCACCCATACAGAACTTGTTGTTTCTATCAACTTTACTAACTTCCATCCTCCCCTCAAATTCACTTGAACAGTCTCTGACACTTCTCTGCCCTTTCTCAATCTCTATGTCTCCATCACAGGATACACTCTATGTACTGATGTCTACTACAAACCCACCGACGCTCAAAGATACCTTGACTATACTTCCTCCCACCCTGTTCTTGCAAGGAAGCCATCCCTTCCTCTCAATTTCTCCACCTCTGTCGCACAGGCTTCCAATATTCTGTTCCCATTCTTCCTGCCCTCGGAAGGAACAAGGAGAGTTTCCCCCAACCTCACGAGTTTCCCTCAACCTTACCTTTAACCCCATAAGCCTCCGCATCCAACACATCATTCTCCGACATTTCTGCCACCTTCAATGTGATCCCACTATCAGCCGCATCTTCCCAACCCCACCCCTTTCCACTTCCCGTAGAGATCACTCCCTCCACAATTCCTTGGTTTACTCATCCCTTTTCACCCAACCTGCCCTGCCCTCTCCCCAAGTAGTTTTACCTTCCAACAGCAGGAGATGTAACACCAGTCCCTACATTTCCTCTCACTTTCCATCCAAGGACCAAAACAGCTATTTCAGGTGAGACAGAGGGTCAAATACACCTCTTCAAACCTTGTTCACTGCATTTGTTGCTCCTGAAATGGCCTTATTTACATGGGCAAAACCAAGCATAGACTGTGTGACCATTTTGCTGAACACCTGCACTCTGTCCACCAAAGCTTGCTGGATCTCCCGGTTGCTATCCATTTCAACTCTCCTTCCCATTCCCATATTGACCTTTCCGTCCTGGGCCTCCTTCATTGCCAGATTAAGGCCACTCACAAACTGAAAGAACAGCACTTCATATTCCGCTTTGGTATTTGCAACCCAATAATATTTCCCAATTTCAAGTAACACTCCCCTACACACCCTCTTTTTCCCATGACCCCTCTCTCCGAGCCAGTGTGCACACATCCTCCCACCATCTCCAACCCTCAAGTCACCCTGCTCCTTTCCCCATCTTCATAAACTCATCTCCCATCTCCGTCCCCCTTTTTACTTTTATCCCCTCTTTTCCTTCCCCCTATTCCTATCCACCCACATCCCTCCCTCTGGCTTTACACGTCCCTCCTCCTCTTCTCTCTGGCACACTTTTGCCTTCTTTTCACTTCCAGCCTTTGTCACTTATTCCAACCATTTGCCAAACCAACCACACCCCCTCCTGACCCATCTCCACCTATCACTTGTCAGGAAAGAACTACAGATGCTGGATTAAATCAAAGATACCCACAAAATGCTAGAGTAACTTAGCGGGACTGGCAGCATCTCTGGAAAGAAGGAATGGGAAACATCACCCATTCCTTCTCTCCAGAGCTGCTGCCTGTCCCGCTGACTTACTCCAGCATTTTGTGTCTATCACTTGTCAGGCTTTGTCCCCACTTCTCAGGCTGAAGAAGGGTCCTGACCAGAAACAATGTCAGTCCATTTTTCCCCCACAGATGCTGCCAGATCTGTTAGGTTCCTCCAGAACGTTGTGGTTTGCTCTGTATCCAGTTAGCTAGCTCTCCCTGGAACCCACGCAATCAAACCTTCCAGAGCAGTCTACCATGCAGAGTGATTTATCTAAAAATAGGAATTTCTAGATTCTCCAAGGCTGCAACATACCCATATGCAGGATGAGATGCCTCCTCAAACTCTAACATAAGTTTGAGCATTTCATCTTCCTTCTGGATATGTTACAGCCTTCTAGATTCAACATTGCATTCACCAATTTTTGGGGAACTCACTTGTCCTGTTTGAATCGGAACTGACCAGTTGTTCTATAAGGTTATCTAACTTAATATTAACAGTTTTTCTCTCTACACAGGCACAGCCTTATCTTTTGGGCATTACTTGCATTTTTCTTTCAGCTTCAGGTTTTAGCAAATAGCATTTTACAGCTTTGTTCATTTTCATCATCTCTATCTATCCTTGCTAATCTAATAACCAGGCATCTCCATAAAGGTAAGGTATAAACAGGGTTGCCAGTAGATCCCACTGAGAGATATTCTCTTTGTCCGTTCCATCGCTCCGCAACCCTCTCTGTAACTTAACTCTTATTACTTCACTTTCACATTTCTTATGAAATCTACAGCCTGAAACACTAACTCTGCTTCTCCTTCCATAGCTACTGACTACTCTTCTGAGTGCTTCCACCATTTATTTTTATATTTCAGATTTTCAACATCTGGAATGTTTTGATTTACAAAAGAGGAGCATTTACCTGTGTCTCCATTCCCTGTTCAAGTAACCGTTTGGCTTGATTCTCGATCTCAAGTCGGGCTCTTGCAATAAAAAGGAGATCATTTTCTATAACTTCAATCCCAGAGAGATCAACTCCTTGTGAAAGATAATCTATGAAACAGAAGACAAAGAGCGAATGTTCACACCTAGAATGCAACTGTATTGATATCTTATTTTGCAATGCCTACATGCATGTGTTGAATAATTTGTTTTCCTGCTGTAACCTTTGTGATTTTGATTTTTAAAGACCCAATTGAACAATGAGGAAGTTGTCAATATTTTCTGCACAACTAACTCATTAATCTGATGCAATCCCAAGATTTCTTGTGCTTCTGTAATAATAATGCGATAATTGCTCCAGTGTATGTGTAGCTGCAATATTATGCGTAACAAGCAATAAATATTTCTATATTTATTGCCTTTCACCAAAACTATCATTTCGATCCCTTTGTTATCTACAATAGTAAAGCTTCTGGTTAACACTCCACAGATGACCTCATGTCACTACAAGCCCATTATCATTGCCAAAGAAGCCAGTTCGGTATTCCGACTGTGCATGTACAGGTCATAGGTCGCTCTGGCTAAACACTTGTGGTGGCCGTGCCGTTGCATGGGTACAGACCTGCGTCTTGACCCTATCCAGCCGCCGTTGGGCCGTCCCCGTCCCTTCCCAAGTGTCACTTCCGAGGACGTCCGGGGTGACTTCAGGGCCAGCGGGAGCCGAACGTGAACGGCGGAGGGGGCGCCGGCTCCAGCTCGGCTCAGCCTGTCCCAGCGGCGGCCCAGGCCCGCAGACGGCGCGAAAAAGAAGCACCAACTCCAGCTCAACCCCGCCAGGCGGGACAGGCAGAGTCGAGCCGGGGCTGGCGTCCCACCCCACCCCCCCCCCCTCGCTGGCTGCGGGCCTGGGCTGACATTCCCGTCCGCGGACCTCTGGATAGAAGACCCTCCTTCAGCCTTCCTACACATTAGACTTTTGCGCTGTGGTTAGGATGGATGGGAGCGAGGATTTCCATGGGCGCAAGGATCAAATTATCTAAGTCTCCGCCTCTCCCGCCCCCCCCCCCCCCCCCCGGCTCCAGACCACAACCTCGCCCTCTCTCTCCCGCGGCTCCAGACCGCTCGGCCCGTCCCTCCCCGACAGCCCCCGCCTCAACTACAACTTCATCGCCGACGTGGTGAAGCAAACGCGGCCGGGGGTGGTATACAATCGAGATCCTGGGGAGGTGGGGGGGGGGGGGGGGGGGAGGGAGGGAGAGGAGGGGGCCAGAGAGGAGTTAGGGGAGGGGAGGGAGGGAGGACTGAGGGAGGGAGGGAAAGGATAGGGAAAAGAAGAGGGAGGGTGAAGAGGAGGAGGGTAGGGGGGATGAGGGGAAAGAAGGATGGAGGGTGAAGAGGAGGAGGGTTCTGGGGGATGAGGGGGAATGGAGGAGGGGAGGGGAAAGAAAGAGATGGGGAGGGAGGGGGTGAGGAGAGGAAGCAGAGGAGGGGTGGTGGAGGGTGGGGCGAGGGAGGATAATGGAGGATAATGGAGGAGGGGAATAGGGGACTGAAGAGGCAGAGTGAGATGCGTTCACATTGATCTTATTTTTTTAAGTTATTGCCATTTCAAACTTTAAAAACATCAGCCGCGCTTGCGCAGTTGGGGGCTATGGGTGAGTGATGGAATATTGTGTTGGGTGAACGGAACCAACGGGTCCGCACTGTGTCCAGTATATATTACTAAAATTTTGTTTGTTTGTTTATTTGTATGCGTGCATGTGCGATATTTCAAAACCCCGCCAAATTGGTAGACGATAGTGCTACAATTGTTGGCCCTCCTTTCTCACCATTGTCCTGGGATGTAAATGAAACAAGTTTCGTTCGGATTGATGTTATATTTTACAAGTTATTGACATTTTAAAATTTACAAAAATCAATTTTCAAACCACTTTTCCACATGCCCTGCCCGTCATCCGCGTTCGTCGTCACAATGGGATCCCGAATCTCATTTACATTAAAAAAAAAAACCTTTTTTTTTTTAAAACCCCGTTATAATCAAATTCTTCCGTTATCATTCACAATGACGTCACAATGGGATCCCGAATCGCACTTACATTAAAAATCGCAATTTTCAACAAAAAAAAACACAATGGGGATCTCTGGCATCACAACGGGAACCCCTCAGCCGCGCGTGCGCTGTTAGGGGCTATGGGTGAGTGGTGGAATATTGCATTGGGGATAGGACCCAATGGGTCTGCACCTGGTTAAAAGAAAAATTATATCGTTGCATAGCATAGTGTTGTCAAAGACTGTACTGAGATACTGAATCGCTAATCGTCTGTCTGCTGATGCCTGGGTTGTTTTTGTTAGGATTATTTGGCTTCAGACCACTTAACAGGCTTGGTGGAAAAATGGGTCAGAGAACTGAATTCCAGAGATGAGTTAAGAGTGATTACACTTGATATCAAAGCAGCTTTTGAGCAAACATTGCATTAAGATGCTCTGGTAAGCTTAAAGTCAAACAGCATTAAGAATGGTTGGAGTCAAACATCAAACAAAGAAAGACACAAAGTGATGGAGTAACTTAGAGTGTGAAAAAGGGACCCTACACCAAACATCACTTAACCAATGTTCTCCAGAGATGCTGCCTGACCCACTGAGTTACTGCAGTGCCTGGTGTCGTTTTGTAATAAATCGGCATAAACAGTTCCTTATTTCTACAGAAAATGAAGAAAAACATTTGTGATTGTTACAGCTCAGTCATCCCAGCCTCAGGACATCAATGCATCGTCTTAGGCCAACATGTTCAAACTTTTCAACAATGACTATCCTTCCAAAAAGATAAGTAATGGACATGATCACTTGTTATTGTTGGACTGTTATGTGGCATTCACATTCACATCATACACATCACAAAGGTGCTAAGCAATGACCATCTCCAACAAGAGGAAGTCTTTCTACACTGATATTCCATGGCAAATATGTTGTCAAGTACTCCACCCTCAATATCATGTGTGGTCAGCGCTGACCAGAATTTAATTGGACCAATCGCAGCGATATTAAAATTATAAGAAGTCAGAAATATGGTATCCTCTAGTTAGTGGCTCAACTGCTGACAGCCAACACACTTTCCATCATCCCCCCCTCCTCCCTCTCTTCTCCCCCCCCCCTCTTTCCCCCCCCCCCCCCTCTTTTCCCCCCTCCTCCCCCCTATTAGCGTGAGTGCGGGAGGGTGGGGTGGGGGTAGTTAGTGTGTGAAGCTGCATGCCGCCTCTTCCCCCCCCCCCACACAACCGCACGTTGGGGGAACAGACCCAACGGGTCTGCACTTGGTCTAGTACAAAATACATTTCTGTTGTTTATCTAGAATACTCCAAAGGCACCTCCCAAAACAATAAGGGCAGGCCCCAGATACTCGGAATGACCAAAATCAGCATTTCCCCATCCAAGTCACACACTGTCCTGATTTGGAAATAAGTTACCCAGTTCTATCGCAGTGGTTGAAGGCAGCACCAACCTTTCAAAGGCTATTAAGGATGGCAATAAAATGATGGCCTTGCCAGCCACACTTAGATCCAGAAAATGGAGTTGTACAAAATACCCTCGTTTTAAAGTTTTAAATTCAGTCTGACTAGTTTGTACGATTGAACTGTTTTTACTGGTTCATCAAATTACGTCAAGATTTTTCTTCCAACCTAACATTCCATTTCTTGTGATAGACACAAAATGCTGGAGTAACTCAGCGGGACAGGCAGCATCTCTGGAGAGAAGAAATGGATGACGTTTCGGATCGAGACCCTTCTTCAGACTGATCAGACAATTTCTTGTGACAGAAGAGGCGGCCTGCACCCAAGCCATCAGCACCCAGACCTTCATTTAATTTCATCCTTCATGTCTTTGATTTCAATCTACACAGGCAAAATTAATCATCATTTTACTTAAGCCAGTCCTTTTCTGGCCAATCATTCCTTTAGCTTCACAAGGTGCTAAATACCCAAGACAAATATCTCTGTTTAAAGTAGACAAGGGGTAACAAGGGCATAGGTGAAAGCGGGGACAAAAATCTTGACCATAGCTGTTCCAATCCCACAACATTTTCAAAAGAGATTTACTGATTTTGATGCTGGAACAGACCATCAGTGTCTATCCCGCCATTGTCTTACATCACACATGATCTGTAAGACAAGTTTTAAGATCACATCCATCACTATAGGATTCATTTTTTCATTTTAAATATCTCAATTACATTTTCAGTTGTTAATAAAACTGGACACAAATTTATTATAAAACACAAATATTCTCATCCTATATATGAAGCTTATCGATATTTTCTCTCCTCTTGAATTGAATTGATTGAATTGAATTGAATATTTGGTAGCAAAAAGGTAGAAAATATTAGGTAGCAAAAAGGATCAGCCATTAGCAACTGGAACAATGGATATACGTGTGACAGAGAAGACAATTAGAGCAACAGAAATGTGAAGGAACCACAGCAGTTGTGAAGGGGGGAGGTGATTGGTGGAGTGTGGAGGGAAAAATCAAAATATTACTTAAGCCCCAACACAGCAATTTCATTAAACAAATGTATGCTTATATTTCAAGATGCTTAGTTGCAGGCAATTATATTACTTGCTAGGGCTTTCCTCGAATAATTGATCTGCAGTATCTCAAGAACATTTGGCAAGTGAAAGAAATTAAACCGCATCTACGAAATTTCAAAGTGTGCAGATATAATTTCACTTAAGGACCAGCAAGATTTGCTACTCAGATTGTAAACTTACATTCATCAATCTATCTATCTATCTATCTATCTATATATATTTAAAACTCTGGCCCCATCCGACCGTCTGCCGACCGGCGCCCTTCCTGCCTTTCGATTCGTGCCCGATACTCGCAGATGTCCAATCGGAATGGCCGATGCTCGCAGATGTCCAATCGGAACGGATTCATTTGCATGTACGGCTGCCGGCTGCATTTCTTCCTTTGATTCATTGCCATGCCCAATCCAAACGCTCAATCTCCGAGATATTTTCCATTTCGGTAGAGATTTCGCTTTTCTTTCTAAGTATCCGCTCCTCATTTCATTTCGTCGTGTTGAAGTACACGTTTTTAATCAAATCCTTTCCCCCCCCTCCACACCCAAGTATTTCAAAAAGAAACAGGCTTCTCCATTTACATGTCAGCTTCAAACACACTTCGAAACAAAGTTGCAAGACTGGAACACTGAACTTTTCTCTGCTGCAGCAGGCAGGTAAGGTGCCATGATTTTTTTTTAAAGAGGCAGGGCAGTGCTGGAATCTTGATGGAGACGGGTGCATGGTGGAATATTGGGTTGGGGGATCACACCATTGGGGGAGCAGACCCAACGGGTCTGCACTTGGTCTAGTATATATATAAAAGTCTGTGGCTGTCGCCTGCCGTCCGGCTGCCAGCTGCCTTTCTTCCTTTTGATTCGCTGCTCCTTCCTGTCAGCTTCCAACACACTTCGAAACAAAGTTGCAAGACAGGAACACTGAACTTTTCACTGCTGCAGCAGGCAGGGGAGGTGCAATTGAGGGAGGCAGGGGAGTGCTGGAAACTTACATTTGGCAACGGCTTCAGTTCCATTGGAGGAGACGGGTGCATGGTGGAATATTGGGTTGGGGGAGCACACCACTGGGGGAGCAGACCCAACGGGTCTGCACTTGGTCTAGTTATTATATAAAAGTCTGTGGCTGCCGCCTGCCGTCCATCCGTCCGGCTGCCTTTCTGCCTTTTGATTCGCTGCTCCTTCCTATCAGCTTCCAACACACTTCAAAACAAAGTTGCAAGACAAGAACACTCTGAACTTTTCACCTCAATGGGATATCACAGCAAGTGCTTCAACAGGAGGGGGAGGGCCAATTGGTATTGCAATTGGAACTGCTGCAGCAGGCAGGGAAGGTGAAATTGGATTTTTTTTTAAATCCACTGCTGAGGGAGGCAGGGGAGAGCTGGAATCTTACATTTGGGAACGGCTTCAGTTCCGTTGGAGGAGACGGGTGCATGGTGAAATATTGGGTTGGGGGATCACACCATTGGGGGAGCAGACCCAACGGGTCTGCACTTGGTCTAGTTATATTTAAAAAAGAGGTTTAGAATGCAGAATTTAAACAAAAAATGAAAAGGTATCTGGTGAAAAAATGTTATTTGTCATGGAGCATTGAATACGTATTTTTAACAACAAATCTAAACAGATAGCCACCGGAACACAGATTACTATCTTTTGTCGATAGCAGAAAAGTCTCTTCAGCAATTATACTGCCTTTCTTACAAAGTGTAATTTCTGGAAATTACAACTTTAAAAATGTTTAACCCTTTAAACTTTTTTTTGTAGTATTTATTTATTTTACATTATTCACACCACGTAAGTTTTAACTTTAAGTTCAACGATGCAGTGTTATTTCTAATAATCACCATGGATTATCATCACATGCTGGCAGATGAAAATTAGCTGTAGATTTCACTTCTTAATGGTCAAGGAAATATAATTAACAATATCAATCAATTGTTAAATCAGCTACTGTGAGATACAATAAATGTACAAAATACTTTGAGTGTAGCTAGGCAACAGACTAAATTATTGATGAAATTATCATGAGGAAAATAATTTCCATTTCCCAACACGATATTTAAACTGCAAAAAAGAACAGAAAGGAGAGCTATACTTAGCCACAGCACATAACTGCATTAGAAAGAGCCACGTTATTTTTTTTTAATAAGGAAATGAAAACAGGATTTTACCTACAGGTTTATTAGAAACACTATACCCAAGCAGGCATTTTCTTCATTACATCAGATTACTTGGACTCAAAATGCATATTTTTTTCTCTTTCAAAAGATTTTCTCAAATATCAAATCAAATATTTGGAGAAATAAAAAAAAAAATCTGTCCTGGAAGAATTAGATAAATGCTTAATGATTAGCAAATCAAAACAAATGCATACACTGCAATTCTCTGCAGTAAAGGGAGGCAATGAGTCAAGCTGTCAGTCAGTGAATGCCGCCCACAATTACTTCACTCTGCCATAGCATTCTGAGAGAGCTAAATCTCAATGTGATCTCCAGAGACACAAGGCTGCAGCATGCTGCTTTGATGAGATATTTTCAGAAGCTTATTGATTTTTTGGTTTATAGGCGCAACAGCAACCTACTGAAATCCACTAATTCTATACTTTAATGCAGTAATAGTCGAAGCAGATCTTGCTCGAAGCATCAGGTCCAAAACAGTCCTTGTGAAACTCTTCACAATATATTCTGCTAGCAAAGGATCAATTCTAAATGGCCTGCATACAGATTTTGTTTTGGTTTTCAGCCAAGGTAAGATTCCTTCATTTTTCTAGTCATTTGTCATGTACGATTTAAGCTAAACTGCTTTTTTTGTTAATATTGTTCATGAGAATTTCAGTAATAAAATTCTGAAAAATAATTTACTTTGTATTAAAATCCAGTATAAAATAAAAGCATATAAGACATGTGTTCATAATTTACATGGAAATACCAATATTCTCACTGTGCAGTCATATGTTTTCCAATAAAACTAGTACACCTGCAAAATGTTTTTAAAAAGTGGAAGGAGCTGCATTTATAATTGCCAATTTTACCTGCTCTTTAAATTAACAAATATTGCATCAGATTTATTTGATACATTCTGCAAAATGCATGTCTCATTTCTATACAAACACGCTTCAGGTATCACTACCTTAATTATATTTTAATAATCTGTAGCTGAATGTGAAGCCATTTTGTTGTTTTAAACTGATTACCGAGCTCAGAACTACCCTCACAGGATCTGACACACTAGTTTTGGCCAACCTGATTTACTGGGAACTAGCAATTCTGTAACAGTCGACATTATTTGACCAGGTCTGTTCTCTCTCTCTTTCGTGTTTATATACAGGGTGAAAATTACCCACTAGGTCTTAATGTGAATCAAGACATCAAATGATTGTGGCGGAAATTCAAAGATCATCTTTGATGTCATGTACGAGCCACTATCTGTTCTAGCCAAAGTGAATTTCAAACATATAACAAGAGGGAGGAGCTTAAACTGCCCCAGTATTTGAAATAACATTGGAATTCAGATTTTATCATGAAATCTTGTCCAATTTGAAAGTATTTCCCATCTGGTTTGATCTCCAGCCTGACAGTGAACAGACATCAAGAACAGTATCATCCTCATTGCTGTTTTCCCAAATGTCCCTTGAGGGGCTATTTAAAAATGAGAACAGCTGAAAAGCAAGGAAAGAATCTAAAAACCAGAATGCAAACAGCATTTCCGATGAAGGATCTTTGAGCTGAAATGTTAACACCATTTCTCTATCTATAAGCGCTCTCTGACCTGCTGCATGATTTTCTGCATTTTGTTTTTCATTCAAACTGTTTCAGACAACATAAAATTAATCATGCATCCTTGTTAAAATTCCTTGTGGATCTCATTAGAAACAAAGAACATGTATATTGGGCAACTGAGGAACATAGAAGTACAACAAGCCTTATTAGTTTACGAAAACAGTTGTACCTTATTAATGCAGGAAACAAATTGCAAAAAAGATGCTTAAATATGACATATATTGAAACTAAGCAAACTGAACATCAAGTTTATACATCTTCTTTGTCCACTATTGCATTAATACCACTGGTCTTATTGAATATAGCCATTGCCTGACACTTCAAGGCAAGAATCTTACTTGCCAGTTACCCACCCATGTTCAAATGTTTTCTCGGTTTTGCTACATGCAGTTATGAACTGTTTCATTTGCTGAGGATTTACAAAAGAAAAACGCAAACAGAACTGAATATTGTGCAATCATTTTCAATTATCGTTTCACCCTAAGGTCAGATAAAGTGCTTGGGCCTTAGCTAACTGTCCTAAAGAGCTGCAGCACCAATGACCCAGTGCTGGGAGATTAACCTCCAACAACTACCGTCATCATTTAGGTGAGACATGTTTCCAATCATTGACAAGGTCTAGAGCCAAACGATCCAAGGAAATACCATACTAACTAATGCTATATACATTTTCCCAATAGAGGGCAGAATCATTGGAATTTTTTGAAACATTAATATCAATATTCCACAACATGGTTTTGTGTTTAAGTAATTTCTGCACACAGAGACATACACACAGGAAATCACAATAACATGTTGCATATTTAACTATTAAAGCATCAGAAGCAGTTCTCTTACGGACCAATTCACATAAACATTTTTGTTAGATTAAAATAAATATTTTGAACACATCTGTTAAGAATTAACTGGTCATATAAAATGACTTCCCGCAGGAAGAACAAGTATATGACCTGATATTACAGAATAAGTGTTAGCTCAATTCAATTACTAGCCTGAAACAATGCAGTGCATTGACAGTGATACAAGCAGTGTCGTTTCCCTTATTTAATAACCTACATCTGAGCAGGGAAACTTCATTATACCCAAACATACCCCTGAAACGGAATTGAAGAAATTTACTGGATTCATTCTTAGAAATTTATTTATGACAAGTACACTGTCATATTAAACTTGAAGCTTCATTCCATTAAAAAATAATGGATTAAATAACTGAATAATAAATCTTTTAAACTGTCTATTCATAGCTATAGCAATTTTGGTAAACAGTCCAGGTTTGTTTAAACATCAGTCTGTAGAGTTGTCCTGACCCAAATTGTCACCTATCTATTCTCCAGGGATGCTGCCAGACTCACTGAGTTACTCCAGCACTGTGCTTTTTCTGTAAACCAGCATTTGCAGTTCCTTGTTTTTGGAACAGAAATACTATCCCTGTTGCATATAACTGTGCATTGTGATTGGAGGGATAAAATTCCAATCTCAAATATAATTTTGTCACCACTATTATTTTTATGGTTAATCACTTAATTTCTAAATCTTCACCTTCATAACAGCACTTACATTTGCCATGCAATGAATTAATAGATTTTCAAAGATTAGTGAAGTACCCATCCCACTACCGACACATTTCATTTTAACCATTTTTAAGTGGATACATTTCCAGGGCCAGACCAAGTACATCCTTGGATCATGTGGGAAGCTGTAGAGGAAATTACAGGGGCCTTTGCAGAGACATTTGCTTTATCTTAAGGCACAGATGACATTCCAGAAGACAAGAGTGTGGCAAATTTAAGAGCATTTATTTAATAAGGGCAGCAAGGACAAGCCTGAGCAGTGGTCATTGTCTATGTAGACTTTAGCAATACCACTGACAAGGTCCTGCATGGTAGGACAATCTGGTAGACTGATCATATGGAATCCAAGTTAAGATAACCAATTGGCTTGGAGGAAGGAGTCAAAGGGTAGCTGTGGAGAGGTTTTTTTTTGAGTGCATGCCTGTCACCACTGGAGTGCAGCAAGGGTTGATGTTGGGTCCACTGCTGTTTGTAATATGCATTAACTATTTGGATGACAATGTAATTAACATTGTTAGTAAATTTGCAGATTATACCAAAATTGGTGGTATTGTGGACAGTAAGGAAAATATAAATTTACAACAAGATTTAGATCAGTTGGGAAAGTGTCCAAGTGCAATTTAACTTTGACAAGTGTGAGCTATTGCACTTTGGTATGTCAAACTCGTGCAGAACTTGCATTGTAAATGGTAGATGAACAGGTTAATGAACAGAGAGATCTGAGAGTAAAGGTGCATGGTTCCCTACAAGGGGCGGGTCAGGTGGACAGTGCGGTGAAGAAGATATTTGGCACACTAGCCTTTATTGGGAAGGGTATAGAGTACCAAAGTTGGCGCAACATGATGTAGCTGTATATGTTGTTGGTGAGACCACTCTTGGAGTACTGCGTAGAGTTCTAATTGCCCAGCTATAAGACGGATCTCATTAAGTTGGAAAGGGTGCGGAAGAGATTCACTAAGGCCTTGCCTGGGATTGCAGGCTGGAGTTATAGGGAGAGGTTGGGTACGCTGGGACATTTTTCTTTGGAGTACAGGACGCTGAACAACAATCGTATTGAGATGACCAAGACACGAGGGCCAAGGATAAAGTGAATGCTCATTTTCCCCAGGGTTTAGAATTCTAAAACTACAGGTTATGGGCTTAAGGTAAGAGGGGAGAGAATTAAGAGGAACTGCAGGGACATTTTTATCATTCAGAGGGTAGTCCAGTTCTGGAAAGAGCTGCCAGAGGAAGCTACAAGAGAATGTACAATTACGAATTGTAAAATACATTTGGACTGATTATTTGATAGGAAAGGGTTAGAGGCCTATGAGGGAAATGCAGGCGCAAGGGACGACTCCAGTATGCCAGCTTGGTCAGTATGGACAAGATGGGCTGAAGAGCATGTTTTCATGCTGAATAGTTGTATGACAGTGCTGAAAAAGTGTATTATCAACCCAAAAATATCGTAACCTACATCGCACACACAAATACACAGGTACTTTGCTTGACCATCCGGATATTCTCAGAAACAAAATCACATGAGAACTAATAGAGGTCATTGTAGAATTATATACAAATGCATTATTGAAAGGCTACTGCACTGCAAATCTGATTTCCTTTTTGCTGTCTGGTATTGTGTCAGGTACCTGGTTGAAGGCTCAGACCACTGCTGCCACTTCCTCAACAATAAAATACCATTACATGGCTTGGTGCTGGGTGAGCAAAAGGCCATGTACAGAGGTGACTAGTGAGGGTTGGTGAGTGCAGACTGAAGTGAGCACTGAGCTGTAGGCTCAGGGCTGTGTTCTGGCCAGCATGGAGTGTGCGGGCATTGCTCAGGCTTAGCACAACCTCTCCAGTCATTGCTACTTGCCCAGATCCCACAGTGCCACTCATCACCTCCTGTTGGATAGCATACAAGGTACCAACTTCCCCTCCTTTTTTTCTCTGCGGCGCAGTTTTCACCATGAGCTTGTTGTTACGGAGAAACGTCTGTGCTGGAGCAAGCTAGTTGAGCAAACTAAGAGGGTTAGAAATAACTTCCTTCACATTAAATAGGAAGCAAGGAGAGAGGCGATGTGGTATAGGCAGCCTCTCAATGCATGGAGAAGCCACTACCAGTTCTCAGCAATGGCCTGCAGTCAGATGCCAACCAGTATGCAGGCCTAAGCATTGTCCCAGTTTTTAGTTAAATGTTTGTAATGAAGAAGAAGAAAAATAATACATGCAGGTGGAGGCCATTCTGCCTCTTACTCCTCCCGCTCCAACACTAAACAAAACCATGCTGACCTTTTTGATTTAAAGCTCCTTTCCAGCATTAACAATATCCCTCGATTCCCTTAATACCCAAAAAGCTCTCGATCTTCAAAAATACGATTGAGTGTTTTTTGGATAATGAGGGAATTAACGACTGCAGGGAAGTGGCTTCAAGGATTACAATAAATGACTGAGCATCCACATCCTTGTTGATAAAATTCTAAAGATTGACAGCGCTGTGGTTCAAGAAATTTCTCATCTCTCTCTGAAATGATCATCCCCTGAATTGGAGGCTGTGACTCATTGTTCTAAGCATCCAAATTAAGGAACAAAACCGGCTCCACACATTTCTAAGAGCACAGGCCAAGTTTTCCTAAATTTTACCTCAGACAATAAACTCGAAAACCCAGTAATAATCCTGGTAAATCTTCACTGTCCTCTCTCTATTGTAACTATATCCTTCCTTGAAAGCTAGATTTATGCACAAATTTTCAATTCAAATGAATGTGTTTACTGATCCTGTGCAACTGCAGAAGGTACACCTTCTGTTCTTATACCTCTTTCCTTCCACCATTGAGGTAGCCAAACGTATAGTTTAGTGCTCTGGATTTGGTGCTCACAACGTAGTCCCCTCTATATTGGACAAACCAAGCTCAGATTGGGTGACCGCTTTGTGGAACAGTCTGCAAGGATGACTCGGAGCTCCCGCTTACCTTTTGCATTAATTTTCCACCCAACTCTCATGTCTATAACCTCCTGCAATATGAATAACAAAGTGCAAACATAGGCAGGAAAGATAGCACTTCATCGGCTGTCTAGACACGATACAGCCTTCCAGGCTCAATTTCAAAAACCTAACTTTATTCGTCTGAATCAGAACTAGCAAACAAACATTTCTGCTGCAGATCATCCATCTGCGATATTGACTCAGTTTTCTTCTCTCCATTATCACAGCGTGACCTACTCAACACATCCTCCATGTTTGCAATTCATGTTTGTATTCTCTCTAACTGTCCTCAAAGAGGAGCTTATGTTCTTTTTTTTCTCTCTCCTCGTCTCCTTTTCCTTATTGGCCAGATGGATTCTATAATTCATCACAGTCACAGATATTTATGTTATCCTCTCCATCTTTACCCCTCCTTCACTGTAATTTAAAAATAACATCTTTTTCAATTCCTACTTTTGACAATCTGAAACGTTAACTCAGTTTTTGTTTCCATAAATACTGCTTGACCTACTTCACGTTTCAAGCATATTTTTTTAAATTAGTGATCCAGTGCCTGGACTCACCTGATATGAGATCTAAGTGCAAATTACCCAAAGCTCATGTTGAGAAATTCTGGTATTGCCCTACTCTAGCTCTGCATTCATCTAATGCTCAGTAGCACAATGTGGCCTGGAGATCACTTGAACATAGAATTTTCACATTTACGCAAGGGTCATGCATGTATAACAAATGCAGCAAATGTATAGCAGACAGAAATTACCGAGCAAAACTGACCAAAAAACTAATTATTAATGTGATTTTGCAATAAAGTTGATGAAGTTGCATGTGTACAGTCAAAACACAGGAAAGAGGAAATATATTTTGTGATTTGTTATTTGCTAGTAAAAACACAGCAGAACTTAATGCTCTTGTTTACACTTACAGGACTGATCATCTATAAATAATCCCCTTTCCATTTTATGAGTCGCCATGCAATCAGAAATGAATCTGACGGTTCACGATGTGACACATCATATTGATGACAATGCAGATTGGACTCTTGACTACCCAACAAGTTTTCAGGCAACTCTTACGGGATTTTTGATACTGGAAATTGTGTTGGGACTCAGCAGCAACTTGACAGTACTGGGACTTTACTGCATGAAGTCAAACCTGATTAATTCAGTCAGTAACATTATCACCATGAACTTGCATATACTAGATGCTGTTATATGTGTTGGATGCATTCCCCTTACAGTGATTGTCACTCTCCTTTCACTGGAGAAAGAAGCTTTGATTTGCAATTTTCATGAAGCCTGCATTTCTTTTACTGGTGTAGCAACAGCAGCAAATGTCCTTGCAATCACTTTGGATCGTTATGACATTTCAGTTAAGCCAGCCAATCGGATTTTGACGATGGGAAGAGCAATAATGTTACTAACATCGGTGTGGATTGCATCCTTTTCTGCATTTACAATTCCTTTCATTGAAGTCAATTTCTTTAGTCTACAAGGCAATCAAAGCATCTGGAGGAATAAAACAATCTTATGCTATGGTGTAGATGAATATCAGAATGAACTGGGAATATATTACCATCTCTTAATTCAGATTCCTATTTTTTCCTTCACGGTTATTGTAATGTTGATAACCTACAGCAAAATACTTCAAGCCTTGAACATCAAAATAGGTTCACGATTTTCGACCAGGCAGAACAAAAGAAAAAGAAAAAAGACCATTCCGCTAACTATACAACAACAAAATACTGATCAATCAGAAAATAGCAGAAGACCAAACATAAAACTTGGAGTAAGAACTTCAGTGTCTGTAATAATTGCTCTAAGAAGAGTTGTTAAGCAGCATCGAGAAAGGCGGGAACGACAAAAAAGGGTTTTTCGAATGTCACTTTTAATTATTTCATCATTTCTCATTTGTTGGACACCATTATCAATTTTAAATACTATTATAATATACAAAGGTTTAAGTGAGGGCATGGTAAAATTAAGACTATGCTTTGTAATCTTGGCATACGGAACAACTATATTCCATCCTTTACTCTATGCATTTGCAAGACAGAAATTCCAAAAGGTCCTCAGGAGTAAAATGAAAAAGAGAGTGGTCTCAGTTGTTGAGGCTGATCTGTCCCCCAACAATGCAGTAATTCACAACCCCTATTTAAATCCCAAAAAGAACAAAAAATAAATTTTCAATAAAAATGAATGATCAAAATTGCTTGCTTCAGATATTTAAAATATAAATATCAACCAACTGGTTTTTAGCAGATTACGAAAAAGTAAACTGCTTTAGTTAGAAAAAATCTGCAAAGTGACATAACAGCCTACCATGACCCACTGATAAAGTGCCACGGTTTTCTGAAAATCAAGTAACAGTACTTCTGAATTGTAAATATTACCCAATTATAAATGCCCATCATGTATCTGTCATAATGTTGTAAAGCTAACTGATTATTTCAGTTAACTTATTTTTCCCGACTATCTAAAATAGTGCATGCCATTATGAATTATACCATTTAGACGTCATCGTGATTCAATTTCAATTATACCGTGAAAAAAAATAGCATAGGCTTGTGAATAATATAGCCTAGCAAGTAGATTGATTCAAAGCAAGTAAACATAAAAAAGCAAAGAATAATTTGAAAAAGAATGCCCCAGGCAGCACAACAGTGCAGCTGGTGGAACTGTAACCTCAAAATGTCAGAAACCTGGGATCAATCCAGATGTCAGGTGCTATGTGTGTGCGCATGTTCTCCATGTGATCTCAGATTTCTTCCCAAATCCCAAAGGCATGCAGGTTGGTACGTCAACCGGCCCTTATAAGTTGCAAGATTGAGAGTGGTAGAATCTGTGGGGACCTAATGAGAATGTGGGCTAAATAAAATGGAATGAATGATTTGCGCAGACTCAAGAGATGCAGCATTGAAACAAGCCCTTCAGCCCAGTTTGTTGTCACGTGTACCGATATACAGTGAAAAGATTTTTGTTGCGTGCTAACCAGTCAGCAGAAAGGCAATACACGATTACAATCAATCCATTTACAGTATATAGATACATGATAAGAGAATAATGTTTAGCACAAGGTAAAGCCACCAGTCCGGTCAAGGATAGTCTGAGCGACATCAAAGAGATAGATAGTAGTTCAGCACTATGACTTAGGCTCAACAGAACTTATTTTATGAACCATTATACTTATTAATAACCTTGCTTTCATGTTGGAAGATTATACGATGAAGTCTTATTACTCTGCATTGCTGAGATGAATGTAAAAGATAACTATCACTCTTTTAAAGGGCAAATTGTTCTTTATTATCCTGGCTTTTGTAACTTCAGTAATAAAACACAATTTAAATGTCACTCTTTTTGATACAGTTTCCTCGATCTGTGATGTTTCGTTGCATACAAGGAAATGTATTTCATAACTTACAAGTACATTTTTGAAATATTATGAGAACATATGGGACATAAAACATTCAAGGACAGATGAAAAGGAGTGAGAGGGATTCTATCGTGCTTACGAATCTGATTTGAGTTTTTGAAGTAACCAAAAGAGTTGAGAGCAAAGTCGTAGATGATGTTGTTTTTCGGACTGGAGGCCTATGACGTGATGTGGCCTCAGATATCGGCCTGACCCATTGCTGTTTGTGGTTTACATCGATGATTTGGACGAGAATGAAGGCATAATTATTAGTAAATTTGTAGATGGCACTAGATAGCGAAGATAGTTATCAAAAATTACACCAGGATCTTGATCAGTTGGGCATGGTTAAATGACTTTAATGCAGGTAATTGCGAGGTGTTGCATTCAGGGAAATAAAATCAGGACACGATCTTCACAGTGAATAGCAGTGCCCGGGAGGGGGTTACCGTAGAGCAGATGGATCTAGGAATGCAGGAACAACGTTTCTTGAAAGTGATGTCCAAGGCAGATAGGTTGGTCAAGGTAGCTTTCGGTATACAGACCTTCAATCATCAGGGTACTGAGCATTGAAGTGGGAATGTTATGTTACAATTGTACACAGCATTGATGAGGCCGCATATGGAGTATTGTGTTCACTTTTGGTCACCCTGTTCTAGAAAGAATGGTGTTAAGATGGAAATAATGCCAAGATTTACGAGTATGATGCCAGGATTTGAGGCCCCATGCTTTAAGGAGAGGTTGGGCAGGCTAGGACTTGAGGTATTGGAGCATAGGTGGATGATGGGTGATCATAGAGTGGTGTATAAGATCATGAGGGGAATAGATAGGATTCAAATTCACTACCTTCAAAGATTCAAAGATTCACTACCTTCTGAATGTAGAACATTCTTCTCATCTTAATCACAAATAGCCAAACCCCAATATTTAGATTTAGGATTATTGCATGTTAAATGTAATAAAGTACAGGAAAAAAGTTTGGTTTTGCATATAAATACAATCAAGGCACTCAAGTAGAATGAAGGGAAAGATACAAAGTGCAAACTTTTCTAGTTCTAAGCATTGGAGCGCACTAGATCCGTACACAAAGTTCAATGTCCACAATGGGATAGTGAATTGGACAGTACCCCAGCTAATGCATGGACCGTTTAACCCAGATAACAGAGGGGAAGATGCTGTTCCTGAGTCTGGTGATGCACACTTTAAAGTTTCTGTAGCTTCTGTCCGACGGGGGCGCAAGAAGGAATGATTGGAGTGGGACAAGTCTATGATTATGTTAGCTGCTGTTCTAAGGCAGCATGAAATGCAGATGGAATCAATGTTGGAAAATCTGGCCTGTGTGATGGCCTGGGCTACATCCTCAACTTTGTGCAATTTATTGTGGTCTTGGGCACAGATGTTGCCAAAGAAAGCTGTGACGCAGCCCCACTTTCTATGGTGCAGCTATAGAAGTTTATAAGAGTAATTGGAGACATGCCAAATTTCCTCAGCCTTCTGTAGAAGCAGAGACATTGCTGTGACTTTTTAGTTGTCATCTCAATGTGGTTGGTGCATCACAAATTGTTGATAATATTTACGCTATGGAACGAAGTTCTCAGTGGATCAAGTCTGTCTAGGAGGCTGGAGATAATGTGTACCAACACCAGTCTCTCACAGCGCTTCATGATGGTGGATGTCAGACACACTGGACAGTAGTCATTAAGGCATGTTGCGGTGCTTTTCTTTGGCACTGAGGTGATAGTGGTCTCACTAAAGCAGGTTGAGACCTTAGGATGGCAGATTGGAGTAGTGAGACTTAAAGCTGGTCCACACGGGTCTATTTTAAAGCTATTTTAAAGCTGATTTAAAATACTCTATTTTGAAGCTGATTTAGACTGTTGACACAATGACCAGAGAAAACATAATTTTGCATCTATCCAGTCTTTTTCTTTGGATAAGGAGAACAGCACACAATATTGTAGGTATGATTGTACTTGGCTACAATATAACTCCAGTAAGTTGTCATTACTCATTGCCCTTGCTATAAAGGCCAACATACCTTTTGTTTTAAATTAAGGTTTCAGGGTCAGTTTATTGTTACTTTGTGCATGCAAGGCAGTTTCCTCTCTTTCTATGAACCAGTACAACAAATCACACTGTATACTAGAGAACTGGAAATCCTTTGAATAGTTTTCCTCCAATCTGATCTACCGAATTCAATAACAGTTGAGACCCTGTTGAAGTTGAAAAAATTTGATTAGCTTAAAATGTTGATTAATTATAATTTTTATTATGTAATAGACTACACTTTTGTCACCCTGCTTTTATTGTGGAGCCATTGTCTGAAAGATCACAAAGTTGATTGTTAATAGCATATGGAGCTCACAGTTCATTACCCTAACTTTAACAATGGAACCATAAAGTGAAATCAGTTAAATTGTTTCTCGGCTGAACTCAAGATGCCAGGATGCAATTTCCACACAGATTTTTTATAATGATTGCTAAAAAACATTTCCACATCACCAAGTACAGATATTCTGTGTTGAGACAAATATTATTCTGTTGGCGTACGGAAATTTTCCGTGGTTGAGGAAATTTCCTCATGAACAACTCAGTCACAAAAATATGCCAAAAATGTGTTTTCCTTTTTAAAATGTGATAGAAGTTCAATGCACAGTCATGTCAGTAACTTTGTTAAAAGAGATCACTTATTATCGTGATCATGCAGGAGCAGTAGTAAAATTGCTAATTCCTAATGCATTTTGAGTTGAAGACATTACCTTTAAAACCATTTGTAACGTATTGACTCACTTTTCAGCCTACCTAAAGGCTTTCCAAATGAAGAATGTTAGTGATCAATAAAAAATACCATTAACAAGTACTTTGCTGCCTACACATTGCCCATGGTCAACAAGCTCATCAATCAACCGTTTTTTATAGCACAAAATATAGTGCATTTTTATAGCGCATAAGGGCGGCACGGTGGCACAGCGGTAGAGTTGCTGCCTTACAGCGCCGGAGACCCGGGTTCGATCCCAACTACGGGTGCTGTCTGTACAGAGATTGTACGTTTTCCCCGTGGGTATTCTCCAAGATCTTCGGTTTCCTCCCACACTCCAAAGACGTCCGGTAAGCAGGTAAATTGGCTTGGTAAATGTAAAGAATTGTCCCGTGTGTGTAGGATAGTGTTACGGTGCGGGGGCCGCTAGTCGGCGCGGACCTGTTGAGCCGAAGGGCCTGTTTCCAAACTATCTCTAAACTAAAAATGAATGAGATCCAAATATGTTTTCTTTCTTTTTTTGATTCCTCCACATATTTATTTTGAAAAACTCTGTATAAAACCCACAAATTACTTCCAAGCAATTACAATCACCAATGTACAAGTGTATATATACACTTCAATGTTACCTCCTTCTCATCACAACTGTGGTTTTAGCATAATACACATTTATCGCTATAAAATTTGGGATTTTCTGAAGTGGTACTTTTGAATCATGAAGGCAGAGCTGCCAAGTTTTGTCAGAGCATTTCAGTATTCTAGTGCCTGAAAATCAGTATTTTGCTGAGGAAATCAGTATTTTTACGCGGTGCCATTTTGCTGGAAAAAGTGTTATTTATTTTATGTACAGTTATACCCATATAAGAGTACAAGAATGCATAATTTGCGACCAATTGACATATCTTCTATGCACCTTACATGACAGTGCATTCATTGCCATCTCTTTGCATACTGCTGTTTGAACGGCTGCTTCCTGCTTTTAGCACCTTTGATGTAGAAGCCATTTTGGAAGTCTCCCTCTCCCTCCCTCCCTCCCTCGCTTTCCCCTCTCCCTCCCTTTCCCTCTCCCGCATCCCTCCCACCCTCCCCTCGCTTTTTTCCCCCTCCTTCTCATTCCCTCCCTCCCTCTCTTTCTCCCTCCCCTTTCCCTCTCTCCACCCCTCCCTCTCTCCCCCTTGAGCCCACCCACCATTCTGTAAAATCAAGACCAATCCCAATGTAACTGCAATCCCACCTTTCACCATTAGGCTTATCCAGAATTCTACTACTGCCTGAAAAATTGTCAAAGGCTCAACTTCCACTGAAAAAGAGAATTCTAAAGACTCATTGTTATACGAGAATTTTCCCGAACAGTCTGTGACAGAGAGAGAGAGAGAGAGCGAGAGCGAGAGCGAGAGAGAGAGAGAGAGAGAGAGAGAGCGAGAGAGTCCAGCCTCTTAATCCCAAGCACTGTGATAGGTCAACGCTTACAAAAATAATCATCCAGATTTTCACATTTAAAATACTAATAGATTTAATCTGCTATAATTTTTAGAGATACAATATGATTTTTTATATCCTTGCATTTTTTAAGCAGCAAGATCTTAAGTCAAATTTACCAGGTTATTACTTTTCCATTGGCGAGTGGTATGTTAATGAAACAGGAAGTCAGGCCAATCTCGGTTGTTCCCACCCGCCCACTGCACCTCGGCCGGCACAGCGGTGACTCGTTGTTACGATTATCTATGGTCTGATTTTTTTTAAATCCGTATTCAACAACGCAAAATCATACATTAGTATTCTTATCGCATTCTTTCCGGATAAAATACGGAAAATCCGTACTACTTTGGCAGCTCTGCTAAGGCATTGCTTCACCCATGAATTCTCCTTGAGAGTCACACTTGTCTATTAAAAAGGCAAGGCAAATAAAACTTCAAATAAATTAATATAATTATTTTGTGCAAGATGCACAGTGCCGATAAAGCAACAGAATCAGCAACAGTAGGGTATGAGAAGCAGGACCAGGAGTAAGCTGATCTGCACCTTCAGCCTGCTCTGCTATTCAATATGGTAGTTGATCCAATTTTGTGTCAGAGTTTTTCAACTTCTACTCCACCCCCGTTGACTTTTGTACAGGTCCTCCCTGGTTACGGCAAGGTTCCATTCCTGAGAAGATGTCTCCCCAAAACATATTCTGAGAAGTATTATAAATCTCATTCTGCTTTTCTTAATAATAAAGCTGGCATTAACAAATCAAGCCCAGGCTTATCTCAGGTTTATAATGATACACTTTTGAAAGATTTTATTGCTGATACGGTTTTAAATGCTATCAAATGCATTTTGTTGTCTCTGTACTGTACACTGACAATGACAATTAAAAATTGAATCTGAATCAACAGTTTTATAAAACACAATGCTGCTGGCTCAGATGGCATGTCTCTATAAGGAGTTGCAAAGTGAACATCAACATGTAAAGTGGAATGTATTCTTGGGTTCAATGTTGCAAAATTCCAACTAGTATCTAGAATAGGCAATGTCTGGTCCCCCAAATACTCTTTTGTATGTACTGACTGTATATTAGACAGTACTCTGGGGATGACCTGTTGGACAAATATCTGGCAAACCCTTATCCCTGAATATACTCAATGACCCCCATCCCCACAGCATTCTGGGAACTGTTATTATAAACATTAAAAACCCTGCATAATATTCGAAATCTGGAATCTAAAAAAACAGAACTTGCTGGAGATTCTCAGCAAATCAGGTAGCATGCATGGAGAGAAAAAAAAGATGTTTTCAATTTTATAATCTCTCTGTTATTAGAATTGATTTCCCTTGAAAGAGTGTGATCGCCTCGATGTTTAGTCACTTGTTATTTCAAGAACATGGCCAATGAATTGTATTAACTGAATAAAATGTTTTTTTCCCCCCCACAAACAGCTAGAAGGTACATTCATTCTTAATTTTAAATACTACTACACTTGTACCCATAGCTGACCCACAGCTTTTCAAATTTAGCAGAGAAAAGTAAAGAGGAGCAACTTTGCATTTACATCAGTATTCTCAGGATATCTTAAAAAATACTCATGAACTGAGTCATTGTTTTGAAACGCAGGTTATGAAGTGGGAACTCAGTTTGTGGCAATATCTGAATGATTTAGTTATGTGCCCTGGTTCAGCTACACATTGCCCTTGGTTTTTATTCAAATCTATTGCAGGAAGGCCACATTTTGAAATTACGATCTGTTGAGTTACAAGTAGTTCTCTGGAAATAAAATCCAGTTGTAAACTGGGGAAGATCTCTAAATGCTGTGGTTACATTGAGACTAACTACACCATTTATTCAAAAGTAAAATATTTACCAAGCTCGTGAGAATGGCACCACTCATTTCACCAGAATAAAATTGTGCTGTTCTGTGGCAACATTTTGCTATTAGCACAACAGCAAAGGATTAAATATAATAGTTCTGAACTTCTGGGTAAAAGTAACCGCACAAATCAGTGCTGAACACAAGCTGCTAGTGCATTTAAATGGAATAGTACAATTGCAATCTCCCAACGGCAGGGGAGTTACCGATCGTAAAGGATCCCTGATAGCAAGTATTTTCCCGCAGCTCATCTAGAATCGCAGGTGCAGCAAGTACAGTGCCAGGAAACACCGGCGAGGCCTCTATAGTGTCCGGAAACGTGATTGACTAGGCAGCCGGCAAGTAAAGGCCCTGTCCTACTTACGTGCCATTGGCACGCAAATTACGCGACCTCGTCGTCGCGTTGAGGAGCACGGGCATTGTGTGGCGGTGCGGGGCCGGTCCCACTGAGAAGCGCGGAGGGGTATGGCGTTGTGCGCAGTATCACGCGGCGCTCCAGGATTTTGTACTGAACTAAATCTTCCGCGCCACCGGCCTGTCGCGTAACTGATGGCCAAAGTGGGACAGGCCCAAGACCCTGGCGCGATGCAACGTTTCACCTCCAACAGCAGCAGAAGCAGGCAAACGATCGTCAAACTCAGCCTGGGGCTCACGGCCATTGCGGAGCCGGTCCGCCCCCACTTCTACTCCCAGAGAGAAGGGTCTCGACCCGAAACATCACCCATTGCTTCTCTCCAGAGATGCTGCCGGTCCCGCTGAGTTACTCAGGCATTTTGTGTCTATCTTCAAATGACATCACGCGCTCCAGACGGCTGTGCGGGTGCATGATGACACGCGCGACCTTCGCGCCTCAACGCGACGATGAGGTCGCGTAATTAGCGTGCCAGGGACACGTAAGTGGGACAGGGCCTAAAGACTGAAGCTCAGGGGACTATGACACTCCGCACCATTCTACTGGCCAATGTACAGTCCCTAGAGAATAAAGTTGTGGACTTAATGGCAAGGCTGTTTTTTCAAACAGAGAGATGAGGGAATACTGTGTGCTCTGTTTCAGAGATCTGCCTCACCCCCCAGCTCTCCAGCTATAGCCCTCCAGCCTGAAGGTTTCTCCATTCATCATATAGATTGAACGGAGGGATCTGAGAAAAGGAGAGACAGTGTCGTCCACATCATGGTAAACTCGTCATGTTGCTCAGATGTAGCAGTCCTGTCCAACTCCTAATCTCTGCACCTGGAACACCTTGTGGTGAAGATGCTGTTCCTTCTAGCTCTGAAAGAGTTCACCTCCGTTATCATGACCATGGTCTACATCCCACCCCAGGCACATGTTTATTGAGCACTGGAGGAGCTGCACGCCGTGATCACCAAAAATTAGACTGTATCCAGATGCCTTTTTGATCATCGCCGAGGACTTCAGTAAGTTAGATAGATTCTCGATTAGTACAGGTGTCAGAGATTATGGGGAGTAGGCCAGAGAATGGGGTTTGGAAGAAGAGATAGATCAGCTATGATTGAATGGCGGAGTAGACTTGATGGGCCGAATGGCCAAATTCTACTCCTATTCCTTATGACCTTAAGGCCAGCTTGAAGAAATCACTCCCTAACTACCACCAGCAAATTTCCTGCAACATCAGAGGAACAAACACCCTCACCCACTGCTATTCAATGGACCTGAATGAATACGCCACAGTAATTGCCGACTTGATGTGGAAATGTGTGTTCCCATGAAAACCGTCTGAGCTTGCCCCGAAAGATGCCTTGAGTGAACCCGAAATTTTCTGAGGACCCGATCTCAGGCATTCAAGTCTGGAGATGCAGATTCATATAAAAAGTCTAGATACGATCTTGATAAGGTCAACAAAAAGGCTAAAAGGGACTTTTGTTCTAAACTAGAGGACGAAGCGGATGTTCGTCAGCTTGCACGCCATCACTTTCTACAAGGCAAACTCAAGTGGCAACTTAACTGCAGCGAGGCAAAACTCCTGAACGAGCTCAATGTGTTCTACACACACTTCAATAGAGAAAACACTGATATAGTTTCTTGTGGCCCTAAGAGCATCCAATTGAATTGCAATCCAAAGCCCCTGTCCCACTTTCACGACCTCTGCCAAGTTTGCCCTTGACCCGTACTCACAGCATGGTCGCCACAAGGTCGAGGAGGTCGTAGGAGGTCGTCAGGTCGTAGCAGGTCGTGATGCTAGTCGTAGCTACTCGTGGCATCAAGTAGCTCGCGCCGTTTTTTCTAGCCTGATAAAAAATGTCCACGAGTAAAAAAAGGCCGGCATGGAAAAAATCGATACTTTTTACTCGTAGGTAGGTCGTGATGCTAGTCGTAGGTGTCGTAGGTGGCCGGAGGCATTCGAAGGTAATTGCTCCGGGGTGAAAAAAAGGTCAGTAGGAAAAAAAAGGTTATTTAAACAGCAGAACGTCACCTCTGTCACTCCAAGGCATGTTCATTCATAGCTGGGGGGGGGGGGGGGTTTGGAGAGGAGACTTGTGTTTTAGAGATGGCACCAAACAGGCAGCAGCGCAGGGGGAGGGCACAACCCTCAAAAAAGCCGGCCATGCAGGTGTTGCCCACCCAAAAGGAGGAGTGGCAGGAGGTGATGCCACAGGAGGTGATAGAGCAGGAGGGGGTAGCCCTGCATGAGAAACCACTGGAGGAGGAGACCAGGGTGGTAGTTTATGTCCCCACCACCACCCCATCCTTCACTACCTCATTTGAAGGCAGCAAAGCAGCCCTTTCTCCTGTGTCTGACACAGCATCCTGTGCCCCATTGGTGGTGAGGGAGGAAGGTTATGCCCTACACCTTCACCAGGCAGCAGTAGTGGGACCTTGAGGAATGGTGCCAGCAGAATGCCATCGTGTACAAAAAGGAAAATGAGAGGTACAGGGACAGGGACAAGAATGGCATGCTTGCCATCCACTGCCCCACATGTGTGCTTAAAGTTCCATCTTTTCCAGTCATCTGGTGTCCTGGGACAGTCCATCACATCATCTCCATTCACCCATAGAGACCTCTTCTTGTGCTTCCTCTTCACCCTTGCTCTTCCCCTTCTGCCTTTCTTAAAAGGCTGCTGAAGCAAAAAGGCTACTGCAAACAGCAGTAAAACGTACATGGTCGAAGCCAGTCTTCAACATAGTCGAAGGAGGTTGAAGGTAAAGCATCTGCACCCGGTGGTGTGACTGATCGTGTTCTCAAAACCTGCATGTATCAACTGGCTGGAAATTTTGCAGATAACTTCAATCTCTCATTACTGAGTTCCTGAGGTTCCCACCTGCTTTAAAATAGCATCAATGAATATCGGTACCCAAGAGGAGCAAGGGGAAGATTACTGACCGATGCCACTAACATTCATGGTGATGAAGTGCTTTGAGAGGTTGGTCCTGGTGCATTTAAACGTTTCCCTCAGCAAGAATCAGGAAGCACTACAATTTGCCTTCCTCCGCAATAAATCAACGGGGTTTGCAATGTCGCTGGCTAGTTACTTTGCTCGGAAACATGCATCTGGCTTTTGTTCATTAACAGCAGCTTGGCGTTCAACGCCATCATCCCAGCCAAACACGTTACCAAGTACAGGGAACTGGGTCTCTGTGCATCTCTTTGCAACTGGATCCCCGACTTCCTTATTGACAGAACACAATTGGTACAAATGAGGAAGCACTACAATTTGCCTTCCTCCGCAATAAATCAACGGGGTTTGCAATGCCATTTGGTACAAATGATCAAGGACACCACACCACCCTGGCCATGCTCGCTTTTCACTCTTGCCATTATGAAGAAGAAAGTGAAAAGTCATCCAGGTTCAGGAATAGAATCTTCCCAACAATCATCATGCTATTGAACACTACGTACTTCAACTAAACACTCAACTACGAACTACCATGGTTGCACTTGGGACTTCAGACTTTGGTTGTTTTCCACTAACTTTTTTTTTTTTAATTTATTGAGCTTTTTTGTTTATTATTTGATCTAATGCATATTGTGTTTACAAACCTGTTGTGAAGCTGCAAGTAAGAATTTCATTGTTCCGTTTCAGTACATATGACAATAAACCACTCTTGACGATTTACGAGTCCAACTTCAGCAGTTAACTCAATATTAATTATAGGAAAACTGTAATGCGAGAAAATACGAAGGAGAATTTGAATCAAGGCTATATCCGCCGGTTCAACAGTAAATATTCCACGGTTCAATGAAGGGCTGGTAGTCTTCCCAGCATCTTGCCTACACTCTTTCGTAACAAACTTGGCTGGCAACGCATCTGATTTAACGTGGGTGGGTAAATTACTAGCAAACAATGCCATTGGCATTGCCTGCACTATAGCCCTGTTGTGATAAACGTTAAGGTATGCCAATAGTGACACATACTAATTCAAGTTTTCCTCAATGCTGTTTGCTTGAAATTTCAATCTTGGTTTCCACCCAAGATTATTTTGTTGCCATTTGTCGAAAATAGGGGGTGGGGTGAGGAAAGATTGCTAAGGACATTATCGAGTTCAACCAGATTTGCAATACTTCACAAATCAATAAATTGACTGTGCAATTATCAAAAAAATGTAAATCTGGCTCTTCACCTGCCTGATCAGCTCTTATGAGGGTTAAGGCATGCACTTCGCTCTCTTTGCTGATATATTTCAAAAGGCATCAGGAGGCAACACTGGGGAGACAATACAATAAATTTACTCTCCATTCTAATGAAACTAAATGCATAATTTGTGGACACAATAAAATATATGATAAAAATTGCCAAATTCCAGATTAAATAATTTTTAAAAAGGCCTTTAGTTCATTTTGACGGATAAGAGAACAAATTTACAATGTCTGCACAAGATAGTCGACTGAAAATACTTTTCTTCCACTGATCAAAACCCTCCTGCCCGCCCCCCCTCATTCTTAATGCAGATTATTATTGTTCAACAGGAAATATAATTAGCAGAAGGTCATGTGGCTTCCCATTGCCTGATCTTTTAATTCTGTATCACATTTCTGTACTGACCCATCTCCCCAGATTCTCTTAATATCCAAAATACTGTGGTGTCTCCTAAGTAGAGTTGACAGTTGACCCAACACAGTCCCCTTGGGCAGAGAATTCCAGCAAAATGTTTTCTTATCCTTATTTCTAAATTCCCTGACCCCTTGGTTTTGAACATCACAATTAAATGCATCTACCCAGTTAATCGACAAGTGTGCTTCATTGACAGCACTTATCTGAACTTTCCTAGGTCCGGTCCGGTCTACTTAATCTCTCATCAAAAAACAAAGGCACCATTCTCAGGATCTGTCTGGTGAACCTACACTGCACTCCTTCTATCACAACTATTTCATTTTGCCTAATATACCGTTTGCCCACCTAACAACTTTAAAAGCTTACTATAGCTTTCAGTAACTCAAGAACAAGATGTCTCTGCATATTTTCCAACAGTATAACTGTATGTTAAATGGACATTCAACGAACATCATGCATGCTCGGCACTGGAGTAAAAGGACGATAATATGATTAGTGGGTGGTGATTTTTAGTCTTTGCTAAACAGGAGTAGGTGAATCTGGAAAGGGGCATGATGTACACAATGGGATTACAATCTTTTTTTTAATGTAAATTCAAGGCAAATAGTTCATAATTTCCCCATGGTTGTCATGATGGAGAATTACGATATTGGTGTTAAGATAGACAGCTGAAATGGACAAATAGATAAAAGGTACTGTTTATCTATATTTTACATTTCAAAAAATTTCCTCACTGATCAGTGAGATATTTTTATCGTATCCACAGATGATGTTTATTTGAAAGTAGGATAAAATTAGCCAGCAATATTTTACAGCTAGGTAGGCTAATTGGCCTTTGCAAATCACCTTAGTTTGTAGGTGAGTGGTAGAATGTGGGGAAAGCTGGCGAGAACATCGACAGAATAAAATATGGTATTAGTGTAGGATCACTATAAATAGGTGCTGATGGCTAGAATAGACTTGTTGGGCCAAAAAGAGCTCACTATCACATAGAATGATTTTATCTCAATAATTATACATTTCGTATTTATTAGATTTACATGTATTTGGAAACCTGCATCCTATCATTGCTTTTAACAAGTACTAGACCAAGTGTGACCCGTTGGGCCCGTTCCCCCAAAGTAATATTCACCCATAGCCCCTAACTGCGCAGGCGCGGTTGACGGGTTCTGTTGTGATGCCAGAGATCCCCGTTGTGATGCGAGTCACAGCAACCCTCCCCTATCCCACAACCCCCCCCAAGGAAAGTCAAGATTTTTTTGTAAATGAAACCTCCCTCCAAGAATTTGATTAAAACAGAGTTTATTTTTAAAATTGCAATTTTTTATGACGTCGTAGTGAATGAAAACGGAAGAATTTGAATAAAACTTAATTTTTTTAAATAGCAATTTTTTATGTAAATGAGATTTGGGATCCCATTGTGACATCATACGCTGCTAACGGGCAGTGCAAGTGGAAGTGATTTTTGTCAGTAGTTTTTGTAAAATTTAAAATGTGAATAACTTGTAAAATATACGATCAATCTGAACGAAACTTGCCACAGCACATCACAGGACAATGGTGAGTAAGGTGGGCCAAAAAATTGTAGCGGTATCGTGTACGGTTTTGGAGTAGTTTCAGGATCACATACACACACACACACATACAAACAAGATGAGAGTTTTAGTAATATACCAAGTGGGACCCGTTGGGCCCCATTCCCCTAACGCAACCCATTCTCCAAACGCAATATTCCACCACTTATCCATAGGCCCCAACAATGCAGGCATCGCTCATTGGAGGCATTGCTCCACGCAATCAATCATCCCCACGTGAGGTTGGGTGGGGGGGCGGCGTCATCAGCGCTCACCTCCCCCCCCCCATCCCACTCACAAGTTTGAAATGACACTTTGAAATGAAAACTGCGTTTTATTTTTTTGGATAATGAATCCACCACCCAAGAATTTGATTAAAACAAATGTTTTGATTAATTCTCTCTCCCTCCCTCCATAACCCCTCTCTACTCCCCTTGAGGCAAAAGCTGCTGATCCCATTGTGATGTCATTGTGGGCTGGAACACTGCTCAAAGGCAGTTTATGTAAACGAGATCCCATTATGATGTAATTGTCCGGGGATATGGGGAGAAGACAGGAACGGGGTACTGATTGTGGATGAACAGCCATGATCACATTGAATGGCGGTGCCGGCTCAAAGGGCCTACTTCTGCACCTATTGTCTATTGTCGATCCCATTGAGACGTCAAAGCTACTAACTGCCAGTGCAGATGGAAGACATTCTTCTCTAAAGTGGGATTTTGTAAAGTTATAAATGTGAATAACATAAAATATATCAATCTGAACGAAACTTGACAAAAACACACAGACAATGGTGAGTAAGGTGGGCCAACAATTGTAGTGCTATCGTGCACCGTTTTACCGTAATTTCAGGTGCACAGCCCGGGCAGACAGACAGACATAGAAACAAGATAAGAGTTTTAGTAATATTTATATACACTGGACCAAGCGGGACCCGTTGGGTCCCTATCACACGGGAGGCCCTCCCTCAACGCAATGTTCCACCACTCACCCATAGCTCCCACGGGAGGCCTGGTCCCCCTACTCAACCCATTCTCCAAGGCAATATTTCACCACTCACCCGTTCCCTCAACGCAACCCGTTCCCCCAACGCAATATTCCACCACTCACCCAACTGCGCAGGGGCTGCTTTTCCCCTTATTTCCCCTGGCAGGACTCAGTGTCCTGGTATAGCAACATTGTAGCGAGCAGGGCTACAATCCAATTGTGACGTCATAGCTGTAAGTGCCAGTGCAGAGGGACGAAATCTTTCTCAAATTGGGGTTTCGTACAGTTAAAATGTGAATAACTTGCAAAATATAACATCAATCTGAACAAAACCTGAGACACCGCACCACAGGACAATTATGAGTAAGGTGGTGCAAAAATTGTCGTATTATCGTGTACCGTTTTGGCGTAGTTCTGGGATCACATGGGCACGCAGACAGACACACACACACACACACGCATAGAAACAAACAAAATGAGAGTTTTACACAGACATCATTAAGAATGATACCTACAATAAGAAAATATGAACACAAACTAGATGTTTAGCATAGTTAAATAGATATGAGAAATCACTATATACTGTTATTTTGTAGTGCTTGCCATAAATGCTTCTTCAGTAGAAAAGTAAAACCACTCCAATAGAAAGTAAAAACTAATACTAGCAAATGGCCTTACTCCAACTCGGCTGGATAAATACCTGTTAAAAGGATGTCTTTGGCCAGTGAGACAAAGTTAATTTCAATTCCAAAAAGGAGGACATATTATTAAGCACTCCTCGAATTAGAGCAATTGTGTCTCCATGAAATAAATTGCATTAAGGTACAAAAACATCATGTCATAGAGTGATACAGTGTGGAAACAGGTCCTTCGGCCCAAATTACCCACACCAGTCAACATGTCGCAGCTACACTTGTCCTACCTGCCCGCGTTTGGACTATATCCCACTAAACCCGTCCTATCCATGTACCTGCCTAACTGTTTCTTAAATGTTGGGATAGTCCCAGCCTCAACTATTTACTCTGGCAGCTTGTTCCATACACCCACCACCCTTTGTGTGTAAAGGTTATCCTTCAGATTCCTATTAAATATTTTCCCCTTCACCTTAAATCGATGTGGTATCGTGTGGTATAAAGACAATGTCAATTTTGTAAGTAACATCACAGGGTTTATTCACTCACCCAATTCGTTGAGACTTTGTGCAGCTTTAGTAATCTCCCTGCTTCCTCCCTGCAGCTGCCCTTGCAACCGCTTAGTGAGGTACAAAATGCGGATTATTCTTCGAAGCAAATCACAAGCTGCCTGATTGAAAGTCAAGAATATTTATTTACTGGAAGTATTGTTATTAACCACATTCATTCAGTTTCAGTTAAACCAAAAAGCTTTAATGCTTAAATACTGGTATTTGATTTTACACATTATTAAAATTGGATAATATTAACATCATTTTATTTAAATGTGGGAAACTTACTTTTAAACACGGTGGTATTTCTTGATTCTAGACAATAACATGCAAAATGGTTGAACATTTTTATGAAGATCTTTAGAATAAAAACTGTTGATCCATCACAACAGTTTCTTATAAAAATCATGCAGGAATGCTTAAATATTTGCCCTCATTCTACATTTTTTTAAAATTTGGCATAAATATCAAAACGTTATTAATATATAGAAACTTTCAGAGTGTGGTTCTTTGACCACAGATATAGTTTAAATGTTTTGCATAGGCAGAAAAATAATGGAAGTCAAATACGTACTATCATATATACAGTGAGCCAGTTATAATTAAAAAGCTTGCTTGCAACAGTGTCGTAAGCACGTAGATTCAGATAACACACAAGAACATAAATTTCACTGGAACGTTGGAAGTTGAGGGGAAACTTGATAAAGCATATAAAATTATGAGGCATAGATAGGATAGACAGTTAAAACCTTTCTCCAAGTCCAACACAATTAGAAAACTAGTCCATGGTAGTGCAATAGGTGTTCCGTAGTATTCATTTGTTGAGGTAGACACAAAATACTGGCGTAATGAGAAATGCGGCGAGATATTACCAATCTGCACTTAGAGGTTTGCCAAAGTCAAGGATGCAGTTACAGGGGGAGGTATAGAAGTTCAGGTCTTGGTGTTTGACAATGGAAGGGTTGGAGGAGTTCATCGCTGAACAGTTGACGAACAGCAGCCTAATGTACATATTCCTGTTACCTAGATGATCTAGAGCAGTGTGAAGAGCCGTTAAATACCATCAGCTGTTAACCCAACGTAAAAATTGAAGCGGAACCATGTCGTAATTTTGTCAGGAGTTGATTGCATCCTCTTGCAGCAATTCATTACGGTGCATGCAAGTGAACCCCCACAGTAGGCATTGAGGCAGGTCAACATGCTCTTCTTGGGTACTGGAGCGTACCACAGACTGTAGAAGCAGGTGAAAATCTCAGGCAACAGAAGGTTGAAGATGTCCTTCAATAGTCCAGCCAGTTGGTCCATACTGGTCTTCACCAATGGCCAAATACGTTGTCCATGTCAGATGCTTTGCATGGATTCACCCTCTTGAAAAATGCTCTGACGTCAGCCTCAGAGACCAAGATCACAGAGTCGCGAGGGCTGTGGGAGCTCATGTAGGTGTGTCATTGGTCTTTCATAACTTTGATGGTATGAGACGGGAATTGGCTAGGATAGACTGGCACATCTATCTATACTTAACTAAAACTATCATCATGTCCTCTTCCGGTTTGCGTTGTTTTTAAATTTGTGCAAAAATGGTACGTGTTGGCGCTACGATTTTTCGGCACCTTACTCTCCATTCTCCTGTGCTGCAAGTGCACCAAGTTTTGTTCCGATCAGTAGAATCTTACAAAAGTTATGAAGGATTAAATATCGTAAAAGCCGCCCCCTCCGTCACCCGCTGTCAATCACCGGCGGCGAGGAGAATAAAACTGATGGAGCAGAGTGAGCAGAGTGTGGGGAGCGAGCTGCGTCCACCATCACGACGAGGCAGGAGCCATTGAGTAAGTGCGGCCGGCAGCCAGTGAGCAAGTGAGGCGGCAGTCTTATCTGGACTTCTTGTATGTCTGGAGTACTAAGCGTCCCAGATCTAGGCTTTAACAGCATTATAATGACCAAGAATATTGATGCTGATGAATAGGTTTAAAGAAGATAAAATGGAAGCATATTCTAAGACAGGGAGTACAGATTTGAGAAGTAGATTAAAGATACAGTAGAAAAGTAATTCATCCAAATTCTGCTGAATGAAAGAGAATCTCACAAAGATACACAAGGGGGCAGCACTCTACAAGGATTAAGTGGAGGTAAGGCTATTGCAAAAAGGCTGAAGAGGGAAAAGGCGGCGGCTCCACGCTACAACAAAGTACATGTGACTTTATTCACCAAATGTGCACTTTAACCACATGTGATTTTTTTCTATTACAAATCTCAAATTGTGGAGTACAGAGGCAAATAAATAAATGATGGGTCTTTGTCCCAAACATTATGGAGGGCACTGTAAATAAAAAGGGCCCGCATTTGACATGCACCTCCAAAATGCAAGCCATCTTTGACAACAAGATTCTAATCAACAATATTTTGCCAGTATATGCAAGTTGTTCCACATTGCATTAGGAATAACCCCTACTGATATCATGATAGATTTGGCAGGTTTCCTACTTACAAGGTCAAAACTGTAGAAAATGCTTTGTGTCTATCCCATCTTTCTTTAATGGCGATTATTCCATCCAAACAGACAATGGAAAGAACAACCACTGAAGATCTCATCTAAAATAAAGAGCTTCCTTCAGTCAGTAATGTCAGTTTTCTTGCATGTCCACGCAAATTATGAGGTTGGTGGTGACTGCAACATATCCATTCAGTTCTGCTGAACATGGCCCAGTACCCCTGATTCAAAGCAGTCTACAATCGCTCCCCTGACTAGCACTTCATAGTCTTCATCACCAGTCCCACACTCCAGGTTCTATGTTTGCGTTCTAGTGCTCTGGTCCACCAAATGATCATAAGATCGCTAACGCATTTAAAAGGCTTAAAAACCCATTTCCTACTGCTGAGTTCTGACTGCAGATTTATATTTTTTAACGGGTCAAAACATGTGTGTTCCACTGCATGCTGCCAGCAACATCTCTCACCTCTCTCTGCCGCCGTCTTGAGGAAAAAAAAGTCCCAAATCTCAAGGCATCCCACTCAAGAATTATAATTTCCTACCCTTCACCCAGCTCACTATCCATTTGCAGAACTTGCATGTTTTGAGTGTAACTAACATAGCTCAAACTTTGTTCAGTGGACGGGAGGGGGAATTCAAAGGTTCCAAGAGTACGAGCAAAGATTTCCAACACTCATTTCTTACACACAGATTTATGTTTTAGTAATATACCTGTAATCTGGCCAACTGTGCAGTCCGAGCAACAATCTTGTTATATGGATCAATAATTTTTCCTCGGATCCTGTTGAGAAGAAATAAAACTGCTAAGTAACCAATTGATTGAATGAGTTGTTGAAATGAAATCTTGTGCAATACTGAGGCTACTGTATAGTCAATGCAGAATTTGAAATAAGAACTGATATATAATGCTATGTGCATTGAGTTCCTGACAAAACCAGAATGCTCAGCTCTGAACACTTTCCTTGGCCACAAACAGATTCAATACGGCAACTATTTTTTACTAAACCATCAAACTAGCTTCAAGAAAACATTCCAGAAATGTCTATCTTCAGATTATTATGTTTGATTTCACTTCATGATAAGAATATATAGTCTGGCGGCGATATGAATTTGGTGGCGCTGCCTTAGAAGCTGCGGCTCGCCTGCAGTCCATTTGTTTTTTTTGTTGTTCTTTTGTCCTGTTTTAATTAATTTTTGGTTTATTAGGTTGTGTATGTGTGTGGGTGGGGGGGAACATGTTTTTGGTCTCTTCCTTTGTGGGGATGCGACTTCTCTTGTTGTATCCCCCGTCTCTGCCTAGGCCTAATAGCGGAGCTGGGGCAGCGTTCCAGCAGCAGCGGCGACCCGACCTCGGAACTGTGGTGTTCCGGCAGCAGCGGCAGCGGCGACCCGACCTCGGAGCTGTGGCGTTCCAGCAGCAGCGGCGACCCACCCTCGGAGGATCGGCCACGAGGTGGACGACATTGTCGGGAGCTCGCAGGTCACAGGTTGGCGACTTGTTTTTCTGGATTCATTCATGCCTCTAACACTTTTTTGTGTTAAGTATTCTCTAATCCCTTCCTTCAAAAGCCATTTTCTTGGTCTTCCCCTATCAGGAATATTTTGCTTCCTATCTACTGTATCACTTTCTTTCAAAATCCTACAGTGTGCAGGATCATATTAACATACAGAAAATGCATATATATATATTTCAAGTCAAGAGAGTCAAGAGTATTTTATGTCCCAGATAGAACAATAAAATTCTTACTTGCTGCAGCACAGCAGAATATGAATCATAATAAATAATATAACAAAACTGTATTGTAGTTCATAGCTTATGAGGTTTTAGTGATTAATAGCCTGATGATTGTAGGGAAGAAGCTGTTCCTGAACCTGGATGTTACAATTCTCAGGCACCTGTACCTTCTTCCCGCTGGCAGTGGTGAGACGAGTGTGTGGCCAGGAAGGTGTGGGTCCCTGATGATGTTAGGTGCCTTTTTGAGTCAGCGACTCCGATAAATCCCTTCGATGGTGGGGAGGTCAGAGCCGGTGATGGACTGGACAGTGTTCACAACTTTTTGCAGTCTTTTCCGCTCCTGGACGTTCAAGTTGCTGAACCAGGCCACAATGCAACCAGTCAATATGATTTCTATTGTGCACCTGTAGAAGTTCAAGAGAATCCTCTTTGACATACCAAATCTCCGTAACCTTCTCAGGAAGTAGAGGCAGTAATGTGTTTTCTTTATAATTGCATCAGTGTGCTGGGTCCAGGAAAGATCGTCGGAAATATGCACGCTCAGGAATTTTAGGTTTTTGGCTCTCTTCACCATTGATGTAAACAGGATTGTGGGTCCTCAACCTTCCTCTTCCAAAGTCTACAATTAGTTCCATGGTTTTGCTGATATTGAGAGCCAGGTTGTTGAGCTGGCACCATTTGGTCAGTCGGTCGATCTCACTTCTATACTCTGGCTCATTGCCATCTGTAATTCATCTCACAACAGTGGCGTCGTCGACGAACTTGAAAATGGGAGTTCTCACTATGTCCGGCTACACAGTCATGAGTATAGAGTGAGTAGAGCAGGGGGGTGAGCACGCAGCCTTGCTCCCGTACTGATTAATACTGAGGATGACGTATTTCTGCCAATTCGAACAGACTGTGGCCTGTGAATGAGGATGTAGAGGATCAAATTGCAGAGGGATGCACAAAGACCCAGTTCCGTGAGCTTGGTAAACAGTTTAGGGGGGGGATGATGGTATTGAACGCCGAGCTGTAGTCTATAAACAACAGCCTGACGTAAGAGTTTTGAACTATTACCAGCCAATATTTTATATTTAAAAGATGATTTTTTAATATTTTCATTAACCATTTTCATGTCCCCTTTCATCATTTATTATATCATTTTATTATTTATTACTAGGCACAGGTCACATGAGCCCATGCTGCATTAAATGACATCACGGTTACTCTGCATTTCATTTACCCAACCTTGTTCCAAGTTCACCAAGTATGCGATCAGACATTAGCTTACTTTACAGAAAATGTGTGTGCATTTTACACAACATAAAATAGGCATAAGTTCTATATTATATTTGTAGAAAGGAATTGCAGATGCTGATTTACACCAAAGATAGACACAAAATGCTGGAGTAACTCAGTGGGACAGGCAGCATTACTGAAGAGAAGGACTGGGTGATGTTTCGGGTCGAGACCCTTCTTCAGACTCAAAAAGTCACCCATTCTTTCTATATTATATTGTTCATTTAACATCATAGAATAATCACATGTGAAACAATCCGTGTGGTGGTCCTAGGTAACAGGCAAATAAGCAGTAAAATACAAAACATTCCTGGTGCCATAATATCACATGCACACTTCATTGTCGTGTCCACCTCGCCAACAGTCTGCTTGTCCTTTCTCCTTTTTGTTATTTTATGTATGTGTTAAAAGTATGTTTTAGTGTTCCTTGGTTTGTTTTACGTGGGGAATGGGGGGGGGGGGGGGGGGGGGGTTTGGCGGAAACTTTTTTTTTCCAATCTCTTCCCGCAACGAAGATGCGATTTTTCCCCGTATCGCATCTCCGTCCCCACTGTGGCCTGATATCATGGAGTTCGTGGCCTTTCCTGGAGACTGACGGGCGCTCCAAGCCACGGGAGACAGCGGGACTTTAACATCGTGGAGCTTGCGATCCCTTTGCCGGGGATCGAAGCTCCAACTGCCGTCTCTGGTAAGAAGAGGCTGACTCAGGAACTCCATGCCGCGGATAGTTTCATCCGCCCCGACGTGGGAGTTTTAATCAACCCAACGGGAGCTTCGATCGTCGGCTGCGGGGCCTTCGATCGCCCCGATGGCAGATGGTTTGACCGCCCCGACCGAGGGAGAACAAGAGGAAGAAGATTGAACTTTATTGCCTTCCATCACAGTGAGGAATGTGGAATCCACTGTGATGAGTGTTTATGTTAACTTATGTGGTTGTGTGTCTTGTTGCTTTTCACTTAGTATGGCAACTCAAATTACACTGTACCTTAATTGGTACATGTGCTGACCTTGAAACCTTATCATGATAACGGTATTATTCTTCCACTATACCTGTCAATGGTGCACTGAAGAGCAGAAATCCGGGTCTGCATCATCTGAAGAACTCCTAAGATGTAATAGAGTCAAATTATTAGAAAGATATAAAGCTACAAAACATTTACATTAATGCACAAGATATTTTTTAAAACTTTTAAAATTCAACACTGTTATTTTCGAGAAAGAGGGACAATTGCGCACTTAATCATTACATTTGATCATGGCTGATTTGTGCCCTATTTAAATTTACCGTTTTGCACATTTTTGCATGTTTAACAAAATGTTGTCAATCTAAATCTTAAAAAGTTCAATTGACCCAGTATGCTAGGTCTTCCATGATTTTTAGATTTCCATAATCCTATGTACAAAGAAAATTTGCTTGCTGAATTTATTCCTAAATGATCTAGCTTTAAGTGAAAGTCTGTTTCACCATGATAGATAACATAGTTTCTTTATCACCATTCCACTAAATCCCATGATTTAAAAAAAAAAAACAGATTATTTTAGTTTATAATCTTCTAAACTCGAAAGAAACGTAAAACTATTTTAGAGAGACGAGGAACTGCAAAAGCTGACATCTTGAGCAAAACACAAAGTGTTGGGGAACTCATAGAAACAAGGAATTGCAGGTGCTGGTTTACAACAAAAAAAGAGTACTGGAGTAACTCAGCAGGTGAGGCAGCATCACTGGAGAGCAAGGATAGATGACTTTTCACGTCAGGACTTTTCTGCAGCATCTGTGGAAGGAATGGACATTGTAGAATGGAACTCTTCTGACTAATTGTAGTAGGGAGAGAAAGCTGCAAGAGAGAGGTCAGAGTGGCACAGAGCCTAGCAAGTGGCTGGTGGATACAGATGAAAGGGGTTTTGATTGGCAGATGTGTGGAGTAAGCAACAGACTAGAAATGAAAAGGAAACAAAAGGGTATCAGACAAGGAGAGGAGTGAAATGTAAAGCTAGAGACAGGGATATAAATTGATGAGATGGACAAGGGGAGGGAAAAGGGGATAAATGGGAATGTGGGACTGGGATGTGATGAGTGTATGGAGCAGAGAAAAGGAGCAGGGTGACTTGGGGGAGTGGGAGATGATGGTAGAATGTGTACACTGGGCATTGGGGTGGAGGGGCACAGTAAAGAGAGGGGATGTAGGGGAGTTATTATTTGAAATTGGAGAAATCAATGTTCATACTGTCGACTTGTAAGCTACCCAAGTGGAGCTGTTCCTCCAGATTATGTGTGGCCTCACTCTGGCCATGGAGGTGGCCAACGACAGAAAGGTCGATATCAGGTTGGGAAGAAGAGTTGAAAATAGTTAACAACCAGGAGATCCAGCAGGATTTTGCGGACGGAGCAAAACTGTCCAGTGAAAGGGTCGCTTAGTCTACACTTGATCTTGCTAATGTAAAGGAGGGCACAACCGGAGCACCAAATACAGTAAATGAGGTTTGAAAGGGTGCATGTGAACCTCTGTCTCACCTGGGAGGGCTGCTAGGATCCTGGGTTAGAGGTGAGCGAGAAGGTATAGGGACAGGTGTTCTATCTCCTGCAGTTGCTGGGGAAAACTGTTAGGGAGAGAGAGGGTTTAGATTTGATGGGATGAGTGAACCAAGGAGTTGCGGAGGGAGTGGGCTCTGCAGAAAGTGGAGAGGGGCGGGGATGAGAAGATGCAACTGGTGGTGGAATCACATTGAAGGTGACGGAAATGTCGGACAATGATGTGTTCAATACGGTGTTTGTTGAGGTGAAAGTTGAGGGCTAGGGAAACTATATCCTTGTTCCATCTGAGTGAGGGCGAGCAAAGACTGAACTGCGGGTTGCAGAGGAGATACGAGTGAGGAGTCCATCCACAACAGCAAGGCGGAAGCCACGTTTACTAAATAAAAGAGAACTTTGCGGATACAATAAAGTATAATGCAGACAGAAAAAAAATCATAGAGAATAGGATGCATTCTTGCAGGAAGCAGGGTGGAAATAATTAGGTCAAGGTAACTGTGGGAATCAGGGGTTTGTGGTAGACATCAATTAATAATCTGTCGCATGTGATGGAGACAAAGAGATCAAGAAAGAGGAGAGAGGTGTCAGAGATAGTCCAAGTGAATTTGAAGGCAGGATAGAGTTAGTATTAAAGTTGATGAAATCCACAAGTTCTGCATGGGTCGTCAATATAGTGAGAAAGAGTTGAGGAATGATGCCAGGGTACGTTTGGAACAAGGAAAAGTTCTCCTAGACAGAGGAGAGAGTTAGTTGAGAGGACGTGACTGTGTCTCTGTTCAAAAAGAACCAGATGGCCCCCAAGGCGTATCTGGTGGGGAATGAAGGTGTAAAGGGATTGGACGCCTGTGGTGAAGATGTCACAACGGGGGCTTTGGAATTGAAAGTTATGGAAGTTTTGAAGAACGTGCGAGGTGTCTCGGATGTTGGTAGGAAGGGATGGACAAGGAAGAATAAGATGGAGTCATGGTGTTTGGAGATAAGTTCTATTAGGTACAAGAAAACAGATACGATGTGTCTGCCAAGTCAATCCCGCTCTTGGATCTTGGGAAGGAGATAGAATCAGGCAGTGCAAGGTTGGGGAACTAGAAGGTTGGAGGCCGTAGAGGGGAGATTGTTGGAGGCGATGAGATTGGTGACTGTTTGGAATTGGAGGAGCAGTGTTCATCTCTGGGGTCATGATCAAGATGTGGGCATGCGGGGCTGTCCAAGAAGTGGCGCCTGACCTCAGCACGGTGGAGGTCAGCCTGCCAGACTACAGCGGCACCTCCCTTGTCAGTGGATTAGATTAAAATATAGGGATTGTTACTGAATGTGCGGATTTAGAGGAGTGAGATTGCAGTTAGTAAGGAGAGTGGGAAAGTCAAGACCATTGATGCCACAATGGAATTGAAAATAAAAAGTTCCCAGTGAGGGTAAGAGGCTTGCACAGGGAGCCCAGGGGGAAGAATGTTGGAGACGGAAGAAGGAGACATCACTGGGATGGGGGAACGAGGATTCCTTGCTAAAGAAATAGGTGCCGCGATGGAAGAAGAGCTCAAAATCATGGTCTCAAGACCTCAGCTGAGAAAAGACATTCAGCATTTGAGAAAAGGTAGTCAACTGTGATTGTAGCAGCCCAACAGGAGTTGTGGTTCTGAGGGCAGAGGGAGCAAGAAGGAGATACCATGGCTCAGAGGAAAAGGGGTGTGCATAGTTATCTACGTGTGGGGAGGGAAGTGGAGTGGTTAGTAAGGGTGGTGAAGAAATTAGGGATGCTGGTTTGGAGGCAAGCAGGGGAACTGTTAGATCAAGGAGAAACAAACAAGGGCATGTGGTTGGAACCATCAGCATTGATGCCTTTTAATTAGCAATGAAATTAATTAAATTTTCTTTAACCAAAATAGACACGGCAATGCTCTAAAAAATAATTTGCAGTTGAATTTTCTGCCAATTTCTTAAATGATTCAAAAATATTTCAAGTGAAATAACTGCAATTCGATCCGATTGTGTGTTAGTTTGGCACATCCATCTAATCGGATTATGAAGTTCAATCTCCTGTCTAAAAAAAAAATCGTGAAAAAATGTTGAATCACTATGTTGAATGTTGAATCATTTATATTTTACTGTTTATTGGCTTGGCAAGAGTCTTTCCTTTACAAAAAAGTAAAAAAAGTTGTTGCCACAGGGTAATGACTACTTTCCATGACTGACAAATCTATTTTTCAGTCATGTTATGTGATATTTCACAAACACATCCTTAAAATAAATTACATGTTGTTTCAATGAAATCAATTAAATGGCCAAGGACCAAATAACATTAAAAACATTTGTAATTTCAACTGATCTGTCTGTATGAGCATGAGCTTTAATAAAACATGATTATTTGTTTGTTATAAAATTAACTGCAGCTTACGAGTTAACAAATTAAAATATTTTTCAGCTCTGCAGCCTCGCACGAGGAAACATAATTACCTGGAAATTAGGGATACAATTTGATATACACCAGATGTTATTTATTAGTTGATTTTGTTTGTACATGTTATTACATGAAAAATAAACTTGTCAAACCAAATATTCTGGAATTGGCATCTACATAAGAATTGTATCAAACTTTGGAGTTCTGCCAGCAGGAAAATATTTAGTTACTTTTCTATTTATTTGGTTCCTTCTTCATACACATTTAGAAAGGATAGCCTCATTCTTACATCTGCTTTACTGGTAGCCTGCAGCATGCAAGATAACTATAGTGGAGCTGCATTTTTGAAGGATCCGAGCCAAATTGGGCAATGGTTAGGATTAATGTCCTGGAGATGCAGTTTAGGCAGCTCCCTCCATGAAACCTACACACCAAAATGTAACTATTTGAGGCTTGCTTTGATACCATATGCATCTTACAACAAATGTACTTCAATTATGATGAGAGGCATTTCTGGAGATTTAATTGTCTCATGTACTAGCCATGTGGCATTTAGTTACATCATGTGGGCTGTTCCACTGACTCTCCCCCATTCCCCTCCAACCATGTCACCCCCGCTCTTCCCCACCCACATTACAGCCCTCTCACCCCCCCACCCCCTGACCACCCACCACCCCCCCCCAACACCCACAGCCCCCCCCCCCCCCCAACACATCGTCCCCCCCGTCCCCCCACCCGCCTTCCTCTGGCCCCAACTCCCATCCCTGCCGGGTGTTCACCATCCCCCCCGACCTTCCCCTCTCCCACACCGAACGGTCTGTCCTCAGCAGAGGTCTTACCTTTGTCCCCCTCCGTCCCCATCTCAATAAGTTCCGCGCCCACCATGACTTGGAGCGCTTCTATCGCCGCCTCCGCCTCACAGCGCACTTCCATGGGAAGGAGTCCTCGTCCCCCAATGATGACCCTTTTTCCCCCGTCTCCAACGCACCTCCTCCTCGTGGAACCCCCCTCGTAACGTCCCAGCTCTGGAACTCTTTATCCAGAACTGCCGCCGCGACGTCAACCGCCTCAACTTCTCCACTCCCCTGTCTCACTCCAATCTCTCCCCCTCTGAACGCACTGCCATTGAATCACTCCGCAAAAACCCAGATTGGGTCATCAAACCAGCCGACAAGGGAGGTGCCGTGGTAGTCTGGCGCGTCGATCTCTACAAAGCTGAGGCCACGCGCCAACTCTCGGACACCTCCTCCTACTTACCCTTGGACCATGACCCCACTGACGAGCACCAGGCCACCATATCTAGCACCATCACCGACTTCATCAATTCCCACGCCCTGCCCGACCAAGCTTCCAACCTCATCGTTCCACAGCCCCGCACGGCCCGTTTTTACCTTCTCCCCAAAATCCACAAACCCGGCTCTCCCAGCAGACCCATTGTCTCTGCCTGTTCGTGCCCCACCGAACTCATCTCCACATACCTTGACTCCATTCTATCCCCCTTGGTCAAATCCCTTCCCACCTATGTTCTAGACACCTCAGACACTCTCCGCCGCCTCCACGCATTCCACTCTCTAGGCCCCCACCCCCTCATCTTCACCATGGATGTCCAGTCACTCTACACCTCCATCCCCCACCAGGATGGCCTCAAAGCCCTCCGGTTCTTCCTCAACCAGAGGAGCAACCTATACCCAGCCACTGACACTCTCCTCCGCCTAGGTCCTCACCCTCAACAACTTTACGTTTGACTCGTCCCATTTCCTCCAAACACAAGGCGTAACTATGGGCACACGCATGGGCCCCAGCTACGCCTGCCTCTTTGTCGGGTACGTTGTACAATCTTTGTTCAATACGTACCAGGGCCCCATCCCCGACCTCTACCTCCGTTACATTGACGACTGCTTTGGGGCCACCTCCTGCACCTACACACAACTGACTGACTTCATCCACTTCACCACCAACTTCCATCCGGCACTCCAATATACCTGGACCATTTCCGACACTTCCCTACCATTCCTTGACCTCACCATCTCCATCGCAGGGGACAGACTTCTGACCGACATACACTTCAAACCAACTGACTCACATGGCTATCTGGATTACACGTCTTCCCACCCTGCCCCCTGTAAAGACTCTATCCCCTACTCCCAATTCCTCCGCCTACGCCGCATCTGTTCCCAGGATGAGACATTCCATACCAGGGCATCGGAAATGTCCTCGTTCTTCAGGGAACGGGGATTCCCCTCCGCCACCATAGATGAGGCTCGCACCAGGGTCTCATCCATACCCCGCAACACTGCTCTCTCTCCCCATCCCCGCACTCGCAACAAGGGCAGAGTCCCCCTGGTCCTCACCTTTCACCCCACCAGCCGGCAAATACAACACATAATCCTCCGCCATTTCCGCCACCTCCAACGTGACCCCACCACTCGCCACATCTTCCCCTCTCCCCCTATGTCTGCCTTCCGCAAAGACCGCTCCCTCCGCAACTCCCTTGTCAATTCTTCCCTTCCCTCCCGTACCACCCCCTCCCCGGGCACTTTCCGTTGCAACCGCAAGAAATGCAACACCTGTCCCTTCACCTCCCCCCTCGACTCCATTCAAGGTCCCAAGCAGTCGTTCCAGGTGCGACAAAGGTTCACCTGTATCTCCTCCAACCTCATCTACTGCATCCGCTGCTCTAGATGTCAGCTGACTTACATCGGGGAGACTAAGCAGAGGTTGGGCGATCGTTTCGTCGAACACCTCCGCTCAGTCTGCAATAACCTACCTGAACTCCCGGTGGCTCAGCACTTCAACACCCCCTCCCATTCTCAATCCGACCTCTCTGTCCTGGGTCTCCTCCATTGCCAGAGTGAGCAACACCGGAAATTGGAGGAACAGCACCTCATATTCCGCCTGGACAGCTTGCGTCCTGATGGCATGAACGTTGAATTCTCCCAATTTTGCTAGCCCTTGCTGTCTCCTCCCCTTCCTTAACCCTCGAGTTGTCTCCTCCCATCCCCCCGCTCTCGGGCTCCTCCTCCTCCTCCCTTTTTCCTTCCTTCTCCCCCCCACCCCCCATCAGTCTGAAGAAGGGTTTCGGCCCGAAATGTCGCCTATTTCCTTCGCTCCATAGATGCTGCTGCACCCGCTGAGTTTCTCCAGCAATTTTGTGTACCTTATGTTAAATCGTATAATGTGTACATTACTGAATTTACCTTTCAGCAGATATGTCCTGCAAAGTGATATGCTATTTATATCAGAGCCCCACAGTCTAACCAACAGCTCCTCACCCAATAACCATACTTTCACTCTCCCGCCTTACCAATGATTCTTCTGCCCCACTGATTTCAGAGCTACTAATTCTTCTGATCCCCAAATCTCCCTTTCCATATTGGCTTTAGAAACAAAGTAAACCCTCCATCCCTACCAAATAGCTGCGTAAGCAATCAATCCCTGCCACCAAGAATTCTGGTTAAAAATATATTTTGGCTACCCAAATCTTTCTTTTTCACCCATTGCCTCAGTGTATCCCATCTGGACATCTGGTAAAATAGCAAACAAACATGGTTCTTGAATGCTGTCCACAATATGTCACAGTTTGTTGAATTTTACAACACAGGCTATTTGGGATCACCAGACATGATGTTGGTGGTGTATGAGAAAGGACAGAGTGTGGATTTGGGTCATACAGCTATCATTGTATTGCAATTTAAACCTACCTTCCAGTGACTCTATTCCAGTGGCCTGAGCCAGCAGGTTTTCATGTCTTGCAACAACCTAAAAATATAACAAACATCATATGCTTCGTGCATCAATTGTACTTTATTCAAAATCTACTTTATATTATATTAAAATTAAACACTATATTCAAACCAAATTCAGAACGACATTCAGCAAAAAAAAAATTAAATTTGTGCCCGATCAGTAATATTTTTTTGGGAGTCATGATCACGAGAACATTGTTAGAACAATTACAGTGCATTCAAAAAACCCCTTCACTTTTTCCACATTTTGTTATGTTACAGCCTTATTCTAAAATGCATTAAATTCATTTTTTTTTTATCATCAATCTACACACAATACCCCATAATGAAAAAGAGAAAACAAGTGTTTAGAAATTTTTGCAAAGTAATTAAAAATAAATAACTGAAATAACACATTTACATAAGTATTCAGACCCTTTATTGAGACACCTTTGGCAGCGATTACAGCCTCAAGTCTTCTTGGGTATGATTCTACAAGCTTGGCACAACTGTATTTGGATACTTTCTCCCATTCTTCTTTGCAGATCCTCTCAAGCTCTGTCAGGTTAGATGGGGAGCGTCGATGCACAGCTATTTTCAGGTCCCTCGAGAGATGTTCGATCGGGTTCAAGTCTGTGCTCTGGCTGGGCCACTGAAGGACATTCACAGACTTGTCACGAAGCCACTCCTGCATTGTCTTGGCTGTGTGCTTAGAGTCATTGTCCTGTTGGAAGGTGAACCTCCGCCCCAGTCTGAGGTCCAGAATGCTCTGGAGCAGGTTTTCATCAAGGATCTCTCTGTACTTTGCTCCATTCATCTTTCCCTCGACCCTGACTAGTCTCCCAGTTCCTTCCGCTGAAAAACATCCCCACAGCATAATGCTGCCACCACCATGCCTCACCTTAGGTATGGCAATGGCCAGGTGATGAACTCTGGTTTCCTCCAGACGTGACGCTTGGCATTCAGGCCAAAGAGTTCAATCTTGGTTTCATCAGAACAGAGAATCTTGTTTTCATGCCTTTTGGCAAACTCCAAGCGGGCTGTCATGTGCCTTTTACTGAGGAGTGATTTCTGTCTGGCCACTCCACCATAAAGGCCTGATTGGTGGAGTGCTGCAGATATTGTTGTCCTTCAGGAAGGTTCTCCCATCGCCACAGAGGGACTGGAGCTCTGTCAGAATGACCATCGGGTTCTTGGTCACCTCCCTGACCAAGGCCCTTCTCCCCGATTGGTCAGTTTGGCCGAGCGGCCAGGTCTATGAAGAGTCCTGGTGGTTCCAAAGTTCTTCCATTTAAGAATGACGGAGGCCACTATGCTCTTCGGAACCTGCAATGCTGCAGAAATTGTTTTACACCCTTCCCCAGATCTGTGTCTCGACACAATCCTGTCTCTGAGGTCTACGGACAATTCCTTCGTCTTCATGTCTTGGGTTTTTACTCTGACATGCACTGTCAACTGTGGGACCTTATATAGATAGGTGTGTGCCTTTACAAATCATGTCCAATCAATTTAATTTACCACTGGTGGACTCCAATCAAGTTGTAGAAACATCAAGGAGAATCAATGGAAACAGGATGAACCTAAGCTCAATTTTGAGTGTCATAGCAAAGGGTCTGAATACTTATGTAAATGTGATATTTCAGTTATTTCTTTAATTACTTTGCAAAAATTTCTAAACACCTGTTTTCGCTTCTTTATCCTGGGATATTGTGTATAGATTGATGATTAAAAAAATGAATTTAATCCATTTTAAAATAAGGCTGTTACGCAACAAAATGTGGAAAAGGTGAAGGGGTCTGAATACTTTCTGAATGCACTGTATTTAACAACAATCTTTTATATATATATAACCGCACACAGGTACTCATCACCAGAAATTAAAAAATTGTTCATTCTCAAGCACCAACATTCCTGATCTTAAGTATAAAAGTCCAACAAGGTATTTTGGGACATTTCACCGATAGTTTGTTGAAATTAATTGTTAAATATCGATGCAGAGAAAACAAACAAAAAAATCTCCCAAATGACCTCTTACGCATCTCAACAGTCCCACCATTCATCAACCAGAACTCATCCATAATTGAGAGCATGCTTTAGTGCAGCCATCATGTGTCTTAGAAGCATTAATAGAATCAGTGCCATCCAAAATGTTTGCTGTTCTGGCAAACTAGTTCCACATCAACCTAACCTTACAACAATCCGATAAGCAAACTCACGTCTCGACAAGGTTTATAGAATAGAATCTCACAGTACCAAAAGATATAATTTGAAATGGCAGGAAGAAATATTAACCCAGACTTCGAGGTCCACAGCAAGTCCCACACGTCAGACCAGAACAAACCACATTCATAAAAATGCTGAAAGAAACATTGGCAGCCAGCTTAGGCAAAATGTGAAGGTTTATGTATATTTTTGATTTTCAAAATCATTAAATTATTCAAACTACTAACTAAAAATAATTATTTTTAAAAGATTTAAAAAATAAAAATAAAACAAGTCTTAAAAATGTAAAATTATCTATATATTTATTATAATCCTTAGCAGCCATTCCTCTGCATGTAAAGGAATGGTGATGATATCCCTGCACCAGGAATAGCTTGGTGCAGATTGTTAGGCAAATTTCCCAAGGCAATTATCACTACATTTTTCATGGGGGTACAGACAGAATGTGCTGCCAGCAATTTCAGACTTCTGCATTCATGATAAACTTGGTGGCACATAAGCTGGCCTTTGCAACTGAGGACATTCCCAACAAAATCCAGGCCAAATTCATTTAAAGAATCCCACAATAGAAAGATGGGCAGTGTATTAATTTGCTTCAAGATAAAGATTTAGAAAATTTACAATAGCAGTTCTATTTCTCATCTAAACTTGTTTATGCTTCATTTTAGATTAGAAATTAATAGAAAACCCCATTAATAACAGATTTAAACGACAATCAACCCAGAGAGTTTAAAAAGCAAATGCTGTATTATGCTCATAAATGCTTATTAAGAACTAGTTAATATTCAATTCACAATTAAAATTGGGTTTTATTTTTTGAAAAACGTCTTTATTGTAGTCATCGCCTAAAAAAGGATTCTTATGATTATGATTCAAATTCCAGCATCTTAGTGGGGCCAATGGCACTCCCAGGTTCAAAAGATTCCTGTACTTTTGCAATCTGGCATCCAGTGTAAAAATTGGACTGATGGGACTGAAGGCTGATAAATCCCCAGGTCTTGATGGTCTGCATCCCAGGGTACTTAAGGAAGTGGCTCTAGAAATTGTGGATGCATTGATGATCAATTTCCAATGTTCTAATACATTCAGGATCAGTCCCTGTGGATTGCAGGGTAGCTATTGTTATCCCACTTTTTAAGAAAGGCGGGAGAGAGAAAACAGGGAATTATAGACCAGTTAGCCTGACATCAGTGGTGGGGAAGATGCTGGAGTCAATTATAAAAGATGAAATAGCGGCACATTTGGATTGCAGTAACAGGATTGGTCCAAGTCAGCATGGATTAACAAAGGGGAAATCATGCTTGACTAATCTTCTGGAATTTTCTAAGGATGTAACTACAGGTAGGAAAATGAACAAGGGAGAGCCAGTAGATGTCGTGTACCTGGACTTTCAGAAAGTCTTTGATAAGGTCCCACATAGGAGAATAGTGGGCAAAATTAGAGCACATGGTATTGGAGGTAGGGTACTGACATGGAAAGAAAATTGGTTGGCAGACAGGAAACAAAGAGTAGGGATTAACGGGTCCCTTTCAGAATGGCAGCCAGTGACTAGTGGGGTACCGCAAGGCTCAGTGCTGGGACCGCAGCTATTTACTATATACATTAATGATTTAGATGAAGGGATTAAAAGTAACATTAGCAAATTTGCAGATGACACAAAACTGGGTGGCAGTGTGAACTGTGAGGAGGATGCTATGAGGATGCAGGGTGACTTGGACAGTGTGGGTGAGTGTGCAGATGCATGGCAGATGCAGTTTAATGTGGATCAATGTGAGGTTATCCACTTTGGTGGCAAAAACAGGAAGGCAGATTATTATCTGAATGGTGTCAAATTGGGAAAGGGGGGAAGTACAACAAGATCTGGGGGGGGGGGGGGGGGGGTAAGCATGCAGGTACAGCAGGCAGTGAAGAATGTGAATGGCATGTTGGCCTTCATAACAAGAGTTGAGTGTAGGAGCAAAGGGGTCATTCTGCAGTTGTACGGGCCATAATGAGACAACACCTGGATTATTGTGTGCAGTTTTGGTCTCCAAATTTGAGGAAATACATTCTTGCTGTTGAAGGAGTGCAGCGAAGGTTCACAAGGTTAATTCCCGGGATGGCGGGAATGTCATATGTTGATAGAATGGAGGGACTGGGCTTGTATACACTGGAATTTAGAAGGATGAGAGGATATCTTAGTGAAATTTAAGATTATTACGGGATTGGACACGCTGGAGGCAGGAAACATGTTCCCAATGTTGGGGGAGTCCAGAACCAGGGGCCACAGTTTACGAATAAGGGATCGGCCATTTAGAACGGAGATGAGGAAAAACTTTTTCTCCCAGAGAGTTGTGAATCTGTGGAATTCTCTGCCTCAGAAGACAATTCTCTGGACGCTTTCAATAGAGAGTTAGATAGAGCTCTTTAAGATAGCAGAATCAAGGGATACAGGGAGAAGTCAGGAACGGGGTACTGACTGTGGATGATCAGCCATGATCACAGTGAATGGCGATGCTGGCTCGAAGGGCCGAATGGACTACTCCTGCACCCATTGTCTATTGTCCACGCTGACCAAGATATCCCATAACACTAGTGTTACCTACCCGTGTTTGGCCGAAATTCCTCTAAACGTTTCCTATCCATATACCTGTCCAAATGTCTTTCAAATGGTGTTAAATTGCCTACCTTAACTACCTCCTCTGGCAGCTCGTTCCCTAAACTCACCACCCTTTGTGTGCGAAAACATGTTCCTATTAAATCCTTCCCCTCTCACCTTAGACATTTTACCCTGTGGCTATCAAACTGTTCAACACCTTCCCCTTCTGTGTTTTTATAATGCACATGACATTTTCAATGCCCTGCAACTGTATCTTTCAACTTTTCATTAACCAATTTCCCACCGGTATAAATAAAGTTGCATTGTATCTTACTTTGTATGACTGTAACATAACATGCCACTTTCTATACTCAATACCCTGACTGATGAACGTCAATGAAGCGAAAGCCATCTTGACCACCATATCTATCTGTAACGCCACTTTCACTTGGAGGCCGCCAGCTCCGCCATTAGGCCTCAGCGCAGACGGAGACAAAGAAACATAGAAAATAGGTGCAGGAGTAGGCTCTTCGAGCCTGCACCGCCATTCAATATGATCATGGCTGATCATCCAACTCAATATCCTGTTCCTGCCTTCTCTCCATACCCCCTGATCCCTTTAGCCACAAGGGCCATATCTAACTCCCTCTTAAATATATCCAATGAACTGGCCTCAACTACCTTCTGCGGCAGAGAATTCCACAGATTCACCACTCTCTGTGTGAAAAAAGTTTTCCTCATCTCGGTCCTAAAAGATTTCCCCTTTATCCTTAAACTGTGACCCCTTGTTCTGGACTTCCCCAACATCGGGAACAATCTTCCTGCATCTAGCCTGTCCAACCCCTTAAGAATTTTGTACGTTTCTATAAGATCCCCCCTCAACCTTCTAAATTTTAGCGAGTACAAACCGAGTCTATCCAGCCTTTCTTCATGTGAAAGTCCTGACATCCCAGGAATCAGTCTGGTGAACCTTCTCTGTACTCCCTCTATAGCAAGAATGTCTTTCCTCAGACTAGGAGACCAAAACTGTACGCAATACTCCAGGTGTCGTCTCACCAAGACCCTGTACAACTGCATCGTTCCCCAGCCCCGCACAGCCCGATTTTACCTTCTCCCTAAAATCCACAAACCTGACTGTCCCGGAAGACCCATTGTCTCTGTCTGTTCGTGCCCCACCGAACTCATTTCCAAATACCTTGACTCCATCCTATCACCCTTGGTTAAATCCCTCCCTACCTATGTTCAAGACACCTCAGACACTCTCCGTCGTTTCCGCGCATTCCATTCTCCAGGCCCTCACCCCCTCATCTTCACCATGGACGTCCAGTCACTCTACACCTCCATCCCCCACCACGATGGTCTCAAAGCCCTCCGGTTCTTCCTCGACCAGAGAAGCAACCTATACCCAGCCACTGACACTCTCCTCCGCCTAGCGGAGCTGGTCCTTGCCCTCAATAACTTCACGTTCGACTCCTCCCATTTCCTCCAAATACAAGGCATAGCTATGGGCACACGCATGGGCCACAGCTATGCCTGCCTATTTGTCAGTTACGTCGAGCAATCCTTGTTCAATACATACCAGGGCCCCATCCCCGACCTCTACCTCCGCTACATCGATGACTGCTTTGGTGCCACCTCCTGCACCCGCACACAACTGACTGACTTCATCCACTTCACCACTAACTTCCATCCGGCACTCAAATACACCTGGACCATTTCCGACACTTCCCTACCATTCCTTGACCTCACTATCTCCATTGCAGGTGATAGACTTCTGACCGACATACACTATAAACCCACTGACTCCCATGGCTATCTGGACTACACTTCTTCCCACCCTGCTTCCTGTAAGGACTCCATCCCCTACTCCCAATTCCTCCGTCTACGCCGCATCTGCTCCACGGATGAGGCGTTCCACACCAGGACATCTGAAATGTCCTCATTATTCAGGGAACGGGGGTTCCCCTCCTCCACCATAAATGAGGCTCGCACCAGGGTCTCTTCCATACCCCGCAACACTGCTCTCTCTCCCCATCCCCCCACTCGCAACAAGGGCCGAGTCCCCCTAGTCCTCACCTTTCACCCCACCAGCCGTCACATACAAAAAATAATCCTCCGTCAGTTTCGCCACCTCCAACATGACCCCACCACTCGCCACATCTTCCCATCTCCCCCCATATCTGCCTTCCGCAAAGACCGCTCCCTCCATAACTCCCTTGTCAATTCTTCCCTTCCCTCTCGTACCACCCCCTCCCCGGGCACTTTCCCTTGCAACCGCAAGAGATGCAACACTTGTCCCTTTACCTCCCCCCTCGACTCCGTTCAAGGACCCAAGCAATCGTTCCAGGTGCGACAGAGGTTTACCTGCATCTCTTCCAACCTCATCTATTGCGTCCGCTGCTCTAGATGTCAGCAGATCTATATCGGTGAGACCAAGCGGAGGTTGGGCGATCGTTTCGCCGAACACCTCCGCTCGGTCCGCAATAACCAAGCTGACCTCCCGGTGGCTCAGCACTTCAACTCCCCCTCCCACTCCGTCTCCGACCTCTCTGTCCTGGGTCTCCTCCATGGCCACAGGGAGCAGCACCAGAAATTGGAGGAACAGCACCTCATATTCCGTTTGGGGAGTCTGCATCCTGGGGGCATGAACATCGAATTCTCCCAATTTTGTTAGTCCTTGCTGTCTCCTCCCCTTCCTCAGTCCCCCTGCTGTCTCCTCCCATCCCCCAGCCTTTGGGCTCCTCCTCCTTTTTCCTTTCTTGTCCCCGCCCCCGATCAGTCTGAAGAAGGGTTTTGGCCCGAAACGTTGCCTATTTCCTTCGTTCCATAGATGCTGCTGCACCCGCTGAGTTTCTCCAGCTTTTTTGTGCAGTAGAACCTCCCTGCTCCTATACACAAATCCTTTTGCTATGAATGCTAACATACCATTCGCCTTCTTCACTGCCTGCTGGACCTGCATGCCTACTCTTAATGACTGGTGTACCATGACACCCAGGTCTCGTTGCATCTCCCCCTTTCCTAATCGGCCACCATTCAGATAATAATCTACTTTCCTGTTTTTGCCACCAAAGTGACAGGAAAAGGGGGATACGACCAGAAGAGTCGCATTCCCCCGAAGGAAGAAACAAAAACACATGTTTCCCCCCCCCCACAAACACATACACAACCTAATAAACTAAAATTTAACTAAAACAACAAAGAAAGTAAAAACAGACGGACTGCAGGCGAGCCGCAGCTGTCAACAGCGCTGCCACTTCCGGAATTACCACCTTTGCTGTGAATAAAGTATCACTGCTTCATAAATTATCTATGTTAGGTTGGACCTAATGCTAGCCATAACACCCGTTTCAAAATCTGTTCGGATATCTTAGAAGCCCCTTTGCTCTTTTTCAGAAATTACATCTAGATAATAATAAAACTGCTTCTTACCTGCACATGAAGTTCTTTATCGAGTTGACTGATTCCTTGAGCAAGTTTTGCCAACTGTTCAACTATCACTGCTTGATGAATTGATTGAGCTGTGTAGGTCTTGACATCAAATTCTTCTTTCAAGAATTCTGCATAGCATTCTAAAAATGAAGAGTGGTATTTTCTTTCAATGTCAATAAAATAGTTTGTTTTGATATGTACTCTATCAATTTCACAAGATTTATTCCTTACTGAGAAATGTAATACCTGCAGAAAATACATCATATTTTATTCAGTAATCAGTAAGATACTTTTATTTTCCGAAAAGACATCAAGCTGTATGAACACGAGTAGGCTATTTGGTCCCATGTGCTCATTCTAACATTCAATTAGATCATGAGAAATGAAACTTTCCTTTTCTAATTTCCCACTTTTTCACCATAACCTTTGATTCTGTTCCAAATATCCCAGCCATTAATATATCCACAAATGACTGAAACAGAGATTTCAATAAGCTCACAAAACTTACAGAAGTTCTTCCTCATTTTCAAATTCTGATATTACATTATCAAGTCCTAGACTTTATTGAAGGGAACATTGTCCCAAGATGAATTCTCTTCAGCCCCCAAATTTAATTTCCAGTTGTTCTTCTTAATTTCAGTCAGCACAGACCCATCTGTTCAAACTTTCCTCAAAATACAATTGCACCAGAACGTGATTATTCCATGATTTTCTCTTGGAGTTAAGAGAAATTTAAAGAAAATTTATATTTTTTTAAATAGGGGGACCAAAATTGTTCACAGTGTTTCTTGCTGCAATATATGCTAGTTTCCATTGTTTCATGATTAGTGAGCCCATGTCACAGCTTTCTACAGCAGTCCTCCATTTAAATAATAGTTTTATCATACTTTCTCCCAAAGAAAACAATTGCACATTTTCCTGATTATGCAGTTTGGTGCTACCTTGCAGAGCTACAATTCATTATGGCACTCTTGGTCCTCCAATCGAAACATTGCTATTGAGGTTCACCAGGTTAATTCCCAGGATGGCGGGATTGACATATGATGAAAGAATGGATCGACTGGGCTTGTATTCACTGGAATCTAGAAGCATTACAGGGGATCTTATAGAAACATATAAAATTCTTAAGGGATTGGACAGGCTAGATGCAGGAAAAAAAAATCACGATGTTGGGGAAGTCCAGAACCAGATGTCACAGTTTAAGAATAAGGCCAATTCATCGGATGTTTTCAAGAGAGTGAGATGTAGCTCTTAGGGTTAATGGAATCAAAGGATATGGGGAGAAAACAGGAACGGGGTACTGATTTTGGATGATCAGCCATGATCATATTGAATGTCGGTGCTGGCTCAAGGGCCGAATGGCCTACTCTTACACCTATTTTCCATGTTTCTATACCGAGAGGTTGCTATCCCACTCATTTTTTTAAAAGTCACCTTTTCTACTGCATTTGCTATGCTGAAGAACCTGGTGCAAACCTCTGTCCTCCACTGCAATGCTGGGAATCCGGGTCTCAGTGTGAACTCCTTTCCCCAGCCCGAGGCTACAGTTTTGTGTCAAGAAGGTGGGTATAAGGAACTTGTTGCATCGAACAATTTCTGAGCTGATGAGAGCTGTGCAACCAAACACCAAGAGAAGACAGCAGCTTCCATCACATCCAACAAAAATAATGAAAAACTACGATTTGGCCAGTCAGTAACACAATCAGTTTTGTTAGTCTAGCAAATAATGCACACAACCCTCAGACATTCGCTCCACAGAGCGATGGGACAATGCAATTTTAGCCTGCTCAATTTAACCTGATAGAAGTATGCAAGGTTATGAGAGGCACAGATAGGGTAGAGTCCAAACCCATCTCCCAGTGCATCAACTAGAGGGCAGAGCTTTAGAGAAACAAAGTTTAAAGGAGATGTGTAGGACACGTTTTTGTTGTACCGAGGGTGGTGAGTTCCAGGATTGGTTGTTGAGGCAGATACGAAGGTGACATTCAAAATATTTTTGGATAAGGATATGGATATGCAGAGAATGGAGAGATACAGATTCTGTGCAAGACAGATAATATCTTGTCAATCCCGTTAATTTCAGCATCAACTTACCCCACATAAAATTGACTTCATTCTATCAGACATTTATTTTCACCATCCATTCTTCTATTGCAACTTGAAACTGACTAGCTTTCTGATTTGTGGCAAAAGATTGGAACTTTGAAACATTAACTCTTAGTTTATTTTTCCATTGATGGTGATTCCCTCAGGATCATAAAACAAACTCACTGAAAACACCACCAGCTTTATAGCCACCTTTGATTTATCCTTTCAAATTATTAAACTTTGATATGTGAATTTATTAACCTGTATTTTACGATAGATGTTTCTCTTGGTGTGCAAAACCTTTTGTTTTGCTTTAAACTGGGTGCAATATGATTCGTAAAGTAATATAAAATGACAGCTCCCAAGATGGATTTCCCTCTAACACAGAACTTACTACCTTAGATACCTCCCGTCAAATGTCCATAATGAAGGTTTTTTTATTTATGACATCAGCTCCAGCAAGCGCAATCCCACATATATGCAAATCTAAATTCAATATATTAACTATGCTCCCTCATCCAGTTACAATTGATAGCATCAAGAAATCTCTATGGAAATAAAAGTATAAATTGTCAAAAAAAAACACTGATCTTTCTGGATCGAAGATCAGACTTGACCTGTGAACTTCTTGAGAAATTGATGTAGTGAAACAGTTCTATGCCATTACACGCCGCCATGGTTCCACTGCCCCAAGTTTTGCTTCAAAGCATCTGTAAATGGACGTTATGCAGTGCACTGTCGATCACAGGTTCCACCTTACCATCTGAAAGTAGTTCTTTCACAGAGTCCTGCACCAGACCAGCTCCTCCACATCCGTCCATGTTGGCTGTCACGTTGGTCACGCCCACTGGCGCTCGGCATGGCGGGCGCGCGAGCGCGCGAGCGACGTGATGACGCACAAAGGGGAGGGGCGACCAGGCGACGCTGCCGGCAGCCAATCATCAAAACGGTTGGCAGGCGCCTGGGGGTCAGAGGGTAAAGCGAGGCCGTTGGTCCCTTAGGTTAGCGCGAGAAGCTCTGCAGGTGCTTCCAATCATATCGTAGACGCCGTTAGCACCTTTGGGTGCTGCACCGCCAGTCGCTATCTTTCATCTCTGGTCCTTCAGGTGAAGGGGGAGAAACCCCGCAGGTGCTGCACCGCTTCCTCACACCGTTGGTTCCTCAGGTGAAGGGGAGAAGCCCCGCAGGTGCTGCACCGCTTCCTCACACCGTTGGTTCCTCAAGTGAAGGGGGAGAAGCCCCGCAGGTACTGCACCGCCGGCCACTTTTCACCCACATACACACGACCCATCGTCTGAAGAAGGGTCCCGACCTGAAACATCACCCGTTTCTTCTCTCCAAATGCTGCCCGTCTCACTGAGTTACTCCCGCATTTTGTGCCCAACCTCGGTGTAAACCAGCATCTGCTGTTTCTTCCTACACATTTTGTCGGCTCCTCAAGGTATACCTACTTTGAAGAAAATTTCCTCCTCTGACGAGAGTTCTGCAACATCCTCTCTGGCTGCCCCACATCTGTGTTGATCTGTCGTTTTTACAACCTACCCTTCCATATCAACCTACCCTTCCCAGTCTCCCTTTTTCCTGACTCTCAATCTGAAAAAGGGTCTTGACTCGAAACGTCACCGATTCCTTCTCCAGAAAGGCTGCCTGACCTGCTGATTTCCTCCAACATTTTGTGTTTATCTTCGGTGTAAATCAGCATCTGCAGTTCCCTCCTACACGACCATTCCGGCCGCTTTACTCGGCTCCAAGCTGCTTTCGCGCGGCGCAGGACACAGAGCATCCATGAACGGGGAACAATTACCCACCCGATCATGGCAACGAAGATGCCTCGTTGAGTTATTCCAGCCTGGTCAAGTTGTGAAGATTTGTGCTCCCATGGTACGATATTCGAAGTGAGTGATGGATGTTCGCCTGTAACCTGTAGTGACAGAAGGATTAATGATTGCAGTTTTGGTAATATTATGTATTTAAGAACATTTCACCACCCCCCCCCCCCCCCCCCCCCCCCCTAGGCTGGCATTTCGTTCTCTCGTCAGAAGGTACGACTGTGACCTGTGTTTTACACCAATGATCATTGCTTCTGCCTTCTTGAAGTCCGGCAAGGCGAGGGACAGCGAATTCACAACAAATTTTGGTATGAATATTTATGAATTCCATCAGTGTTCCGACAAGTTCATTCCTGGTCATAAGATCATAAATGATAGGAGTAGAATTGGGCCCATCAAGTCTACTCCGCCATTCAATCATGGCTGATCTATCTTTCCTTGCTCACCCCATTCTCCTGCCTTCTCCCCACAACAGAGGTTATCTGTTTTGGACACCTGTAACTGGTGTCCAAAATAAGAAAATGATAAACTTATTTGGTGACTATAGTTTTTTTTAATTGATTCGTTTATCACAGTTAATGGTCTCGGGTAATCCTAAAGTGTCTTACAGACAGCAAAGCCAAGCTTAACTACCCTTATGATGTGGGAATCAAGACACCAAATGTACATACAAAGCACATAAACTATGCAATTTGATTAGATCAATGTTTTAGTGATGGTGATGGGAATACTGCTTTTATGTAAATAACAGGATCCATAGCAGGGCTCTCGCTTAACCTTTTTTCCCTGGTGCCAGCCGGGCAACCTTGGCAGCTTTTTAGGTGGCCAAATGACAGTTTAGGTGGTCATTTAAGATGGCTTGCATGACGCGTGCAATAACGTGCTTGGACGAAGTGCGTAGTTACCAGTCGGAATTATGCTCAATGAAGCATTCACATATTATTTCTGCTTCAAATAAAGTCACAAACTAAACATATTCACCAATCAAGACATGATATATACCACAATGACATACAGCAAAATTATAATACAGTATCTCAACTCTTTTTACACATTGCAATTATTTCTTTCCACTTCCAACCAAAAATGTGGTTGGATTATTCAGCGTATGATCAACTTATGCCAATAAATCCTGGACCATGATAACATATGCTTAACCATGCACACTACAGATTGATGCAAGCATGGTTTCTGTGAAGGACCGAAAATGATCATGACATAGCCATAGCATGGGTCGTTATTGCTATTGGCACAGAAACACTCTCGCTCTCTCGCTTCCCACATAATTTATCCACAACAAAATATACACAACAAGGAATTTTCAAAAACATTTTATGATAATAGCTGTTAAAACTGACTATAGCCATCTGACAGGTTAAACATGACATTAACTAACAAGATATGGACAAAGGACATAAATGCAGCAAATGTTCTTTTGGTAATATATTTAAAGGTGTCAAATACGCCACATTACCGGGCATTCAGATTAGATGTATGTGTTGTGGACAGCAATGAAGATACCCAGTTTGTAAGCACCAAATTTAACAAAAATTGTTGATAAATGCTTTTTCAGTGAAGAACATTGTTTACAGAGTACTATGTTTACACGTTCTGTTGTGCTGCTGCAAGTAAGGATTTCATTGTTCTAACTGGGACATGAGAGAATAAAACACTCTTGACTTGCGTCGCTAATGTGTGGGATAGAACTAGTGTACGGGTGATCAGTGGGCCTAAGGGCCTGTTTCCACGCTGTATCTTTAAATAAAACTAAAAACACTAAAACCATAGGAAATCTAAAGAAGGGTCTCGACCCGAAACATCACCCAATTTCCTCTATCCAGAGATGCTGGATGGAGCTCCCCCGCACAATTAAAGCATGGAATAGTCATCACCCTACCATAGTTACCCAACCAAACGCAACTAAATTTAAGATAGCTGTTTTGTTTTTCCCAAGAACCCTCATCACCTCTTGCCATAGTTGTCTATAACCAAACGCAACTAAATTTAGAATATAACCAGGAAACCAAGAAGCAAGAGATACTGCATCCAGGGAGTGATTCTGCGTTGGTTTTCATACCGGCGAGGCGGCACCCTAGAATAGGTGCCCTACGCGACCATTTGCCATGGCAGTGCGCATGATGTGCTGGCCGTGGTTTGTGCGCTCTCCCAAACGCATGCAGAACCCTAGACAATTTGAGAGATAGAGAGGAGGCCCCGCTCAGAGTTAAACGATAGAGCTTTTCTTATGTCCATTGGCACCCGTCCAACCGTTAATTTCGAGCCCTGCAGAGTATAAAGCTAATTAAAGTTTTAAAAGTGAATTACTGTGTATCAGATAGGACAATTAAAAGCCTTGGGACTTGCTTTTCGGATGCAGCACAACAGAAAATGTAAACAGAATACAGAACAGGAGATAAAAGTTCAGTGTGTCTAATAGGCTGTTATTTATCGGAGTTTGGAGTTTGGTGGTGGTGGGTCCATTACAGTTTAAATTCAATTTGGAATATTTTTGGAGGACCAAGAAACCAAGAAGCAAGAGATACTGCAGCTCCAGGGAGTGATTCTGCGTTGGTTTTCAGCGGTACCGGCGAGGCGGCCAGACCTCCCACAATGCAAAGGGAGGGAGAAAGTGCCCTACGCCGACCATTTGCCATGGCAGTGCGCATGATGTGCTGGCCGTGGTTGTGCGCATCTGCAGGAGGTGGATGTGCAGGCCTTGGCAGTGCGCATGTGTAAGCCGGCCAGCCGTGCCGGCGGATGAGGAGCGAGCGGAGAGAGGAGACCTGGCGGCCCAGACACGGATACAAATGGCGGGCGGAGAGTGAGAGATAGAGAGGAGGCCCCGCTCAGAGTTAAACGATAGGTGTCCTGGGTGCTTGCCAAGCCGGGCAAAATGGCATGGCTCTTATGTTGCCCGACGGGATTTTAGGTCGTCATTGGCACCCGGGCAACCGTTAATTTTGAGCCCTGCAGAGTATAAAGCTAATTAAAGTTTTTAAAGTGAATTACTTTGTAAAATAGAACTAAACTTGATACTGTACACTGCTGGTGAATGGTGAGCAAGGCTCCCCTAAAATTGCTGCGTTTGTACCATTTTGGCTGTATTTCGGGAACATACATACATACAAGATGAGACTTTTAGTTACCGCATTTCCCAGCAATGAAGTTGCGCCCCCATTTTGAGGAGAGGGAGGCCGGGACGGAACAGCCACCTTTTGCCCAGTAGCTACCCGCCAACCACCACCTCCACCGGTTGCGCCTGTGTCCTGGCTGGCTGGTGGGAGGGCCAGCAGAAGGTGCTGAGGTGGCGGCCGGTTCCGGCGGCCCCTCGCAACCACCCGAGCTACTTCCCTCCCCGGCCGAAATGTGTTGGCTCTGCTTCAGATCGCCGCGGCAGCTGTGAGTGAGTGAGTTGCTGGCATGATCTCTGACCCCCTCCTTCTCAACGCTCTGCCTACCCCGCAACTTTACCCCTGGGGGCCCAGCCAAGTTTACTACTTTGTGCAGCCCAGGCCAAGCTGACCCGGGCTACACTCCCCACATGCTGTGGCAAGGAACTCTTCTTCCCCCCCCCCCCCCCCCCCCCCCCCCCCCCCCCCCCCCCCCCCAGCGGCGCTGTCGTTTTACAGCTGCTTCACACAGTTCCAGGGTCGAAGGCGTCGCAGGTTCCACAGAGCAGTCGCTACGAGAGTGGCATTGCTTGGCCTAACCTTCGGCCTCCGAGACGCAAGTCCATTTTTGGGCCTTATTTTAGAGTAAAAAATAGCCGGAAATATGGTATATAAAATATAGATAATATAGATAGATAAGGAATAATACAATAATCCCGACAGCAAATGGACACCATTGTCTCTTAAGAACACAATTCATGCGGATGGGTTGCTTCTTTTGAAACGTGCAATGATACTCAACAATTAAACAATGTAACATACACCTTTGGTATTTTTAGCTCTCAGTAACAATAATACATTTCTTGCCATTGAATAGACTGTTTTGAGAATCCTGTGGAAAAAATAACTTTGCTATTGAGAATTTGAATTTGGTATTTGATATCATCTCAGTCTGATAGAACCTTGGTGTTTATTAAATTGGCTGTATTCTAGGTGGAAGTTTGTAGGAAGGAACTACATATGCTGGTTTAAACCAAAGAAAGACACAAAAAGCTGGAGGAACAGGTGACGTTTTGAGTAACCAAATAATTCCCTCGTTTCCAATCAAAATCTCATCTTAAACACATTGGCCTGCACAAAACAAATATTCCCCAATTCATTGCTCGCTTTACAGCCAATTCATGTTATGTAAAGGAGCATTTTAGCCCATTTCGACCCAAAACATAACCTATTCCTTTTCTCCAGAGATGCTGCCTGACCCGCTGAGTTACTCCAGCATTTTGTGTCTGTCTCTAGGTGGAAGTTGCATGAACTAGAACAAGAGAAAGAAGAAGCAACATAGACTTGAACTGTACTGCAGCAAATCTTGCATTCTATTTTTTCAGGTGATCGGCCACTGGTTGTGCAGTTTGCTGCTAATTGTTCACAAGATTTGGCTGATGCTGCTCGCATAGTTTCCCCATTTGTAGATGGTGTAGACTTGAACTGTGGTTGTCCACAAAGGTAGGTTAAACTTATGGGTAACAATGTTGTTGTATTTTGTTCAGGTTTGAGAAATAACGTGACAAATTAGAGAATAATATAGGTAATTGTAAGGTTAATTGTTTTGGAAGAAATACGGTTCATAAGGTTAGAGCCTTAAATTAAATTAGACTCATAAGGTTCAAAGAAGCATCTTGCTGCTCCTATTTTGTATATATCCGTGAATCAACTTATTTCTGTGATTAACCAACTCGTAGGGAAGTCCATTGTTCCCTGCATATGGAAACTAGAACTACAGATAGTATTTCAGATATAGGGGGGTTACACGTAAGGTCATCGGGTCAAAGGGCGTGACGCACGGAGCAGCTCAATCCGTGTGGTGGACATGGCAGCTTCCGGCATACACTGTTGACACACGGTACGCGTACCTTATCAGTTAAAAAACGCCAAAATTGTCATTTTTTTGTGCTATAAGCATTTGTGGATGCTGTCATTGAAAGCGGGAAGGTTTGCTCTGAACCCGAGCACCAAGGTTTGAGTGACCGAAGGAGCACATCCCTCGGGACAGCCCCCACTCTCCCGCATGGGTCAGCGCTGTTCGGCCACGGCTGCCCTCCACCCCGTCTCCCTCTGTGGACCGCGCTGTCACGGGGCTGTGGGTCTCCAGCGCCCACACACGGGGCCGGAGCGGGGCTGAAGTCGGAGCGGGGTCGGAGTGGGTCCGGGGTGGAGCACTCCATGCAACGTCAGCTGCAGCAGAGTTGGGGACGGTCTGCTCCCTCCACCCACCCAGAGTCACTCACTGCATCAGCATCAGCACCCCGACCTCTTCATCTCTCCCCCCCTCCGACCCCCTCTTCCCCCCCGACCCCTTCCCTCCCACCCCTGGCCACGGGGATAGATGGCCTGGGGTCTGCGGGTGTGCAACCAGTCCGGATGCTGGGATAGAAGAAGGGCCCGCTGTGCTGGCAGCCATAGTAAATGCTTACCTGCAGTTCACTGCGTGTACTCCAGTTGGCGTTGCATGGCAAAAGTACGGGTCACGGGTCGTGACCTCGACTGTGTGCAACCTCCCTATAGCATCAAATCTCCTGTCTTTTTTAGGGTCAGCCATCGCATACACCAACATTTTTGCTACCTCCAACGGGATCCCGTCACTAGTCACAACTTCCAAACTCCACCCCTTTCCGTTTTCCGCAGAGACCATTCCCTCCACAACTCCCTGGTTAACTCATCTCAAACCACCCCCTCCTCAGGTACTTTCCCCGGCAACGGCTGGAGATGCAACCCCTGTCCCTATACCTCCTCCCCTGAGTCCGTCCAAGGACCCAAAAAGTCCTTTCAAGTGAGGCAAAGGTTCACTTGCACCTCCTCAAACCTCATCTACTGCATCTGTTGTTCCAGGTGGGGACTCCTAGATATCGATGAGACCAAGCGCAGGCTCAGCGATTGTTTCACTGAACACCTCCTTTCAGTCTGTCTAAACCTACATGATCTCCTGGTTGCTATACACTTTAACTCCCCCTCCCCATACTGGCATTTCTGTCCTGGGCCTCCTCCACTGGCAGAGTGAGGCCAAACGCAAATTGGCGGAACAGCACCTCGTATTTCGCTTGGGCAGCTTTCAACTGAGCGGTGTGAATAATCAAATAACCCTTGCTTTCCCTCTCTCTCCACCCCTCCCCCATCCTAGTTCTCTGACCAGTCTGACCGTCCTCCTGATCAAATTTTATCTTTATATGCCCCGTTGTCTTCCCCAGATAACAATGATCTATTCTGCATTTTCTTTGGTATTCGTCCCCTTTGATATCTCGTTTTCGCATCTTACCCTTTCATATACCTGTGTCTCCCCGTCCCCCTGACTCAATCTGAAGAAGGGTCTCAACCTGAAACGTCGCCCATTCCTTCTATTCAGAGATGCTGCCTGTCCCGCTGAATTATTCCAGCATTTTGTCTCTCTATTCCGTGTAAACCAGCATCTGCAGTTCCTTCCTACGCATATGAGATAATTAACTTTGATTTTGTGGAAACATTCACAGGCCGTACGGCCTACTTTCCCTATTCATTATATTCTTTCTTTTATCAGCAGTTGATAACAATTTCATGTTTTTTATGCAGTACAAACATCTAAAATGTACTGGAAACACGTGGAACTGCAGATGCTGAAACCTGGCGTACAATACAAAATGCTGGAATATAGCAATGAATCAGGCAGCATGCTGGGACTGAAGAATGGTCCCAATCCAAAACAACGCCTATCCATGGCCTCCAGTGATACTGCCTGAACCACTGAGTTACTCCAGCACTTTGTGTTCTAGCAAGGATGTACTGCTTTGTTTAGATGTTTGTCAATTACATTTTTTTTTAAATCCAATTTGTCATCCATTTATACAGACTTGTAAATTATTTAGATTACTGATTTATCAATATGCATTCTTATGTGTTTCATTATTCTTTCAGGTGGGCAATGGCAGAAGGATATGGTGCTTGCTTAATTAACAAACCAGAACTGGTTCAGGATATGGTGCGTCTTGTTAAAAATCAAGTGGAATGTCCTCAGTTTTCGGTCTCCATTAAGATAAGGTAGCCTTATAAACACAACTAAAAATTAAGTTTCAAATTACATAATTATTTTACAAGCTCTTACTCAGTTTATGAAAGGAATGCATTCCTAGAAAATATTTCACTGGGAGAATTTCATAATTGGAATAGATTACAAAATGGCCTGTGGATATTTTTGTACTATATATTTCTATGTACAGATACTGCATGAATAGTTGAAGTGAAAAAACGCTTTTAATTATAGAAAAGTACCCCAAAGGATCAATGGCATTGTAATGCAAATTCATAAATTAAATGCTTCTATATTGAGGAAGATTATACTTGGAACACTTTTTGTAAATCAAATGACGGTGGAGTAAAGTACATCAAATCATTCATTGTGAGATTTTCATTCAATACTTTTACAGTAAGCCCTCATTTTAATGGACCTGTTTATAAGGGATTTTGGTTATAGCAGAAGGACCTAACTACAGCTGCTGGCGTCACCCCCAGCTCACGCCGTCTCCCCTGTCATTTCCAGGCTGGACTGCCAATGCCACCTCTTGTTTGTGGTGCCTCCCCAGCCACGCCTGCCATTACTGCTGACGCTTAAGGGCCTGTCCCACTATATGAGTTTACCCAAGAGCTCTCCCGAGTTTAAAAAAAAAAATCAAACTCATTGTAAGTACGCAGCGGGTACGTCGGAGCTCGGGACGTCTCTTAGCGGCTCATAATGCTAACGGCAGGTACTTGGGAAACGCGGTAAGCTCGTGAAGGTTTTTCAACAGTGTGAAAAATGTCCACGAGAGCCTGAGTACCTATGAATGGCTATTACCGTAATTCTCCCAGTTCGAATCGAGAAACTTGGGAGAACTCTTGAATTACCTCGTACAGTGGGACAGGCCCTTTACCTGTGCTCTGGCCACCTGTGGGCCGTGGCCAATGACATTGCCAATCCTCGCCTCTCCCCTGTCAACTCATCTGGATTCCAAGCCCAGTTCCTGACTGAGAGAAGAAGAGTCTCAACCCGAAATGTCACCTATCCACGTTCTCCAGTGATGCTGCCTGACCTGCTCAGTTACTTCAGCACTTTGTGTCTTTTTGTGTATTTACCAGCAACTGCAGTTGTTTGTTCGTACTGCTTATACAATGAAGATTCTTTACTTGATTATAAGCAAACAATCGGCAATAAAGGACACCATTCCGACTCCATGGTCTGTTACAATGAGGGTTTACTGTATTAGTAAACAATATGACAATAGTTTAGTTACAGTAATATTTCTCTCGCATGTGGTAACAGAAGTTTGTCAAATAGATCTATTATTTTGGCACTGCCAAGGAACACAGTTCATTCATCTTATACACATTAAGAAAATGCTCTTTGCTAAATTATCAAATTTTCATTCACAGCCACTGGCACGGGAGTGCAATGGTAAGCCAGAGAATGCTGTGCAACACCCTGAAATATTACCTTGATTACCAATTACCTTCCAATCATTATTCCTTATCTCAGTTGTTATTTGCAGTGTTAATTATTTGCAATTTTGTAATTCCACTCTATCCAGGCCTTTCATTATTCGGTAGTTTCCTCCCTCATTCTTTAAACTCTAACGAGTACAGGCCCACACACTGTTCTTCCTTCTACTGTGTGACTATTGTTTAACCTAATGAATATCACTGCTAATCACTGCTTTTTCCAAGTATTGTTGAACGCAGCAGAGTGCTGAATCATCAACTGAAGGAGGACATTAGGTGGAAATCAGAAGGAAGTTTCATTGTCTGTGTTAGGCTTGATGCCATGAGACTTCATGTGGTCTGGAACTACTCCAACCTGCCAATAAGCCATTGTGTTGCTCTCACTGATGAGTTTATCCTACCACTGGAACAGAGTGTACTAAGGAATTGTTATAAGGGAAGTATGGTATACTACCTGTAAGTTTGGTTTCTGTGAGGATAAGAAGGTCAGGCAGTTATTTGACTAGTCTGTAGTACAACTCTCCCAATTTAGGCATCTGATCCCAAAAGGGTGTGAGAAGCAGTTTGCCAGATTGATCAGACTGGAATTTATTTTGCTGGGCATGCATTGTGCCTAACTCTGTGCCATGTGGTCAGCATAAAGGTTAAGCACTGACAGAGTTGCTATTATATGTCAGAGGTTATTTAAGAGCAGCCCTCTGAAAGTCACCTAGCCTAAAGATTTATTTCTCAGGACTGTTGACATATTTAGAAATGTATTCTAACTAATGCAAGAAGCTCACAATGAAAACAGATAATAAATAGACTAAAGTGTAATGGGCTGGTAATCTCTGATGCAAGAAGTTTTCCACCCTCTTCAAATTGATTAATGTTTTTCCAGATGTTTACATGCAATGTCGAGCATTAACGTCAACTTAACGTCCCCCTGTTATTTTATTGAAGAGTTTATCAAAATTTACCTTGTCTATATACATTGAAAAACTGATGTGCAAGCAGAGATTCCTCGGCAAAGTCTGATTTATTTTAGTTTTATTTGTGTTTTTGAGCACTTTGTTGAAATAATATTTTACTACAGGTATAAATTATAGTTCTGATATTTTATCTGATAGAATATTACGTTTTATTGTAGGTTAATTTCACCTGTAATATTCTCTATTCTGATGGCATTACAGATTACACAAAGACCTAACGAGAACTGTAGATCTGTGCCGAAAGGTTGAGGCAGCTGGAATTTCTTGGATTACTGTTCATGGCAGGGAAACGGAAGAACGACATCAACAGATCCACTATGATGCAATCAAGATTATTAAAGAAAATTTAACTATACCTGTAGTAGCAAATGGAGATGTCCGGAGCAGTAAAGATGTGGATCTTGTACATCAGCTTACGGGGATTGATGGTAAGGAACCTTGTTAACAAAGTTGAATCTTTGATGTGGACAAATTGGCTCTTGCACCCATATTTGACCTGGTACAGGATTTGTGATTTTATTGATTTAATTGTAGGGTACAAGGAAGAAGGGAAAGAAGGATTCATAGAATCATGAGATGTTTACAGCAACCTAGATATGGCCAATGTGGATATAAGCGAGTTTGGTATTCCGAAAAAAACAAGGAATCATTGGATTTGTCAAAGGTCACTCGCTATAAAGAAAAAGCAAACAAAGTGCTGGCTGGAGAAACTGTGTATAAATTCTTATCTTTATTCATGATTTATGTGTAAAGAGCTGGGTGTAATTCCACTTCATTCACAACCTCGAGGAGGAGCGAGGGCCCCCGGCCTCCCCTGCGTCACAGCGCCAGCCTAGGCTCGGCCCCCTCTCGACTGGGCCGCACAGCGGGGCGGCCTTCAGCCCCGACCTGGAGTAGGAGCTGGCCCAGACTCTGGGCTTGGGGCTGGGCAAGGGAGGAGGAGGACGTTGCTGCTGCTGCCAGCACCAACACCACTGGCAGCTCCAGCGGGCGCCTGGCCTGCCCATGGTCAGCAGGAGCCTGTCCGCAGACTCTCTCCAACCAGGATGACTCCAGCAGCAGCGGCTCCGAGTCGCCCGTCTTTGAGCATTGAGTATAATGCCAAGAAAAATTGTACACTATAGAATAAATTTAGTTTTTGATGAATTCATTAATGTCTATAGATTACATTACATTCCAGTACTGCATTTGTTGAGCATTGGTTTCTTTTTGTGAATCCTGAATTTTTGCTTGTACTGAAAGCTTCTCTGGAGAAAAGGAAAATTGATCAAATAGTGATTTTTTTTTTTAACCACAACATTTTTTTTCATCGGTTAACAATATTTATGGACAAAACTATTGTACCCTTTCTAAGAAGGTTATTGTGACCTCATTAGTTTATTTGAATTTGTGTTTGAGCTTTATTACTAACGTTAAATTATTTACATTTTATTACAGGTGTAATGGCTGCACGGGGTCTTTTGGCAAACCCTGCTATGTTTTCAGGATATGAGGAAACCCCTTGGCAATGTGTTCAGGACTGGATTGATATTGCTTTGGAGCACGGAACCACATTCACTTGTTTTCATCACCATTTGATGTACATGTTGGAAAGAATAACTTCAAGGCAAGAGAAGAAAATCTTCAATGTGCTTTCAAGTACATCAGCCGTTTTAGACTACCTTGGTGAGAATTATGGTTTATGACCATGTAAATATTAATTTTTAATACATTTGACAAAAGGTGGATTTTAAGAAGAAATTGAAGGATATACGTGAAATTCCAGACTTGGCTTTTGACCCTATGCAAAATTCTGGCCTATATCAGAGGTCACTGTCCCAAAACATGGAATTACAAGTCCTTGGAACGCAAAATACCATGAATCCCTGGATATGCAGGGAATGGAGGGACATGGATTATGTGCAGGCAGATGAGAGTTGGGCTTGACATCATTGTTTGACATAAACATTGTGGGCTGAAGAGTCTATTTCTGTGCAGTACTGTTCTATGCTACTTGAATATAAATAGTCTGCTATTTCAATGGTTTTCACTTCAACATTCTTGCATGGAGTTGAGGACTTTATCCTTTCATGTAATTTTTTTCTGCCAAATGTTAAACTTTTCTTTGATGATACGTAAAGTGATGAATATGGTGTAATTTCATTTAGTGAAATGTATTGTCCAATGTTTCTTACAAATAGATTTAATATTTCAGTGAGACAAAGTTCAATGTAAATCATCAACATATTGCACAAATATTCAGTTATTTTTAAATAAAATACATTTTGTATTCAAAACATAAAGTGCTGGAGTAACTCCAGGGCATCAAGCAGCAAGATGGTGTACATTGCAGCCACTGAGTGCTGTAAGTGGAGTAAATGAATGTTTATGGTGTGTCACTGTTGAAACCATGGATATTCTAAGATTTTTTTTTTAATTTATTTCTGTCCATTACATGATCATTTGCCCCTGTGTAGCTCTCCATATGGTAGCTGTTTTGATATTCTATTCACAAATATACTTCTAACTTGCCCTGCTCATCAGTTATGTGATTCTTTCAACTAATTGTAGATGCTGAGGCAATTTGCCTATATATAATCTGTATGTCTAGAATCTTGTCTTGCCACTTGATGTGAAGTATTTTGTGCTGAGCGGTCATGTTGGAGGGGTTACGCTGACTGGCATACTGTCCATGACTTGCAAGCATAGACTGGGGTGAGTACAACAACAGCATGATACATGCTAGGCTTGTTCTTTAGGCTGATTCCTCTTCGTTCACATGCTTTACATCATCTTCCAAAAGCTTTTACCATCCTGTTGATCTTCTTATCAAGTCCACATCACGAGATTAGAAATTGTTCAGCCAGAGCTGAACACACATCTCGGCATCTGCATTCAATGGCTTCTTGTGCTTATCTTGTTGATGACCATCAAGAATATGAGCAAATCTTGAGAGAGTGCTGGCAAGCTATGTGAACTTTTCTACCATGGAAAACCTCTAACCTTTCACAGCAATGTTTGGTTCTGTATATGGGGTGTTTGGCACAGGTTGATGACTTTTATTGTCTTTTCTTTCTTGCAATTGTGAGCCCAATGTTGCCACATGCACTGGCAAATGTGTCCAAGCTTTCCTGTATATCAGCTCTCAGCTTGCAGCTTGCAATGAGTGCAGTCACTGATAAACAAATCCTTCAAGGTGATTTCTCCTACTTGGTTTTGGCTGAGAGTTAAAAAGTGCACTGCCAGTCCTATGTCTATGGATTATTCCATCCTGTTTATTAGGGGAAGCCAAACATCAATGCCATGTTACCAATATAGAAAATTTCCCTTTGTTATTTTGTGAATCACTCAGACTTTAGGAAAAACCGTGGCATCTCCTACATCCATTTAATAAGAAGGTGGAGGGGCGGTTGGGAGAAGTGGGTGTGAACTGGGGTGTTGGGGCTGGCCACAGGAAACAGAGGGAGGAGGAGAATAGAAAAACGTAGAAATAAATGAGGGTAGGGTGTTGCCTAAAACTGGATAATTCCATGTTCATACCATTAGGTTGTAGCCACATTTCTTGATTTGATTTGATTCAATTTATTGTCATTGCACTTTTCAGTGCAATGAAATGGTTTAGCCTGCAGTCATAACATAGAATAAATAACAAACACTCAACACAGTTTAAGTCCCAAAGTCATTGTATCTTCCCTCCTTGCTCTCCCTCTGCGCTGAGGCAATCCAAGCCTCCGATGTTGTGACCCCGCCGGGTGATGGTAGGTAAGTCCCGCGGCTGAATCCGTGCTCCGCAAACGGGCCGGTTCAAACTCCGTGGCCCGGGGCGGTCGAAGCTGCCGTCCTCCAGTCCAGCAGACGCAGCTGTAGTTGCGGGAGCTCCGGAAAACAGAACTCGAGCTCCCGATGTTGTCGTCCACTGGCCCACGGCCGAGGCTCCAAAGTCGGGTCGGAAGTTGGGTCGCACCGCAACCACAGCCCCGAAGTCGGCCAGTCTCGCGTTGGTAAGTCCTGGCTCTGCCTCCGCAGCCTTGAGGTCGGTCGCAGTTGGAGGCCGCCAGCTCCACGATAGGCCTCAGCGCAGACGGACACGGAGACGGGGGGATACGGTAGGAAAGGTCGCATCCCCCCCCCCGAAGAAAGTCAAACATGTTACACCCATCCCCCCACCCCCCCCCCACACATACACAACTAAATAAACCGAAATAAACTGTAAAAACGGGACCAGAGAAAACAAAAAAGACAAACGGACTGCAGGCGAGCCGCAGCTGCAAGGCAGCGCCACCACTTCCGGAATGGTTCTTGTCCAGCTTTCCCCTACTAATCAGCCTGAAGAAGGGTCTCGACACAAAAATTCAGCTGTCCATATCCTCCAGAGATGCAGACTGCACCTATAGAGATATTTCAGCATTTTGTTCTATGCAAGATTCCAGCAATTGCAGTTCACTATGTCTACTTTTTTTGTATGTAATATTTGATTGACCATGATCATTAACTGTACAGTTTTTATTCCTACTTTTGCTTTGGATACGCGGAATAGGTTCCTTCAACACTTCAATAAATCAAACTCAATAGTTTCTACATTGAGCTAAAAGCAGCTCTTCCCTCTTACCTCATTACTCTTGTCATTTTTTATATTGTCTGTTTGGCCTCCATTTATGGGCAGTTTATTTTAATTCCAAATCCTCTTTCATAAGGCATATTCCCTTATTTTTATCTAATCTGAATAAGGATGGATGTGTTGGCCATGTATAAAAGAATAGTTTTGTGGAAAAATAGTAGGTGAATAGAACAGATGTATTTTCTCTGGGAGCTGACATTGAACTGCCGAATGGACTGTTTTGTATGAAATACTGCTTCTGAGGTGTAGTGTTTCTCTCAGGAATGTAATTTATTAGTGAGTAATATGGTATAGTAAAAACAGAAAATGCTGGAAATACTCAGCAGTTAAACATCAACTTGAAATGTTAGCTATTTCTCTTCCCACAGATGTGGTTTGACCCACTGATTATTTTAACTTTTTTTTTTTTTTAATTCCAACATCGACAATTATTTTTATTTTTCAAGTACAAATAAAACACCTGTGCCGATTATAGATGGCTATTCATTCTTACAATAATATGAACGTGCAAGGTGGGAACACAGAAATAAAGAAGAATGCAAAAAGTGGTGAACACTGCCCAGTCCATCACAGGTACTGACCTCTCCACCAGCAAAGGGATCTACAGGAGTCGCTGCGTCAAAAAGGCGGCCAGCATCATCAGAGGCCCTAACCATGCTCTCATTTCATTCCTGCCATTGGCAGAATGTATGGGAGCCTGAAATCTGTAATGTCTGGGTTCAGCTTCTTCCCAACAACCATCAAACTATTAAACACTACAATCTCCAAATCAGCTCTGAACTACAAAGATGCATGAGTATTGTTTTTGTCTTTGCACGATTATTGTTTGTTTGTTATACTGAACAACTTTTTATGTTTATTATGGTGTTTGCAGAGTACAATATTTACATATTTGTTGTGCTGCTGCAAATAAAACAGTAGGAAGTGAGGGGATGAATACAACACTGCCCTCATTAATGGTGTTGTTGTAAAGATTGTTGAAGGCTTCAAGTTCCCAACCATCCATATTACCTGCAACCTAACCAGGTGTCTTCACAAATAAAGCACATCGGAATATTAATGTCTTGCCTGTCTGAGAAGATTCAGCATGCCCGTGAGGATTCGTGCTTCTACAAATGCACTATAGAAAGTATTCTGCAATGGATGAGACTCGGCCTGATATGGCAACTGCTCTGCTCTTTACTGAACCTGGGGAACACAACCCAAACCACTACAGGCTCATCACTTCCTTCTATCCAGTCCTTCATGCTTATGTTGCGTCAGTAAAGCTGGAGGTATTGTCAAGAATGCCTGCCACCCTCGCCTTAACCCTTCTCTCTTGGCTACTTTCTGGGAGAAAATATAAGAGGTTGAAAGCTCAGACATGCAGATTTAAAACGGCTCTTCGTCACTGTTATCAGACTCCTGAACCAATCACATTTTTCACACCAGCTTCCTGGAGGTGCTACCACGTACTCTGACTATATTCAGTTATTCCACTTTAATAATATTGACCAGATTTTGCATTACAATTCAATGCATTACAAACCATTCTGCTGATTTGCATTTATTGTCATTGTTGTCATCACAGTATGAATACTGTTTGTGCGATTCATGTGAACAAGAAATTACATTGCACTCTGGTGTACGTGCCAATAAACTAGTTCTCTAGTTGAGAGGAATTGCAACACAGTCCAAATAAAGTGGTTTGGAGAATGGTGGAGTTTGTGAGAGAGTGAAGCTACTTGATCAGCTAGTTACAACTGTGTTATCCATGTCTACTTGGCTGCATTGTTTGTTTTAGGGAGATGGAGCTCATGAAGTAAGCAGGTGAGTGAGTGAGTGACAAAGCACAATGAACAATCTATTTATAGGGCAAGTACCAACGAAAACACTTGTTTTAATGCTCAGTCTGAGGAAGAGACCGGTTACTAAATGTCGCCTGACCATTCCCTGTACAGATGCTGCCCTCTGAGTTCCTTCTTTCACTTTGGGTTTTTTTTGCTCAAGATGCGATTGTCTGCAGTTCCTTGCGTCTCAGCTTTAAATACTATTTTAACTTGTCACTTTCATTCCTCCCGGCAACAATTTCACTGTTTGGCACTAATTGCAAGTGAAAACTTCGGCCAAGAGTAATTAGAATTGCAAGAGTAAATGAATGTGCGGCATCATCTTCTCCTGGAGAGAAGCTGTGGGGCTGTGCCCGCGCTTTGCGCGCTCCCTGCTCGGTTAGACGCCATCTGCACGTCCCGACGCAGAGGCGGGAGGGGTGGGGGTCGTTCCTTGTAAGAAGTGCTGAAAATACAAGTTTTTGAACGTGTGGCCGCTTCGGTTTATTCGGTTGTCAAATTATTGGATTATTTAGCCCAGCTCCAAGGTATGGTTGGGTGAAGTTGCAGGGCAATGGAGGAAGGGCCCGCAGGTCGGGTGCAGGGCCTCTCAATGTGTTGTTTGTAGGGGAGCTGCGGGTACAGCAGAGCAAATGTGTAGGAAGGAACTGCAGATGGTGGTTTACACCGAAGATAGACACAAAATGTTGGCGTTATTCAGCGGGGACAGGCAGCATTTCTGGGGAAAAGGAAGTGTGGACGTTTGGGGTCGAGACCCTTCTTCAGACTGAGTCGGGGAAGAGGTAGTCTAGAGATATGGAAGCGTAAGGCAGTAAATGTCCCGGGTTTTTATACCTGGACGCTTGCCTGATTAATTAAGGCCATAAAATGTGTTTGGCCCACTGTCACTTCCGTGTTTTGCTTTGCCCTGGCCCCAACCATATTAGGATCGCAGTATCCTGTATAAATGTTATTCCCAAAATACGCGTTTGCTAAATAAGGACTGGGAGACGTCGTAAGCATTTAATGCTTGAAAACAAGTCTGCTTTGGGTGATCAAAAGCTTTAGTTCTACTCTGAAAGTGTAATGAAAGCAAAAGGGGCATATTGGTGGGCGGAATCTATGTTGCAACCCTCGGCGAAATGTTTCTAAATTCATCGCAGCTGCGCGTTTTTTGGCAGTTATTTTCCTCATTTTAAACTGACTGAGAAGGGCAAATGAATAATTTGTTGTGTGCTAACTCGGAACACTTTATATTTCAGTGGAAGCAATTTTGTTCAAGCATTCCTGGCCTGAAGTGTCAGTTAAAAAAATGTAAACGCAGCTTTCTCTGATATTTTATAAATAGATAAATGTCCTCGGACTATTTTTGTAAAAAAACAAGTGTGGTAAATCAAAGAAAGTAATAAGTTGAACGTACATATTCCTAAACAGAGATTTGTTTTAAGAAGGCCTTCAAGGGGAAATAACATAGGCTCGTGTTTTTAAAAATGGAAGCATGTATCTGCGGATACAGCTGGAATGGAGAGTTTGGAATGTAATACTGGGAGAGGTTACGGATGTAGGGCGGAGAGGATGCAAAGTCGGACGGTGTGTAATAGAATGTAATAGCTGAATTTTGAATGAAATTGTTGAGTAAGGATTAGAATGGTTGAGGCAGTAGAGTAGAGACAATTTTATCCAGGCATTTTAATAGGGAAATGGTGAATTTGGGAGGTCATAAAAGATGCTAAAACTGCTGTGATTGAGATTCCGAGAATAGATGAAACATTCTATTAGTTAAAAATCAAACATACAATCCGGTTTAGCTTGATGGTGTTCTGAGAGCTTGCAGATAATTTCGGATAGTAATAAAACTCATAATTCAATTGTTTAGCTTGATTCTGAGCAAGTGTTTAGAGTCATGCTCTTCAGCCCAACTCAATCATGTCGACCGTGGTCTGAGCTAGTCTCGTTTACCCGGGTTTGATCCATATCCCTCCAACATTTAGCCGTCCCAAGTCTTTTAAATGTTGTTGTACCTGCCTCAATTACTGGCAGCTTGTTTGTTAATACAGATATTGTAGTGAAGGTGTAGAAGGCCAGATTTAAGTATAGGGAGGTTGCACGGCAGTCGGGTCACGACCCATGACCCGTACTGTCGCTACGCTACGCCAAGTGGAGTACACGCAATGAACTGCAGGTAAGCACTGACCATTGTTTCCAGTGTAGCGGGCCCGTTAAAACACGCCGAAATGGTCAATTTTTGCACTGTAAATAATTACGGAAATCGGGATAAGCGTGAGACATTTATCCTACTTCAGAATTCCAAAAGTGAGGAGAAATTACGGTAGATAGAAGCGAGAACTGAAGGGACAACAACAGCCAAAGTGCTTGGCGAACATTGGTCGTTTGCTCACTGCATTTCATCAACAGTAAGGCATTATTTGTGTTTTTTCTTGATTCCTTTGGCATCTAAAAAGTTTCAGAGTGATAAATCTGGATGTAAAATTTTTTAATCGCCCATGGTTCTGAAGTGGGTTTTTACGTACAAAATGAAAACGCCTCCGAAGCAAAATTTATCGTTAAAGAAATCGCAAAATATACGTTGGTTTTGAATTACATTTTACTCGGATGCAAGCCAAGGAATGGCATAATTGTTAGCTGTTAATTGGACATAATCAACCTCAGCAAATTGACAATATCCTATTGAAAGGGAGTGGGTGTTTAAGCTGTCAGGACATTTTATTATTTGCCAAAATATACATCTCAATAGCATAATGATAGAAGACTTACTTTTCCATATACCACTTGTAAGTCTGGAGATTTTTTTAATGATAAATTTAGCTTCAGAAGCGTTTTCTTTTTGCATGTAAAAACCCACTTCAGAACCATGGGCGATTTAAAACATTTTACAGCCAGATTTATCACTTCTGAGACTTTTTAGATGCCAATCAAGAAAAAACACAAATAATGCCTTACTGTTGATGAAATGCAGTGAGCAAACGCGATAGTTCCCAATATTTTCCAATTTGATATCTGCACGGCCAATGTTCGCCAAGCATTGTTGTCCCTTCAGCTCTCGCTTCTCTTTACCTTCATTTCGCTTCACTTTTGGAATTCTGAAGTTGGGTACATGTCTCTCACGCTTACCCCGACTTCCACAATTTTTTTACAGCGGAAAAATTCACCTTTTCGGCGGTTTTTGACAGGTAGGAAAGTACGCGTTTCGTGTATTAACAACATATACCGGAAGCTGCGATGTCCTCCAGATGGATTGATTGGCTCCTTGCGTCAAGCCCTATGACCCGGTGACCTTACGTGCAACCCCCCTATACAATGCTATGCAGAGCATTGACAGTAGATAGTAGGAATCTTTTTCCTGTAAAAGGTGTAAAAAAAAAAACAACCCAGAAGACCTAGTTTAAAGTAGAGATTTAGAGGAGATTTTAGATTTTTTTTCACTTGGAGGTTGCTTGAAATCCGGAATGTGTTGCCTGGGGAAATGGGAACAGGTACTGTACTGTCACAACTGTCTTTAGAACAACTGTTGATAAATAAGATGGTACAAACACTTGGGTTCCTATTTAATCTATCTATCTATCTTCTATCTATATTTAAAACTCTGTGGCTGGTTGTGTGTTTCTGCCTGGCTGTCTTGTGGGTGCCACATTCGGCCTTTGATACCATGCTACGCCAGCACTCCGTCATCAAACTCCGTCATTTTTTCCATGTCGCTAGCGCATTCATTTAAAATCCGATTTTGCACTCCTCAAAACATTTCTTCTTTTTATATCCATTTTTTAATAAAATCATACCCCCCCCCACCCACTCATTATGTCGCCTCCTGCTGGCCAGCGACCATAACAGCTGCTGGCGCCTGCAGATCGGGAGGTCACAGCCAGTCACTGGCTTGAACACGGGGCATTACTCCCTCTGGGAAACCTGAAATTCCTCCGTTGATCACAGGCCCCATCCGACCCGCCTGCTCACCGAGTTCAGGTCCGCCCTCTACCTCTCCCCCACCTCTCTCTCTCTCTCTCTCTCTCTCTCACCCTCGCTCACTCCCTCTCCCTCCATCTCCCTCACTCTCCCTCCTCTCTTTCTCCCCTCCCTCTCTCCTCCCTCTCTCCCCCTCTCTCCCCCCCCCCTCCCCCCCCCTCCCCCCTCTCCCCCCCCCTCCTCCCTCCCCCCCCTCCCCCTCCCCCTCCCCCCCCCCTCCTCCCCCCCCCCCCCCCCCCCTTCTTCCCTCCCTCTCTAGACGCGCCTGCGAGTTGGGGGCTATGCGTCAGTAGATAGGGCGATTATGGGGTAAAAGGAGCAAATTAATAATATTAATATATCAAAGGGCGTAGTTACGTTTGTGCGGGGGGTTAGTTAGTGTGTGTGTGTGTGGGTGGTTAATGTTAATGTGTGTGATGCCCAATGCCCCCCCCCCCCCCCCCCCCCAACTGCACGTTGGTGGAACAGACCCAACGGGTCTGCACTTGGTCTAGTATCACCTTAAATCTATGTCGTTAGGTTCTTAATTCCTCGACTCTGGGTAAAGGACTGCATTTACCCTTTCAATTCCACTCATGATCTTTTACACCTCTATAAGATTAGCTCTCATCCTCCTGCACTTCAAGGAATAAAGTTTAGCTTGCTCAATTTCTCCCTGTAGCTCAGGCCCCTGAGTCCTGGCAACATCCTCAATTCTTCTCTGCACCCTTTCCAGGTTAACAACATCTTTCCTATAAAAGGGTGGCCCAAAACTGAACACAATGCTTGAAATGTGGCCTCACCAATGTGTGAATCAAACTATGAGGTAGAGTCAGCATTGTCAACAATGTTAAGATTACCAATGATTCTTGGAGGTTTAATGCATTACTTATGGTGTCCAACTACCATATACAGTCAGACTTTATTTTTCCATCAGCTATATCTTAAAACTGATTTTTTTTAAATTTAAAATAACATTTTTTTCCTCTCCTTGCTTTCTTACCAAGGTGAGATTTTTAAAGTTTTAGATTTCTCGACATCTCTTATTTTGATTATGGGACTATATTATAACAGTGGAAACCTGTATCCTTATAAGCAATAAATTCTGTGGTATATCTTTGGATGCATCGACTAGTGAATAACTGATTTTGGTAGTGAGTGAACATATACTGAGTTTGACCCTGCAGAGGAACACACTACTATTTTAGTATAACTTCTATTGCTGTAATAAAGCTATTAAAAATAATTAAATTCCAATGCCACGTGGCTCAGATGACAATAGTTTGAAGACACAGTGCTATGCTTTTTTTATTTTTCAATTCTGAAACCAAACTGAGAATGGAATTGTAGCTTAACTACAAGGCATGTTTAAAATGAATATTAAACACAAATGGTTTTGTTTTGATAGGTTTTATTAAGAACGATGACACTGCAATGGACTGTCGTTGCGTCTTTCTTGTACGCAGAAATAGGTTTAATTTTACTTCTATGTTTACCATTCATCTCGCCTCGAAGGTATGTTTAAAATTGGCTAATTTATCTTGAGATTTATTTTCAGGTTCAGAATCATGCTTGGGATCCATGAAAATATACAAACCTGTCTAAACTACAATGGGGAGGATGTTCATAAATTATAGGAGCAGAATTAGGTCATACGGCCTATCAAGTCTATTCTGCCATGCAATCATGGCTGATCCGTCTTTCCCTCTCAACCCCATTCTCCTGCCTTCTCATAGCCCCTCACATTTTGTTTGGATACAGTGAGATGAACCCTATGTGGTTATGTATACACTGATTAAATATATCTCTATGGCACCATCGCAATTCCACAGAAATCTCCTCCAGCTAAATATTGGTGAAATAAATACTGTGTTGTCAGTCTCCTCCAACATTATCCCAAGTAATTGGCTTCATGCAGCTCCCTGTCAGATGTCAGAAGCTGAACCAGAACATTTCTAATCTAGCTATTCTACTTGCAGTGAAGATGAGCTTCACATTAAGCTCATGTTTATTGTCATTGTTATATGCACAAGAATGGCGAAGCACGGGTTCAATGAAAAATCTTACTTGCAGCAACAGCACAGGCACATAGACTCAGCCTAACACACAAAAGCAAGTTGTATATAAAATCACACAATTACACAAATAAGACTGCTAGTGTGGAAAATTTGATTTTAAAATTCTCTGCGAATAGTTTTCTCTCCTCAACCCATCATGGTAATCTTAACTCCACAGTCCTCACATTCTCTGTGGAGCTCATGCAAGTTCATGCTTGATCTCTTTTAGCCTCTTGCACATGTATGATTTTAACCCTGCTATGTTTGCCAAGTTTAAAATTGCACAATCCCTATACTTCGGACCATCTTCTATAAACTTCTCTGCATGATTCTGTGATACTCTTTCCACCTCCCTCTCCGTATCCTTGACCTATCTGAATACTTCATTACCTTTTTTAAGTTTCAATGTTAAATATTATTCAGTATTGCACTTTTGAAGCAACTTGGTACATTTCTAGATAAATAAATGATTCATCAAATCTACTAAAAGAAATGCTAAAGAGTTTAAGAAAGAACTGCAGATGCTGGAAAAATCAAAGGTAGACAAAAATGCTGGAGAAACTCAGCGGATGAGGCTGCATCTATGGAGCGAAGGAATAGGCGACGTTTCGGGTCGAGACCCTTCTTCAGACTGATGTGGGGGGGGGAAGAAAGGAAGAGGCAGAGATAGTAGACTGGGAGAGCTGGGAAGAAGAGGGGAAAGAGGGAGAAAGCAAGGACTACCTGAAATTGGAGAAGTCAATGTTCATATAGCTGGGGTCTAAATACCCAAGCAAAATATGAGGTGCTGCTCCTCCAATTTGCAGTGGGACTCACTCTGGCCATGGAGGAGGCCCTGGACCTTAAAATAAATGCTATGTAATTTTAATCTACAAAAAAAAAACTCTAAATAATCTTAAAATATGGTGCATTTCAGCATGACATTTTTTTTCAATGGTAACTCATCAACTCTATCAATTGACAATTATTGGAATGTGGAGCTTGTCACGACATGGCATGGTCACTGTAACTATATGGATGTCTCAAAGATGATTCGGTCAAACTCAAAAGGGCATAGCCAGTGGCCTTTTGTAGAATGATCTTTTCCCAATTCTGTAGATTCACAACAACAATATAATATTTTAATATATATTTTTTGTATTTTGTGTTTCAGATGGTTAAAAGTTTTTACCTTTCGTTTGTGGGAGAAAATTGCTTCCTTTTGGAATAGAGCTTTCCTAACAATTATTGTAGTCTTGGTTATCTTGTTCTTTGGTAAGTGGGGCATTTTCGAGAGGGATGCTTTTCTTCAAGAACATGATTATTATAATACTGTTACCATATTGAGTGAATTTTGTGCATTTTTTAAACCACAGCCAAAACTGACCAATGAACATGTGTAAAACACAACCTGTTTATTACCCAGGGACAACCTGTGTATAATATTTCTGGAAAATGTTTTTTTTTGTATATTTTATTAACAATTCCTTTGTGTTCGCAGTTCAAATTTGAATGTTTTTATTACATTTATATTGTAGTTATTGAATGTCTAGTTGGTTGTCATTTAGTCTTTGTAGACATTTAGATATGTCTTTGCCCATGTGATTGGAGGTTGTGTGGCCAGAAAAATGATCCAGACAATCAGTTTTTTAAATTATTTGAAACTTCCAATATGAAATAAAAAATGTTGTCGGGTCCAACTGCTTTCCACGGGTTGACCTTAGACAGGATTCTCCGTGTGTCCATTGAGTCTATGGTCAGGACTGGCTGGTCGGTTTGTAAGCAGGGGCTGGCTCTCCCCTTGGGTGTGGTGTTAGCTGCATCAAAACGTGCAAAGAAATTGTTCAGTTTATCTGGAAGAGAAGTGTTGGTGTCAGTTACCTGCTGCCTTGCCTTGTTCCCCGTCAGTGTTTGGATTCCTTTCCACAGCTTCCTGGTGTCTCCTGTGTCACAGAGGTGTCCCTGGATTTTCTCTGCCAGCGTTACAGACGTTCGGGCCGCGGATATGGACACGGAGAGGAGGTGGTCCCCTGTGACGGGTCGAGTGGAGATGGGAGAGAGGGATGGAGGAGAGGGGAGGAGGTGAGAGGAGGAGAATTGGGGGGGGGGGGGGGGGGGGGGGGGGGTGGAGGAGAGCTGGGCGAGTGAGTGGGCTGGGGAAAGCTGGAAACCTGCGGCAGAGTGAGTGGGCGGGGAGGGGAGGGGCGTGGCTTCACAAGCTTCACCAACAGCGAGGAGAACGTGAGCGACGCTGACCTCGCGATGTGCAGAACAAAGATCCTATAGCGGAGCGGAGCTGGGATCTTTGCTGCAGAAGTTTCTCGATCTTTGTGCGCCTTTTGAAGAATGGGGGGGGGGTGCGTGGAGTAACGTACCTCATGGAAAACTGCGCATGCGCGTTGACAGCAGCTTCATTAATCCACAGTGGGGGGGGGGGGGGGGGGGCAGGGGGGCCTCGTTTAGTGGGCATGTGGGCATTGTGACGTCAGCAGCTGGCAAGCGGCATTTATTTTTGACAAATTGAATATTGTGAACAACTTTATTCAAAATCTGGGGAAATAATTGACCAAATTTAGAGAGGAGTGGATTTCTGAAATCATAAGTTAAATCCCTACCGAAATATCTAAATACCGAAAATCTCTGCATTTTTGCGTCTGGTTTTCGAGGAGATAGGTTTCAAAGGCAAAATGACACACAGCCCCACACACAGCCCCACACACAGCCCCACACACACACACACACACACACACACACCCCCTCTGCAACTGATGGAGTAGATGGCTGATAGCTGGTGGCGATGTTAACCAATGCTCAAGGTTATAAGTTGAGGACAAAGGTTGAAATGATTGAATCTAATAAAGATGGAAGGTCAGAGGTGAATGCAAACTAGAGGGAGGTATGGTCGGTAGAATTGCAGGTTGAAAGTTTCATCATACTCTTGCACATTCTTTGTGTTGTTTTGCCAACACGGCTATACATGACAGTCTTTATCTTTTGATTTGTTTTTTGGAATGTTTCAACACATAATTCAGCGCTGTCTTGGTTTTCAACAAAATCCTAAACCACCTTCATCTTGTTACTTGCCTTTTATTTTAAACAGCTTCTTACCTCCTAGCTGCTTATGTGGCTTACCTTAGCTTGGCTATTTAATTTGTATTCCAAAAAATAGGGGACTATTAACAAAATGATCAAGATTATTATGGCATGTTAGTTTTGTAATATGGTGCTGTAAAATCACATTGGAAGGATATGTTTTATTAATTTGAATTGCATCATGCCTATTTTGACTTTAGCTGTCCTAGGTCATTTTTTTCTTGCCTAATCTGATGACTACTTGCAGTACAACTTCTTATCAAGGGTAAAGCTAAGAGAAAATATTTTATTCGGTTTATTATTTTAGATTTTTAGTTTAGTTGAGTTTAGCGATACAGCGCGGATACAGGCCTTTCGACCCACCGAGTCCACGTTGACCAGTGATTCTCATACACCAGCACTATTCTAAACACTAGGGACAATTTTTACCAAAGCCAATTAACCATCAAAACTGCATGTCTTTGGAGTGTGGGAGGAAACGGGACCACCCACACAAAAACCATACAAACTACCTACAGGCAGCACTGGGCTTCTATGGGGATATCATTCATGAGAGAAGTTTGATTCTAGAAACATTTTTTGGGTAGGTGGTTGAACATTTGATAGAGTGGATGTGGAGAGGATATTTCCGCTAGTGGAAGAGTCTAGGACCAACGACCATAACCTCAGAATAAAATGACGTACCTTTAAAAAGGAGATAAGGAGGAATTTCTTTAGTCATAGAATGGGGATTCTGTGTAATTCAAAGCCGCAGATAGCTGTGGAGGCCAAGTCAATGGATATTTCTAAGATAGAGATTGATAGGATCTTGATTAGTAAGGGTGTCGAGGGTTTTGGGGAGAAGGCAGGAGAATGGGGTTGTGAGGGAAAGATAGATCAGTCATGATTGAATGGCGGAGTAGACTTGATGGTCTGAATGGCGTACTTCTGCTCCTACAACTTATGATCTTCAATACATTTTTCTAACTGTTTTATTACTAACCTTATGTGGTTATAAATATGTAATAATCTCATAATTGTGTAATAATCTGTCTGCTTGTAGATGCCATTAGGGAGGTGAGAAAATACTCAGCCAGTCATGGAATTGGAAAAGACGAAAAACTGCTTCCAAATATGTACGATCATTTTAACATGAAACTTTTCCGGGCACAAAGGAATCTTTATATATCTGGATTTTCATTGTTCCTCTGGCTGTAAGTACACATAGCAAATAAAATTAGCATTTTTTGAAATTATTGCTGAAGTGGCAAGAATATGGAGTGTGCTGTCAGATGATGATTTAGGCAAATGATGCATTTAAGAGAAAGTTAGACAATTACATGGTTGGCACATAAGTACCTGATCTGATGAAGAGTCATCGATCTGAAACATTAACTCTGCTTCTCTGTCCACAGCTGCTGTCTGTCCTGAGTTGCTGTGCATCCTCGGTATTCTGTTTTTATTTCAGATTTCCAACATCTGCAGCTTTTTTCCTTTTCGACCAGGAATAACCCGTTGGGCTATATAGCCGGTATCTATGCTGTAATATCTATGTAACATGTGATTGTTACTCTGGTGCGTAAAATAATTATGTGAAAACCCAAAATTAAAGAATCACGCCAAAACCAATAATTGGGCCTGTGCAGAATGCTCCAAGTTGAGACGGTGTACAAAAATATCCTGAATTACAACTCAGCAATTAAGTCAAGAGTGTTTAATAGTCAAGAGAACAGAACAATGATATTTCACATTAAACAGCTTAACATGGCATTAAATGTAATACACACAGATAAAAAAAAAAATGTAAACAATAACTTTAACCTATTTCAATAAAGTGTTGAGAAAAATGTGGCTTGTTATAAAGACTGCTTTAAATTGCAATAGTCAACTGTATTTCATGGCAGGTTAGAAAGTGCTGCCGTTCTCCAAGGCTCTTAATTTCTAGGTAAGTATGTCATTGAATAATATACTAAAACTTGCATTTAAACTTTTAACAATAAATCTAAGCCATTTGAATTTACACAATGTGAATTAAACACACTTAATATCTGATAAGGACCCTGATATTTAAAGTATTTGCTTTGGCTCAGTAGTCACACTGCAAACACTCCAGCACCTAATTAGGCTCTTATACAGTTTCGGAAATGATAAATTCTCATAAACCAGATCCAATTGCAATAACATAAAGTGCGAGAGGAACTTAGCTGGTTAGGCATATGACATTTAGGGTCAGGACCCTTCAGTGGGTCCCGACTTGAAATGTCGCTTGTCCATTCCCTCCACAGATGCTATGTGACCCGCTGAGTTCCTCCAGCACTTTGTGCTTTGCTCAAAATTCCAGCATCCTGCAGTTTCTTGTATCCAATTGTAATAACATGGTCAATGCAATTTTTACTTAATTCTATGTTCTATGAAAATGTTCCTATAATTATGTCCTTTTTGTGAAATTTTCTTTGCAGTGTTCTTCGTCGAATGATCACCCTTGTCTCAGAACTAGCAATTGCAATGGGAGAAAATCAGGCGCTTAAAGTTCAAACAGAAAATGCAAACGAGGCAGCCAAAAGGTATCTGGAGGAAAATGAAGGTCTAAGAAAGGTAACACAAGGATGGGACAAAAATAAAGTTTTGCAAATGCTCAAATTCTGTGATATAAAAACAGTCATGCAAATAATCAGCACTTGGAGAGATACTTGATGATAAGTGCTGTGGATTCCTAAGATCCGCAGCATAAGTAGTCAACTCATTTCAGTTTTTTTGTCCCATTAAATTCATTTATACCGAAACTTAATTTTTAGTTCTCTCTTTGAGTAATATCCCCCCATCTATACCTACGGTACTTGTATTGCCACTTCAGAATTTCTAAGCCACAAACCAGCATTTTTAGTTGAGTGATGCAGGTCTGAACTTTTGCTAAAATGTGCAGTTTTTTTCCAACTTTCATTTCATTCATCTGAAACTTATCCAAAGTGCAGTTTTTACTTTTAAATGATGTAGTGACTTTAAAAGTGATGCATGAACATTGAAAATCTTTAAGCATAACTTTAATTGTATGATACCAATTTTTTTCAGTGTTACCAAATTGAAAATTGATTTTGTTATATTTCCAGAGGGAGGATCATTTGATGATCATTTCTGGGTTTTGTATTCAACCATGTAGGATTAGATATGATCTATCTTTGTACCTCTGGAGTAGTTGGGGCTCCCAGGATGAAGTTTCCCATGCATCTTGCCTTCTGAGCATATTGGAACCTTTAATGGGCACCTTCATACCTCAAGCCTCCCACAGAGCATAGACTACAATCGGAGGAATGATGTTCCAAATCCTCTCATGATTCGTATGACTTTGGTTGAATCTGAAGTGTTTATTTCAGTGATTTTCTTTTTAAAGAACCTGCAGCAGACACAAGAAATCTAATGCAAACTTTTGTTATTTGCACTACTTCTCACTAAAGTCTTCATAATTTGTTTTATTATTAGGCTAGTAATAGACATAAAGATGATGGAAATAAGAAATTGGAAGAGGAACGCGAACAAATGATTAAGGAAGTTGCCCAACTGAAGACTGAATTGAAGAAAACCACGGAAGGTAGTACCTGAAGATTTTTTTGTTGTTAAATTTGTGCATAAGGCTTTCAAATGTTTCCACTTCAACAATTTACATGTATGTAGAAACTTCAACATGGTTGAGGGTGTTTCATAGAAGTGAAACCAAAAAGATATGAAACAGAAGCAGATAAATGAGTCACATTGCTGAAGATGAATTGAAGGAGCATTTACCATAAGGAACCATTTGTGGAAGGAATTCTACAGCTTGAAGATTTAGCAGTTGAATATATAACTGCTAATAGTGTGAAAAGCTCGACAGTCAGTTCTGGAGGTCACAAAGCAGTTAATAATATGCAACTTTGTGATATCTAGAGAACTGTGTTTTGAATAAAAATGGTGTGAGCAATATGGTTTTGCTTTACAGAAATTGCCAGCAGGTAGAATGGAAGTGATGAATGTTTTTGGAATGGGTAATTGGCAATGTTGCAGTCATTATGATTTGGAGTTGAAGGAGGTTTCTGCTCATTCATTGTTGGGTGTTGGAAAATAGTCTTGAGAATATCAATTATGTTCAGAGGTGGTGGGGTGATGGAGAATCTCAGCGGCATATGTGAAATTAATTGTTTTTTATAACGCATTACTTTGATGTAATGACCCTTTTCACATATAGCAGATAGCTATAAACTGATTTGCCAGCCCCACATTGAGCATCTATGCTTCACTGTGGATCATCAGCAGATGCAGAAAAATATCCCTGGCTCTGCCTCCAATATGAAGCTAGGATATCTGGTTCAATGAGGAGTGCTCTACTCTCTCGATTATCTCTCAATCAACAGCCAAGAAGTGCTTTGACACCTCCTGAACTGAATATTCCATGACATCTAGCTTTCCACATTACATATAAAATTATATAGCTCACATCAACCCCTATTCGCCAATCATCTTCATGTTCACTGATCTATAAAATTTACCATTTAAGCAATGGTTAACTTATTTCTGAATCCCTTTGTGTTCCATACCTTTGTGAATGATTCCAGTCCAAAGTCTGACGAGATATATGTAGTCCTACAATTCTGATCCCTGAGCAAAGAAGTGGAAACTGCCATTGATAGTGCTTTCTAATACCACTTTCTTATCAAGAATCTACTTATTGATGCCTAGTTTTGCAAGGACTATGTCATTCCAGACTACATCATGGCTTTGATCCACATAGAAACCAAACAATGAATTATGTGAAAATGACCACCCTTGACATCAAGGTAGCATTTGATGATCAAGGAGCCCTAGTAAAACTGAAGTCAATGACACCAATGACAATCACTTCTGTGATACACATGTCACCGAAACAAAGATGGCTGTGGATTTTAGATGTCACTTCAGGAGTTCTGAAGGCAGTATCCAGTGCCAATATCTTAGGCTGCTTTATCAATGACTTTCCGTCATAAGGTCAGAAGTGGAAATGTTTGTTGACAATTATACAATTTTCCATTCTGTTTGTAACACTTCAGCAAACGAAGCAGAGCATGCTTACACGCAACATGACCTGTATGACAATCAGGTATGTGCAGATTAGTGTCGGATAACATTCATTCGACAAAAGTAGTAGGCAACATCCATTTCCACCAACAGAGAGTCCAGGCCAATACTCTTGTCATTCACAGTATTATGTGGCAGCTATTCGAGCTGCTGTCGCTCGGGGTCAGAGATCTGGTTTCAATCTTGACTTGAGTGCATGTTCTCCCTGTGACCATGTGAGTTTCCTCCAGATGCTCTGGTTTCCTCCCACATTTCAAAGATGTGTGGGTTAGTAAGTAAATTGGTCACAAAATTTCCCTTAGTAAGTAGATAAGTGTTAGAATCTGGGAAGAGTCAATGATGGGAAGTCTTTTTTTTTAAAAAATATGATCAATACAATGGGCACCCGAGTGCATGAACTTGGCGAAGTGGCCTGTTTCTGTGCTGCGTCTCTCTAAATCCAAATCAAAATCTAAGCACATGGGTAAAATTATGATGAGAAAATGCTCTGCTGTTATGCATATATTTACATCGAACTAGAAAACTTAATTCATTTTTTGAACTTCTCTCAACTATTGACCAATCCATCCTTCAGAATAGTGGAGAATTTTGATATCTATTCTATATCCCCTTCCTGACAGGTACAATTTTGTAGTACTCGATTTTATTAGGAAAAGCAGGTTCCTGTTGGTTTGATGCCTACTTACAAGAGACAGGTAACCTAATTCCAAAGGAATAATTAAGGCGTTCCTGGGGTTGGTGAGAAAAATCTTATTATATAGTTTGTTTTCAATCCAAGATTTGTTTAATTTGAATGTCTGTCTCTGGATTCAACGTTTTCTTTGATTAATATCCCTTCTCCTGTGGCACTGAAACCACTTAAGAGTCTTTGTAGTTCCAGTTGCGGCCAGTTAACTTAATACAAGCTTGGATAAAAGTTAAACCTTCTTGTTCGTGTTGCTTATACTGAATAAGCCCAGTGTGCCTTTATTCAAGAACTCTTGTTACACTTTTGTGGATTTTAACATCTGGCAATTGTTCAGCTGCTGCGCCTTGAGGAATTGTAAATATGTGTTGGTGCTCATCAGCAAATTGTAGTGAGAACATGATTAAAATATTGAGTTTAACATATTTTGAAGTTAGCACAGATTTCTCATACAATCTTCCACCTGTCAAATTTTCAGATATGAAACTTCGATTTGTGGTCAAAATGTAATAACAAGGGAAAAATGCAATTGTAAAGGCTGCAATTTAACTTCAAAGTGGCTTAGTGGAAAAGTGCAGGATAAACTCATTTTAATTTGTGAAGAAAATATTAATCAAGGTTTTGAATTGGCCTCAGACATTTGTTTAGGGATCAACAATTCAAGAAATTAGTAGTTGCTACCTGTTTGGAGGTGGGGAGGAACTATTATGAGCTACATATGATCTTGTTTTTGTTGCGTAGATTCAAGTTATTTTCTCAAATGACACGATAATCATCAACGCAACATTTTATCCTTCAGAAGGTCAAATATCTTCAATTATTTATTTTTCATTAGTAAGCACTCTTACGGCAGACCATTTTTACTTGAGCAATTTTGAATTAGATCATAAAGCTTTGTAAAGTATTCTGCAATGTTGGTTTTGGAGTCATGTATGAAACAAAGATTTCTTTTTAGAATTTGGGAATGCTGCATAATTGGATAGTATCTTTATGACTAACTCTTTTGTTTGAAATAATGGATTTTACAGTGAGCGGTGAAAGACAAAAATGTTCCCATAGTTATGTGGAATTAGTTGCTGTCTGTCACTGTTGGCACCAAGCAACCAATCAAATTGAATAATTATCTTGCAGTTAACCAAGAAGTGAAAAAAAACTCATTTTGTAAAATTAGTATTTTTAAAGATGTGGTGTGAGATGGCATGGGATGAAAATGGCTCCATTGTAATCATGTGTTGTCTTTCCGTTGACTGAAACAAAAAGCTTTTCACTGGAAGATAAAATACAATGTAAAATTATGAAACCATAGACATTTTAATCCTCGGGAATTGGCAATCCACCAATTGATTGTTTTACAGCATCAATAAATATGGTTAAGATTTCAAAACCCAGTCATATCTTAGCGAGCCAGGCTACATCCCTGCAGGGAATGGACAGGTAACATTTTGGATCGGGACCCTTCTTCAGACTTTTGGGGGGGGGGGGGGGGGGGGCACGGGATGCTGGAAAAGGGAGGTGGGGCAGATAAAGGCCTGGTAAGTGAATTGTGAATATAGGTGAAGGGGAGGGTGTTGGACCTATCAATCCCCCCCTCTTTATGCCAATAATCACATTATCCAATTTCAATTAATAACAACCCCCCTTCCAAATCCTGATACATACACATTTCTCCCACCCCTTGGTCATCCTGCTCATTTTCCCTCCTTTGTACATTCATATCCCATCCCCAAGTTCCATTTCCCTCATATCCCCTTTTTCAAAGGCATTTGGGCAGTGGTTCTTAATCTTTTTGGCCCCACGGCCCCATCACACATTCTTGGTCAGTACCGTGACCCCCGAAACAAAAATTGGGGGAAGAAAATCCCAATTTATTAAAGCATGTCTGCCAATGCTCAGTCAATGGGATAGCTGAAATTGCTTTGCTGCCATCAGCAAATGAAAACCAGGACGAATGGTCGACACGCAGCACCTCATGTCAGCGTCGATCACAAGCCTATTGTGTACCTTCGTTTTCAGTTACCATGGTTGGGAATCCAGCCTCACATCGATAGGTTGAGGGGGACTAGACCAATAGGGTCAGGGGCTTCTTCGAAAGAACAGGACAGTCCTTCACTTTCAGCCAAAACGTGGCGAGCTCTTGTTCCATGAAGTCACTCTTGAGCTGCGCATCTTCACGAATTCGGTAAAATTCAACCTTCGCAGTCACGTCAGTATCGCTGATGGCACCGTCTTCAATGGAAAAAGGTCGGACAATCTACTCATCACGAGAGCGGTCGTCCAGTCTGGGGAAGTAACGTTCGATGGCTTCACTAATTGCCAGAAGGTGGGTTGAGATCTCTTCGTGGAAGTGGCATTCAACATCTGACATAGCATCCACGAGAGTCGTCATCTCAGTGTCACCATCCTGGCCACTTCTCTGATAAAGATGAAACTTCCTCCTGAACGCTGCCACTATGTCCCAGATTCTGTCCGTGTGTAGCATTGGGAGGTTTCCTTGAAGTGACAGGTTCAAGGAATTCACCTCGGCGAAGAAGTCAGCCAAGTAAGCAATCTTCATCAAGAACAGTTTGTCCTGCATCTTTTCATGAAGCTGATTCTCCTCCTCAGTACACCCTCTCTCCAAGAACAGCGCTATTTCCTCTCGAAGTTGAATAACACGATTGAGAACTTTACCGCGCGAAAGCCAGCGCACCTCTGTGTGGAATATGAGAACAGTGAAATCGGCGCCCATTTCTTCACACATTGCCTTGAAGATTCTTGAGTTTGTTGTGCTCGCTCGGATGTGGTTCACAATCTTCACCACATCTGAAAGCACTTCTCGAAGACCAGGAGGGAGAATCTTCATCGCTAAAGCATGGTGATGTATCATGCAGTGGGTGAAGGAGACATGGGGAGCGACATCCTTCATGAAGGTTTTGAAGCCGGATCTGCATCCGACCATGGAAGGCGCCCCATCTGTACACACCCCGACAAGGCGTGCCCAGCCAAGCTCATGTTTAATGAGGAAGGCTTCCAGCATTCTGAACACATCTCCCCGAGTGGTAGTAGCCAATGGCTCCGAGAACAGGTACTCCCTTCATGGTTTCTCTTTCGAGGTAACGAACGTAGACTAGCAGTTGGGAACATGAGGCAGCATCTGTTGACTCATCCAGTTGCAGTGAATACACTGGACTGCTCTTCACAGTGCTCATTACTTCAGGCAGAATATTACTCATATCTGAGATTTGACTTTTGACTGTGTCATTCAATAGACAATAGGTGCAGGAATAGGCCATTCGGCCTTCTGAGCCAAAACCGCCATTCAATGTGATCATGGCTGATCATCCCCAATCAGTACCCCGTTCCTGCCTTCTCCCCATATCCCCTATCTCTAAGAGCCCTATCTAGCTCTCTCTTGAAAGTATCCAGAGAACCGGCCACCACCACCCTCTGAGGCAGGGAATTCCACAGACTCACAACTGTGAGGAAAAAGTGTTTCCTCGTCTCTGTTCTAAATGGCTTGCCCCTTATTCTTAAACTGTGGCCCCGGTTCTGGACTCCCCCAACATCAGGAACATGTTTCTGCCTCTAGCATGTCCAAACTCTTAACAATCTTATATGTTTCAATAAGATATCCTCTCATCCTTCTAAACTCCAGAGTGTACAAGCCCATTCTCTCAGCATATGACAGTCCCGCCATCCTGGGAATTAAGCTTGTTAACCTACGATGCACTCCCTCAATAGCAAGAATGTCCTTCCTCAAATTAGGGGACCAAAACTGCACAAGACTCCTCTTGTTATAAAGGCCAACCATGCCATTCGCTTTCTTCACTGCCTGCCGTAACTGCTTGCTTACTTTCATTGACTGATGAACAAGGACCCCCAGATCCCGTTGTACTTCCCCTTTTCCCAACTTGACGCCATTTAGGTAGTAATCTGCCTTCCTGTTTTTGCTACCAAAGTGGATAACCTCACATTTAGCCACATTAAACTTCATCTGCCATGCATCTGCCCACTCCCCCAACCTGTCCAACTCACCCTGCATTCTCATAGCATCCTCCTCACAGTTCACACTGCCACCCAGCTTTGTGTCATCTGCAAATTTGCTAATGTTACTTTGAATCCCTTCATCCAAATCATTGATGTATATTGTAAATAACTGCGGTCCCAGCACCGAGCCTTGCGGTACCCCACTAGTCACTGTCTGCCATTCTGAAAGGGACCCGTTAATCCCTACTCTTTGTTTCCTGTCTGCCAACCTGTTTTCTATCCATGTCAGCACTCTGCCACCAATACCATGTGCTCTAATTTTGCCCACTAATCTCCCATGTGGGACCTTATCAAATGCATCTCCTATGTGGGACCTTATCAAATGCATCTCCTATGTGGGACCTTATCAAATGCATCTCCTATGTGGGACCTTATCAAATGCAAATTTGAAAGTGAAATCTGAACTTGTTTGACTGCCGTTCCCCCAGCACCAACTTTGCTGCTTTGAAAAGGCATGGCTTGATAAGCTCTTCACCAATGCTGTGAGGTTTCTTAGTCTGTGCAATTCGATAAGCAATCCGGTATGAAGCCTCCAACGTTGCTTCATTTGATGAGCGCAGTGACCCGTCGAATCGATGCGGGAACCCTTGAGTACGGCTTCTTTTAGTTTGAAATAGTCCACACCCTTCCGCACCAGGTCGCTGTGACAAGACTCCAAATGGATCTTCAGTTTGCTGGGCTTCGTGCACTCGTGGCTCAAAACCTTGGCACAGATAACACATTGCGGCTTGACCACGGATTTTTGAAGCCGAACTTGAGAAATGCTTCACTATACGTGCGTGTCTTGGAAGACATGGTTCACAAAACAAACAGTTCGTGTGTATATACGCAGGGCCTCAGGGGAATTTTATCAGTGGGTACAAAGTTTCTTTCAGGCCCCCTACCCTTCTCCATTAGTCATCCTGTTTTTATCTACTACGGGTTTTATGCCATGAGCTGTAGCCTGCAAGGCAAAAAGGGGTATGGAAGATGAGAGAGGGGTGGAATGGAGCGCTCTGTTGATTTTCTGCATTTGGCACCTTATGCTCCTATACTCCATAATATATTTACTTCCCACATCACCTCACCAGAGTTCCCGGCGCAGCACCAGGCCCACAAACTCCACTATGCAGACAGCACATGGTCTGACTCTGCTGGGTCCTAGTGCTTCCCCACCCCCCACCCCTACTACAGGGAAGATCCATCAGTAGTGATGAATGCTGGGTCCTAGTGTGTGCCTGGGTAGTCGATGTACCCCCTGAGATTTCAAAATTCCCCCCCCCCCCCCTCCTAGGCCCCCTATATGTACCCCCTGCACCCCCCCCCCCCCCCCCCCCCCCCCCCCCCCCCCCCCTCCCCCCCCCCCCCTGCCCCACCCCCCACCCCCCCCCTCATAGGCCCTATATATAAGCGCGCAACACGAACAAAGTACTGTGTGTGGTATGTACCTTTGTTAGGTTCCTAAAAATGGGGTCAACAAATTGATGTTATTTACAACCCCTCCATGACCTCCGAAAAAACCCCAAACGACCCCAAGGGAATCACGACCCCCAGGTTAAGAACCACTAGGCTAGGGGATAACACAGGAGACTGGATCTGACAGAGAAATAGATGAGCCGTTATCGAATGGTGGAGCAGACTCGCTGAGCCAAGTGGCCTAATTCTGCTCCTAAGTCTTATGATCTTTCTGCTTCTCTTGTTTGCAGAAATAACTTGCAGGAGATCATCTGTAGAAAACCTCCATGCAAGCTATATTAGGAGCTCTGTAGAGTGCATTATTGGAGAAATATTCTGGAGATGAATCCTTTTCAACTTTGAAAGTTGTTTGCAGATTGTAAGTTGAATTTAGTAATTGGTTTTTAATTATATTTTAATTCTTAACTCCTTTTGCGGTAAAGCCCTTGAGAAATCACAGATCGAAATGGTTACAACCCGAAAACAATATGATGGGCTGACAAGGGAGTATGACCGACTTCTGAAGGAGCATGATGGGTTACAGGTAAGAACACTTGTTTTAGTTTACTGCATAATGTCGAGACCATTCTGACATATAAAACAAAGACCTTCATTCATTTTCATTACCGTGTGAATAATCTCCCACAAGTAGTTTCTTAGCCGACTCCATCTCCCTTCAAAAGTTAATGCAACATACCATGGGGGAGCTGGAGCTGTGGCGGGATCATCCGTGTGAATGAGAGCATCATATATGGGGGTTATAGTGAAGTGGTCACACCCACGGCACAGACAGAAAGTAGATGGTGACCACCAGGAAAGTAAGTACGCAGAAACTGCAGGAATCCCATATAGCCATTCCCCTCAAAAACAAGTGCACCCTTTTTGGACACCATTGAGCGAGAAGATTTCCAGAGAGCAGCAATCAGGTCTATGGTGCCAGTATTCTTGACTCCTTGGAGCGTCTGCAGAACAATCTTAAGGAACAAGGTAAGAAGCCAGATCATTGTGCACATTGATACAGGTGACATGATCTCTGGTTTACTCCTGGTGCCATGTGCTAGCGAGTGTAGCAATAGGATGATGTGACAGGTGAATACATACATGACTGAGAGGAGTTAGTATAAGGGACAGGAATTTGTTTTGTTTTTTTGGATCAATGGGATCTCTTCTGGGCAGAGCAGACTTACACAAAGGAATGGGTACACATGAACGACAGGGAGACCAATATTCTAGTGGGTATATTTGCTAGTATCACTCGTTTAAACTAGGTTGTCCGGGGCACAGCATCCAATGCAGTAGTGAGGCAGGTGGGAGGACAGAAGTCAGTGCAGATCTCAATGAACAGCAAGTTTTGTAGATGGGACACGCTAGAGCACAGCATGGAATAAGGAAAGATGGTTGGATTAAAATGCATTTGTTTCAATGCTATGGACCTGACGGGTAATGCGCATGAACTTAACCTGGATGGTTACATGCGGTTCGGATGTGATTGCCGTCATAGAAACTTAGCGAAGGGAGGGACAGGACTGGCAGCTTAATGCTTCAGGGTACAGGTGCTACAGGCAACAAAGAAGTGGGGGTAAAAAGAGTCCAACGAGTTGCTTTATCGATTAAGGAGAACGTCACAGCAAAGGTCCAAGATGACATAACTGAAGGATTGTCCAGTGAGGCTCTATGGGTAGAACTATGAAATAAACAGGTGATCACCTTGTAGGGGTTGTGCTAATGGGCCCCAAATAATCAATGGGAATTGGAGGTACAAATACATTGGGTAAATGCAGACAGCTGCAAGAGTAAAGGTTTTTGTAATTTTCTGAATGTAGGCTGGAACTGCCATAGTGCCAAGGCTTAGATGGGGTAGAATTCAGGGAAGTTTCTCCAGGCAATATGTAGAATGTATCCTACAAGGTACAAGGCAAAGTTTGACCTATCTGACCTAAGGAATTTGGCTGGGCAAGTTACTGACGTGCCAGTGGGCAAGCCTTTTGTGACCAACAACCACAGTTTTATCAATGGTAAAATAATCGTATATAAATACAGTATCTGTCCACAAGTTAAAGTTCTAAATTGGGGCTGGGACAACTTTTGATGACATTAGGCAGTTGACAATAGTAGTTATTTGTGTTAAAAGGTATGCCGAGGAAGTGGGATGCTTTTAGGGTGAGAGTGAAAAGACTTAAAATGGAATCTGAGGAGCAACTTTATCGCATAGTAGGTAGCATGCATATGGAACAAGCTGCCAGAGGAAGTAGTTGAAGCAGGTACAATAACATTTAAAATACATTTGGACAGGTGCCTGGATATGAAAGCTTTAGTGGGAAATGGACCTAGCGTGGATGGACCATATTAGTCGGCATAGATGAACTGGGCCAAAGAGCCTGATTCCATGCTATATAGCGCTTTTGTCCAACCATCAAACACCCATTTTCACTAACAATATTGGTTCCATTTTATTCTCCCACTTTCCTATCAACTCTTTCCAGGTTGTACCACTCGTATACAAACATCAGTTTACAGTGGTCAACTATCCTACTAACCTTTATGTTTTAGGGATATGAGAGGAAACTGGGGCACCGGGAGGAAACCTGCTCAGTCTGGGAGTATACAAGCTCCACACAGGCAGCACCTGGACTGAACATGGATCCATGGCGTTGTGAAGGAGCAGCTCTGCTCGCTGTGTGTCCCTGACTGACACCAGGGTGGCCACAGAAGTGTCCATCTGTTCCCCTCTCCAATGAATTCCGCATTTATGCTCACCTATACTTCTCAATACCTGTGATCGTGATACAGGCAACAAAGTAATTCCCATTAATCATTGCCAAGCTTTCTGATGTCTAACATTCTCATATTTGACCATGAAATTCTTATTGTTACTTTAATTGTAACTTCTACACCAATATTTTCAATCTTTCCTGCTAACTAGTTTTCAACTTATCAAACTATATAGAGGAAAAAGAAGAAGGGTCTTGTGTCCTTTGTATGCTTATACCAGCATCTGCAATGTTTTTGTTTCAACATATCAAACTCTTTGACTGAATCCTTCTCAGACATAACATTTATAAATGACACTAGTTGTGTCTACGTAAAACATAGTAACGATTTGGTTTGTCTTAGTGGGAGTTTTATCTACAAATGGTTATGAACTTATACTTTAGCTTTTACAGACTATTAAATAGTTTCTGCTGAAAGTTCAGGAGCTGTGAATAGTCTGACATATTTTAGTGGGCCTGTTATGAAACAAAGCCCAAGGCAGTCTTGAAATTGGAAATGGAACAACAATGCTCAGGATGACTAGCACCATAGATGGTAAACAAGTAAAAGGCATATATTTTGAATATCTAATTGACTTGTCAGTGCTGATATAATGATATTTGTAAAAACTGTCATAATGAACAATTGCTTGAACAATCACCTGAAGAATTAGCAGAGAAAATCAAAATTGGAAGTGTGAAAATGCTACTCCACTACCGAGAGGTATAACAGATAATTGTTATTTTGTGTGCCTATTGTGTGCATTTGTAGTACTTTACAAACACTTTCACTTGTGAAATCGAAAGTGTATTACAAACTCGTATTTCCAACATTAGCGCCTATTCTCTGAAAACGACGTGCTACTTCCTCCAGTATTCTTCCTTGGTCGCTATCTGTATACTGAAGGGCAATTTATTGCATCTCCCCACCTTTTGGCAGCAATTAAGCACCTTTTACCCACCCTCTGCAACTTGCTTCCTATTAAAAAAAAAAAGCCGTTGGTCTGGATTGATCAATAAGAGGTTTGTAAGTTTTTCAATCTTCCCCAATTCTGTTCCTATAGCTCATGTAGCATTCCCACAAGAAAGAGTGCAGCAGAGCGATGGGTTTCCAGGCAGTTAAGTCATTCAGTTTAGTTTAGTTTATTATGGTCATGTGTACCAAGGCACAGCAAAACACTGTGACAAGACTGAGATAAAGAGAAATGTCTTTGAATGGTTGTGAGTCTTTGAAATTCTCTACCACAGAGGACTGGAATTTATTTCAATAAGCATATTTAAAACAGAGATGGCTTGATCTTTTTACAGCAGAAGAATGTGGTATTGTTGGGATCAGTAGAAAGAAATTGAGCTGAAGACAAACGTTAGATCGGCCAAATTCTTCTAGAATAACGTGGCAGTCTCAGTGGGGGGGTGGCGTTTAGCCCACTAATTCATTGGGTTCAATGAGTTTACAATTACCATTTTAGGAATGGGGTGGAAAAATGGACACATGTGAATCCATGTCAGGGAATACCTGATGAGTATTGCTTAATTCCTCCATAGTTTGTTCCATAGAAACCTAGCAATGAATGCCAAAAGTCTATGAATAATAGCTAAGATTTGTTGTTTTGTATTTTTCAGAACCTTGCTGACAAGCACGATAAGAAAACTGAGTAAATTGCAAAAGCTTTTGCTTTGTGCCTTTGGATATCTTCTGCAACAGCTGTAAATTTATTTTTTGTTACCTGGATAATGAAACTAAATGTGAATGAGTCTCTTCTGAAAACAATTGGGTTGAGGGCTTTTGACTTTGACAAAAGAAGTGTATAGTTTGTAATGCTTTGCACAGTTCATAGATTTAAATGGAAAGATAGCAATAAGTTGGATGTGACTTGTTCAGATTTGGCTGCCAATCAACATACTTGTGGATTCAGGCCATATCTTTCTATTTACTTATTTTAACTTGCAGGCACCACTATCCCACAAGTGCAATCTGAATTCTCAAAGTTGGCTATTTGACCTGCCAACAACCTTGAAATGTACCTATCTGAATTTGCTTAATAGAACATAATACCACTGGTAGTCCAGGAGGTTTTGGTGAAGAATCCTGGCACTCCCATGCTGTTTATACCTCCATCTTGTAACTTACTTTGGAACTTCACCGTCACAAGGGGAGACAAGGGTATTCTTTCATAGTTCCCAAAAGTTTACTTACCAACACCTCCAGGTTAAATGTGGGATAAATTAATATTTTATTTTTCAATTAGAACTTTCTGAATGGCCTGGAGAGATATGAATTATAATATTGCACAGGGTATTTGACATGGATCTTACCCATTCTTGCCTGTGGTTGTCGGTAAACTTGTATAGAGCTATAGGTCCGATTTTCATTGTCCATTACTTTTTTTAAGTTGTTTTTTTTTCACAGTGTAACCTCCATTTAAAGCTCATAATGGAAAAAAGCTTTTGTCTTGGCAGTTGGCAGAAAAACAAAAGTTTCATGTTTTATCGTGCAAATGTACTTCAAACTTAAATGTGATGCGAATAATTTAAAATAAAATATCGAAGAACAGTTAGGCGGTCTGCATTCTGTGAAAATTCTGGTTGATTATGACTTATCTTGGCAAGAATCAGGAATCGCAGACTAATATTTTACTGAGTTGTGAATATTTTGTTTTTGTCTGAACGTATTCGACTGAATGTATATTAATGCTAGAATGTAAAAATATTGTCACATTCAATTTGGTGCTGACTTAGAAATATTTAATCTCCTAATTTTAATTTGATCGGAATCTATCTAAAATGTAAGTATTCATGATTTTGAAAGCTGTGTTTGTTCTTACTGCTGTATGCACAACATAAATGGAAAGATAGCACTGGGAACTATGTATTCCCTTAATCTTTCTTAATAATGCGCTGCTCTCGGCCCACAGGTCACAACATGTGGAGAATATTACTGTTTTGCAGTGTTTGAAATGTAAACATGAAAATTATTTCATTTTCGAGGATCATATAGTTCATCAAAGAACTACCTAGCCAGCCTAAAAATGATTGTTGCATGTCAATTAAATTAATTATTTTTACACACTGCAGTTTTTTGTCAAATATCTCATGCTTGTACAATAAAAATATAAAATCAATTATGTTTTATTGCAATAAATGCAAGATTAATTTGTTCCTGTAACTGAAGCATCCTCTTCTACCTGATCATTAAGATGCACAGAACTGGCTTACTGATAGAAGGCAGGGTTGGTGTGGAAGGACAATATTCAGGCTGGAAGTCTGTGACCAATGGAATTCCACAGGGATAAAATGACTTGGATATAAATGCAAATAGATGGGTTGGTTAGTGAAAGCCCTGTCCCACTGTGCGAGTTCACCCAAGAGCTCCCCCGAGTTTAAAAAAAATCAAAACTCGTGGTAAGCACGTAGAATGAACGTAGCGGGTACGTCACAGCTCGGGACGTCTCTTAACGCTAACGGCAGGTACTCGGGAAACGTGGTAACTCGTGAAGATAGATACCTTCTCCCCACCCCCAATCCCCCTCGCCCGATCTTCATCGAACCTACCATTTGACCAATCTTTTACTCAGCTGCTGTAATGTTTCCTTCCTATCAAAATCTCTGTGTAGCATCTCAGTCCCTGTCTTCAAATTCCCACTTTGAAATAAAATACAACTTTTGACTTAAAAATCTCGCAAGGTAGTGTGTTGTCTAGAAGGTGGAATCCAAGGTGAGCTAGTCAATTTGGATTCAACATTGGCTTGGAGGAAGGAGTCAAATAAAGTATAAAGTGTCTTTTATTGTCATTCAAACTTGTTAGTTTGAACAAAATTACATACCTTGCAGTCATGACAGAGGATACAAAATCAGAACACACAATGAACACAGTTTAACATCCACCACAGTGTGTCTACCGGGCACCTCCTCACTGTGATTGAAGGCAAAAGTCTTAAGGTCCTTGTCTCTTCCTTCCTTGATCTCCCTCTGCATTGAGGCGATCCAGGCTTTCGATGTTGGGCCCCCTGCCGGGTGATGGTAATTCTCGCGGCCAAATCAGAGCTCCGTGAACAGGCCGGTTCAAACTCCGCGGCCCGGGGCGGACGAAGCTGATGTTATGGATGCTCCGGAAAATCGGTCACCTACCGGGGACCTGCGTGCTCCCGACGTTGTCGTTAACTGGGCCCAACGTGTATATCTCTGAAGATCTGTCCTGGACTGAGCACATTGATGGAATCATAATGAAAACCCATCAACGTCTCGACTTCCTCAGAAGATAGAGGAGATTCAGTATGTTGATGAATACTCTCATGAACCTTTACAGGTGTACGGTAGAGAGCATCACAGCCTAGTTCAGCAACTGAAACACCCAGAAATGAACATTACAAAAATGGTGATCACTGCCCAGTCCATCCCGGGTACTGACCTCCCCACCATCCAAAGGATTTATTGGAGTTGCTGCCTCAAGTCAGCCAACATCATTAAGGACCCACATGCTCTCATTTCAATCTTGCCATCGGGCGGATGTATGAGTGTGAAAACTAACATCCAGGTTCAGGAACAGTTTCTTCCTTGATAGTTTCTTTCCAACAACTATCAGCCTATTGAACACTATGAACTTCAACTAAGCTCTATACCAGGAAATGGCTTGTATGCATTGGGGACCGAGCTTTGTTTAGATTTGCACTATATTGGTATTTTTATTGAACTGTTCTTTGTTTATTATATTCTCTATTGAGTATTGTGCTTACAAACCTGTTCTACTGCTACAAGTAAGAATTTCATTGTGTTGTTTCAGTAAATATGACAGTAAAACACTCTTGACTCCTAACCACATAATGTAGATACATATAGGAGCAACAAAAAAAAGTATTTCTTCCCCTCGCAGATTTCAGTGTTTTTAAACTTGTAGCTTCTGTATTGTTGAACGTTTAAAAAAATATGCCCTAATGTTCCAAATAAGCAGAAAAAAACAAATAACAATTCTTGAGCTATCTAACATATCCTGTTTGTGCCATTTCTACCATACTGAACTCCCCTTTTCGATGTGCTTCTCTTATATAAGTTTCTTACCATTTTGGCCACATACAATTCATTCCTTCGTTTTTTTGAGAGCTGATTTCGGAAACTAAAATTAGGATAACCCCTGCTTCTGTTATCAGGTAAAAAACAGATTCTGGTCAACTGTTTCATTTGCAGGTGGATTGCAAAGTGTTTCTCGTTCATCGTATGGCTGTTTGGTGACCCCAAATTCCATCCAGACAGCACCCATAATCAAGATCAAACCCGGGCCTCTGGCGCTACAAGGCAGCAACCCTATCTCTGCGCTACTGTGCGTTTCTTTCCCCTTGTTACCAGTGGGAAACTAACATCTTTACTCTTGTCTGCAATTGCCATCTCAAAATATAGTGAAAACCTTTTCTTTCATTATCTTCATTTATCAGACTTGGAAATCCAGCAGCTATGGTGGCTTTAAATTATATAGCTTGCTATCTCTCTGGCGATGTCTACATGTTATCATAATTGGGAAAGATTCTGCCTGGCATTCAGTGCTCTAATTCAGGCATGACAAATAAATTGCGCAATTTCATTAATCAGCACTTTTTACACCATGCCTCACTATCTACCTAATTTTCTTCTCCAAGATACTGGAGATAGTTGATAATTTAAACTAACAGTGAGGGACCTAATTAATGAAAATACTTGGTTCCAGGCAGTATTCTCGTGTGGCCTTTGTCCAAACAGAGCGCCTCTTGAACTTTTCACACTAAAGCTCTCATGTAACGCAGAGAGCTGTTACTCACCTGGTACAATCCTTACAGGGTGATAGCTTTAAAGTTTCAATTATTGTACACAAGCTGATATTACTTATGTTACACAGATAGTGATCAGCAGGTTTTGTCCCCTATATTTGTCCATTTACACAATTTCCTTCATTCTTTTCAAATTTTAATCCAGGCACAGCATGTTAAATGATTCCAGACCCTCTGTGGAGAGATATTCCAAGCAATGTTTCTAATTTTGTCTCTACCTTTTGATGTTAAAGAATTTGTCAGCACTACAAATTTCTGCAATATTGAGAAATGTAATAATGTATATCATAATCCTTGAGACAAAGCATGAAAATATTTTTGTTTGTTATTTACATTTTCTGCATTTATGTCACTTTGCAAATGTTGAGAAATCATGACATGCTAAGTAAAATCTGTAAAACTTATTTGTTTTAATGCAGATTATAGGAATAGTGTGCAAAACCTTTAGGCCATGAAATTAAATGGCTTTCCCATCAGATTAGGTCAAAGGAGTTGAAAGCAGCAAAGTTTTGGACCATTCCCTGTGGAAATGTTAGTCTGATAGAATTGTTATCTGGATCAAAAGTAAACAAACCTAAACATTAGCAAAAAAACCTCTCAGGATAAATGACTCAGCACCTCCTCTCAGATTACTTAAATTGCATGATAATGACGCATGGGAACGATCATTTGATCTATCTTAAATCAAGCATAGGAAGATCCTCATATTCTCCATGCACCGTTCAATTATTGTAAGTAATTATAAGGAGCTTGCTCTACTGCTCTTTCTGAAAGTTTTTTTCTTTTAAAACAGGAAACAAATCACTTTGTGGATGAATTGTTTCTGATCTGGATTTGTAGTTTCTGAGATGGCTGGGATTGTCTATGAAGGTCCTGAACTTTATGCTATTGAGTGGAGGATATCTGTTCATAGTTTCTCCTAACATGCTGCAGCCATATCGCTCATCAGCTGCCACATGGGCCTTACAGAGCAAGGTCTTAATCCCGTGGCAGCTGGGGACCAGGCTCTGCTGCATGGGTATCAACGCTCGCACAAGTCAAGTCAAGTCATGTTTATTTGTCACATACACATACGAGATGTGCAGTGAAATGAAAGTGGCAATGCTCGCGGACTTTTGTGCAAAAAGACATACAACCGAACAAACTATAAACACAATCATAACACACATATACCTTTACATAATAAATAATGGAAGGAAAAACGTTCAGTTGAGTTAGTCCCTGGTGAGATAGGCGTTTACAGTCTGAATGGCCTCTGGGAAGAAACTCCTTCTCAACCTCTCTGTTCTCACCGCATGGCAACTGAGGCGTTTGCCTGACCGTAGCAGCTGGAACAGTCCGTTGCAGGGGTGGAAGGGGTCTCTCATGATATTGTTGGCTCTGGAGTTGCACCTCCTGATGTATAGTTCCTGCAGGGGGGCAAGTGAAGTTCCCATAGTGCGTTCGGCCGAACGCTCTACTCTCTGCAGAGCCTTCTTGTCCTTGGCAGAGCAATTCCCAAACCAGATGGTAATGTTCCCGGACAAGATGCTTTCCACCGCTGCTGCATAGAAGCACTGGAGGATCCTCGGAGACACTCTGAATTTCCTCAATTGCCTGAGGTGGTAAAGGCGCTGCCTTGCCTTACTCACGAGTGCTGAGGCGCGTGATGCCCATGTCATATCCTCGGAGATGTGGACTCCCAGATATTTAAAACAGTTCACCCTATCCACAGGATCCCCATTTATCCTCAATGGAGTGTACGTCCTCAGATGATGTGCCCTCCTAATGTCCATGATCAGCTCCTTCGTTTTTTTTGATGTTCAAGAGGAGGCTGTTATCCTGGCACCAGAGTGCTAGATCAGCCACCTCCTCCCGGTAGGCCTTCTCGTCGTTGTCTGAGATCAGGCCCACCACCACAGTGTCATCAGCAAACTTGCCACCCAGCATGTGCAGAATGCATGTGTTCACTTGATCAAAGGCACACACACACACACACACACACACAGAGGCTCATGTACCTCCTTGCCAGGATGATTGAAATGCATACCATCGGAATCAGGCTCAATTTTCACTCGCTAACCTTGCAACCTTGCAATGTAATTCCGGTCCTAAACTTACCCCCTTAGTCTGGTTCAGTCAAACACCAAATAAGAGCACTGGAAATCCAACTCTCTTTTATTACACAATACCAATATAATACCTAATCCAACACCACGGGTCCGATCCTTGTCTTTATTTATTCGAGCCCAACAGCTTCGCGCAAATAGAACAAACCCCAGAAGATCAGCACACCCCAATGTGCTCTCCCCTCTTTTATACTTTTATACAGACCCTTGGCGCAAAAATACATACATACGGCATTGATAGTACAGTAAAGTTGGAAGGGTCTATCATAGAGTGGCCTTCCTAGTGCTGGAACCTGCATTAAAGATCTCTTTAAATTCTCAAAAGCTTTCTGTGCTTCTTTGGACAACTGAAATTTGCACTCTAGACTATTATAAGGAGTCAATTCCTTGGTGTCTAGTGCAATATTAGGGATCCATAGTCGGCAGTAGTTCACCATACCGAGCCACTGTCTCATTTGCTTCGCCTCTTTTGGTACATGAAATTCGCAAATTGGTTCAAGTCTACTACTCTCTGGACTTCTTTCCGTGGCTGAAATTATCACTCCCAGAAATTTTACTTTTTGTTGAGCCATTAATACTTTGGACTGAGAGACCACATATCCTAAGGTTACCGTGGTTCAATAGTTGAGCAGCATCCTCATGATTGCTCTGCTCATCTAAACTAGCCACCAACAAGTCATCCACATATTGAACTTGAGTGGATTTTCTTTTAAAACCTAAGATGCTTAATGTCCTTGAAGACATCGAGAAAACAGGGTAGGCGAATTAATGAATCCCTGAGGTAGTCTTGTCCACGTATATATTGTTGTACCCTGTAATAAAGTGAAATAAATACTGGCTGTTTCTGTGCAGAGGTAATGAGAAGAAGGCATGCTGCAGGTCTACAACTGAAAAAATCTTCGCTTCCGCTGGAATCAAAGCTAAAATATGAGCCGGGTTTGGCACCAAGGTTCTACCACTGCATTGACAGAACTTAAGTCCTGAACCAGTCTGTACTGGCCCTCTTTTCCTGCCTTGGGCATAGCAATGATTGGTGGTTTGCAAATAGACTGGTACTTTACCAAGATGTCTTGTTCCAGCAATCCATGAATCAGTTTGTCTATACTAGGAATTGCCTGTTGTTTTAATGGGTACTGCTGTATCGAAGGCACCGTTACCCCTTTCTGGAGAGCTACCTGGATGGGATCAATACGAACACATCCTACCTGAGTTGCGTCTTCTGCCCATTCTTGTGGGTCCACATACCCACATACCAGATGCTGGTTAGCTACAGTACATTGGTTAGACAAACTTTGTTCTTCATATATATTCAGATCTGCCAGATCAATTGCTTTCTTTACCATTGCTCCCACGTCCTTTGCACGTGCTGGAAAATTCACCTTCCTCGTTATGTATGGAGCAACCTCTGAAGCTCGTTTCCATAAATCTGGAGGTATTTTAACGTACTCTGCAGTTCCTTCTTGTCCTGTTACCCGTGCCAAAATATTCACTTTCCATTTTTTTTCTTCCTGAGGCCTGAAAAAGGTTTCTAATTCTTTATTTTTGCCACTTCTATCATCAGCCAATGTGATATGAAGTGGAGGCTTATCTTCTAAGGATTGGGGTGTCGCTGTTGAATAGCACTGTATTTTGGGAGCCCATGGGGTTACTATTATTCCACCATCGCTGCATTCAATTTTCAATTGAAATGCGCAGAGCAAATATCTAGCCATTAAATAGCAATCCAATCCAGTTGTTATTACGAATCTATGTTTTATTGCCTTGCTTCGATACACCACTTCAACTGCCTTAGAGATGGGATACTGGCAAACTTGTCCCTGAAATCCGGACAGGCTCTGAACTTGGGAAGGTTAGAAATCGATTGAAGAGATGACATGGATGCCGCTGTATCTACCAAAAAGGTGCATATCCTTCCTTCTACTCACAATGATAGTACAGGTTCTTCATCAGATTTGCATCCGTTCACCACCAAGTTAGCTAATCAGGAATGTGAGAATGGATTATTTTGAGAGAAGGGTTGTTTGTCGCACTCCCTACTCCAGTGACCTTGTCTGCCGCAAGTATAACATTGGTGTGGTCCTAATACTCTATTCCCTTTCCAGTGGTGTCTTGGGGAAATTGGTTCTAATGGAGGTGGTTCATCAGGGTAACCTGGATAATCCGGTTCTGGTGCCTTTGTCCAATCTGGCGCATCATGCCTTGCTCTTGTTTGAGGATTATTCCATAAGTCTAAATTAGATCTTGGTGCTTCCTTTTTCGTTAAATATTCAGTTTTTGCCTTAACGACTTGCTGGTTCTCTTGTTTTCTGATATCTTTCCAGCGATACCTAACTGCATGCAGGGGCGGAAATCCCGGGGGGGCAGGGGGAACATGCCCCCACCCTGTTTTGAGAGGTGTGGGGATGCGTCCGGATTTTAAAACCCGGTGAAATCTCCGCTTTCTGCGAGACAGTGGAGGTGGGACTGATGATCAAGGGCCGATTGGATGAGAGACATCGGTCAGCAGGCAATGGGGACGGGACCACCTCCAGTTTAAATTCCATTTGGAATATTTTGGAGGACCAAGAAACCAAGAACCAAGAATTCAGCGCGCTGATTGGAGGAGGGAGGTGTCGGTCAGAGGCAGAAGTAGGGGGGGTGGGACTGAGGATAGAGCGCGGTGATTGGAGGAGGGAGACATCTGTGGGGCAAAGATCAGAGTGGAGCTTGAATTGCATGCCCAGGTCAAGCGAAAAACACTCTCGACAGCCCTGGACGCAGACCTGCGCCTCATCCGCAGCCAGGATCGATCCCGGGTCTCCGACGCCTCAATCGCTGCCGCACCGCCACTGGACCATCTCCGTCGCCACCTGAGTGCTCCCCCTCCACCACACTCGGGGGTGGCCAGATACATCGGGAGTCAGACGGGAGTGGTGCCCCCAGGCCTGCAGCTAGCGCAGAGAAGCAGCGCTAAATCTAGCTCAACTCCGCGCTAGTTGTCGGCCATACGCAATTTTTTTGACGACTGCCGGCACCCGTCACTAATTACCGTCCATAGGGCCCACGGCGGAAGCCTCCGATGCCGTGTGTGTGTGAGTGTGTGTGTGTGTGTACAATACAATACAATACAATTTATTTGTCACTTGAACCTCATAGAGGCTCAAGTGAAATGTTGTTTCTGCAGTCATACATACAAGAAAAAAAAGACCCAAGACACAACACAATTTACACAGACATCCATCACAACGCATCTCCACCTCGCTGTGATGGAAGGCAAAAAAAACGTATCTCTCCCCTGCACTTCCCTCTCCCCCCCGATGTCAGAGTCAAAGTCAGAGCCCCTGGCGGGCGATGGCAATTGTCCCGCGGACATTAACGCCGCGCCGGATGATGCAAGGCCGCGCTCCGGGTCTTGTTGTTGGAGCCCGTGTGTGTGTGTGTGTGAGTGTGTGTGTGTGTGAGTGTGTGTGTGTGTGTGTGTGTGTGTGTGTGAGTGCGTGTGCGTGTGTGCGTGTGTGAGCGTGTGTGTGTGTGTGTGTGTGTGAATATGCGCCATGCGCGCGCGGCCACCAAGACATTCTGTCCACGGTCCCCTCCATGTTTTGATAGTGATTTCTGTGCCTGACTGCATGGGCCATTTGATTTGCACTATTCCCTGATCAATCCATGTTGTTTGTCTTGAATGCTTCTGCTACATTAGTTGGCAAACAGTTTAACAAGATTGCGCAGTACTGGGGAGAATTCGCCCCATTCCGAAAATTAAAATCTCCCGACTGATCCATATATAGTTCCGAGAACCTTTCTAAAAACTCACCTGCTCCCTCTCCTTTCTTTGGTCTAACATCCAGAATCCCAGAATCTATTGGCTTTTGGAAGGTAGTGGCAAGGGCAGTTAAAACTGCATCTTCCCTTGCATTGTTATTGACGATTACATTAGCCAGTGCCTCATGAGTTGGGTGTCCTAAAGTGGGTAGGAACCTGGTACGCTCTGTAGGAGTTATGATCTGTTGTATTACAGCCCACAAATCTCTCGAATCCGCGTGATACACACGCATAGTGGTCCGGAGATAGTCCACAAAGGAAGCAGGTGATTTCTTTCTGTCAGGTATTTTACTCAGTACTGCCATCATTTAATTTGGTTTCCATGGGGAATTACACATCAATAGTTCAAGGATTGTTGGCACCAACTGCATTAGCCAGATTAAAGGCTGGTTGAGGCATCTCCCTAACTGGGAACTGTCAGTGAGATAATTGCTCTGCCTGCATGATTTTTCTTATGTCTGACTCACTCTCAGTGTCCCCAGAGACAACTTCACCCTCTGATGTATCATCCTCATCACTAGGGGTGTCGTAGCCATTTGGCTTAATTTTGTGTCATTAATGATGGCATTTGCCTTTAAATCTTGCCAGCTGTAATTATGTGGGTGAGATTTATTACGTAGTTGGTGGCGTGTTTGCTGCTGGGATTCTTGCGCAGAAGCTGTAAGCTGTTATAGTTTATTTTCGGAGCTCAACATGGTAGGAAGGGATATTCTTCGACCATGTGGAGTTACGCTGAGACATGAGGAGTTTGATGGTGATCCTTTGTGGTATGAAGCTTTCATAAGGGCATTGGACGAAGTAGTTGAAATCAAAATTACTGATGAAAAAGGGCGCTTACGATTTCTGGTGCATTACACAAGTGGAAGTGCTAAGGTACTTGTAGAAAGTTGTCAAAATGAGCCTGACAGCCAAGGCTATCAAGAGGCAAGAAGGTTACTGAAAGAACATTTTGGTAATGAACTTGTACCATGGGACAAGGCTTTAAGTCTGCCAAATGGCAGAGCAACGCACCCAGAATTTGAAACGCAAGTTTGGCAAGAATACGAAATTTCACGAGAAATATACGTCTTTCCTAAAGTATATGATTGATAAAGATTTTGCCGAAATGGTACCAACAAACCAACTGAATCAAAATGATGGAGAACTTTGGTACATTCTGCACCATGGGGTGTATCACTCGAAGAAAGGGACCTTGAGGAACATCACTTCATTGTCAACTACTGCAAGGTCCAGACCTTACCAACTCATTCATTGGAGTTCTCATTAAATTCAGACAAGAACCAAATGCTTTGATGGCTGATATCAGAGCGATGTTTCATCGTCAAAGTATCAGAAAAACACATTGACTACCTGTGATTCTTATGGTGGCCTGAAGGGGATGCACAACAAGATCTTGTTGAATACCGGATGAAGGTACATCGCTTTGGAGCTGTGTCATCACCGCAGAGGAAAATAAAGTTCACTTTCCAGAGGAAGTAATAACCACTTCGAAGCATAATTTCTAAGTGGATTATTGCTTAAAATCCATGTCTTTATTACGTAGTCGGTGGCGTGTTTGCTGCTGGGATTCTTGCGCAGAAGCTGTTAGCTGTTATTGTTTATTTTTGGAGCTCAACATGGTAGGAAGGAATATCCTTCGACCATGTGGAGTTATGCTGAGACATGAGGAGTTTCCTAACGTTTAAAAGCGTTATATGATGGAGTTTGACGAAGATTACGGTGTACGATCCAAAGAAGACGGTTGGATCATATCTCACTGTTTCTCTTCAACAATAAATAAACTATTAATCAAAAGACTGTGTTGTGAAGATTTATCTTTCGAGAAGCATTGAAAGTCTCGTGAAGAGCTCACATGCGTAAAACGACATTCTCCTAATACCATGCTGTCTCCTAAGTGGCTAGAGAGATAACGGAGCGATCTCTTGAACGATATAATAATCTTCCACTACATTAGAGAAGGCAGTACTTTTTAAAGGCATATCTTGTCTCTCTGGGTGTTTAAGAAGGAACTGCAGATGCTGGAAAATCGAAGGTAGACAAAAATGCTGGAGAAACTCAACCGGTGAGGGAGCATCTATGGAGTGAAGGAGATAGGTGATGTTTCGGGTCGAGACCCTTCTTCAGTTTCTCTGGGTAGTCATTTTGTTCTCCTAGGTTTAGGTTCGTAAATTGGTTCTGGTGCTTGTCTTTCTCTCGAAATACGGGTGCTATTTTCTTTGTCTTGCTCCTTGTACTGAGCGTTACTGGAATATCTGTTAGTGCTGGAGCTGTTGGGGTCAAGGAACTCTGTGCTGGTGCTGCTGTTTGGGGAGCAGGTGATACTACAGGGTCACCATCAGCAGAGGGTGTGAGTGGTGCTGCAGGCACAGGAGATCTGTGAGGCACATGAAGTGCTGGAGGTGGAGGTGGCACATAGGGAGCGCAAGGGGAATAAGGTGGAGGCTGCAGATTTCTCTTAATACGAATACTCTTCCAATCTTCTAAATATTCCTAGTCTCCGTCTTCCAAACCAAAGTCAACCAACGAGTCCCTCAACTCTAATTCTACAAGTGCCAATTTTCCTTCAGGAGTTCACTTTGTCTCCCGTTCCCTATGTTCTTTATAAGCACATCAACATTCCTTTTTCAAGGTGTCCAGAGGTTTATTCCCTTCATCATCTTTTAATTCTATTCCAAGTTTCAAAGCTGCCTCCTGACAATTTGCCATTATTGCAGCCTCTTTACGTTCTCTTAATCCTTCATAATATTGGCTCCGCAGCCCAATAAGTTCCTTTGCGGTTTCACTTTGACTATATTGCCAAATAATCTTTTCAATATGGAAGGTACACAAAAATGCTGGAGAAACTCAGCGGGTGCAGCAGCATCTATGGAGCGAAGGAAATAGGTAACGTTTCGGGCCGAAACCCTTCTTCAGACTGAAGAAGGGTTTCGGCCCAAAACGTCGCCTATTTCCTTCGCTCCATAGATGCTGTTGCACCCGCTGAGTTTCTCCAGCATTTTTGTGTACCTTCGATCTTCCAGCATCTGCAGTTCCTTCTTGAACACTAATCTTTTCAATATGTCTCTCGCCCTCCAGGGTTCCAGCCCCTCCTTCAGGCCACAACTAATTTCCTAATTTTTCATTCAAAGTTCTCGAGAATTGCTTCAGTTTCTCTGCCTCTTTAGGGAACTTACTGCTAACCATTTGTAATTGGCTTTTGGGGTCTATCACAGTATCGATCTCAATCTGGTTTCCCATTGTCACTTACGATGGAAACAATAGCTCAAGCTATTCACAGTTCTCTCACAAAATTCCTAAGACCTAATAAGTTCACTCACAAAACAATGGCTAAAAGTTCTTCAATGCACTAGTAAGTTTCTCACAAGACAAGGACACAAATTCCTAACACCTAACAAGTCTCTCACACAGTCTATCTCCTTTCAACCGGGTACCCAAAATCACATTTAAACAAGAAAAAATATAGTTAAAGACTATGATACACAGCCACACTGCAATAGAAAATATAAGTATTCGACTACAGTACAGTTCTAAAGTAAATCACACTATTTTAAATTACACTAGGTCATGTTATGTTAATATACAGTCACAATTCAAATTACGATTACAATTTTACAAGATCAAAACAGATCATTATACTATAACGTAGTCTTCAATATGAATGCCCTAAATTTGGTAAAATTTTAATCGGAAAATTTAGATCACTGTCCAGATAATAGACGCGTCTCCCCCCTCTCAGTGTTGATTTTAAAGTATTCTCAGCCAATTTTACTCCAATATTGAGTTCCCAGTACTGTTTGGGACTTAAACCACACACAGGCACAGCCTCGAACCCCCTAGGCCTCAAACCCTTCAACCCGCATAATACTGGTCTTCTGCATGTACCCACTTTGTGTTGGTTCTCGACGCTGATATTTAAAGTGTCGTCTTTCCAATCGCACTCTCAGCACCGATGCAGTACTTTCCCTCTTAGTACTGCCTTTCTCAGTCATGTCTTTGAGGATATCTCAAAATCTATATCCCAGGCTGAGTGGAGCGTCAAACCCTCAAACCTCGGGCCAGTTTCAGTGGAATCCCGATTGCAACAGCTGTTGACTGCCAATGGTGTGGGGCCTTTAACCTGCTAGAGAAGAGCCTTGTAAGCCCAACTCCCACCTTCCGTGGACCTCAAACCCCTTAGGCGGGGACTCAAACCCTCTAGGACCCCAAACCCTCGCCCTCATTGCTCACCAGACTACTAATCTTCTATCGATCTCGTCAAGAATCCAAACACAAGCCCGTGGATGACCAATTCATCGTCAGATCAGCGCAGTGGGGTAAACCGATGTGAAAGTCGCACCGTGGCGCTGATTTCTCCTCCCGTAATCCGACACGACTCAATTTCCTGACCACAAATTTATGTTTGGCAATCCGTTCAGATCCCAGACGAGCCCCCAAGGTAATTCTGGTCCTACATTTACCCCCCCCCCCCTTAGTCTGGTTCAGTCAAACACCGAATACGAGCACTGGAAATCCAACTCCCTTTTATTACCCAATACCAATACAATACCTAAGCCAATACCGTGGGTTCGATCCTTGTCTCTATTTATTCGAGCCCAGCAGCCTCGCGCAAATAGAACAAACCCCAGAAGATCGGCACACACCAATGTGCTCTCCCCTCTTTTATACCTTTACAGACCCTTGGCGTGAAAATACACGGGGTGGGGGGGGGCAACTCCCTATAAGCCAATTATAGAAAAGGGTTACAAAATACATTGAATGACAGTTCCCTAACCCAATCATAAAATATCACATAACATAGTTCAACATAAAGTACTTAGGGGGAAACAATTCTGTTAGCGGCGGGAAGACTATGCAACATAGCCTGCAACATTATTGTAACCCATAATTTCCCCAACCAAACCCAAGCATGCATTTACAACAGGACCTAGCTTCTTCTGCAAAATCTCATACATATTAACAATTAAAGGCCACCTGGACATCAACCTATTTAGTCACTTCCCAGGTCACAGACTCCCTGGAGCCATGATCCTCAAAGTCTTTGCAGCTTTTGCAAAAGATGACATGCAGAAGCAGAAATCCTCCATTTTTTCAAGCACCCCCAAAATGCCTGATATTATCAACAATGCTCCAACTTTTGTCTTGTTTTCAGTGGATAAATGAACTAAAATGGTTGTATGGCCTTCCTCGTCTTAATGATGTTATGTTGCCGTTGAAATCTCATAGATTTTGTTTCAGAACTGAATTAACCGACTACAGATCATTCTGGTTTCGACTTTCTAATGACCTTGGGTGAGAGAACTAAGTGATTTCCAAGTTATTGAGAAATATATTATACCATTTATCTATTTTGATATAAAGGCTGAATTCTAATGTTCCACAAAGATAAGCATCCAATTTTAACGAAGAAAATATTGTCCTCTGAACCATAGATTGAGAACAAGGTTGGTGTGCAGTGTTGGCAACAGTAAACGTACTTGCATTGAGAAGTGAACGAGACAACCGAATATAGAAAATGACCTGGAGCTATTTGAAGGTAATGAGTCTTTACAAAGCCAATTTACTGGTTAGAAACCTGTATTTCAAGGCAACTGTTCAGCTTTTAACCTATTTCATTATTTATGATGGTTATATCTGCCAATGCTGAAGAATGTTTCAGTCAAGTTTTCTCTATTAACCTCTAATTTAATATCATAAAAGAGGAAATCGCTACTTTCTTGACATGGTCACAGAAAGCATAGTATCCATTTGGAATTACCTGCTCGGATTTCCTTCAGCACGCTTCCCACAGTTGGTTCGCACTGGAGCACTTTCAGCACAGTTGGATGTTTACCTCCTCCAGATGGCCCATCCTACGACAATTACTATGGAATTATGCTACGTTAGCATAAAAAGAAGCACGGAAGGGATACACAAGAGACTGCAGACGCTGAACACAGTGGCCAAGGCAGCGTCAGTGGAAGGAAATGGAGAGATGACGTTCTTTAAAAGAAACATATTAGCTGGTAAGAAAATGATTCTAGGGTAAACGTTTTCTTTTGAAACAAAAACAGTATTCCAATAACCATACAATTTGTAAAACATAGAAGGATGCCATTTGGCCCATCAAGTCCTTGCAGGCCCCCCGAATCTGAATCCTATTCCCTGTCTTTTCCCATAACCATGTAATTTTTTTTTTTTTCATGGGTATATTCAGTTTCATTTAGAAACTGCCGATTGATTTTTTTTACCACAACTGGGGTGCAGTTCGTTTTGGACTTTCCTTCCAGGTTAAATACACGGAAATTGAAAAACTAACCTGCTACAATTAAGTCTAGTCGTAGACTTTGTAAATTTGAGTTATGTTCCTCAAAGATGCAGTTGGCCAGAATAATTTACCTGGTTTATTCTAACTTGTGGTACTCTTGTAAAACAATCTTGACTCTTGACTTAGAAACTGACTATATTGAATGAATAGTTAAATGTGGTAATGTCAAAAATAGTCTTTTAATAACCAAACTCAAGATGCTTTTGTCTACCAGTATTTATATGAAGAGGTTCTCATTAGCTGTGAAATATTCATGGGGGTTCACTAAAAGGCATGCTGCTGAACTGGTTTGGGATTTAACAACTTCACGTGACATTCTTAAAATTAAATCCACCCCTTTCTTAAAAAAAGCAAGAAGCTCTTCTGTTTCTTAACATTAGAGAGGTGTGTAGCTAAGAGCTCCTCATTCACCTGACATATATTGCTGAAGAAATTGGAAGCCAATGTGGAGTCCCAGGTACTTGGTTCCCATTTGTATTGATATTTGCCTACTCTAAATACATCAGTTTCAGGTATGACAATCTATGTTTTGGAGGTTATTGCCCCTGTTACATTTCATTGAGTGTTACAGTTGAAATTTGAGGACCCTGTGAGTGTGTGTGTGTGTGTGTGTGTGTGTGTGTGTGTGTGTGTGTGTGTGTGTGTGTGTGTGTGTGTGTGTGTGTGTGTGTGTGTGTTTGTGTGTGTATAGGGGGTGAGAGATAGCCTATGGCTATGTGTTACATGCAGTGCATTTATTGCTTTGTTTAGTGGTAAAGTACACAATAAATGTGTTGCAAATAAATACATTCTGCACTTGTTTTGTTAAATCTTATTCCATTTATTATTTAATTTTAGAGCAAGTAGGCAGTCCTCTGGAAATTATATGGACTAGAGATACTGCCTTATATTACGGTGACTCCGCAGACAATCAAGGTAGTTTAATAGTTTATTTACATTTTAAAAAATGATGCAGATTTCTATGTTGTGTAAAAAATTAAAATTGAAACTGACAAATAATAAAGCTGTAATATTTAGATGTTATGCTCCAATTAACAAGAGATATAAGCATGAGAAAAATTCATGGGTATTTCTGAAACTACGTAATTCAAAGATATTGTGTAAAAGATTGTTAGGGATAGAGTACACATGAGCAGACTCGTTCTTCAATTGTCTGATAGTTTATGATATATTTCATGTCTATGTATATGTTTGGTGCTATAAATTAAGAATGTATTTTTATTAGGCATGTTCTGTATTAAAGGAAAATGAACTGTGTAGATGTGATATGAATCTAACTGTAGAAAACTGCTGCCTAGAAATTAATGGTAGACACAAAATGCTGGAGGAACTCAGCGGTGAGGCAGCATCTCTGGAGAGAAGTCAACGTTCATACCGCTGGGATGTAAACTACCCAAGCAAAATATGAGGTGCTGTTCCTCCAATGTGCGCTGGCCCTCACTCTGACAGTGTAGGAGATCCAGGACAGAAAGGTCAGATTGTGGATGGGAGGGGGAGTTGAAATGCTGAGCAATCAGTTGCTCTTTCTTAAACGCTTAGAAATTAATCATTAATGGTTAATAATGCTTAAGGCACAATCACATAGTCACAATTCTTTAAACCCTCCTTCCCAAATCCATTTTCATCATTTGCAAGGAACTTTAAATCAAATGAATTTTGGAAGCAGCATATAATGTGTTGCTGTTGCTAACACGATCAATCTAGTATGTATCCAGCCAAAAGGGTTTTGCAAAGCTTTTCTTTTCTCAGCTTTTTTGTGCTTATGCACATTGCTGGGTCATGAATGTAAAGGTTTGAGAACGTCTGATATTTCACATAAGTGTTCATGGCATTTAAATAATGGATTTGATGGGCTCAATTATATTAATTAATTTACAGTATTATTACCAGGTTGATGGAAATTAGGTGTGGGCTAATTTATAGACTCATTTTCTCTCTTCTCTGGTCTATTCATATTGAGATTAATTGTACCTTTCGACTGCTATCCCTGCTAAGATTATTAAATGGTGCCAATGACCAGGACTCAAGCTGTGACCTTCTCATCTGAATGGTATAACTTTATGTTATCTACTAAAGTCATGCCACGATTAATGCACTGGACTGTGGAGCCAAGAAAATGGCTCAGCCAAATGTTGGGACAGTTATGATTCATTTTATTGTCATTTGTTTTGTTACTAGTATCATTTATAAAACATTCTGCAGGTCATTATTATTCATGCAATATATTTAATGTGTGTCTTTTAATAGGACGTGCACAGGCATATGAAAAGTGCCCCAATGTTACGATGCCTAAAGTTCTTCATTTAGCTCTGAAAATGTTCTTACATAATGGTCATTTGGGAAGATGGCTTTATTTGAATCCAACTTCCGATAAACTCAGCTGTGCCTCACCTACTGCATGTCTAAATCAGCTTTGTTATAACCTCATAACAGGTTAAAACATTACAAATGCACAATAAAAAGGGTCAAATTCAAATCTATAATATTGAATTTTGGGAAACAAAATAGAATTGTGTGACGTATGTTTTTATCCCTAAATGTGTTTTAGTTGAACATGGTGATAATCTACTATGGGAAAAGTGGAGAAAATGGGCATCAAAAGAACACCAAGAGGAATGTATTCAGAAAATGTATTTGTCTGTGGAATTCTCTGCCTCAGAGGGAGGTGGAGGCTGGTTCTCTGGATGCTTTCAAGAGAGAGCTAGATAGGGCTCTTAAAGATAGCGGAGTCAGGTGATATGGGGAGAAGGCAGGAACGGGGGACTGATTGGAGATGATCTGCCATGATCACATTGAATGGTGGTGCCGGCTCAAAGGGCCGAATGACCTACTCCGGCACCTATTGTCGATTGAAAACTCCTAGCAGAGGTAATGGGCAGGAAATAAAACCACAATTGAATGGTCAAGAGAGCTGAATAAATCTCAGTCCTGATTCTTTACATTTTTATCTCTTTGTAATAGACCATGAGTTTGTATAATGAGTTATTATGAAATATAATAATATTGATTTGACATTAAAATATTTTAGTGGGCTAGGATATACATAGATGGCTAGAATTGTCTCTGCATTGCATATGTATTAATACCACAATTTAACATTCTATCATTTCACTTTGATCTTGTTTCTCCTGCAATCAATAGGCTGTTCCGTGTGTTTACTTTGCCATTGCCTGGGTTCAAACACGTCGCTCAACCTCTTTTTCAGTCAAAATAGCAAAGGATGCAATTGTAGGAAACAGTTCTGATCTTCATAAGATAGGTATGTTGCAAAACCTACCTGAATCGTCATTGAGAATCTGTCCCAGGCCGTGTGTGTGATTTTGGCGCTGTTTAGAGGGGGCGGGTTTAAAACGCGATTTTTACTAGGCTGTTCCAATCGAAGATGTTCAGCCTAGTAAATCATTAACGAAAAATCGCTGAAAGACCCCGTCGCAAAAGGTATTATTAGTTTTTATGGCCTTGTATAATAGTTATAGTAGTTTAAAAATCACTCTCTCAACCCGTGACCTCTCGCAGCCCCAAGGTTTTATAAAGCAAACAATTAAAGGTATGTACCTTATTTTTACATTAAAAGGGGCTTCTTAAGAACCCTGTATATAAAATTTTCTATAGCGAGTAGCTCATTTTGGGCTCTTTATATCCCGCAGTATTTTTTTCTGGGCATTTGAGGGCACAAATCCAGCGCAATGTGAACGTTCTAAACCAGCGCGTTCACAGGAACCCACTAGAAAGCCGATTTAAAATTGACTTTAATTTACAGCAATTGAACACTAAATTCCTTCCATTTGGCCTATAAATTGAAGTTAATGACATTTAAAAATCATGTTTTATTGTGAATTATTTGTGAATATTATTTGGACACTTAGGCTATTTAAAAATGTTAATCATTTATTAAGAAATGGATAGAAGTTTAGATCTAGTAATTGAAGTTTGAAATTAGCTACAATTGGGTAACTAACTAATTACATGCTTTAATTTCAGGTCATCCAAGTAAGATTATTTTATATTTGTTTCAGAATGGTTCAATCTATGATAACTGAAAATGTCATTCAGTTCTCTTAATTTTTAAGAAGGTTATGGGCTTTTGACTGTCCATGATCACAGCTTTTTTGTTATGTCCATAGAAAATCAATAGGGAACAAGATGCTAATTTCCGAGTATGAAAATGGCCATAACATTTTTATTACTTGAGATATGAAAGTGAATTAGGTGTCAAATTAAACTTATTTTTATGCTTTATCTGATGGGATAAATTGCAGACTTGATTTTTTAAATCTCAAAATTTTGTAACATTGCTACATAAGAGGGAAAAGTACTGTTAAAGTTACAATTTCATTGTACTCAATGAAATCTTTGTCTACAAAATTTCTGTGGGGAGTCCAAACCTGCTTCTAACTTACATCTTGTAATTTTCTTTCCCTGAAGAATAAGGTATGAAAGTAAATAGCTACAGTACATGTTTGACAAAGATATAGATTTTTAGGTCTACCTTAAAGGAAGAGAAAAGCCACGAAATTTAACAACGGGATTCCAGACTACAAGCTGCTGATGATGGTGGAACAAATTTATGATTCTCAAGAAGTCAAAATTAGAGAACACAGGCACTAGTTCTGTAAGGACATTACAGAACCAGGAAAGAATGAGAAAATGGAGAGATCTCAAAAAGGATGAGAATTTGAAAAATTGAGGTTTTGTTTAACCAGCAAATATCAGTAATCGGAATGCAGAATAGGAGCTCCACACAAGTTAGGTTTAAAGTTTTAAAAAGATGTAATGTTGGACAGCAGTACATTAGAAATAGTCAAGTCCAAAGGTAGACAAGGCACAGAGAAGGGTTGCAATGATGGAAGAATTTAAGCAAGCTTGGTGTCAGATGATACCTCCAAACTCTAAAGATAAGATCCTAAAGAGGAAATAATAAACAAAAATGAATGACCAAAATTGTCAGAACATAAGAAATGAAAGCACAGCTATGTAATTTTGCTCATTTATCCTCTTCCACCAACCAATAAAATCCCGGCTCAAGTTCAAGTGAGTTTATTGTCATGTGTCCCTGTATAGGACAATGAAATCCTTGCTTTGCTTAAGCACACAGAAAATAGTAGGCATTTACTACAAAACAGATAAATGTGTCTATATACTATGATATAAATATATACACACATGAATAAATAAACTGATAAAGTGCAAATAGCAGAAAGTGGTTATTAATAATCAGAGTTTTGTCCGAGCCAGGTTTAATAGCCTGATGGTTGTGGAGAAGTAGCTATTCCTGAACCTGGTTGTTGCAGTCTTCAGGCTCCTGTACCTTCTACCTGAAGGTAGCAGGGAGATGAGTGTGTGGCCAGGATGCTGCGGGTCTTTGATGATACTGCCAGCCTTTTTGAGGCAGCAACTGCGATAAATCCCCTTGATGGAAGGAAGGTCAGAGCCGATGATGCACTGGGCAGTGTTTACTACATTTTGTAGTCTTTTCCTCTCCAGGTCGCTCAAATTGCCGAACCAAGCCACGATGCAACCGGTCAGCATGCTCTCTACTGTGCACCTGTAGAAGTTAGAGAGAGTCTTCCTTGACAAACCGACTCTCCGTAATCTTCTCAGGAAGTAGAGGCGCTGATGAGCTTTTTTGATAATTGCGTTAGTGTTCTCGGACCAGGAAAGATCTTCAGAGATGTGCACGCCCAGGAATTTGAAGTTCTTGACCCTTTCAACCATCGACCCATTGATATAAATGGGGCTGTGGGTCCCCCTCCTACTCCTTCCAAAGTCCACAATCAGTTCCTTGGTTTTGCTGGTGTTGAGGGCCAGGTTATTGCGCTGGCACCATATGGACAGTTGCTCGATCTCTCTTCTGTACTCTGACTCATCCCCATCAGTGATACGCCCCACAATAGTGGTGTCGTCAGCGAACTTGATGATGGAGTTCGCACTGTGGTTGGCTACGCAGTCATGGGTATAGAGTGAGTACAGCAGGGGGCTGAGCACGCAGCCTTGAGGTGCTCCCGTGCTGATTGTTATTGAGGCTGACACATTTCCACCAATACGAACAGACTGTGGTCTGTGGATGAGGAAGTCGAGGATCCAGTTGCAGAGGGATGCGCAGAGACCCAGTTCTGCGAGTTTGGTAACCAGTTTGGAGGGGATGATTGTGTTGAATGCCGAGCTGTAATCAATGAATAACAGCCTGACATATGAGTTTTTGTTGTCCAAGTGGTCCAGTGCGGAGTGGAGGGCCAGCGAGATCGCATCCACCGTTGATCTGTTGTGGCGGTAAGCGAACTGCAATGGGTCCAGGTTTTTGTCGAGGTAGGAGTTGATTTGCTCCATGATCAGCCTCTCAAAGCACTTCATCACCACTGGTCGATAGTCATTAGTGCCACTGGTCGATAGTCATTGAGGCACGTCACCTTACTCTTCTTGGGCACCGGTATAATTGATGCCCTTTTAAAGCAGGTGGGAACTCAGACCTCAGAAGTGAGAGGTTGAAAATGTCCGTACAAACTCCCGCCGGTTGGTCCGCACAGGTTTTTAGAACACGACCGGGTATACCATCAGGACCAGGTGCTTTTCAGGGGTTCACCCCTCTGAAGGATTTACTGACGTCGGCCTCTGTGGCTGAGACTGGATTGCCATCACAGCGAATGGGGGATCGGGAAGGCACATCAGTATTCTCCCTGTCAAAGCGTGCGTAAAACGCATTGAGTTCGTCAGGGAGTGATGTTTCACCAACATTCGAGCTGCCTCCTGGTTTCGCCTTAGATCTGATAATTTGTCAGTCTAGAGTATACTCAACAGCTGTGCATCCACAGCCCAGTCTGATAACAAATTGCAAAGAGCCACATTATTTTCTATAAAGTGATTTCCCTTCTTCTCAGTGTAACAGATTTGGCTATTTCTTGAAGGTAGACAAAAATGCTGGAGAAACTCAGCGGGTGAGGCAGCATCTATGGAGGGAAGGAAATAGGCAACGTTTAGGGTCGAGACCCTTCTTCAGAAGGAAATAGGCGACGTTTTTGGTCGAGACCCTTGCTATTTCTTGAGATTAGGTCTCCTTTTCCCAAAATCTCCAGGCTGAGATTAAATTCTATCATAACCTTGTTTGCCTCAGTCTCATTTATCCAAACTCCAATAAGATAGTCCACCACAAATTATCCTCACTAGAGAATCTTTACAACCTACGCATCAATTTTGGGAACCTATGGTGTACTGCCTCCAAGACAAGTGGATTGAAGAGTGACTTTGCATGCGGTGTTTCATATGTGGTTTTAGCCAATTATAGCAAAATGTCCTCACTTTCATATTCCAGCACCCCAACACCTTGTAAGAAAAAGCATCCTACCATTTACCTTTCTAATTGCTTGTAGCAACTGCATGTTAACTTGCATGTTTTATCAACTAGCACACCAAGATCTTTTCATATTGACAGTGGTTTTCTCTACTTCGCAACAAAATAAATAACCTTGTATGATCCACCATTAAACTCCATCTGGCCCACTTGACCTACTGATATTTTATTGAAAACATTAAACTTCCCAATCTAGGTTTATTATTTCAGCTAACTTGGATACTGCATTACATTCTGTCTTTACATCCGACCCATTGCACTTTGTAATTGTGGCTCTTGTGTACCCGCCCACTAAAAGCTTGTCAAGCTAAAAAAAACCCCACTTATTCTTAACTTATTTCTTGTTCTTTAATCTTTAGACTTTAGAGTTTAGGGATACAGCGCAGAAACAGGCCCTTCGGCCCACCGAGTCCGCACGGACCAGTACACTATCATCACCCCTGTACACTAATACAATCCTACATACTAGTGACAATTTACAATTATTACCAAAGCCAATTCACCAACAAACCTGTGCATCTTTGGAGTGCGGGAGGAAACCGGAGCACCTGGAAAAAACCCATGCGGTCACAGGGAGAATGTACAAACTTCATATAAAAAGTACCCATAATCAGGATTACACTCTGGCACTGTAAGGCAGCAAGCAACTCAACCACTGTGCCACCATGATGCCCCTACTCTTTCCTAATATGTTTGCAGAGAAATTCATTAACATACAATTGAAAGCATTGTTTCTGGAATGAAAGGGGTTGTCTGTCATTCTCCGTCTTATTCCATCCTCAAAATACTCCATTAGAATAAGAAAATACAGTTTCTCTATCATTGAACCAGAATTACTCCATTCAAAAAAATGGCACTCAACTTAATAACATGAAATTTTAGTGCATGATCACAATGTCGATTCCAATCACACTCCATTGCATATGGAGTTAGTTATTGTCCTTGGCATAAGTTGGTATATTCAGTTAGATATTGCTTTGGCTTTGGGCTTGGTTTTCTTAGTTGAGCACTTATCCTGGTGTTATAGCACAAGTACTTTGTCATTTCATTGTAATCTGCTGGAAAGGGGAAATAAAACATAAAGTTGAGTTTAATGTATTGTCACATGTACCAAGGTACAGTGAAAAGCTTTTGTTATGTGCTAACCAGTCAGCGGAAAGACAATACATGATTACCGTGAATGGCTCGAATTTAATCATGCATTTTGCTTTCTGCTGACAGGTTAGCACGCAACAAAAGCTTTTTACAGTACCTTGGTACACGTGACAATAAATGACTCAACTCATCTATAGATATGTTTTACTTCCCCTTTTTAAACAGCAGTTAAAAATTGCTACCATCAATTTTTCCAGAATTTAGGGCATTTTGGAGCATAATGATTAATGCAAATAATGAATATGATATCAATTTATAGTACTCTTAATTTCTACAGTATTTTCTATTTGGTAATATTTGATGCTTTTAAATTCCTCTATCATTTGAATCTTGGTTTCCCATGGTTTCCAGAATGATAATATTCCACAGTTGAAACAAATGCAAAATACTTATTTAATGCTTCAATTATTTGATTTTTTCTACTATAATTTCTATTATCTGCAAAAAAATAGGAAGTGAATAAGTGAATAGGTTCGTTGATAAATACTCGTGTGATGCTGGTACAGTAATTAAATTACCAAGCCAGTAATTCAGGGTTAACAATCCTGACACTTCAATTGGATTTCCACTGTGGAATTTAAATTCAGTTAATAATCTGATTTTTTTGTGTTAGGTTAAATCAGATTCTTTAATCTGATGCGATGACCACAAAACCACTGGTTTGTAATATAAAAAATGTTATATATGGTTTATCTGATTGGAAATCTGATGCCCTATCACAGCTAGATTCCATGTGGTTGCAGACCCACCAATCTTAAATATTTTCTGAAATGGCCCAGCAAGGCCGCTCACTTTGTGGACAAATAAGTATACATATAAATTCTGATCTTTCCTGTGAAATATAAATTTAAAATAAAACTCTGGTAGTGACATTACACTTAAGCAAAGATGAAAAAGAATGAATGATTCCTTGGTGCTCAATAAAGTCTGTGACCAATGGTGTATTGCAAGGATTGATGCTGGAACTTTTGATGTGTGCAATATACTTTAACAACTTGGATGCAGGAGGTATTATCTGCAGATGATTCAAAAATTGTGGTGGTGCATATTGGTATTGGGTTATTATTGTCACATGTACTGAGACACAGTGAAAAACTTTATTTTGTGTAATATCCAAGCAAACTTCAGGTAGTGCAAGAAACAAAAGTGCAGAAGATGGTGTTAGAGGTACAGAAAGTTGCAGATTGTTAAAAAAAAAAGGTCAAGGACATCAGCAAGATAGATTGGAAGACCAGGAATTTAGCTTTAGTATACAGTACATTCAGAAAGTATTCAGACCCCTTCACTTTTTCCACATTTTGTTATGTTACAGCCTTATTTTAAAATGGTATGAATTCTTTTAAAAAAAAATTATATTTATTTTTATTAGAAGCAATTGTACAAAGAGCGAATGATCGACATAACAGTTATACAATTTTCGTATTGCTTCAGTTTTAACATTTTATGAACTAATAACTAGATCAGAAAAAAAGAAAAAGGGAAAAAGGGAAAGAAAGAAGAAAAGAGAAAGAAAAGAAAGAATTTCAAGAAAAACCTGAAAAAGGAAAACCTCAGAACTAACGAAGGAGTGAAAGAAGCGGAGATATATCCCTCTGCCCTTCCATACGCCCGCTCACCCGACCCTAGTGTCGGTTTTGAGTTTGTGTTCAACCATTATGTTGTTGAAGAAATTCAATAAAAGGAGACCATATTTTTGAAAATTGATCTGGTTTGTCAGTCAAGACAAGCCTTATTTTTTCTAGATGTAGTGTCTCGGTCATTTCTGTGATCCACATCTTCACTGTGGGGACTGTTATCTTTTTCCAGAATTTAAGTATGTTTTTTTGCAGTTATTAAACCATAGTCAAGGAAGCGTCTTTGAAATATCGTTAGATTAGGGCAGCCCTCTGACATTTCTTGAATTCTTTTTTTTAATCATCAATCTACACACAATACCCCAGAATGAAGAAGCAAAAACAGGTGTTTAGACATTTTTTGGGGGTGGGGTTAGGCTGGCTTGAGTGATCGACTGGGCTACCTTGACAACACCCTGCAATTTCTTGCAGTCTTGGGCACAGAATTGCCATACCAAACTGTGATCCATCTGAACAGGATACTTTCTACATGGTGCATATATAGAAATTGGTAAGAGTCACTGGAGAAATTGGAGTTTCCTTAGCTTTCTCGGTCATAGCATCAATGTGGTTAAATCAGAGCGAATTGTTGGTGATGTTTACACCTGGGAACCTGATTCTCTCCACTTCAGCACCATCGATATAGACTGGGGCTTCCTAAAGATGGCAGAGAGCTTGTTTTAGTTTACAGCATGATAAAGATCTGTTGGAAAGGTGAGCAGAGCAATGGTAGGTGGAAGTTAATTCTGGCAGGTGCAAACTGATGAAATTTAGAAGGCCAAAAGGGTAGGATATACACATAAATGGTAGGCACTCAAGAGTAACGGTGAACGGAGAGATCTTGGGTACATGTCCAGAGATCCCTGAAAGTGGCAGCATAGGTACACATGGTGGCAAAGCAAGCATCTGTGATGCCTGGCTTCATCAGCCATGGTAGACACAAAATGCTGGAGTAATTCAGCAGGACAGGCAGCATCTCTGGAAAGAAGAAATGGGTGACATTTCGGGTCATCCCTTCTTCATGCCATAGGGCAGGGATGGCATGTTACAACTGTATGAAACATTGATTTTCAGAAGGCCTTTGATAAGGTGCTGCACGTTAGGCTGTAAAAGATGAAAGCCCATGGTATCAAAGGGCAGATACTAAAATGGATAGCAGGTTGACACAAAATGCTGGAGTAACTCGGCAGGATTGTTCAGACTGCTGAAGGGTCTCGACCCGAAACGTCGCCTTTTCCTTCTCTCCAGAGATGCAGCCTTACCTGCGGAGTTACTCCAACATTTTGTGTCTATCTTTGATTTTACCAGCATCTGCAGTTCTTTCTTACACATGGATAGCAAGTTGGCTGGATGGCAGAAGAATGGAGTTAAAAGGGAAAGATGATTCAGCCGTGATTGAATGGCAGAGTAGACGTGATGGGCCAAATTCTGATTCTAGAACTTATGAATATGAATTTATGAAGGTCACACATGGATTATTGTGCATTTTTGATCTCCATAAAGCAGATAGGATGTGCTTGTGTCAGAGAGAGCGTACTGGATATTCACCAGGATGTTATCTGGGTTCAGTAGTATTTCCATCATAAGCAGAGATTGATTAGGCTAGATGTAGAAGCAAGAAAATTCAGATGCTGGTTTATACCAAAGATAGACACAAAGTGCTGGAGTAACTCAGCGGGTCAGGCAGCATCCTGACTGGAAACATCACCCATTCTTTTTCTCAAGAGATGCTGCATGACCCGTTGAGTTACTCCAGCACTTTGTGTCTATATTTGATTAGGCTAGTTCTATTTTTCCTGGAGTGATGGATATTTACGGGTGTCTTGATTGAGATATCCAAAATTATGAGGTGAATAGATAGGGTAGATAATGCAAGAAGGAACTGCCGATGCTGGGTTAAACCGAAGATAGACACAAAAAGCTGGAGGAACGTAGCGGGACAGGCAGCATCTTTGGGGGGAAGGAATGGGTGATGTTTCAGGTCGAGCCCCTTCCTCAGACAGTGCAGTTGTCTAAAACAAAGGGGCATAGATATAAGGATAGAGGTAGGAGGTTTAGAATGGATGCGAGAGGGAATTTGTTTCACACAGAGTGTGGTTGGAACCTGAAACACATTGCTTGAGGAGGTGGTTGAGGCAGGTACTCTCGCAACATTTAAGGACCATCTGGACAAGCACTTGAATTGCAAGGCTTGAAGGCTACGGACCAAACAAGTAAATGGCACTGGTATAGATAAGTACAATAGTTGGCATGGACAAGGTGGGAGAAGGACCTTTTCCTGTGTGTCTGAACATATGACATTACAAAGAAGTGAAATATAAAAGTGTTTTTAAATATTGTATGAACAGCATAATCTGCTTGAATTTAGAATTCCTTGCATATTTAAAGGTGTTGATGTGTACCTGTTGAATATACCTTAATTGGATTTTCAAAAATAATTTTTAGAAATCCTATCCGTTGGACTTTTGGGAAATATTAAATATCCTAAATCAACTGCGACTTAACTAGTTAGATTGGAAAATGGTTGGCAATAAAAAAGAGAGGAAAATTATATGCTGTTTCATTCACTAGTAGAGTCACTCAAGCATATAGTCCTACTAATTGTACCATTGTTAAAGATAGGTACTTCTAACAGTTGGATATCGAACAGTGATGCCAATCTATGTAGTCAGGTGTGAAATATAAGGAAAGTAAACAGCGTCAAAATAATCTTGTTTTATTTGGGAAATAATTTATTGCGTGTTACTAAAAATGGCAAGGTGATTTATTTTAATAGAAAATGGCAAATTATTATCCTAAACTTTTCCATCTCAACACAGCCAGATTCAATTAGCCATTTTCACGCAGGCTTGTATCGACCATAATCATGAGATCAAATAAGTTTATTAATGCAAAGATATAGATAAACAACATATGTTTACGTAGCAACAAAGACAGAGCTTACACATATTTTTCTGAATTATCGCCTGAAAGGAGGAAGCTTAACTGCGAGTCTACTGTTCCTACAAGTTTACATTATTTATCAAAAAAAAATAACTCCCTTCGTCATCATGGGGGATTTATTTATACAGACTTTTAAAATTAGTGACTTTAATTTCTACAGCAGAGAAACGCTAACCTGCAAATGCAAATTGTTCATTAGGAACTGAATTAAAACAATTGTTTTGTTTGAGCTAATGAAGATGTTGAAAATTACTTTTAGAGCAGGAGTTTTGGGAGAATAATGAGAGTATAGTAGCAGCAACAGTTTGTCATTGAGCAGAAAAATAAAAATTAATTTAACAATTGCTGATTGACAGATACTCCTGGAATGCAAGGCTGCATAGGTCACATGGAGCCTTAGATTACACTCAATAACTTGGCTATACTCTGCATCCAAGACAGTGACTTGAATATACCACCCTTAAAGGTTAGGCTGATTCATTGAAACAGCAACCCCTCATGTTTGAATCAAAGTGGCTACAGATGTATCCACATGTCAATAAACAGATAATTTGTGTGAATTTATAATAGCAATCATCTCATTGTCTCATGGAACCACTTGAAATGAAAATAGTTTCAATGTATATATTTCATAACAATGACCCAGTCAATATCCATGTGTCATCATGTAATTTATTAGTCTTCTGGAATGTCCCATACAACCTATTGCTACCAATGTATATAATAATAACATATGTAAAAAAATTTGGTGCTTTTTAAAAACTTTTAAATTTACCTAAATATATGTAAATTCCTGTTACTAAATTGTTTAATGCAGGAAAAAAATCCATTGCAATTCACAAAAAAATTATATAAAAATAAAGTTACTTAATTCAACATGCGGAGATATTTAGGGCATTTAACCTCGAACCTTGTTTGATTGCAGGCTGCAGAGAGAGGCAATGGAGAAGTTGTAGAGGTTAGAATTTTGATGAAGTAATTAAAACTGGAGATATATTTGTAAAAGTATATAAATGCTTAAATACATAGCAGATGGAGCAGAACTATGATGAGAACATACATTTTGTGTGTCTGCATTTTGGGTCCATAGCAACATAATGAGTTCTACTTCCAAGTGAATAGCTGCAGTTAATTTGGAAATACAGAATTGCCATAGCACAGAGCTATTCAGCTCACCGACTCTTCGCCACTAAAGGCAGTCCCATTAAAAGTCTGAACAAGGGTCTCGCCCCCGAAACGTCACCCATTCCGTCTATCCAGAGATGCTGCCTGTCCCACCGAGTTACTCCAGCATTATGTGTCTATCTTCAATGTAAACCAGCATCTGCAGTTCCTTCCTACCCATTTACCCACTCGTTCTATCTCCAAAACCCTGCATAATCTGTGTTTTATACAAGTTCAGCATTACTTATCTGTTTTAGTGTCCCATGAAATTATGAGCCCCGGGATCCCGGTTGTCTTCCAAACCACTCTCTCGATAGAGCCTGCCAGTTTCAAGGATTTGTGCACATGTATAACTTAATGCCCCCGCGGACCCAATCGAACCATACGTGTATCTCTTGATACGTTTCTATATTGGCTTCCGTGTTCCACCTTCCTGCCTGTTATGCCAGCCAACATCGTACAGTCCCGGACTGCCCTTGGGGTCACCATACTTTCTGTCTTAGAGTCATCCCCGTGTTTGGATTGTCAACCCCATCTCTGTACTAAACCACGAGGGGTCACCACTACCCACCCCGTTTAACTACCTGCTAATTGTTGCACGTAATCTGCATTTGTTTACTCTCGGGTGCTGTAGACCTGAGAGAAGCTCTCCCAAACCGGAACAGACTGCTCAATGTGTGCAGTAAAAATAAAGCCCAGAATGCGAGAACATATAAACCAGAAGGAGACGCTGCGCTCTCAATGAAGCCCTGCAAGAGACAAGTCCTGTCGAGATCACTGGGGTAAAAAAAAAATTTGAACATATGCTGACAAACAAAATTCGGAAATTTATTATTAACTTTTATTTTGCTGTGGAGTTCATGATTTGGGCCATGTTTGATTTAGCGCGGAGCGTATTTCTGAGGATTTTAGCGGAAAGTTACTTCAATATTTACCTAAGATTTTAATCAGTAACTACCTTCAGTCGCGCAGCCTCGGGGTAAATTGGATCGATAAATCAATCGTGCCTTTTTTGTGTGTTAAAAGTCTGTAAATGTGTGGTTATTTTTTAAAGTACTTTATTCGGAGTAAGGTGACAGGAATGGTGTTAGAAGTTTATGCGGGAGACAGTCAGGGGAGCTTCATGCCGACCACGTGTCGCCGTCACATGGCGGGAGCAGTGTGTTGTGTCTCCTCCACCATGGGCTTCCTCACAAGAGTTTAACACACTTGAGTGGTTCGGAAATCCCCCCCCCCTCAGAGGCAGTGTATGTCGCTGGAAGTGGGCTGGCAAGATACCCATTTTACCCGGAGTCCTGGTGAATCCGCCCGTCAAAATGGCACAAAACTGCCTGGAAATTGCCGGAAATTGACGGATTTCCAAATTTCCTGGAAAACTCCAAAAACTGCCTGGAAAACGCCCTGGAAATTGCCGGATTTTTCAGATGTGCGCCGATTTTTGTTTGCGCTGGGAGCTGTTTATCCGGAAGTGCTGTTCTCTAAACCCTCTGGAGATATAGATGGTCGCCATTCAGCGCATACACTGGGAGAGTTTTAAAATCACCCTCACCCGTTCTTCCTCTGTGGTAGAATTAATATCCGGCACAGCACATCACGCGAATAATTGCAATCTACCAAATTTGAGCAACTTTCCGTAAAAATGTCAAACCCGAATGTTAATAGTCTGAAGAAGGGTCTCGACCCGAACAGTCGCCCATTCCTACTCTCCAGGGATGCTGCGTCACCCGCCGAGTTGCTCCAGTATTTTGTGGTCTACCTCCGAATGTTAAAACTTCCTTTTCGAATCGTTGCAGGAATGTATTCGAAGGCACCACCCCTTGCGTGTTAATATTTTGTAATCGAAACACCTTCTCTTTCAGTCACCAGCCACCTGTTCGGAGAGCGGGATAGTCTTGGAAGCACCGACATGCCGTCAACGGAAAATCTCACTGACAACTATTTTGTGGCGCGTTCCGTTTATTCTGAAAACAGTTTCCTCGAGGAAAATGAAAGAAAAGTGAGGGTGCCTAAAACTTTACGCGACCGGCTGGCAAAGAGATGCAGGTTAGTTGAAGCTTTCCGGGTTTGGTGGTTCTCTCTAGCAAGTCGGTCTCGTCCACAGTGTATTTAACAGTTTTTTTAAATGTGTCAGCCCAATGCAAAACCCAGCGAGTTTGTTTGGAGTATCAACTCGCGGAGCTTCATTGGAGTAGCAAGGTGAATGGTAACCGAAAGAGAGATTAAGAAAAGTAACCAAGCGTTTCGGGAAATAGGTGGTCTCAAAGGAGGAGTGGCCTGGAGGCGGGGAAAAAATACCCAGTACAACTTCTTAGAGCCCTGTACATGTGCGACTGTTTTGATTCAAGCGGCTCGCATAGACGCCAGTCAGAGTAACGGGAACTTCAATCCAGAGTATAGGGATGAAAACTAGGTTTAAGGGTTTAGCGTCTTTGTCATCGGATCAAGACAACCGCAGGTCTTTGTTTCATTCCGTGCAAATTCTTCCCTAAGATTTGGCAGGATTTTTGTATGAAATCAAATGTTATGTTTTTTTATCAAATCAAATGACATTCGCCTATACATTTTTTTTTTGGCTTTCATTGCTAACCCTGTGTATATTTACTAATGTTTGTAATGTATACCCTTAATACCTTACATTGTTGTTTCCATATTGATTTTTTTCACTCTATTGCCTGCTTTCAACTTGGTTCACTTTCGTATTAACAACCTGATGACTATTTCTTTCCTGAACATTTTCATCTATACCCCAAGCCAGTCAGAGCGCTCTAGTTTTGACTATCCTTCATTTGCCTGCTTTGTGAGCTACTCTTCATGGAACTATCTTCTGGCAGTCTGATTCCATTCCACCTTGGTCAGATCCTCTTTTAACTTGGATGCACAAGAGACTGGACCCTGGAATCTGGAGCCAGTCCATTTGCTGGAGGGACTTAGCAGGTCAAGCAGCATCCGTTGGAAGGTGGGAAAGGAACTGTTGGCGTTTTAGGTCTAAATCCTGCCTCAGGAACCAAGAGTGGAGCGGGGGAAGAGGCAGGAACCAGAGGTGATTGGTGGACGGAGGAATGAAGGATGATGAGTAGATGGAGCCGGGTGGAGTTGGAGACGGCTGCTGGAGGCTTGTCGCCTCTAGCAGGTTTCCCCACCCTCCTCTACCCGACCCCCCCCCCCCCCCCGTGCTCCATCTGCCTCTTATTTCCTTAAGTCTGTGTCCATCTAATAATAAACATGTCTCTACCTCCCAACTGCATTCTTTCTCTACCCTCCCCCTTATTTGGTTTATTTGCCCATCTTCATTCACCCCTCCTTCACCAGTCACATCTTGGTCCTGTCTCACCACTCCCTCCCTCATTCTGACATCCCTTCCTTCATGATGGACGCACTGATTAATCGTTTACTGCAGTGCGCTTTGTGAGTTCCTGCTTCGTGCTGCTAGCAAATTCTATAATATAGCCATGTCCTTGTCTGTTCACTTACGAAGATGGTAACGAGAAGGAGATGAATCCCCTAAATTTAGTGTAATAGTCCAGCACATCATGTAGACCTCAAGCATATTAATTGAAATGCTAAAAAAAAAATTGTCTTAACTTTTTTCATAACTAGATCTGATGGACGAAACCTCTTTCTGGATATAGTTCTCTGGATCTCTGCTGAGAAGAGGCAAAGATCATTTTGTATCAAATGTGCTTATATGATTGAAAAATTCCAGTCTAGCATATTTATGGCAAATTCTACATTTGGTATAATCCCTTCATAGTTGAACTGTTATAAATACAAAGGTGGGTTCACTTTGGTGCACCTGTAAACCTATTTGCTTGAGGTGGATATTTGGTGCAGTGAGAGATCTCCACCCCACACTGATCTGATTCTGAGAACCTCATATAGTTTACAGCATGGAAATGAACCCTTTGGCCCAACTTGTCCATGACTTCCAAGATGCCCCAACTAGACTTGTCCCATTTGCCTGCATTTGGTTCATATCCCCCTCAATCTTTCCTATCCATATGTTTGTCGAAATATCTTTTAAATGTTGTTGTGGTTCCTGCTTAAACTATCTCCTCTGAAAGTTCAATCCATATACCCGCTGATTGGATAAAGTTGCCCTTCGGGTTCCTGGTAAATCTTGCCATTCTTACCTTAAACGTATGTCCTCTGGTTCTTGGTTCTCCCTACCCTGGGTAAAATACTCTGTACATTCACCCTATCTATTCCCTCGTGATTTTATACACCTCTATAAGATCACCCCTCAGCCTCCTGTGATCAAAGGAATAAAGTCCTGGCAATGTTTTCGTAAATCTTCCCTGCACTCTTTCCAGCTTAACGCCATCCTTCCTATAGAAGGGTGACCAAAACCGAACACAGTACTGCTACGTAACTCATCAATGTTTGTTCAAGGAGTTAATGTGTAAACCCAGTATATGATTCTGAGCCTGTGCATGCATGGTGGCTGATGGTGGTAGCTAATAAATATATATTTCCCCGCTAGTGAATTCCATAAAATGGTACCCGAGAGACGCAGATTGGCATTGGTAACAGACCGACCAATATAACTCAAATGGAACCTCGGGTGATTTTAGCATAATTGAAAACAAAATTACTTTATAGTTGCCTCTAGATAATCCCACACATTGATGTTCCAAATGTCCCAAGATCCCACTGCTGTTATGCGTCATGCCATTAAATGCATATTTTCGCCGTGTAATCGATCTCTCTAAAGTGCAACACATCACATTTACATGGAATTTACATATACATTTATATATACGTGTGTGTGTGTGTGTGAACAACAGGAAGTGGTCAAGATCAGACTTTTAGTAATATAGATATACTAAAATCCCTGCAGAAAACATTTTCCGACCTACCCTCATCGATCACCTTCATCACTTCCTCAAAAAACTTGATCAAGTTAGAAAGACACAACCTGCCACATATAAAGCCGGACTGAATTAACCCTATTTAACCCATTCTCTTCCAGATGGGAAAAATCCTATCTCGAAGAAACCTCTCAAGTTTCTCCCTACCACTGACATGAGGCTCACCAGCCTATAAATATCTAGATTTCCCCTACTTTCCTTCTTGTATAAAGGAATAGAATTTGCTATGCCCCAATCCTCCAGGCCTTGCCTGTGGTTAGATAAGACGCAAAGAAGATTCCTGCAATTTTCTTTCGTGCCCCTCTCAATAATCAGGGATAAATCCTATCATCCAAAGTACATATCCACCTTAATACTCTTCAAGAGCCCCAACGCCATCTCCTTCTCAATCTCAAATTACCCTTGCATATTTGTGTTCTCCACACTGATCTTCATTTCCTGTTTGGTGAAACAGATGCAAAGTACTTGTTTAGCATCTCTCCTACATCCCCAGATTCCAAGCACAATTTTACTCCTTCATCTGTGAGTGGTACTACCTTCTCCATGGTAACCCTCTTGTGTTTAATGTAGGTATAAAAAGCCTTGGGATTTAATCAGACTCACCAAAGCCATTTTGTGCCCCCTATTATCCCTCTAATTGCCTGCTGGAGTTATTTTCTCTTATTTTTATATTCCTTAAAGGGCCTGCCTGATTCTATTCTCTTAAACTTCGTGTGCGCTTCCTTTTTCTTTCTTACCAAATTTATAACCTCTTCGTTCATCCAAGATTTGCTTACTTTGCCTTCCGTAATCCACCTCTTTACTGGAACATGCTGGTTCTCAACTTTGATCAACTGGCCTTTAAACAATTCCTACATTTCAGATATGGACTTGCCAAATATCAACTACTCCCAATGTATCCTCCTGAGCTCCTGCCTAATAATGTTTTAGTTTGCTTTACTCCAATGTGGTTCCTTTCTGCAAGGTCCTGCCTTCTCCCTATTCAAAACACCAATAAAACATAGTTGTTAGCCTTTTTTCTTTTTCTTTATTTTCTTTATCTTTTTCTTCCCAGCTGTAACCAGGCAACTGAATCGTCCTACCACAATCTGAGAGCAGTGCTCAACTGCTATCAACCTCTTTGATGACCCTTGTACTATCCTTGATCGGACTTTGCTGGCTTTACCTTGCCCTAAACTTCATTCCCTTATGTATCTATACACTGTGAGTGGATTGATTGTAATCATGTATTGTCTTTCTGTTAACATGCAACAAAAAGCTTTTTCACTGTACCTCGGTACATGTGGCAATAAACTGAACTGAACTGTCCCCAAAATTATTTTCCAATGTAACATCAGTCACCAGGCCAGACTCATTCTACAAGGTCCAGTGTGTTCCCTTCTCAGTTTGGACTATCCACATTCTGTTTCATGAAACCCTCTTGGATACAACTCGCAACTTGACAATTTTCTCGCAAGTTGATCAAATGATCATTGGTGATCATTTTCCAATGTTCTATAGATTCAGGATCATTTCCTGTGGATGGGAGGGTAGCTAATGTTATCCCACTTTTTAAGAAAGGGGGGAGAGGGAGAATGGGAGGCAGTGACTAGTGGGGTACCGCAAGGCTCGGTGCTGGGACCGCAGCTATTTAAAATATACATCAATGATTTAGATGAAGGGTTTCAAAGTAACATTAGCAAAATTGCAGATGACACAAAGCTGGGTGACAGTGTGAACTGTGAGGAGGATGCTATGATAAGGAAGGGTGAGTTGGACAGGTTGGGGGAGTGGGCAGATGCATGGCAGATGCAGTTTATTATGGATAAATGTGAGCTTATCCACTTTGGTAGCAAAAACTAGAAGGCAGATTATTATCTACATGGTGTCAAGTTGGGAAAAGGGGAAGTTCAATGGGATCTGGGGGTACTTGTTCATCAGTCAATGAAAGTGAGCATGCAGGTACAGCAGGCATTGAAGAAAGCGAATGGCATGTTGGCCTTTTTAACAAGAGGAATTGAGTATAGGAGCAAAGAAGTCCCCCTGCAGTTGTACAGGGCCCTAGTGAGACCACACCTGGAGTATTGTGTGCAGTTTTGGTCTCCTAATTTGAGGAAGGACATTCTTGCTATTGAGGGAGTGCAGCGTAGGTTCGCAAGGTTAATTCCAGTGATGGCGGGACTGTCATATGCTGAGAGAATGGAGCGGCTGGGCTTGTATACTCTGGAATTTGGAAGGATGAGCGGGGATCTTATGGAAACATATAAGATTATAAAGGGTTTGGACACGCTAGAGGTAGGAAACATGTTCCCTATGTTGGGGTAGTCCAGAACCAGGGGCCACAATTTAAGAATAAGGGGTAAGCCATTTAGAACGGAGATGAGGAAACACCTTTTCACACAGAGAGTTGTGAGTCTGTGGAATTCTCTGCCTCGGAGGGCGGTGGAGGCCGGTTCTCTGGATACTTTCGAAGGAGAGCTAGATAAGGCTCTTAAAGGTAGCGGAATCAGGGGATATGGGGAGAAGGCAGGAACGGGGTACTGATTGGGGATGATCAGCCATGATCACATTGAATGGTGGTGCTGGCTCAAAGGGCCGAATAGCCTACTCCTGCATCTATTGTCTATTGCAATTTCTGCCCCATCTAAGCCATTGGCACTAAGCAACTCCCAGTCAATATTAGGGATGTTTCATTCTTGAGGAATTGTTCTAAAGTGGTGTTCATAATAATTGTGAATGTTTAATTTTGTACAAATAACAATACATTAATGGGGCCCATTAAAGTTTGCACCAGAACTTGAGTGTAGTTGAGGCTTCTATTGCTATATTTCTCACAACACATTAGCAGCTGCTGCACCTCAATTATTTCATTGGATGTTAAGTGCTTTGGGATATCTTGTGTAAGGATGTGAAAAATGCTGTATGAATTATATTTTTGGGTTTGGAGCTGGATTGGTCATCTGGGTAAGTGAGAAGGGTATTGCATCACACTCCTGACTTGCATTTGTTAGATGATGGATGGACTTTGATTAGTCAAGAGATAAGTCATAATCATTGCATTCTTGCAGCCACAATAAAGACATGGTTGTTCCAGTTAAATATCCAGTTAATGATTTCCCTACCAGATGATGCAGGGGAATATGTCAATGGTGATGTTATTCCTAGAGATAATAATATTAATAATAATAAGTTTATTTATATAGCACATTTATAGTCAATTTTCGTTGACCCCAAAGTGCTTTACATAATTTAAAAATCAGTTCCATACAAAGCATAAAGATGGGTTAACAAAATAATAAAATGCATAAACAGGACACAACATGTAACATAAACATGCACCACAGCATTCATCACTGTGACCATTCCTTGGTATTTGCCCGCACCGCAAGCCACTTACCTGCCCACATACAAATGCTATACATGCAATGTCACACAAAGGCAAGCATTGCTTGATTATTCAAACAGTTGGGTTGGAAACTGAACATTTTACTTCACAGCCATTAGTGAATTCATTTTCTCTCATTATAATGGGGTAGAGATCACCGAGATTAGGTCTATGTCAATACCCTTAAGATTTCCTACACAGGTGTCTTGAGGCAAAATAATTGCTGTCTGACTTTTGGTGCAGGGTGTGCCTTTGTCTTGTGTGCCCCCCAATGACTTTAATTGTACTAGGCGCTTTGATGGCCTGGTCTCCTGTGAGAGGACTACCATTCTCAGTCTTCAATAAAAGCGGAATTGAAGAAGTGAGTCGACATGTGTTTTACACTGCAATGGTGCAGAAAGAGGGGATGAACATAAGGAAAATTTGTCTTGGTGCACAGATCAAGGTTGTTTTTGTCACACAATCTGTCGATGTCATGTAAGAGAAGATAAAGTGCTTGTGAATCATAGCTTATTTGTCTGGTCGAAATGAATGACAATGGTGATGTTATTGATCAAGATAACCACTCCTTGGTATTTGCCTGCTCCACATGCCACTTATCTGCCCACATTCAAATGCCCTACATGAAATGCCACACACCGCAAAGGAAAAGGGCTGGAATTAGGGTGCAAATCAATTGTCGCTCAAAGCCTTAATAACATGGAATGCTAGAAATACACAGCAGAGGAGTGAGCACAAGTACAGGCTATGATGCAGGTACAGAGCGTCTGCAGAGGAAGAAAGTTAACATTTCATATTAATGATCTTTCGTCAGAACTGGAAAAGTGAGAAAACAGGCATACTATAAGTTCCAGAGATTGGGTGTGGTGAACAGAACAAAAGAAAAGCATTTTAGATTACATCAAAAACACAATGTTGGTCCATCCAATCAAAGGCATTTCTTCTATTCTCCCGGCTCCTTCCTACTTTAAATGCGGTAATTTTCTAATTTTTCCAGTACTGATGTAAAGCCATGGATCTGAAATATTTACCCAGGTTCTCCCTCCACAGCTGCTGCCTGACTTGCAGAATATTTCCAGTATTTTATGTCCGAAATCCAGCATTTGTGTTATTTTCCATTTTGGCTTATTTCGTCCATGATTGAACAAAGTATGCTTTAATTTCCTTGGTATCCAATTTTATTTTTGATCTCTAGTGAAATGCTTAACGATTGAGCATTCCCACCCTTCAGGTGTAGGGTTCTAAAGTGTAAAGGTTTTTGAATGCAAATGCCCTCTTTTCAATTCCATTATATGGCCAACCCTCTGAGACCAAATTCTACACTGTCCCAGATCTTCACTGTTGTGTATTACAATGAAACCATGTCATTTTCTTCTAAACTTCTGATAATCTGGGCCTTTTGTAGGGGAAAGCTAATTTTAAAAAAAAACCCAATCTCAATCCAGGAATCAATCTCTTAAAAACTTTGTAACATTTTCTCAGAAGCAGGGATATCTTCCTTTGTTCAGGAGGCTAAACGTATACAGTGCCACATCAAAGTCCCAATTAATTGTATTTAATTTCTTTTCCTATCCAATTATATTGCAATAATGAAACACATACCATATTCCCCTTAAAATGACTTGTGCTGCCTGTTTCCTCTTAATCATTTGTACAATCATTTTCCAGATTCTTGGTCTTTAGAAGTTATTCTATTTTTGAAGGTGTCTTATCCTATTTAATAACTTCATATTTCCATGTTCTAGTTTATCATTTTTTGGGCATGGAGATTTGTCATAATGGTATAGATGAAATGTCATGGCCTTTCTCCTGGAGTGTTGAATGACTAGTTATTTTTGGCTGTCCATTTAAGCTATTCTTTGGCAGCCTGTCATTGTTTTTGCAACCCGCATTCTCACCTAGCTTTGTAACATGATGCAGCTTGAAGCATGGCACTTTGTCCCCATCTCATAGATATTGTTTGTAAATAGCTAAAACCCCCTACACAGATTCTGGCAGAAAAATTGTAACCTGCATAGACCTGTTTTACCAGCTCTTTTCATTCTGTTAACCAATCCTCAGACCATCTTTTCCAAAATCTCATGACTGATAATATCATGTAACAGCTTAACTGCGTCACCTTTATAATACTTTATTGAAAATCAAAATTCACCACTTCCATTGGTTCTCTCTTACCTACACTGTTAATTAAAATACAGAAATCTCCAGATTGCACAAGCACTTTCTCTTTCTTGAATTGTGTTCTGCCACTGATTATTTTCCGTTTTTATTTCAGATTTCCAGCATCTGCAGTTTTTTGATTATTAATAATTTCTTAGTGCACTGCTTATTTATTCTCTCACCATAAAATTGAGTGATGTGCGGATTAGTTTCTTACTTCCTCTAGTCTTCTTTCCTTCTCCCTCCGATCCTTGTTAATAATGACCACGAATTTAGAAACATAGAAACATAGAAATTAGGTGCAGGAGTAGGCCATTCGGCCCTTCGAGCCGGCACCGCCATTCAATATGATCATGGCTGATCATCCAACTCAGTATCCCGTACCTGCCTTCTCTCCATACCCCCTGATCCCCTTAGCCACAAGGGCCACATCTAAATCCCTCTTAAATATAGCCAATGAACTGGCCTCAACTACCCTATGTGGCAGAGAGTTCCAGAGATTCACCACTCTGCGTGAAAAAAGTTCTTCTCATCTTGGTTTTAAAGGATTTCCCCTTTATCCTTAAGCTGTGACCCCTTGTCCTGGACTTCCCTAACATCGGGAACAATCTTCCTGCATCTAGCCTGTCCAACCCCTTAAGAATGTTGTAAGTTTCTATAAGATCCCCTCTCAATCTCCTAAATTCTAGAGAGTATAAACCAAGTCTATCCAGTCTTGCTTCATAAGACAGTCCTGACATCCCAGGAATCAGTCTGGTGAACCGTCTCTGCACTCCCTCTATGGCAATAATGTCCTTCCTCAGATTTGGAGACCAAAACTGTACGCAATACTCCAGGTGTGGTCTCTACAGGATACCCAGCCTCGGATCTACTCTTGCAGCTGATATTTATGTGGCAGGTTCAGTTGATGTTTTTTTTTCTGGTGAATAGTGACCCCAGGAAGTCGATGGTGGGATTCATAGTGATAATAATGTTGTTGGATTGCAAAGGTACATGGATAGACACCACCTTGTAGGAAAAAGAGACACAAAATGCTGGAGTCATTCAGAGGGTGTCTGGAGAACATGGTTATGTGACATTTTGGGTCAGGACCCTTCTTCAGACTATGTAGGAGAGGACCATCATCTAATGCAGGGAATTTTAGGAGGTAGCCATGATAAATAAATCATTGAAGCAGTCACAACATCATTTGGGCCTGCCAGTCCCTTTGCGATTAGTAAGCTCACCAGTGCTCTCTTTCTTCTTAATGATGTTTCAAACAATTAATTTTGGTAAGCCTAAGGTTTGGTAAGCCTAAGGTTTTATTCATGTTTCTCGGTCTCATAATGGCTTCTTTGACTTTCATTGGCACAACTTTGGTCCTCATGTTGATAAACAGCAATAAAAGTTTCCGAAAGACTGGAGGAAATATTAGGTGGTGAGAGCTCTTATACCTGCATTAAGGAGGCAATTAAACACACCTAATCAATTACAAACACCTGGGAAGCCATGTGTCCCAAACTTATGGTGCCCTGAAATGAGCTGTAGTTTCTACATGATGAAACCAAAATGTATAAAAATAGCCTTTAATAAAATCTGACATTGTGCACTTAAACCACATTTGATTGTTTTTCTATTTCAAATCTCAAATTGTGGAGTGCAGAGGCAAATAAATAAATGATGGGTCTTTGTCCCAAACATTATGGAGGGCATTGTATGATCTTTTGTGTTTATTGTGTATATATTTAGATTGTTTTGGCTACCTTCGGTTTTTGTTTTGGTTTGGCTCATGTTACAAAGGAAACTTATACAAAGGAGACTTGATAACTTGATAAATGTTGAGATTGACAGTTGTAAATTGAGCTACAATGCCTTTACCTTTGGTTCCCTTTTTTCATATATTCCATCAGATTATATTTATGATTTTTGTAATTTTTATTTTCACCGCAGTTGCACAACTAAAAGGGCGCTGGGTATTACTAAGTCTCTGCTTCCTGTACTGGATTGGTTGCCCAAATACAAACTGAAGCAATGGCTGCCTGGAGACATTATCTCTGGTCTGAGCACTGGTCTGATTGCAACATTACAAGGTATGTGTGTTTACAAATTAACACATTTAAAATTTTGAGTTAAAAGAAATTGTAAGAATTAATTGCTTTTGTAATCCACACCGTTGTAATTTCTATTGTCAGTTAATTTAACTGGTAATGAAAATTATTTCTCCTTTTCACAAAGTTATTAATTATTAAACTTTTAAACTAATTCTTTAGTTATTCCTATGTATTATTTAGCACTCATGGTACTTTATGAAAAAATATGTGCCTTTCTCAAATTTGTAAGTTTGCAGCAAGAGAAAGTTTATTCTTCTCTCTGAAGCACAAATACACAGGTCCTTCATTGGTTACAAAAGAAAGGGATTCACAAATACATTGATGCATTGATCATTACCAATATACACCCAATATACTCCTTGGTTACATATGTTTTTTACTGCTTAGGTTTTATTTAGTAGTATTAAGGGAGTGCATCATAACGGATTTTGCAACTGTAACGATAAATAAATGTAATTGTTATATTGGCATTATGTGCAGCACAGACATTGTGGGCCAGAGGAGCTGTCTCTGTGTTGTACTGTTCTATACTCTACATTTGTATTCTGGAGTCAAATTGAAACACAACTTTATAAAGAAACATTATCACAAGATAAACATATCCTGCTGGCAGAGACTTCAAAGATTGGGTGTCAAGGAGACAAGTCTTGATTGGAACTATTTATCTCTTGCATTGTCCGTGTTGACATATATTAGATATTGAAACAATGGAAAGTGTTATGGCAATAAACTTTTTTTTTTTAATTTTAGGTCTGGCTTTTGCTCTATTGGCTGAAGTTCCTGTTGGCTTTGGTCTGTATTCTGCTTTTTTCCCCATTTTACCTTATTTCTTCTTGGGAACATCAAAGCATTTAGCAGTGGGTGAGTATATGCTGTGCCAGTTTTCGAGCACTTTTACTGTTTCCCCCCCCCCCCCCCCCCCCCCCCCCCCCCCCCCCCCCCTCTATGCACCACAGGCAAGAGTTTGGATGAGGGCAGAGCCTTAAGATTGCAAAAAAAAAGGTAAAACGAACAGACGGAAATTAAATGAAAATGTTTCTCCAGAAAAAGAAAGGAAAAGAACCAACCTGAATATGTTGTGGGAGCAAAATTACAAAGTGCTAATGCTATGCAAACAGGGGTAGAACGCTAAATTACCATAATCTATACCTGAGTTTAAAATAATTAAAGCACAAAGCTTTAAATGAGTGACCAAAAATGTGTTTTGGCGGGGATGCTAGTATTGAAGGTAGACAGTAACGGTGGCTAGTGGAAAATTATAGACAGCAACGGGGTTTTGAACATCCACACTGGCAGAAAATAACGTCATTTTTGGGGATTGCAGCTTGTTTAACTGGAGTCGGAGTGTTTCCCCTCCCACTGTATAAGGTGGCAACACTAATGAGGCAAAGAGGAGGGCGAGTGGGGTGCCAGCACGTCTTAACCCCAATGTGGATGATGGTGATGGGTACTATTGGAATGGTACTTGCTGAGACTGGACAGCACTAAGGCTGAATCCATTTCTGATATGTGTCGGAAGGAACTGCAGATGCTAGTCTAAACAAAATGCTGGAGCATCTCTGGATAGAAGGAATGGGTGACGTTTTGGGTCGAGACCCTTGGGTTTCAACCTGAAATGTCACCCTTTCCTTCTATCCAGAGATTTTGCTTGTCCCGTTGAGGTACTCCAGCATTTTGTGTCTATTACCATTGATAATATGGTGTCCTTGTACCTCATCTTCATTGTCCACCTTCTTTCATTTCATATGTTCTTCGAACTTATGGGACTAAAGATGCAGATGGTTCAAAAATGCATTTTGTGCTTTCCCGCTTTCCCTCCACATCATAACATGACCCTTTGTGGTTTTCTCCTTCCAAGTAACTGAAGAAGTGCAATCTGTAGTCGGTGGAAGAACAGCAAAAAACACAGATTGTGGAACACATGTTAATCATTTCAAGTTGATAGCCAGCTGTTCTGAAACTTTGTGAATTTAGAGTATGGCAAAGAGCCTGGAACAGGATGTGGTGAGACACCAGTTATAAATCGCTTGTAAACAATGTAGAGGATATGTACAAGGTTGAGCATGTGCTCTGCTGCAAAAATTGCATGTTGGCATGCAGTGTAGTTACCTAGAAAGGAATATTGAAGGAATACCCAAAAAGGGATATTTTGAGAAGTCCACCAAAAGGTTTGCATGCAACGAGTTGTGTGTACTTCTGAGCTTTGTACAGAAAGAAGGCAACAACTTCTAGTTTATAAATATTGTACAGCCCTGCAAATCATAAGGGGTTGTAACATGCTATAGTGATCCATCATTCTGTCATACAATGGTGTATTGGGATTTCTAAGGTATTGCTATGACTGCAATGCCCATGTTGTCGGCTGTGAGCTTTCAACTCTACATGTTACAACTACTGTGTAGACAGTATAATATCATAGGCACATAGTAATTAGGCAGTTAGGAAATATGTAAAGCTGATTAATGACTACTTGCATGAGATACAGCATTTCATTCATAATGATAGTTTAGTGATTTTATTATGTGGCATGCAGTACTCCATCCCAAACCTTGGCAACATGCATGTGGGACAGCAAGGATGTCTGGTAACATCCTGCTTATGCAGATGCACTACCCTTCTCATCTTGTATACACTTATAAAAATGTAACTTTAGATGTACAGAAGGATCTTGGGGTCCAAAATTCCAAATTCCTGAAAGTGACAAAACAAATAGATAAAGTGGTAAAGAATATATGTGGTATGCTTGCTTTCATAGGTCGAAACATTGAGTACGAGAGTCAAGAACACGTGATGCAATTTTATAGGACTTTGGTTAGGCCACAATTGGAATATTGTGTGCAATTCTGATCACCCCATTACAGGACGGATGTGGAGGGTCTGAAAAGGGTGCAGAGGAGGTTTGCCAGAATGGTGCTCATTTAAGGGGACTTTAGCTTCTGGGAGAGGTTGCACAGATTTGGGTTGTTTTTCTGGTATGTGTGGACACCTGATAGAAGTATATAAAGTGATGAGAGGCTCAGATCGGGTAGACATTCAGAACCTTATACCCCAGGATGGAAAACACAAATACTAAAGAGAATATAAGAGGTTATCCACTTTGGTGGCAAAAAAAAGGGGGGCAGATTATTATCTCAATGGGTTTCGGTTAGGTAAGGGGGAGGTACAGCGAGACCTGGGCGTCCTTGTACACTGGTCACTGAAAGTTGGCTTACAGGTACAGCAGGCAGTGAAGAAAGCTAATGGAATATTGGCCTTCATAACAAGAGGATTTCAGTATAGGAGTAAAGAGGTTCTTCCGCAGTTGTATAGAGCTCTGGTGAGACCACATCTGGAGTATTGTATACAGTTTTGGTCTCCGAATTTGAGGATGGACATCCTTGTGATTGAGGCAGTGCAGCGTAGGTTCACGAGATTGATCCCTGGGATAGCGGGACTGTCATTTAAGGAAAGATTGAAAAGACTAGGCTTGTATTCACTGGAGTTTAGAAGGATGAGGGGGTATCTTATAGAAACATATAAAATTATAAAAGGACTGGACAAGCTAGATGGAGGAAAAATGTTCCCAATGTTGGGCGAGTCCAGAACCAGGGGGCACAGTCTTAGAATAAAGGGGAGGTCATTTAAGACTGAGGTGAGAAAAAACATTTTCACCTAGAGAGTTGTGAATTTATGGAATTCCCTGCCACAGAGGGCGTGGAGGCCAAGTCACTGGATGGATTTAAGAGAGAGTTAAATAGAGCTCTAGGGGCTAGTGGAGTCAAGGGATACGAGGAGGCAGGCAGGCACGGGTTATTGATAGGGAACGATCAGCCATGATCACAATGAATGGCGGTGCTGGCTCGAAGGGCCGAATGGCCTCCTCCTGCACCTATTTTCTATGTTTCTATGTCTATGTTTCTATGCAACTGAATCATGGCAGAGGTCTTGAAAACGGATTAACTTTTGTCTGCTCTGAACTTCAAAATGGCATTGCTAGTTTCAAATCGGCCCTACTATTTGACTAACATCACAATCTGCCTACGTTGCACAACAGATATTCCCTGCAAGTACGAACATCTTGCTATATTAATTATTTTGTGATTTATCTCAAGGATGCAATTTGGGCGATGCTGAGAAATCTCAGCTGCGGAAAATAACATTTGCGATAAGAGTATAAACCAGGAATTAAGTGCTTCATTAAACAAATATAATTCAGTAATCACAAGGATTTTTGATGTAGATTGCATAGACCAAGTTGCCAGTTATAATATGGAGGAAGATTTTACAGACTACCTTAAAAAGGGTTTTCTGGATCAGAATGGTGAGAAATCAACATGGGAACAGTCTGTACGTTATGAGATTTAAAACTGTGAGACGAGGTTAATTAATAACCTTTTTATGAAGGAATATTTGGAGAGAAATGATTATATGATTAGAATTTTATGGTGGGTTTAAATAATTTAGTTGCATTCAAAATTAGGATCTTAATTCTGAACAATCAGCTTTGTAAATATGAGGAGCAATGGACTAAGGTTGGGAAACGATTAAAACATGCAGCCAGCTGAATAATAGCAAAAATATAAAGTAATGTTAAAATTAATGTACATTCCTTACGGATCATAGTTTATGGGAAAACTGATCCATCTGCAGCTAATGAGGAAATTTGAATGTTGTAGTGATTTGTTGTCAGAAACAGGACCAAGTCTGAAGATGGGGAGGATTTTAGAATTCACTAAATGATCAACAACAAATTGGGTGGGGAGGGAAAATAAAGAAGGTAGAAGAGTGGGAAATTGAACCCGAGTTGTAAAAGCATGCAAAAAGAAAAGGATTAATTAGAATAAGCAATTCTTGTGCACATGTACAGGAGAGGTTAAACGAAGAAACATGAATGCGGCAGAAAATGTACAAATGTACAAACTCACATCGATGAGGTAGAAGCTACCATCTCTTCATCCTTGGTCAACTTGAAAACTACTACAAGGACAACCAACTGAAGGCAAACCTTGCTAAGACCCAAGTTAGCCTGTTCCACCTTTGTAATGGCAAAGCTGGTAGGAAGCTGTCCTTAACATGGAATGGTGCCCCTTTGAGACACTGTGACTACCCTGTCTACCTTGGGGTCACTCTGGACCGAACCCTCTCCTTCAAGCAACACATCGAAAGGGTGAAGGGCAAAGTGAGGATGAGGAAAAGCCTCCTACGCAAGCTGGCAAACTCGCTGTGGGATACCAATGCATCCACACTGCGGTCAACTGCTCTTGCACTGTGCTACTCTGCTGCAGAGTATGCTGGTCCTGTTTGGGAGCGAACATCTCATGCAAAGAAAGTTGATGCTGCCCTTAATGACAGCTGCAGATGCATCACTGGCTGCCTAAAACCAAAGGATGTGGATAGCTTGCATGTCTTGGCCGGTATTGCTCCACCAGGAATCCGCAGATCAGTTGCCGGTAGAACTGGACGTAGTAGGTAAGTTGGGGACAACCGCCATTCCTGTTACTCCCATCACCCAGCCCCAAAACAGCTGAAGTCGAGGAAGAGCTTCCTTCACACAGCCCAGCCACTGTCACAGTCTCCTTAAGCAACCAGACTAGCCCTGTGGGAAAAGAAACGCAGTGAAAACTACCACCATGTAAAGATGCCAATCCCAACCAAGGAACAGTTACCACCTGGAATTGTAGGAAGACTGGAAGACAGGTGTGACTGGAAGCCCTGGAAATCTCTCAATAGGCTTTGTACAGGGATGGGCCGATGCAAGACCAATATGAGCAAATGGGGCTATGCAGATGCAGCAGACACAGAATGTGAATGTGGAACATCTGTACAATTTGTACCACACCTACTAAGAGGCCACTTCTTGGTGAACAATGCTGCTTGGAAGATCTAGCAGTGGCAAACGAGAAGGCTGTCCACTGTGCAAGAGCCTGGCCGAACATTTGAAACATAAATGATGGACAAAAAGAAGTTAAGACTCAGAATGCAAATAATATTCCATAAGTAGTAGTAATTAAGGATCAATTGAGAATAAACAGTAAAAAAAAATGGTGTATTAGCAAAGGAGCAGAACAGGAGAAATTAATGGAGTTAAAAACTGGCAAATCCCGTGGGTCTCCTCATGATTTTGGATATTTGGCTACAGGGAAGGTGAATAGGGTTGCATTTGATTGTCCAGAAATGGATGCCAAGGAAAGAAGGGTAGCAAATATAAGCCTGCTACTAAAGATGGGAGAAGGAGAATAGGCAGAGAATAAGTAGTATGATTACCTCGCAGCATTGTGACAAGTGCCCGAATCTTGAGTTTGTGAGACCCAACGAAATTTGTAAACTAAATAGGAAATGTGATTTTTTTTTATTTTTTTTTAGAATAAACACTAAATATAGTGAGTCCTAGGAACCCTTGCTATTCAGAGACACTAGAATATCCTTGGTCATACATTAGAAGCTCAGTGAACAAATGCAAATCAAATTATAGGAAGAATTGGAGAATGAGAACATTTGCTGTTAACATTTTTGCATTGGCTTTGATGAATTTGTTTATGGAGTGCTGTGAACTATTTTAGGTATAAAATTGACTAAAGCATTAGTAGAAAGCATTTTGAATTGGATATCAGTATAGCGAAGAAAATAGGCAACGTTTCGTGCCGAAACCCTTCTTCAGACTGATGTTTTGTCTACCTTCGATTTTCCAGCATCTGCAGTTCCTCTTAAACATGACATGAAATGTCATGAAATCTTGTCATGGTAAATTGTTGGTCTGGAATGTATTATCAGTGTACTAGTGCAGGTGGAATCAATTACAGTATTCATAGGGGAGCTGGCAAAGTATCTGAAAGGAAATAACTGGCATTGTTTTTTGAAGGAGGTCTAGCTGGATAGCCTTTGCATTCTAGGTTGGATTTGACACCAGGTATATCCTCCTACCACACTAATTATTCTGTGGCTACGAATTTCACCCAGGAAGATTATATTTCATATAAGGATAAGGAATAAAATGACAACACATGCCATGAAATTCGCAAAATTAAGTAATATTGATGAAAAATGTAGGATTGTTGAAGTTCTCAAAAGAGATGATCCTGGAAGGATGTTTCTTCTGGTTGGAGACTGTAGAACCAGGAAAATCAGAGTCTTCGAATGAGGAATCACTTTGGACAAGAAATCTTGTCAACTTGTAAATCTTTGTATTTTAATTCTGCAGAGAGTGGTGATATTTAGGCGCCAGTATATTAAAGGCAGATTATTAGATCTTTGGATTCTTAGGATCATGGGATATATGGGATGGCTGAACAAACTCAAAGGGTTGAATTACATTATCCTGTTTTTCAAACAAATGGATGCTGCATATATTTTCTCCTAAGATAAACACAAAAAACAGGAGTAAGCGGGACAGGCAGCGTCTCTGGAGAGAAGGAATGAGTGATGATTTGGGTCGAGACCCTTCTTCAAACATCTAGTCTGAAGAAAGAGATAAGAGATACATTTAATTGTCATTTGGAACCCTTGAGGTCCAAATGAAATGCCGTTTCTGCAGCCATACATTACAAACACATAGACCCAAGACACAACAACACAACATAATTTACATAAACACCCATCACATTGCTGTGATGGAAGGCCAAATAAACTTATCTCTCCACTGCACTCTTCCCCCCCGATGTCAGATTCAAAGTCAAAGCCCCCCGGCTGGCGATGGCGATTGTCCCGCGGCCATTAAAGCCACGCCGGGTGGTGCAAGGTCGCACACCGGGTCTTGGTGTTAGAGCCCCTGGCGTGCGCTCGCAGAGTCCCGCGGCCATTCCAAGCCGCGCGGGGCGGTGATGTCAGGCCCCGCTCCAGGAGCTCTTCAACCCCGCAACTCGGGCGGGGGAAGTCGCCGTTGCAAGAGCCCTGAAAAGCGGTCTCCCTCCAGGGACCCGCGGGCTCCCGGTGCCGCCGTCCACAGACCTGCCGTTGAAGCCTCCGACTCTCCGGTCGGGCCGCAGCAGCAGCAGTGCTCCTCCACCGCTCCACCCGCTTCAGACTCGGCCAGCCCCGCGACGGCGATGGTGAGTCGTCGGCACCAGAGTCCCCGGTCTCTTCTGTTGGAGGCCGCTCCTCGTTGCAGCCCCAACGACAACGGAGACCCGGCAAAGAAAAGGTCGGGTCTCCCGGGCAGGGGGAGATGTAAAAAGTTTCCCCCCCCCCCCCCCCCCCACCCCACCCCCCCCACACACACACCCCCCCAACAAAAAAATAACAAAAACTACATAAAAACATAGACAGAAAATAATAAAACGCGGACAGACTGCAGAGGCCGCTGCTGACGAGAGTCGCGCCGCCCACCGGAAGAAAGGTCTCGACCTGAAACATTACCCATTCCGTCTCTCCCGAGATGCTGCCTGACTCACTGGGTTGCTTCAGCTTTTTATATTTATCCTTGGTTTAAACCAGCATTTGCAGTTCCTTCCTAAGCACTTGATATTTTTCCACACCCTTTGTGGGGAAATATTACAACTACATTTATTGGAATACAAGCATTTTATTTTACATTTTCCAGGTTATATGGAATTCAGTCATGGAAGTTGGTCAGTTTTAATAAGTTGCTTTAACAAAGCCTATTTATTTTTGAACTGTGTTTATACATAGTGAAATAATGGCAAATCTCTGTATATTGCCTGGTAATGGTGTCATATTGGAAACTGATGTGTTAGCATTTGTGTGGGTATAGAACGGTATTAAATAGTGAAGCTTCTTTTTTTGACCAGAGGGCATTTGGAATACGTGACGCTTGTATCTGCATGACCTCTTTACTCCATGGAGGAATGAGAAGGTTATAAAGATGAAAGGGAGTACGTTTCCTTATTATCGGAATATTTCGATTGAAAACGTAATCTTGACACGTACATTTTCTTTGCATAGGTCCTTTCCCAATTACCAGCTTGATGATAGGGTCTTTGATTCTATCATTGGCACCAGATGAAAAATTCCTGATTTCGAGCAACATGACAGAATTCAGCAATGAAACAGTCGTGGATATTGCTGCCAGGGATGCCCAAAGAGTAGTCATTGCATCTACAGTCACCGTCCTTGCTGGCATTATACAGGTAGTGCATTTTTAATTGTTGATGAGATGAGACTATTCTTCAACAGCTTCCACATCTTATTAAAATTACTCTTGGTGATAACAGTTGTTTTCCTCAAATTCTAGCTTGCACTTGGGGCTGCCCAAGCTGGTTTCATTGTTCGCTACCTCTCCGTTCCGTTAGTGGGAGGATTTACAACAGCAGCGGCCTTTCATGTCTTTGTCTCCCAACTGAAATTAGTGTTAAGTGTGCCAACACAGAGTTACATAGGTATCCTTTCTGTCATATATGTGAGTATTTTTTTATCTACTCTTCTGAACAGTATATTTTATGGTGTATAATATACTGTTATATATATATTAAAATCACAGGATAACTTGCGACATTGTTAGTTGCTGCAATTAGCTTTTGTCCAAGTAATCAGAAAATAACTGTTCAATTTCTCATCCTTCCTGTAGTGTGGTGACCAAAACTGTACTCAGTATTCCAGCTGAGATCTGAACAAGATTTTATAAAGTTGGAGCATAACTTCCCTACTTCAATATTCAAGGCCTGGACTAGTGAAGGCCAGTATCCTACATGCCTTCCTAACTATGTTGTCTACCTGCATTGCCACTTTCAAGGATCGATGCACTTGTACCCTGATCTCTGCAGTTTGAGACCACTTTTCACACTTTCAACAACTCTGCCAATCGAAATGCCATTCACGAGCTTAGTGATCTTCCAAATTCACCCGCAAGTCATCCATATATATTACAAACGATAAGGATCCCAGAGCCGATCCTTGCATGACACCACGAATCACTGGCATCCAATTGCAAATGCAGCATTTTACAATCACCTACAGCCTCTTATTGCCAAGACAATTTGGGACCCTATTTACCAATCTGCCCTGTCTCCCATAGGCCCTAATCTTTTGAACCTGTCTCCTAAATGGGTTTCTGTCAAAGGTTTTACTATTGTCTATATATATATCATCTACTGCACTGCCCTTGTTGATGCACTCTTTAACGGATTCCATCAAATTGGTCAGACATGGTCTGCCCTTGACAAAGTCAAGTTTGCTGCTTCTGCTTGGTCCCTACAATTCTCAGTGAATATTTTCCTCTTACTCAGAATCTTTCCTAAATCTTATCTACTACTGATGTTAGGCTTGCACTTCTATAGTTACCAGGCTTTCTCCACTGCCTGGCCTATTTGTTCAGCTGCTAGCAATTTCTGCTGACCACTATCATTTATGAATTTTGCATTGGCAATAAGTGTTGGCACGCCATCAGCCATTATAACCAACATCAGCCCTGTATTTACCAGGTGGGTTGCATTGGGGGGGGGGAAATATTTCCCACATTACTACAAATGGCTTTGGATGCATGTGACAAGACTTGGACAGAAAATGAGATGAACTGTTAGCTCATTATTCAAGAAGTTTGAATTAGAATTTTTTTTTGATTGGCATGAATATTTGTTTTCATCACTTGACATGAGTTTACATGAGAGTGATGGACATATTGTTCAGCCACATTGTTGAAGGTCGGCATGACGGAACAACTGGTCTCTACCTCCCTACCATATTTGTATCTTTGTTTTGGTGATCTAGGAGAAAATATTTGGCCAAAATTTTGGTAGAACACATTTCTGCTCTTCAAAAATTGCTTGGAATCCCCTATGGAAACCCAGTAACTAATTGGAGTCTAGACTCCTATTCTTGTTGAGATGTAGCATTTGCTCTAGCTTTCATTCATTTTATTTTTCAGACCCTTATTGACATATTTCGTAACATCCGGCAAACCAATATTGCAGACTTCGTTGCTGGTTTGATCACCTTTGTTGTTTGTGTAGTTGTGAAGGAAATTAACGTTCGTTTCAAAGATAAAATTAAAGTCCCTATTCCGATTGAAGTAATTGTGGTAAGTAAGTGTTGGAGCATTCATCGCTCGTCCTCTCCTTCCCTTGGTTTTCATCTCCCTTCCCTTCCTTGTCTCCTTGTTTATACCCTTTCCTCCAGCATTTACTGACACTTTGCCTGGAGGACTTCAACTTTTGTGTTTATTTAGGTAATCTAGTGATATTTTGATCAGATGTTTACCTTTTGGCTGTTGGATCAGGGTCAAGAACAGGAATTGTGCCTGACTTTCACTTTCCTTCATCCAGATAACACGAGCATCAATTATTTATTATCAACTCATGCTCTTTTCCAAATCAATCCAGGTTTTTGCCCAAGATTCCCATATCTGCAGCCTCCTGTGTCAAGACTTAACCATTTAATCTGGTTCAGAATGACTCTGGTTCAATTACAATATTAAGGGTAGAATTATCTGTTTTATTAACAGATTATCTCAATGTTCTTCAGTCACCAATTTTCACCTTTTACAAGTAAAAGGTAACAATTTTTTTTCATCACGAGTATTTTTTTACTCGTGGATATTTTTCATAGTGTTGAAAAAACTTTGCGAGTTTACCGGATTTCCCGAGTACCTACCGTTACTCGTACGAGCCGCTACGAGACATCCACGGACCCGCTACGGCCATTCTCCGAGTTCGAATCGGGGGGAAAACTCGGGAGGACTCTTGAATTACCTCGTACAGTGGGACAGGCCCTTAACCCCAATGATATACTTGCATCTGCAGGATTAGTTTTTTTTTTTTGAAGAGCTAGCTGTGTTTTGCATACAGAGTTATTTATTGTAGGTTGGGGTATTTAGTTTGATAGTTAGATAATACTTTGAGCTTGGTTTTCTTAGTTGAGAGCTTATCCTGGAGCTTTTGCACAAATACTTTGTGTTGTAATGGTAATTCCTTGGATTAGATAAGCAAAGGGTTTAACTGTTACACCGGCAGACACTATTTTTTTAACCATCAATTCGAACCCTTTATCTAAATCAAGGAAAGGCAAGTGAGAATTTGTCCACAGAGTCCGTGCCGACCAGCGATCCCTGTACACTAACACTATCTTACACACTATCCACAATTTACAATTATGCCAAGCCAATTAACCTACAAACCAGTACGTCTTTGGAATGTGGGAGGAAACCAGAGATCTTGGAGAAAATCCATGCAGATCACGGGGAGAACGTACAAACTCCATACAGACAGCATCCATAGTCAGGATCGAACCTGGGTCTCTGGTGATGTAAGGCAGCAACCCTACCGCTGCACCATCGTGCTGCCCTCAGAGTGCATGCTCTCCAACTCTTGTAATCTGCCATCACGCCCCATTAGGAATATGACGTAAAAGGCTTATGTGTGGGTATATACAATGTGAAGAATGAAAGTGAGTCCATTTTCGGAGGAAGTAAAATAGGTTGTATATAATCTTAGCATGAGAGCTGGCTCAGACTTTCCAGCTCTGGGCAACTGTGAAATAATTTGCATGTAGGAGCATAGCACACAAGTATTTTTAAAATAAATAATTGTAATCAAGTGGCTGGAAAATAATATTGGACATGGTTTTAATTCTGAAAATGTAAGGATGGAGGGTGTGGTAATGTCACAATTTTGAGCTATTGACATACATTGAGTTGGTAAAGATGCAGGGAAGAGTAATGATATATAAATAGTGGTTAATATTCAAATATATATGTTTCTTATTTCAGACTATTGTAGCTACAGGAATCTCGTATGGTGCTAATTTGAAACAAAAATATAATGCGGGTATTATCAACAGCATTCCAACAGGGTAAGACTTTTTAAGATTTCTGCTTCCTTTTATAATTTCCTAACTCTTAAATTCTAAAGATTCTGGTGGGATCCTGTGTTACAGAGAATTTAATTTTTGTCGGAATAATTTTGGAAATATTTATTTCCACCCGTATACAGATTTCTACCACCAACGCCTCCAGATGTGAGCCTGTTTAGTCAAATGGGAGCATCAGCATTTTCTATTGCTATAGTGGGATATGCTGTTGCTGTTTCTGTAGCTAAAGTGTTCGGCACCAAGCACGATTATGCAATTGATGGAAACCAGGTGAGAAAAGGTTTGAACATACCGTCGAACTTCTGAAAGCGGAATTGCATGTCAAGTGAAAATGGTCGAGTTTGCATATTTATCTCGGATATGGTTGTATTGCATTGATAAATCAATGTAAAATTAGTCACCAAGTTCCGACTGTTATTGAAAGTTCTTGCATTTAAAACGTATACGTTTCTGATGCCAGATACCAGTTTGATTTTTATATTATTTGCGCAACTGTAGATCTGGAGTAACATTATTTTGCACTCTGTGCACAATCCAATGGAAATTCAGGTGTATGACCTGATATTAAAAGTTTGAAGGTTTCTTGATTGAAGATTAATATAAACGGGCTTGTGAAATGGGTGACAAGCATACCTGTTTGTTAGCACTTCCCAATTTTCTGCTGATGTGCAGGAGGCTGACCAGGCAGGAATTCCACTGCAGTCTGTTTTACATCCCTATGTAATAATAATAATAATAATAATAATCTTTATTGTCATTGTACAAGACAACGAAATTTTGTTGGAGCAGTCCTCCAGCTGCACAGGAATATGAGTATAAAAATACGTTTAAAAAAGAACTATTAAAAAATTAGACTATAAACATATAGGAGTATGGGCGGGTGTGTGAGAGAGAGGGGGGGAATCAGTGTGGGAGGGGGGTAGAGTTCAATAGTGTCACAGCTCTATGGTAGAAGCTGTTTTTTAGTCTTGTCGTGCGGGCGCTCAGTGTCCTGTATCGTCTTCCTGAGGGCAGGGGGGTGAAGAGGCAGTGTCCAGGGTGTGTGCTGTCTCTAATGATGCCCTTGACCCTCCGGATGCAGCGGGTCCGGTAGATGTCCTCCAGTCTGGGGAGCTGGGTGCCGGTGATCCTCTCAGCAGTCTTAATGACGCGTTGGAGAGCTTTCCTGTTCTCTGCGGTGCAGCCAGAGTACCATACTGTGATGCAGTATGTGGGAACTGACTCGATGGCTGACCTGTAGAAGCTCACCAGCAGCTGTTGTGGGAGACGTGCCCTCTTCAAGCACCTCAGGAAGTGAAGCCTTTGAAGTCCTTTCTTGGCCGTCGCCGTGATGTTGACGGTCCAGGTCGGGTCGTGGCTGATGTTGACCCCGAGGTACCTGATGTTCTGCACAGCCTCCACTGTCTCGCCGTTAATGGTGATGGGCTGACGGACGAAGGTCTTCAGTCTCCTCCTGAAGTCCAGGATCATCTCCTTTGTTTTTGCTGCGTTGAGGATCAGGTTCTCACGGCTCCAGCTCACCAGGTTCTCTACCTCTGTCCTGTAGGCGGCCTCGTTGTTACTCATGATCCTGCCTACCACGATGGTGTCATCTGCAAACTTTAATATTTGCTATTCATTTTCATTTTTGGTATCTTTTAAACATGAAAAATAATTACAGGAGTTCAGGTGGCATGCATTATTTGGAAAATAAAACATATGTTACTGGCTGAAACTACAGTTTTCTTAATCTTCAAATAAGCTATAAAATCTATTAACTCTGGTACTTTAAAAGGTGGTGTTTATTATCATTTTGTTCAAACCAAACAGAAAACCGTGGGCCAATTTTGCTTTGTGGTGGTGCAAGTGGATATGGACTCCTCAGACATTGCTGTGCCTGGTACTTCATTATAGCACTCAGACTTGAATCAATTGCATGCCAGGATTATCGCAAAGAAACAGCATGTTTAGAAACAGGAGTGCAGTCCTTGACTCAATTTTGCACGGCAAAGATCCAAGCTGTGAAATGATTGTGGCAGAACTGTTATCACAAGCCCTGCCTTATACCAAAATGGAAACTAAGGCAATCTTAATACCATTCATCTTTGGGCTATAAATGAACATAAAGGGCCTGTCCCACTTAGGCGACCACTTAGGCGCGTTCAGGAGACTGTGCGCTCGCCACAAGATCGCCACATGGTCGCAGGTGGTCTCCTTCATGGTCGAGAGGAGTTCCCGCATTCTGGGAACTTGGCGCGGCATCAGTATGGTCGTAGCAAATATTTAAATGTGTTGAAAATTTTTCTGCGACCAAAAATTGGCCGCCATGGAGAAAATCGATACTAGGCGCAGTGGTAGTGGGGTCGCCATGTCGTTGTAGGTAGTCGAGGTAGCTGTAGGTAATTTTAGTTAATCTCCCTTGCTGACCGGGCATTTACATTGGGTCATTGGGGGGAAAAAAACATAAGGACGAGTTTTCAGATCCAAGGAAAACCGACCGGTAATGTTAAATGCCCGCTAAACCTCACAGCTGTGTATCTCTGACATTAAAAAGTTGTCTGGCTTCTTAAAAGTCTCTCTCTCTCTCCCCCCTCTCTCTCCCCCCCCCCCCCCCCCCCTCCCCCCCCCCCCACCCCCCCCCCCCCCCCCCCACCCTTCTCTCCCCCCCCCCCCCTTCTCTCTCCCCCCCCCCCCCCCCCCCACCCCCCTTCTCTCCCCCCCCCCCCTCTTTCCCTCTCCCCCCCCCCCCCCCCCTCTCTCTCCTCCCCCCCCCCTTCTCTCTCTTCTCTCTCCCCCCTTCTCTCTCCCCCCTTCCCCCTCTCTCTCTCCCCCCCTTCTCTCTCCCCCCCCCTTCTCTCTCCCGCCCCCTTCTCTCTCCCCCCCCCTTCTCTCTCCCCCCCATTCTCCCCCCCCCCTCTCTCCCCCCCCCCCCCCCCCCCCCCCCCCTGAGAAGCCAGAAGAACATGTGCAACAGAAAAGCTTCAAGTGTTTGCAATTTGACTGGTATAGGAATGTTGGTTGGCAAGAAGTACAGGTTTGTGTTTACAGTCCTTGCCTCAATTTGTGAAGCCTATCGGGGGGTGCTGCCAAAAAATTTCATCCAAATTTTATTAATCTCGGATATGGAAGCTATGGCTATTCATTCCAGGAAGCAGTGTGAAATAATGTTATTGAACTTGCAGGTCAAAATGGATTAGATTTATTGTACATTGTGATCTCACTGCCCATTTTTCAAAGCTATCCAATATGGTTTTCTTCATTCCTTAGGTAAAAAGGAACCTAGGATCTATCTGCCCATTTCTACTGCTGGAATAATGCCACAAGTGGTTTACAAACAAAAGCACAACAAGCAATAAGTGTAAAGTGATTTACTTTATGTATGCATAATGTTGTCTGTGGGAACATATTATGCACTATTCAAAATAGGACAACAAAGGGAAATGCTATGTGCTTACTGTTTTTTAATGTTATCATTTGCATTTTTCTTCAATTTTACAGGAATTTATAGCTCTGGGAATTTCCAACATTTTTGCTGGCTGCTTCGCAAGCTTTTTGGCGGGTACCGCTCTGTCACGCACAGCCATACAGGAAAGTACAGGTGGAAAAACTCAGGTAATAAACCATACTAGATATATTAATTTATATCTTATTCAATCACAATTACATTATTTGTTGGGCTGATACATTGACTGTTGACTTGCCGTGGAATGGAGTGAATGGCCTTAGGCCTCCATCGGTCATGGCTGACCATGGGTGTCTCCAGGGTGCTATTCCCTATGTGGAGGATGCCTGTGTGTGACTTTGTTTAACGTGGAGAGACTGGTGCGTATGCAGACAGCTACCACATGGTCCTTGACAGATCTGGGTCAGGATCCAGTGGCATGGAGTCCAAGACGACCGGAGACCCTTTTTTGCTGCAGCTTTCATCCGCCTTCCCAGCCGTTGTGATGCTCCACTAAGGTCAGCCATCATCCTCCGCCTGTTCCACTGCTGAGGTCTTGGTTGGATTGCTCTTTGTCAGAGACCTCCCCCTCATCTTACTGCCATGGGTGGCCCTACCAGGAGCATAGCTCCAGACGGCATCGCTCTCAGGATATGTTAATTCTTCATTCACTTCTTTATTTCTCTGTGTTGGGGCCAGTAGTCTTGAATGCATTTTAATGATCTTGCCATTGGGGCTTGTGATTTCAACTCTTTCAAATAAAAGAAATGTAGCAAACAGGGTGGCGAACATGCAATTTAATGTAGAGAAATGTGAACATACATTTTGGGAGAAAGAACAAGGGGAGGCAATATAGACTTAATGATGCAATTTTAGAGGAGGAGCCTGAACTGAGACCTGGAACGTGTGGATTCAAATCCTTAGTCAGGACAAATTGAAATGGCTGTTCAAGAATTTGTGCCTTTATCAAAGTTTAGCATGGGTCTCTATTTATAAATGATTGGACTTCCGTTGTTGGGAAACGGTTTGCAGGGATATGATGGATAGAAAAGGTTTAGAGGGATCTTGGCCAAACATGGTCAAATGATACCAGCTTTGTGGTGGGCATGGACAAGTTGGGCTGAAGGACCCGTTTCCAAGCTGCGTACTCTGTGTCGTGTAAGTAGAAAATCTAGATTTTGGGTAGTTAGGAAAAGAGCATGGAGTTTAATGAAGGGAGCTAACTTTGGGCAATAAAATACTAGGTTCTGGAATGCTCTGACAAAAAGGATGGTGAAAGCAAAATGTACATGAATTATCAAAAGGGACAGAATTGGAATTGAAAAAATTCCAAGATCATGGACTAGGGCAGGAATTGGGATTAATTGGCGATATTTTGATGACCCAGTCAGGATAGATACCATTCTGATTGAATTCTACTTATGGGGCAGTCGCAAAAAATGTTTTTCTCTTGGCTGAGTACCTAGAATTAGCAGTCACGGCTTCAAAATAAGGGATCAGCAATTCATGACAAAGATGAGCGGTTTCTACACCCAGGGAATAGAGAAATCTTTGGAATTTTCTGCACCAGATAGCTGCGGAGGCTTGGTCATGTCTTCTCAACACGGAGGTTGATATTTTGGATAGCCAGGTAATCAATAGATGAAAAGATGGAGATTGTTTCCTGCACTGAGGTCAGAAGTCAGCGGTAATGTTGTTGAAGCACAGTGGGCATGAAGGGTCGACTATTTCTTGTGTCCTTTTGTGCTATATTGTTCAGTGACTTAATTTGGTACAAGTGTCTGTCAATCCTTGTGATTGAGGCAGTGCAGCGTAGGTTCACTAGATTGATCCCTGGGATGGCGGGACTGTCGTATGAGGAAAAATTGAAAAGACTAGGCTTGTATTCACTGGAGTTTAGAAGGATGAGGGTATATCTTATAGAAACGTAAAATTATAAAAGGACTGGACAAACTAGATGCAGGAAAAATGTTCCCAATGTTGGGCGAGTCCAGAACCAGGGGCCACAGTCTTAGAATAAGGGGGAGGTTATTTAAGACTGAGGTGAGAAAAAAGTTTTTCATCCAGAGAGTTGTGAATTTATGGAGTTCCCTGCCACAGAGGGCAGTGGAGGCCAAGTCACTGGATGGATTTAAGAGAGAGTTAGATAGAGCTTTAGGGGCTAGTGGAGTCGAGGGATATGGGGAGAAGGCAGGCACGGGTTATTGATAGGAGACGATCAGCCATGATCACAATGAATGGCGGTGCTGGCACGAAGGGCCGAATGGCCTCCTCCTGCACCTATTTTCTATGTTTAATGGCACATTGTTTCTATTGTGTTTTATGAATAAACAAAATGGAGGGGGATCTTGCATCACATGTGTTTTTTTTAATCCTGTACTGCAACACAAATGTTACTTGTTAACATAAATGACTTTGTAAAGATTCTCGCATGTGTTTATTGCAGGTTGCTGGGCTTTTAACTGCAGTAATTGTAATGATTGCCATCCTGATAGTTGGAAAGCTACTTGAACCGCTGCAGAAGGTAATGTTATATTCTCATGGCATGTTATCTCCAGAAATTATGCAAATGATTCATTAATGGTTTCCAAGAAAATAAATGACCTTATCAACTGATTTGAAGTGCAGCCTAACATTCTTGATGTTATTTCTTGATCTGACTTTGCACATTTTCAAGTTGCCTGGGTTTTTTGAAACCCTATTGTTCAGTTGTTATTTCTGCCCTGCAGTGACTCCTCCACACCCAGCCATCATAACTAAAGTTGATGTTATCTCATCCAAGTAGGTGCCAGGGTGCATGCTCATCATGTGTTCTTCCAGTTCACTCAATAGTTTTGCACAAGCTCTACACCACAGAGATGCATATCATTTGGCATCTAAGTTACTCAAGATTTAATGCCTGAGCTGGAGGCAATATTCACCATAATTTAGTTCTGAGGTTATGATAATAACTATGCCATTACATTACTATTCCTGTATCCTTCTGTATGTTTGCCAAAGCATGCTGCTGCAAGAAGCAAATGGAATGATTTTTGATTGTTCGTAAAGTAACTTTTTTTATTCCTTCAACCAAATGGAGAAAGCAACATGAAGTCTCCACATTTATTGATTAGGGTGTTTCCTGCAGTAATTCACAAGTTTTTTTTGGCAGGGAGGGCAGATTTGCCATCAATTTACTTTAGGGGACCATGTGAGATATAATAATTAAAAAAAAAAAAAAATCTTAGTTGAGATATCACCACTTTGAAAAATTTGACAACGTAAGGATAGTGCAGAGATTTACCATCTAGGCCAGTGCGGTAGAGCATTAAATTGGCCGTGCATTCAAATTCCAATGCATCTCTTGCATTATCAGAAATTACATGTTAAACATATGGGTCAGCAATATTCTTGCAAATAATCAACCCTACATCAATTATGCAGGCCGATACACCTAATATTCCTCAAAAAGCTCTTGGGGATTGTATGGAAACACTTTGCAAATAAATTATTTCCCTATTTGAATTCTGTGTGTTTTCTCAATAGTCATGTCAGTGAATTTTCTCCCATGTACCTCTTGCCACATAATTCCCTGCATTTTGTAACTACTGTTTTACCTGGAGGAACAAATGTGATGTCAATATGGTCCCCTTCACTGGGCAGGTTGTGTAATGCCCATAGCCTTGTGCTTCCCATTTGTTAGCTGCTACAGTCCACTATCTTGCACCTTTTTTAAATAGGTTTAGCTGCATGTGAACTAGCTACATATTTCCTATCTTTGACATATTCTGTCTATCAGGCAATTCATTTGGGATTAACAGGGAGCTTCATGGAGATATCATTATAGTTATCACTGAAGAGTATGTAGCCCTCTTTTTTCCTTCGCTTCTTTCGAACCTGCTGAATTCTGAGCAGATTAGAATCCAGATCTTTGCCGCTTCAGTCATGAATCTCTTCCCTGAGGCACCTCTGGCAGGTCTATAAAATCGCCATGTTGTACTGCAGTATCCTGATCTGGCTAAACATTTTTACATGCACGTGCTTTGGATTTTCAAACATACTGTGTGGAACACATACTGTGTGAAGCACACAATGCTCTAACCCTCCAAGAGCACTGTTCCCTCACCAATCCACATCAGCTATAAAGTCCTGGCTCCTGCTTCTGATATCGAATGGGGAAAAGATTTGGTATATTCAATATGGTGCAGTTGTTATAGTACTAAACATGTAATTTAAAGGTCTGGGCTGATAAACTAGACCTAAAGTCAAATTCCACCATGGCAACTGTGAATTTCAATTTGATTAATAACCTGCCATTTATAATTAAATAGCTAAAGCTGACCACAAACTGTTGGGTTGTTGTAAACTTCCATCAAGAATATTAATGTCCATCAAGGAAATTTGTATCTTTCCACAATCTGGCATATTTTGGACTACTATGTGGTTGATTGTTTGCTGGTTCTCAGTTAAAGCCAAATACAGAATCAATGTTAGCCATGAAACTAATGTCCAGATCCTGAAAAATGAATATTTAAAAAAAAATAAAGTTGACAAGTTTTTCCTTCTCTGCTTCTGCTTGCATTTTTTTGTGCTTCAGCTGATTCTCCCAATGTCCTGCATTTCCCAGAATGAGCTGGTAGACACATCATTAGTATGTGTAATAAGTCTTGATAAGATGGTGGGACATCAAGATTATTTTCTGATTTTTAGCCTTGACGATAAGAATAGTTGCTTTAAGAATAGTTGAGTTTAGAATATCCTGCCATCTCCTTTGAAGTGATGTCCCAGAGACTTGTATTCTCTTGTTGTTTTCAGAGGCATCAACTGGTCACTTGTGCCACATGAGTCCTGCAAATTCATCCCAGCACCCATCTTGTCAGAATACTAAAAGCACAGTCAACCAGCATATATAAATATCAATTGGGATGCTAAAAATTAATGTGACATGATGAATTGTATTTTTATTGATAGTGCTTTCTGTCGAATTGATACAAAGCTTCATTTACAGCTCAAATAACTCTGCAAAAACAGTGAGTTAAATAGCATCTGCTGAGGCAAAAGGTTCAAGTTGACGTTTTGGATCATAACCCTGCACAGATTCTGCTTGACTTGCTGAGTTTTAATATTTTCCGTTCCAGATTCCAGCATCTGGAGTCTCCTTTGCCATCATTTACACCCCTCTATTTCCATTTTACAAACTGGAAGATTATTGTTACGGACGTAATTAAAAACATTAACTGGGTTTTGAATTGTACAAACATCGTAAATTTAATCTCTGTTAACTTTTTTCTCAGGCTGTTCTGGCAGCAATTGTCATTGCCAATTTGAAGGGAATGTTCTGGCAATTCTTTGATGTTCCAGTGTTGTGGAGGCAAAACAGAGTTGATTGTGTGAGTATTTAAAAATAATGCAGTTTTTGTAAAAACAGCATAGAGTCATACATTGTGGAAATAGACCCTTCGGCCCAACTTGCCCACACAGGCCAACATGTCACAGCTACACTCATCCCACCTTCCAGTATTTGGTCCATATCCCACCAAACCTGTCCTATCCATGTACCTGGCTAACTGTTTCTTAAATGTTTGGATAGTCCCTGTCTCAACTACCTCCTCTGGCAGCTGGTTCCATACATCTACCTCCCTTTGTGTGGAAAAAGTTACTCCTCCCATTCCAATTAAATCTTTTCCCTTCCGCCTTAAACCTATGTCCTCTGGTCCTCAATTCGCCTACTCTGGGCAAGTGACTATGCATCTACCCGATCTATTCTTCTCATGATCTTATACACCTCTATAAGATCACCCCTCGTCTTCCTGCACTCAAAAGAATAGAGTCCCAGCCTACTCAACCTCTGCCTTTAGCTCAGACCCTCTAGTCCTGGCAACATCCTCGTAAACACTTTAAGAATTGGGGCATGAATGTTTTGCTAATTTTATGTGTAGGACATATTTTATGAAGTTTCTCTTGTCGTGATATCTATTTGAATGCACCCATGCCTAGGTCATGGTAATGGAAACGCAAGATATCACATGAAAGATAATTTCTCACCAAAGCAACATCCATCAACAAAAAGCTTCCAAGCAAAACCAATCTTGTTAAACTTTTGCCAATAGTATGTAATACTATTTAAAAACAGAACCAGGAGAAATATGACACCTTAAACGTATTGTACTGGAACGTGAAATGGGAATGGCGCATTTTTGTTCATTTACATTGTGTATATGTAGTTACTGGGATAATAGATTTATAACTCCGCCATGCAAGTTTTTTGCATTTAAAAAAAAAAGCGTGTAGTTCTTCAGAGGACTGCACTCTAACTAACTTTGTCTTGTTTTTCTGCAGCTGATATGGATTGTGACATGGGTTGCATCTATCCTTCTGGGATTAGATCTGGGGCTTTTAGCTGGTGTGTGCTTTGAGCTTCTTACTGTTGTCCTTAGAGCCCAGTTGTAAGTATTTGATTAGACCTTTTTGGAATGACATATACATTATATTCATTCACATACTGAATGGAATCTCCATCTATTAAATTCAATGTTAATCTTTTAGCCCAGTGTCCACTGCTCTAGGAAATGTTCCAAACACCGACATCTACAAGAACATGAAGAGATACAAAAACGTTAGTTTATTTAAACTTGTATAAAACTTGTTTTCTAAAATAATATTCAAAATTTCAATGTTTTAATGGAGAATCGTTTTCCCCTCGATATTTGACAGCTTATTGAACCAAATGGCGTGAAAATCTTCAGATTTTCTTCTCCCTTATTTTTTGGAAGTGTTGATTATTTTAAAGAGAGACTCAATAGCGTTGTAAGTATACTATTTAGATGTATAATATGAATCTCTTTTAAGTATTTATTTTTATTTCTGTTACTTACATGTCTATGAATGGAATCGTTTCAGGTTGGATTTAATCCAGTTCGAGTGTTTAATAAGCGAACAAAAGCATTGAAGAAGATTCAATCACTTATAAAGAAGGGCCAATTAAGAGCAACAAGGGTGAAGTTACTTTTAAGTTTTCTTTTATACAATTATTAATTCTGGCCTTTTCTGTAAAATGAGGGGAAATGTATTATAGCTTTTTAAAAATCTTACTCCATTCTCTTCAATTTTGTTGATACACGACAAAGTTACACAACGTTGCTTCACAACAAAGTTATTCCATGGATCTAATTTTATCTGTTTCATCTTGTACTTGTCACAGTACAATCACTATCTTTCTTCTAGTAGTTTCATCTCAGCCTTAACCATTCCTTGTTTATAATGCATACGCATGATACCTAGCAATTACTTTTGCTCACCTCCCCCCCTTTAGTTGAATCACAATATCCTCTCATTCAGCTTTATAGTCTGCCTCGGCTGCCTGGAATGATACCTATAAATTCCAGATGTGGTGGGCCTACCTTGCTGGCCTGAATTCCACCAGTGATGAGATCCCGCATTAGTGCACAGAAGAACTCCTACCCATAAAACAAAAGATCTGGCAAAGCCTTCCTCTCATATTTACCGACTGTAAAAGCTTGGTGTCAATTAATAGTGACAAACATTTCGAATGTTAACATTTAAGTTTTATTGAATATGAATTTAATAATAAAAATAACTAAATTAATTAAAATACTGATGTGGTTATCATTAAAAAATGTAAGTACATTGAAATAAGAAATAGAATAACTTGCTTCCCAATTGCTTTATATCTGTATGCATTGGAGTAAGAGATCCAATGTTAGGGATTGATCCAGAGTTAGTCTAATTTAGGACCTGAGAGGCAATTGAATTTTTATTTGATACACCCCAGTCCTTCCATGCACACCAGGGGGAACCTTAAGAAGGCTGATCCCCGATAATTAAGGAACAAACTGATGGATTCAGAAATATGGAACTTAACATTCAATGGAAATTCCAAAACTTTATTTCACGATCCAATAATATCTGAACAAATATTAGATTGGCCTTCACCAGTATATGTAATATGGTCTTGATTTCATCAACATCTGGAAATATTGCATGTTTCCCTAATACTGCTAAATCACTAGTATGTCTGAACACCTTTGAATACAAAAACCTGTTGATCTCTGACAAATATACTCGAACATCGATCATCCACAGCCCTCTGAGTTAGAGAAGTCCTAACGGGATTTCTCCTCATCTCCGTCCCCTAATGGTAAGACTCTGTTCTGAAGATCTAAACCCTCCACCATGAGAATGTAGCCTCTCCATAATATTTCTTCCAAGCCCACTACATTTTCTAAATTGTGGCGAGTACAAACTAATCTTGCATTATCTCTGTTTATTGAGTAACCATCATATTTGGAGAATGTGTCCTTCATTGATTCAAATTCAATATTTACTTCCTCTAGCAAGAGCTTCCCAGCTGTTATCAGTCAACTGAACCATCCTATCCCAACTGGAGAGTGGTCCTGACCTACTATCTACCTCATTGGAGACCTTTAGACTATATTTATTCAGACTTTATTGGACATTATCTTGCATTACAATGTGGACGGCTTGATTGTAATCGTATAGCCTTTCTGGTGACTGGATAGGACAAAACAAAGGTTTTTGCTATACCTAGAACATATGACAATAAACTAAATTTACATTTGCAAGACATTGACTTTTGTACAGAGACCAACAGACCAACATGACATCCTGGCTCTTACACTGAATGCCCTGACTAATGAAGTCAAGCATATCATACGCCATCTTTACCACACTAACTACTTGTGTTGCCACTTTTAGGGAGACCTGGACTTGGACCACAAGGTCTCTCTATACATCAATGCTATTAAGGGTCTTGCCATTAACTGTATACTTTGCCCTTGCATTCGATCTCCCAAAGTGTGAAAACTCACACTTGCTTGGATTAAACTTCACCTGCCATTTCTCTGCCCATTTCCATAGGTGGATCGATATCCTTTGACAGCCTTCCTCTCTGTCTGAAACTTCACCAATTTTAGTGTTGTCTGCAAACTTACAAACCAACCCATCTACATTTACAACCAAATTATTTATTTATATATATTTATTTGTTGCAATACTCTGCTGGTCACAGACCACCAGCCAAATTAACAGCTGTCACCACAACTCTCTCCCTTTCATGAGTAAGGCAGTTTTGAACCCATGCGACCAAGTCATCATGGATCCCACGCATCTTGACCTTCTGGATCAGTCTACCATAGAGGACTTTTCTCACTAAAATCTATGCAGACATCGTCCACTGCCCTATCCTCATTGATTACCTATTCAAAAAAAATCACAAACAAGTTGATAAGACATGCTCTGCTGCAGACGAAGCCATGCTGCCTGTCCCTAATGAAGCTATCTGTCATTCTTTCTGTTCATTCTGTCGAAGTGCACAACTTCACGTTTTTCCACAAATGTACATCTTCCAATCTGCTGTAACCCCAAGCTTTTCCTGTCTATGTTCATTCGCAGATAGTTTAAAAATTAATTTCCCCATGTTTTTATATGCAAGATAAATTTAGTACGGTGATCTAAATGATTCATTGTCTAGCAGTCCTGTTCAGAAATTGCATTCCTATTTCTAGGAAGGGATTGTAACTGATGGAAGTGTTGCCAATGAGGGTTTTGAGGATGATGAGGAAGCTGATGAAGAACCACAACCCGATGTTCCAACAAAGGAAATCCAAGTTGACTGGAATTCTGAACTCCCAATCAAAATTTTGGTCCCTAAAGTTACCATTCATAGCCTTATTTTTGATTTTGGTGCAGTGTCATTTATTGACATTGTAGGAGTCCGGATTTTTAAAATGGTAAGTGTACATTTGCTGTAACTAGTATCGGTGTGAAAGTTTTGTTTTAAAAAAAAAAAAAAAAAAGTAAATATCAAAAATGTGTAACTTTTCGGTCAGCATTTAAAAGAGGAAAGTGCATAGGCTAGGATGCATTAACTCATGAAAAGTACATCACAAAATATTTTCAATATAGATTGTATTTCCAATACGAAGTTATAATTCAGATGTGCAGCATTTGCTTTTTAAACATTACAGCTGTATGAATGTTTTAAATATCCACTGAGATTGTATGGACATGATACATTATTAGTGGTTTCAGATTAAAATGAGTCACTTATGAACTCCTTCCCTTGAAACGGAGCATTTAATGAAAAGTGTTGAATTCATTTTTGTGTACACCAGGTGCTCCTACCGCTACTAGGTATGCTGCCAGCAAGTGAAGCTCAATATTGAAATTGAGAAGTTTTGTTCAAAATTTATTCAGTAATGCAGTATTTATATTGAACCACTCTACTGTGTATGGGTCAGAGTTGTAGCAACCCTGCAAAATCTTTAAGTCTCTGGCTTGCATCCCTTTGAGCTTTCTTGCTGCTGAGGAAATAACTTTTTCCATCTCTAACTTCACTGTTTACATAAGTCCATCAAATTCTACTCTCCCAGCTTTTCTTCTGCATGTATTATAACTGGGACTTGCCCAGTGTCTCGGATGAGTTCAATCCTTGGCAGAAATACTGAAAAATGGATTACTGTCAATTCTGAAATCTTAACTACGAGTATCTGGGTATTTTCCCGAGTATTGTGTGCAGTTCTGGTTGCCCCATTACAGAAAGGATGTGAAGACTTTGGAAAGCATGCAAAGGAGGTTTACCAGAATGTTTCCTGAATTAAGGGGTATCAGCAACAGCGAGAGGTTGGATAGACTTGGATCGATTTTGCTGGAGGATGTGGTGAGACCTGATAGAAATAATTAAAATTATGAGCGGCATAGACAGACTAGACATTCAGAACCTTTTTCCCCCCAAGATCGAAAAATCAAATATTAGAGGGCACAGCTTTAAGGTGAAAGGACCAAGGTTTACAGGTGATATATGAGGCACCTATTTTTACGTCATGTGCCTGGAATGCGTTGCTGTGGGTGGTGTTTTTTTTAGGGATGCAGTGCAGAAACAGGCCCTTTGGCCCACCGAGTCCGCACTGACCATTGATCCCCCACACACTAGAGACAAATTTACATTTAAAGCCAATTAACCTACAAACCTGTACGTCTTTGGAGTGTGGGAGGAAACTGAAGATCTTGGAGAAGGTACAAACTCCATACAGACGGTACCCATGGTCAGGATCGAACCCGGCTCTCTGGCAATGTAAGGCAGTAGGTCTACCACTGTGCCACCGTGCCTTCCTGTAGTGGTTGAGGCAGATGCGATAGCACCATTTAAGAGACTTTTGGACAAGCATATGGATATCTAGGGAATGGAGAGATATGGGATATGTGCAATTGAATTTCCATTATATTCTGTAACTGGTGATGAAGCACAGCACCTCTTTAATCCTTCTCATTAACGTTCAGGCCCTGTAGTTCCCCACTTGGGCTATGTTCCAATATTCCACTATTCATCCAGTTTTCAGTTTTCTATAGTTTCCCCAAAAGTGCCAATCTTTGTGAGAGAATTATTATTTCAGATTGATCACCTTTCACCACCTGAGTATGTCTTACATTTTCTGTTTTATTTCCATCTACAAAATGAAGATGATTCCTTTGGGTTAATTCTGATGGAAACACCCCGCAGTCTAAATGACTCCCAGCTGCCATTTATAATATTGAATGTGGTGTTTAAAGGCTCCTGCTAACATATACATCATTATTTATTACAGGTGGTCAAGCAATTTAGTCGAATAGGTGTAACTGTTTATGTGGCAGCATATGAAGGTAATTTGAATTGTGAACAATAACTAATCTGTTGCAAATGACTAAAAATACGAAAAGCTCAAGACAAGCAAAAAATAGCCACATTTCCTCTGAGTTTTGCCAACCGTTCCATAGAGAACCATCAATATTTGCGTAAATGCCTGCGAGTCCTGGACTCGAGCACATCTATCTCTGAGCATGGAGTTTTGTACTTTGCGGACAGATCCTTGCTCGTAAATATGTTAGTCCACACTGCTACTTGGCTCCCCGTGACAATGGAGTGTAGCAATAGATGCATAGGTCTGGCATCTGTGAACCCATTCATTTGAACAGATAATATATTGCTACATTGGGGAAATATGAGGTCTTTTCAAAAATTTTCATAAAAATCACCTAAATTGTCCATATTATTTAGCAATTTTCTTTATTTCTGGTAGATTTTGAATGCTTCTGAAACTGTATGTGTGCTAGAACATTTAAAAATTATCATATATCGTGATGATTTGAGTATCATTCACCCAGAACTTGAAATTTACATGTTGTCAGGCTGCCCACTGCCTTCAGCCGTTTATAGAAATCGCAATTATGTAGATTTGCTTAATAGACTGGACTGCCAATTATACCTAACACAGTGCTCCACACTAGTGATCAATGGTAATTAATTGCAATCCTCATGAATCAAGCAACCTTCCTCGGCAATAATGTCACTGATCTGTAGGCTGTCTCTGAGGATTCAATTTTAATTAGACGATTTGGAAAAAGTCAATTTTGGTTCAAGGATTTTTTCCTTAATTTGTACAGGAAATATATTACCATTTAAATTTGTCTCTATTACCATACTTAGTAATAAAAGCTCTGATCTATTTTGGCTGAAATCACAGGGTATAATTTTTAATCATTTTTAAAATTACTTTCAATCTTTTAAAATTCCAGATCATGTTGTGAAGAAATTGGAGAAATGTGGCTTTTTTGATGAAACTTTGAAAAAAGACATGTTTTACCTCACTGTTCACGATGCTGTTGTACACATACACACTCTGGCTATGTACAAAGATATACAAGATCCTATATTTGAGAAGGTGAGTGACAATTTTAGTTTCGATTGATGGAATTTTGGTTTTTCAGAAAGAAAACTCATATTAGATCCAGAATAAATGTGGTGGTTCACACCTTACAGATCCATACCATTTTCCTCTGCCTCTTGTGCAGTCCATTCCAACTATTCTCCGCTTACGGGAAAGGATGTGATATTTCCTTTTCTAGTTCTCTGGTTCTCTGGTAATGGTTGAGCTGATGTTTAAGGAGACAGGAATGAAGAGTTAGACTTGCAGGGGGGCCAGAAGAGTGTATTGGGATGGAATTGTAGGGTTACATCCCTTTACATTTTGTACTTTGGAATAACGTCTGGAAAATATAGAGGCAGGGATGCTATAAATGAAGGAAAAGACAAAAATACTGCATTAGCATATAATTGGTTGGGACCAGCTAATTGCAGAAGAATGTCCCTGATATCTGTTTTTTTTTTATGAATGAGTAAATCAGAAGCATCTGGAGAAGAAGAGAAACTGAAGAAAGCAAAGTTCCTGTGTGTAACACAGTTTAATATGTAGTAGATCAAATTATTGGGTGAAAATACAAAAGTGCACAATGGAACCACCAGTGTGCATGTGAGGAAACACAGTAAGGTCATCTTGAGAGCTGCCAGTAGTTTGTTTGAATTTCCCAGTATGATTCATAATTCATCAATTGGAATGCATTATGCAGTCATCAGAATCTTTCTCAACATGTGGAGAGTTCTTGTGTTGTTTGAAGTAATTTATAAGAGCTTGTTAACATTACTGAGCTATTTTTCTAATGGTTTTCCAATTCTGTTGTCATAATGTTTGGGAGCCAAGTATGGCAAGAAACATGGTGATGAAGTAGGCAGAGGGTCAACTCGAAGTGTTATTTCACGTATTGTTACTTTCTAGAATGAGCATTACATTGGTGCTTACAGGAAAATATAGTGATGTTATATTGATTTTTTTGTAGGGGAAAACAAATAGCTAAATACACTTAGAAATAGTGTGTCAGCTGTAATAGAAGATTTTGTTAGATGATAAGATTTACTGCCCTTCAGCTTCGATTAGGCTGCATTTTGGAGTATTGCGTGCAGTTCTAGTCACCCTGATCCAGGAAGGACGTGGGGGCATTGAAATGGGTGCAGAGGAGGTTTACCAGAACGATGCTTGGATTGGGGCATATTAGCTATGGGGTGAGGTTGGGCACACTTGGCTTGTTTTCTCTGGAACGCTGGACATTGTGGGGAGACCTGACAGAAGTATATACAATTAAGAGGCATGGATAGAGTAAACAATCAGAACCTTTTTCCCAGAATCGAAATAGCTAATACTAAAAGGCATAGTTTTAAGATGAGACCGGCAAAGTTTCAAGGAGATGTGCAGGGCATGTTTTTTTTACACAGTGGGCAGCAAGTGCCTTGAATGTGTTGCGGGGGGTGGTAGTGGTACCAGATACGATAGTGGCATTTAAGAGGCTTTGGATAGACACATGGAAATTGCAGGGAATGGAAGAATATGGATTATATGTAGGCAGTTAATTGGTCCTAGCATAATATCCGGCACAGACATTTGGGCTGAAGGGCCTCTACCTGTGCTGTAGTGTTCTATGCCTATTTCTGTTTAATTATTATACATCTAAACTTTACTAATTTACTATTTTCCCCAATAGATATCGCTCATGCAGGAATTAAAAGAACCTTTGGAGGACGTGGAGGATGACGTGGAAGAACTGGAAGATCAGAATCAGGTAAAGGCTTAACTTTAAGAAATATTTTTCTTGTGATAGCTTCCTCAGTTTGAACTAATTTCCTTTGATGTTGGGAGTGGGCTTTGTCATCCGTGACTTCGAGATCGATGACACAGCAGTTTACAGAAAAAAACCACAAAACACATAAGTAGTTTGTTGCTTGGTACAGCCTTGGAGGTATCATGTAGCACAATTGATATGCGGGAAACAATTTTGCAATATATGGCAGGTGTAATCTGGCAGTCTGTGCACTATGAGCTGAACTTGCTTCACTGTGTCATTTATTGAACAGTGGCTGTGCTTGTCTTTGAATGTGCCACAATATCAGATGTCAGGGCTTGCAGTTTAAATTTTCACTAGTCAGAATTTGGTTGCTTTACTAATACTGGCACGAGCAAAGGTGTTTATGTCATTGAGATCAATTACAACTTTTAAGACTGAGATCAATAGGTTAGGGTGTTGAGATGTGGAGTGACCACTGGTATAGTGAGTTACAGCATGGATCAGTCTATGTCCAGCTATATCTGCAACTCAGTGTTTCTTGAAATCGAAGCCAATATATTTTTCTGTCTGTTGACCTTCATATTTTTCTAAAGCTCAAAAGATGGAAAAAGATATTAGCAACTGGATGCTTAGCAGTTGGCCCAGCCAGCAGTGGAGGCAGTGGTCAGATAGGTCAGCATCCAATCTTCAGCTCATCTCTGATGTTCCTGTTAGAAGAGATTTGCGCGGATATCTGAGTCGAGCTACAGCAAGCTTCATTCTGTTTCACAGGAACCCAATATCATAATAGACAAGTTTTTCAATGGCACTGTTCAAGCTGAGATTGGCCACTCCTCCTGAGTGGAGCAATCTCTTTATCAACTGGATGACGTGGTTTAGCCTCCTTAATTTTCAGTTCCTTTTCCAGGAAATTGACTCCCACATTGCCGATTGTGACATCAATTCCCGCAAATTGGTATTTTTTTCTTTATTTGCATACTTACCAAAAATCATCCAGTCAAAATACATCTATTAGATGTGAATCATTCTAGCCATTCAGAAGTCCCCCAGCAGCTCCATTTGTAAAGACCATTATGAAGATCCTTACTTCCTCAAATGCCCAAACGAGATTCCTACTCTAATTGAGTTGATGTTGGATAAGTTAGATCAAGTACCCTGGCTAGGAAGAGGGAAATCATCCAAGGTTCCTGCTCACTATTGTTGTTTGTGTGATTTCAGTATGTATTTGGATAGAATTTGATGACTGGTCATAGGAGCAGAATTAGGCCATTTGGCCCAGTGAGTTTACTCCACCATTCAATCATGGTTGATCTTTCTTTCCCTCCCAACCCCATTCTCCTGCCTTCACCTTAAACCTTGACACAATTATTAATCAAGAACCTGTCAATCTTCGCTTTAAAAATTCACAATGACATGACCTCCACAGCTGTCTTTGGCAATGATTTCCACAGACCTTCTGGCTCAAGAAATTCCTGTTCGTCTCCTTTCCAAAGGTACATCCTTTTATTCTGAGGCTGTGCCCTCTGGTCATAGACTCTCCCACTACTGGAAATATCATCGCCACATCCACTCTATCCAGGCCTTTCACTATTCCGTAAGTTTCAATGAGATCCACCACCATCCTTCTACAATCCAACAAGTACAGGCCCAGAGCCATCGAACACTCATCATATGTTAACCCAATCATCCCTGGGATCATTCTCAGAAACTTCCTTTGGGCACTCTCCAATGATAGCACATCCCTGCTCAGATATGGGGCCCAAAACAGCTCACAATACTCAAAATGCCTCAATATTACAAATCCAAGTAAACAACTTCCACTGACTTTCCTTTGTCTATCCTGCTATTTACTTCCACAAAGAATTCCAACAAATTTCAGGCAAGATCTCCCCTTCACAAAACTATGCTGACTTTGGCCTATTTCATCATGTGTTTCCAGGTACTCAAAAACCACATCCTTAATAATGGACTCCAAAATCTTAACAACCACTGAAGTCAAGCTAACCGGCCTATAATTTCCTCTTTTTTACCTTGCTCCCTACTTGAACAGTGGAATAACATTTTCAATTTTCCAGTCCTCTGGGACTAGCCTGGAATCTAGTGATTCTTGAAAGATCACTACTAATGCCTCCACAATCTCTACAGCTGCCTCTTTCAGAACCCTCAGGTGTAGTCCATCTGGTCAAGGTGACTTTTTGCCATCAGAACTTTCAGCTACCCAAGCACCTTCTTCACTAGAATTTCTGACACATTGCTGGTGTCCTGCTATGAAGACTGATGCAAAAAAAAAATTAAATTAATCTGCCATTTCTTTATTCCCCATCACTACATCTCCAGCATGATTTTCCAGCACTCTAATGTCCACTCTTGCACCCTTTATATCTGAAGAAACGTTGTACTTGCCTCGTGTTGGTTTTAAAAGCTTTCCAATCCTTTAGCTTTCTGCTAGTCTTTGCAATATATACATTTTCCTTTAGTTTTATGCTGTCCTTGACATTTTTTGTCCACCACATCCATCACAATGTCCACTTAGAATCTATCTTCCTCTTCGGAAAAGATCCTGCCTCTTCGGAATTACTCTCAGAAGCTCTTGCCATTGCTGCTCCATTGGCATTCCTGTTAGGGTCAATTTCCAATCAACTTTAGCCAGCTCCTCGTCAGGCCTCTGAAGTTGCCTTTACTCAACAGTAATACTGAAGCATCCAATTTCAACTTATTCCTCTTGAGCTACATTTTGAATTGTATCATAATATGGTCACTACTTCCTAGGGGTTCCTTTACATTAAGTTTTCTAATTGCATTATGCATTACACAATGCCAAATCCAAAAAGATCTTGTCCCTAGTAGGCTCGATCACATGCTGCTATAAGAAGCGATCTCTTAAGCATTCTACAAATTTCTTCTCTTGGAATCCAGTACCAACCTGATTTTTCCAATCTACCTGAACATTGAAATCTCCCAGGACCACCATAACATTGCCTTTCTTACATGCCGATTGTATCTCCTGCTGTAATTTCACCCTGCAACCTGGCTGTTGATAAATTCAATCAGGGTATTTTTACCCTTACAGTTTCTTAACTACCCACAAGAATTCTGCATCTTCTGACCTCATGTCATCCCTTGCTAAGGATTGTATTTCATTACTTACCAGCAGGAGCCATCACACACCCTTCTGTGATTGAGTTCATGTTTTGGGGTCAATAATCTTCCATGCTGCCTTTGTCCCAACAATGCACAAAATTCAAAATGTTCCTATATCTCCTGTGTGACTTTGACTTGAAATCACTTGAACAGCCACAGTATCTGTAAATAACTTGCTGATCAAAAATGCAATTGGTTACATGTGAACTCTCAACTAGCCACAGGTGACCAGTAGCCACTTTACTGGATTAGATTGTACTGGAAAACAATCAGTCCACCTTAAGCCATTGTTGTTCTGAATGTTAAAAGTTTGTCATTTCTAGTTAATGCAGTTCCAATTATTGCTATGGAATAAAATTTGTTTTTGCTTTATTTCAAATCTTTTTTCATAGGGCCACGCTGGATTCGGCTATTAAAGTGTATTGATCCAGACAACCTTGAACACAGAATTTCCATGGCACTGATGTATGTTAGTTTTCAGCAAGCTGTTATGAATTACAGGTTCACTGGTGTTTTCCCACACCATGTAGGTGTTTTGCTGTTTATGTAGATAGACAATGAATGATCTTTGATATAAATCAAAACCAATTCTCAATCTATTTTTGTATGTATAAAATATGTATAGAAATCCTACCTTGTTATTGCTGCAAAGGTGCCTATGGGTTGTTTTGGTCTATGGATTGATACAGGTATACATGGCACTACTAGGGACATGATTTCATTCATGAATTGGAGCAATGCTGCTGCATAGTTAAGCCTCCTATGGTCATGACTTGCACACCATTTTGATCTGAAACACAGACTGTTCACACGTTGCTGGTGTCCAGTTTGTATTGTTCATTTCATGTCTAAAATAGGTTGAACATATTGTAGAATTAACTTTAATGGCAGTGAAAGTACATATAATCAACCATATTTCACCGGGATCAAAATTGTTACGCATCAAAAACGTGGTTAACTCCTGTGTCATTTTAATTTATAAACAGGATAAGTATATGACTTTTAAAAATCTAGGAGAATTCCAAAAACAATTGTTTTCCCCGAAGTAAATTAGTTCTGTTGTTTACACCTAATTACATTTTCTATTACACATTTATTCAAAATTCAATATAACATAATTAAGGCATGATTATAATTCTCTGAACATTGTACATTAGAGGAAAAAACATGGAATTGTCAAATTTTTACTGAATTATTTTGTTATTCCTAAAAATCAATGTAATTCTCCCATTATTGATCTAACGTCTCCATAGTCACACTGCAGAAAAACAAGAAGATATTTTTTAATTTGGGATTTTGCTTTGGTCAAATCCATAGGTAATACTTTTAGTGGATGAATGCGAGTCGTTTTCTTAGGGAGCAATTAATAGTACAGCTATTTGAGAGGAACCTCATTATACTTTTTTTTTTTAAATTTTAGCCATGTCATAGAATAACATATCCCAAATATTCAAGATCTGGCATACCATCTATCCAACTAATACTTCCTTCCATTGGCGATATAGAAAAAAATCAAGCGGGTTTATCATTTGAACTGAGGGTCATCAGGTTGAAAATGAGGAAGAATGCAGATAACCATGCTGTGATTGTTAATTTGAAAGATACATTTAAAAAGCACAAATTCAACAACAAACTGGGAAGTATTTTCAGTTGTACAGCCTAAAGGATACATTGCTTAAATTCCAGTAAGAGTGGCTAATGTTCAATTTGTACCATCAAATTAAGCTCATACATTGCAGAAACAATAATACTTCTGCTATGTCACCATGCATAGATTATTTGTTGGAGGATTTGTGGATCATGTATGTTTTAAGATTGACTTTGTATTCCTATTTCTATTCATTCCATTGGAGGTATTAGAGTATTATTCCATCAGGAATGTCCTCATTGTTGAGTAGCTCAATGGAAAATCTAAGTCAAATGGTCTTGGCAGCTAAATTCATTTTTTTTTGCTCTTTTGAACTAAGAGTTTGAGAATATGATTGCTGCAACTTTACTACTCTGTAACTGAAGTAAGGAGAAAAACTTATTCAGCAACACTTTTGATTTTAATTTCTGTTATAAGCTTAACATTTATGCCCAAATAACCTTAAAATATTAATGAACATGGAGGTGTTTTGATTTGGGATAGAAAATTAATATTTTACTTTACAAGCAAATTAAATAAAATTAAATTAAAGTTGATTTTTCTTTTCTAATTTTAACATTGTGTGAAGTGAATATCTTCATGTTATTGTCTTATCATTAAAAATCCAGCTTATCTTTCATCAAATATACTGTTTCAGCAAAAAATCAAATGTCAAATGATTCTTTTCATGTTTGGTAGAGTATGTGAGTTGAAATTGCCAAGAAATTAGTAATGTGAGTTAATGAATGGTTAATGCATTCATTTTGCGTGTCCACTGTATTTATGGAAGCACACATCTGTTTAAAATCAATCGATACCACCTGTCTTAATGTAGTGAACATTGCAATGTTATTGGATGTTTTGAACAGTGGTCTGTAATATACTTTCTACATAGATGGGCTCTTATAAAAGCTTTAAAAAGCCTGGCAGTGTACTGCTCACTGTTTTGCAAACATTCATGATATTTAGTTGTGCAAATTGGAGACTGGATATCTCTGCCCAGAAAAATCCAGTAGATAAAATATTTTGATTACAAATTTCAAATACTATAATAATTACAACGGTAGCCTTTGTAAAATAGTATGCATTTTATATTAAGTTGTGATAAAATGTTAGTCACTCAATTTTAATGTAAATATGGAATTAAGTAATAAAGAATGGCATCATTTGAATTCTGTGCTAAAATTGAACTATCAGATCTGGAATTAAGAGAATAGACAAAATCAATTTGATATGAATTTTGTTTGGTATAATACTTTGGAAACAATGGACTCTACACAAATCACATTAAAATTGTTGAATATTTAATACAAGTTAATATTAGTTTGTGTTTTTAATAAATGGTATGAATGGGACATATCTCGTATTCAATAAATAGATTTTTTTGGTGGTCTTATGTGAGATGTCTGAGCATTTGCTTATGGAGTCCTATACTGGCCATGATATACTCCTTATACTCCATCCTAACTGACCATGAAATACTCTGTCAAACTATACCCAATTTTACTTACTGTAAGTGCTCCCAATATTTCTGTACACTAAGTTCATTTATAATTATAAGCACAAAATGACTGGGTTTCACTGTTTGACTGCTTAGTCATTTTTTGTTAATAAACTGTATTTTGTACCAATGACATATTTACAGGATCGGATTAGATCAGTGTAATAAAGAAAACAGTTAAGGAAAGACTGAGGTCACATGTCTTCTATGTAACCACAGAAATAGGCCATAGCTACTTTACTAGCCTGTTTTTATTGTTCATTTAGTCTCTCTTTATGTTTCCTTATCCGATTCTTACAACCCTCAATTCCTTCCTCACTTCTGTAATTAAACTTGGCCCATAATTCTTGGCATACTAGTTGTTTCATCTGTTTGTAACTCTGAGTTCCAAAACAAAAAATTGTAAATTGTCCCATTAACTTACTAATGATTGATGGCTTTTGATTTTCTCCACAAATATAAATCTATCAAAACCTCTCATTTTAAAGACTTCATGTGTCAACCTTTTCAAGACACAATCAGGCCACTTTGCCCATTCCTTCCTCGGGAATAACCTTGTGTTTCTGGGTCAAACCTTGTAATTCAAAGGTTTCAAAGGTCTTTTATGGTCACGTGGTTGATGGGAGGCCAGTATATAGTTGATGGGAGGCCATCAGGGTCTTTTTGTCCCTGCAGTATCTTAACTCTACCCACAAGAATTCTGCATCTTCTGACCGAATGTCATCCCTTGCTAAGGATTGGATGTCATTACTTACCAGCAGAGCCATCACACATCCTTCTGTAACTGAGTTCATGTTTTTGGGTCAATGATCTTTCATGCTGCCTTTAATTTTTTCCCAACAATGCATAAAATTCAAAATGTTCCTATATCCCCTGTGTGACTTTGACTTGAAATCACTTGAACAGCCACAGTATCTGTAAATAACTTGCTGATCAAAAATGCATTGGTTACATGTGAACTCTCAACTAGCCACAGGTGACCAGTAGCCACTTTACTGGATTAGGTTGTACTGGAAAACAATCAGTCTACCGTAAGCCAGTGTTGTTCTGAATTATCAATTTTTTCAGATGTTAAAAGTTTGTCATTTCTAGTTAATGCAGTTCCAATTATTGCTATGGAATAAAATTAGTTTCAAAGGTCTTTTATTGTCACATTTACCAATTAAGCTACAGTGATATGTGAATTACCATACAGCCATTCTTATTTTTTTTAAAAAGCAACATGACTCACAACTAGATAAGTTAACATAAACAGCGCCACAGCGGATTTCCCACATGCCTCACTGTGATGGAAGGCAATAAAGTCTAATCTTCTTCCCTCATTTTTCTCCTGCGGTCAGGGCGATCAAAGCTCCCACAGCCGGCGGTCGAAGCCCCCACGACAGGCGATCGAGGCTCCCGCGTCGGGGCAGTCGAAGCTCCTGTGGCTTGGAGTTCCTGAAGTCAGTCTCTGACCAGAGATCGCGAGCTCCACGATGTTAAAATCCGCAGGCACCTGCGGTAGAGCTCAAAGATCGACCCCTAGCAAAGGGATCGTGAGCTCCGCGGTGTTAAAGTCCCGCGGTAGAGCTCTCAAAGTCGGTCTCTAGCAAAGGCCGCCAACTCCTTGTTGTTAGGCCGCAGTGCGAACAGAGATACGATACGGAAAAAGATTGCATCTCCGTCGAGATAGGAGATTAGAAATAGTTTCCCCCAACTTCCTCCCCCAACCCACATGAAAACAAGCTAAAAAACACTAAAAACATCCATTTAACACATACTAAAAAAAACTAATGAAGAAGAAAGGACAGACTGTTGACTGTTTCCATTATTCCCATATTATTTATTTGATATCACAACCAGAAACATACTAATTATTTCAAGTAGGGTTTACCTCGGGTTTAGTGTAACTTTTTACTTTGCTATTCTGTATGTCCTTGATATACGAGTTGGGCTTGTTTGTCTGATGGTTTTACCTATTTGCATTGCCACTTTGTCTATTTATACTCCTAAATCCCTTTGTTACCACATTTATTATTACCAAAATGTAATAATTCACACTTAGACTGTAGTGAAATTAATTTACAAATGAATTTGGGTTACACGGTGCAAAAGACGCAAGTTCAATCCTGACCCAGATGCTGTCTATGTGGAGTTTGCACGTTCTCCCTGTGACTGTGTGGGTTTCCTCGGGGTGCTCTGGTTTCCTCCCATGTCCCGAAAACGTGCGGGTTTGTATGTTAATTGGCCTGGTAAGGTGCCCCTGGTGTGTAAGAAATGGATGAAAAAGTGGGATCAAATAGATTGAGTGTGAACGGATGGCCAATGGACGCCATAGACTCGGTGGGACAAAGGACCTGTCTCCATGCTAAAGATAGACACAAGAAGCTGGAGTAACTCAGCAGGACAGGCAGCATCTCTGGAGAGAAGGAGTAGGTGATATTTCAGGGTCGAGACCCTTCTTCAGACTGAAAGGAAAGGGAAACAAAAGATATAGAAGATGATGTTGAGAGATAAAGAACAATGAATGAAAGATATGCAAAAAAGTAATCGTGATAAAGGAAACGGGCCATTGGCAGCTGTTTGTTGGGTGAAAATGAGAAGCTGGTGCGACTTGGGTGAGGGATGGATAGAGAGAAAGGAAATTGCAGGGATACTTGAAATTAGCGAAATCCATATTCATACCACTGGGCTGTCAGCTGCCCAAACAAAATATGAGATGCTGTTCCTCCAATTTGTGTTTAGCCTCACTCTGACAAATGTCACCATGCTGTATCTCTAAACTAAATGATTTTCATATCTTCTCTGCTCATTTGCAACTACAAAGTTGGACTTTGGCTCCAAAAAATATTTCTGGTATTATGTGGAGCCCGTGTGCCCATTCTATCCCTTGTATTTGCTGTTCTTTTGATATCTCTGCATTCTATAAGATGGTACAACAAATGATCCAGCTGAACAATTTTAGTTTGGAGAACTACATGCAAACGTCTCATGACAACAGGTCTCACGAGTTGTCCGTGATGTTTGTGGATAGTGAAACAGTTGGGAATAATTAAAAACAAAGGGATATGCCCTTTGAGAATATGCCCCAATCTCCATCTACGGGGACAGTGTGGAGAGAGTGTCCAGCTTTAAGTTTCTGGGCACTCGCATTTCGGAGGACCTCACATGGTCCACCAACACCGCTGCGCTGGTCAAGAAGGCACAGCAATGACTGTTCTTCCTGAGAACATTAAAAAAGACTGGTCTGCCCCAACAGCTGCTGTCAACGTTCTACCGCTGCACCACAGATAGCATATTAACTTATGGCATCTCTGTGTGGTATCTCAGCTGCACGGAGGCGGAGACGAGAGCTCTTCAGCGCATCATCCACAGAGCGCAGAAGATCATTGAGACACCGCTACCAGCCTTGGAGGGCATCTACCACACACGGTGCCTCAGGAAGGCCATCAGCATCCATAAAGACTCCTCACACCTTTGTAATGGACTGTTCGAACTACTTCCCTCCGGCAGACGCCCGAACCTCCAGACTCAGGAACAGCTTCATTCCCAGGCTCTGAACCGGCCCTGCTGTGTCCCCCACCCCCTCCCCCCCCCCGGACTGTCTCCCTCAGATGGTCACGTTGCACAGACACATCTGCACTTTAGTCTGTTTGAACTGTTTTACTGTTGTAATGTTCTTTTTACAAACCATGTTTCTCGGGGTATCTAAATCTAAATGTTATTAGTTATTTAAGTTATGACATCGGATGGAAGCTGCATACCAAATCTCGTTGCACTATTGTGCAATGACAATAAAATATATTATTATTATTATAATTACAGTTCCAGATAACTATACTGTGTGGAAGAATGCCAACTGGTGATTAATTTCAGCAAAGCTTCATTCCTGTTGTGTTCCAACATGTTAGTTATGTGTGGATATCAAAGTATAGCTTCTGTGGCTGTTCATTCCTTACAGGTATAGTTATTGAACCAGAGCTGTTGTGGCTGGAATTGGGTAATGTCTCTGGATGCTCCTATGATTCTTTCAGAGCGAAAATCACATTTAGAATTGATAACTGTAGCGATTAGTCTCTAATATGTTTGTGTTATTATTAAACAGTAAGTCTAGGCTAAAAATGAACTTTCTAGTATTATTAACTAGTTGATGGCATTCAACAAACATATCCTTTTGCCAGTAGTGGACTGACTATTGTGTTTTTTTTTAAATCATTTGTTAGCATAGTTTAGCTCGGCAATGGAAGTAGAATTGACTTATCACATTTACAAACCTGATTTTTGTGTGTCATGTTGGAAGAAGTTCTTAGACAATTGTCATTATCACATTTCCAACGGTCTGGACCTGATTTTATCCCAGTGGATGTACATCTACACTATTGAAACAAATAACTGCAGATGCTGGTTAATGCACAAAAGGATATCAAGTGTTGGAGTAACTCAGGAGGTCAGGCAGCATCTCTGGAGAACATGGATAGGTGATGATTTTGGTTGAGACCCCCCATCAGACTGATTGTTGATGATGAGTGGGGGGTGGGCGAGAGAGAGATTAAAAAAAAGCTGGAAAAGGGGAGGCAGCTAAAGCGTGGCAGGGCACGGGGAATTGACAAGGTGGGGTTTTTTTTTTACAGATAGATGGTTGGAAGGAGGTACACAAAATTGCTGGAGAAACTCAGCAGGTGCAGCAGCATCTATGGAGCGAAGGAAATAGGCGACGTTTCGGGCCGAAACGGTTGGAAGGAGCCTGGATGGAGGGAGATGAAAAGAATATGGACGAGAAAAGAAAGGGAGGGGGGTGGAAAGTGAACAGTGACATGTGCAGGCAGAAAGAAGGGGGATTACAACAAGAAGGGTGAGGGAAGAAAGGGTGGATGGGGGAGAATGTAAAGGAAGGGAGGAGTAGAATGGTAGTGGTGATTAGGAAGGAGAAATAGAATTGCCAACTGGTGCTGGGAGGTTTAGATGAAAACTCGCTTGCGCGTCAATATTGGAATACCTGTTTCCCCACCTAAACGCTAGCCAGCAAGTGTCGAGTCCCAGAGCCATTTGCACGTATAAATGTTGTAAGAGTTTGTCTCTACTGCCTCGGAGAAGAGCTTTGTAGTAACACATGGTGTGCAGCTAAACCTCTACAAATCTCTATGGGAAAAGAAGCCATCTGTGTGTAATCACAGCTTACTGTGAGGAGAGAAAATAATTAAAAAACAGCCATCTTGGAACAGTAGTTAAGGGGTTTTTAGATGAGGACTTGAATTACCAACAGACTGTAGGCCCAATGGAAGATGGAATGATACACATGGGTGCTCATTGGTCAGTCAGTGTGTACATGATAAGCTAAGCAGCCCGTGTGTGACTCCATCAGAACATCAGAGTGTTTTCATTTTGAACAGGCCACACACGAGGATGGGTAATGATCTGTGAAGTTCTCTGAGATCGCACAGAGAATTGATATTGGTGTAACTGGAAGAGTGTCCAGTGGTGCTGATAGATGAAAGATGTGTGAATTAGGAGATGTTGTGAGACGCCACCTGCAACAACTGAACCGTCAGGTACAGACTAAACAGAAACAAAACAATAGATAGATACAAATGCTGGAGTAATTTAACGGGGCAAGCAGCGTTTCTGGAGAAAAGGAATTGGTAATGCTTCAGGGAGGGAGACCGTCTGAAGAAGGGTCTCCACCAGAAACATCACTTATTCTTTTTCTACAGAGATGCTGCCAGTCCCACTGAGTTACTCCAGCATTTTGTGTCCGTCTTCGGTTTAAACCAGCATCTGCAGTTCCCTGCCACACAAAACAGAACAGTTTTCTAACTGACACGGTGGCGCAGCAGTAGAGTTGCGGCCTTGCAGCACCAGAGACCCAGCTTTGATTCTGACTACAGGCGCTGGCTGTACAGAGTTCTCCGGGTGCTTCAGTTTCCTCCCACACTCCAGACGTACAGGTTGGTAGATTAATTGGGATCAGTAAAGATTGTAAATTGTCCCTGGTGAGTAGGATAGCGCTAGTATACGGGGATTGCATGTTGTTGTGGACTCAGTGGGCTGAAGGGCCTGTTTCTGCACTGTATCTTTAAACTAAAAACTAAACTGAATAAACTCTGGAAGGAAACAACAGGTCAAGCAGTATCTGTGGAGGCAAAAAGTGCATGTCGACATTTCAAATCAAAATCCCGCATCAGAACGGAAGAGAATAGGAAAGATGGCCAACATATAATGGTTCCTGTGGATGGGAGCGGGGAGGCAAAAGGTGGGATAAAACCTGGTGGGTGGAACCAGATGGGGAGTGGATGATGGGCAATCGGAATTAGGATTTTCTTTTTGGAGATGGGAAGTGGGAGGAATGAACAAAGTGAGAGAAAGCTATGCAGACAGCAGAAAGCTATGCAGGCAGACAAGTATGTGTGGGAGGAAAGCACCAAGGGTGTGTTTACCTAAAATTGGAAGAGTCAATGTTCATACCATAGGGTTGTAAGGAATGTGAGGATGTTGCATCTGTCATCTCTGTAACAATAGAGAATGCCGAGGACAAACAGATCAGCGTGAGAGTGGGAAGGCGATTTAAAATGACATGCAACTGGAAGCTCGAAATGGCCAATGCAGGTGGAGCACAGGTGTTCTGTAATATTCTCACCTCATCTATGCCTGGTTTCACTATTGCAGAATAGGCCACACCTTGAGCAATTAATGCAGTTGAGCTAGTTGGAAGAGGAGCAGATGGACTTCTGCCTCACCTGCAAGGGCTGTTTAGGTACCTGGATATTGCAAAGTGGGTGCAAGGTAGGGAAAGCTGTTACACTTCACATTGGAGCTTATAGAAACAAGTAACAGAGGATTATGAGTAGGAAGGGACTGGGGATGCTGGTTTAAACCGAAGATTGACACAAAAAGCTTGAGTAATTCAACGGGACAGGCATCATCTCTGGAGAGAAGGAAAAGGAAATGTCACCCATTCCTTCTCAGCAGAAGATTGAGGGATGGAGGCTGGTAGGATGAAAGGTGAGGACTAAGAGAACTCCATTGCTGTTCTGCATGGAGAGGTGTGGAGCAGGGGTTGGTCAAAAGAAATGTGCAGTACATTGACGAAATGCATGTGAAACTTCATCAACTATAGTAGAGGGAAAGCCACATTTTCAGAAGTAATTTGTTTCAGATGCTCCTGAGCAGAGGGCCTCATCTTAAGAACACATGTGGTGATGACAGAGAAATTGAGACAAGGGGAAGGCAGGGTGAGATGAGGTACAGACTGAAATCTGATCTATAATAGATACGGGTAAGGATAGTTGTAATGTGTAGTAGGAAGAAAAGGAGTTGCTATTTGATTGTACTAAATGGGAGTTCTTAGCTCAAAATCACAGAGGTCCAGTAAACTGTACACTACAACAAAGTGGCCATTTGGTTGTAATGGGAGAAGAAATACTGAAACTTCCTCCATGGCATCAAAGACCTCAATTCCAGGCATAAATGTCCATTGTCACTATGGCCAAGAGAGAACCAGAAGCCTTGGTTAAAATTAAATACCTAGATAGATACACTTGGTCATAATATCCATGTGGGAAAACTATCGGGGCCAATCATTTCTAAACTTCTCTGTGCCAGATTGGCTCAGGTAGGATTTAAGTAGCCCCAGTATTCTGAAAGATTGATTTTAAAACATAAAAGGAAAAAAAAACATATAAGGCATTAGCAACTGTAACCCAGGAAGAACTATTGTGCAAGGAAGCCCTGAGTTCAAAAGACAAAGACTACAGCCCATTGGAGGGAGCCTTTCCCGTTCACAACACTGGGGTGTACTGTAGTTCTGCTCATTGTGCATACCCTGACCTTATTTGTCTTCCCACAATGCGTGACCTTTCATTTTCCAGGTTTAAGTTCCATTGGCCATTTCTCTGCCCATTTTGCTAACTCATCATATCTGCTGATCTACCATGACGAATTGCGCAACTTAGCAAACGGGTTACATGGCATTCATTAACGCACTTCCTTGTCTCTTACTGAGAATAAATTGACACTAAGCTCACTCAACAGTAGTACTTGTTAACTTATCAGACCCATTATCTAAAAAATGTAACCAGGCCAGTTTGGAAAACTAAACTCAGTGTCTTGTAAGTTATCTGAATATCTCTTTTAAAAATGTGGTTACCAGTTATGTTGACCATGAAACTCAAGGATTGTTGTAAAAATACAAAAAAAATGGAAAACGCTGGTAGTACTCAACAGGTCAGGCAGCATCTGTGGGAAACAACAGTGACTGTTCTGGGAGTATGCTTCTCTCTTTTTTTGAATGGTTGACTTTTCCTTTTGCACGAACTGCCTCATCTGCTGAGTTTTTCCAACTTTTTCTTAATTTGTTTCAGATTTTCAGCAAGTTTTTTTTAATTGACATAGAAACCCACCTGTTTCACCAATCTCGTGGAAAGAAGCAATGTGTTAATTCTTACCTGTTGTGGATCATAACAAGCTCACAACTTTGGCGTTGACAATTGACTTCAGGCGTGGTAATCATTCATTTTTTCGCCACCCTCTGTGACAAAAACAGATTAAGCCAACAAACCAGACAGACTACCCAGCAATGAAGTTGGTACAAGATTCACATATGATGATACTACACCCCACTCAGCTTACCCTGAAAACTGTTTTTCATAAACGTTTGGTGACTGATTAAATTAAAAGAACTGTCTCATGGGTCAGACAAGCAAGCTTCATGCCTTTCAGGCAATGTCCCAGATTATTTTGTTGTTACCCCCAGGGATAGAATAGAATAGAATAGAATAGAATAGAATAACCTTTAATAATCCTTTACAGGAAATTACAGTGCCACAACAGCTTCAAGACAGACATAACACCACACATTTCAACAGATATCTTCAATACATAATAAGTTAAAATTTTTGTGCATTATAAAACCTTATAGCAGCTGGTATACAAGACTTCCTATGTCTCTCCGTTTTGCACATTGGTGCAATCAGTCTCTGACTGAAGATGCTGCACTTGATCACCTTCAGGGCGTGGAGTGGGTGAGTGGGGTTGGTCATTATTGAGCCTAGTTTTTTCAGAGTTCTGGCCTCTGCCACCTGCTTGACCGTTAGTTGCTCTGCCCCAACCACTGAGCCGGCCTTCCTGATCAGCTTATCCAGTCTGTTTTTGTCCGCTATTCGGGCGCCTTCTCCCCAACAGGCCACAGCAAAAAACAGAGCACTGGCTACCACTGAATGGTAGACACTGCACAGTAGGGGTTGACAGATATTAAATGACTTTAGCCTCCTTAAAAAATACAGTCTACTTTGTCCCTTCCTGTACACCGCCTCCATATGACTCTTCCAGTCCAGCTCACTGTCAAGCTGCACACCAAGGTACCTGTGGTTGGCGACCACCTCCACCTCAGTGCCCCTGATGGCGATTGGTGTTGGTTGAGTCCTCCTCCTCCCCCTCCTGAAATCCACAACTATCTCCTTCGTTTTTTTGGTGTTGAGATGGAGATTATTGTGTGCACTCCACTCCACAAAGTTGTTAATTGTGTCTCTATACTCCTCCTCATTGCCCCCTTTGATGAGGCCTACAACAGCTGTGTCATCTGAAAATTTCTGCAAAAAGCAGCTGTTATATTGACAATCCGCTGTGTAGATGGTGAACAGGAATGGAGCCAGCACAGTTCCTTGTGGAGCCCCTGTGCTGCTCATGATGGTGCTTGAGACATTGTTCTGTAGGTGCACATACTGTGGTCTGAGGAAAAGGTAATCCAAACACCACAGTACCATTAATGGATCCACCTTCATCTTCTCCATCTTCTCCCCTAGCAGTCGAGGCTGAATTGTGTTAAAAGCGCTAGAGAAGTCAAAGAATGTAATTCTTACAGATGCATCAGGGATGTCCAGATGTGTGTATGCCCTCTGCAGCATGTAAATAAGGGCATCATCGACACTAATGTTGGGCTGATATGCAAACTGTAAAGGATCCATTTGAGTTGACACACTAGTCCTGAGGTAGGAGAGGACAAGTCTCTCAAATGTCTTCATAATATGTGAAGTGAGCGCTACTGGTCTGTAGTCATATCCTATCTCAATAGCAGGACAGATTCAGTAGAGTTGGTGGTGCCTTGGCATACACTGTGAGAGAATGCCTCCTTGAGTACCAACGATGGGTCTGAATTCTGTGAGGTTTTGTGTATCAAACATGAGGAGCGCTCCTTGGATTACCATCCAGCCTCAGCTGGTTAATTAGTGCTCCTCCACTTCAACCTCCACTGAGTCAGGAAGAGCACTGAACATATTAATGGTGGGAGAGCAGCTGATAGCTTCATTACTGATTTAGCTGGTCAAATCTGAAGGATGTGGTTTCAGCAGGTGATGAGTGAAAGAATCAGTGGGAGAAACATATTTACCTTTGTCTTCGCTATCATGTAGTGTCTGATGGTGGATGTCTCAGTCTTGAATATTATCGCAGATTCCTGGACGTATTCGGAATTTGAGGAGGCTCTTCAGTCCACCATGCTTGCCCTGAATATCAAGCACACAAATTTGCGCCACATCACATTAACAGGCCCTTCAGCCCATCAATCACCTAGTTGCACAGATCCTACAGTAAATACTTTTTTTTAATACTTCCACATACCCATTAAATCCATCCAGATTCTACCACTCGCCTGCACACAGTGGCCGATTTACAGCTGCCAATTCACATACCGACCCGCACGTCTTTGAAATGAGAGCAATCCAGAGGACCCAGAGGACCCAGAGGACCCAGAGGAAACCAGAGTGACCATGGGAGACATGCAAACTCCACACAGACAACACTCAAGATCGGGTAGGTGAACATCAATCCCTGGTTCGGTGAGGCAGCGACTCTATAGCTGCACCACTGTGCCTAATCCTACACTAATCCCATATTTATTTTCTACAAGGCATTCAAGGGCAGTTTGCTGCCGAGCAAACTCAGAGTCCTGCTATTATGGCTGTGGATTACAATGTGAAAAAAGAACATCACCTTATTTCTGCTTTAAATGGGTGACCCTTTATTGTTAAACAATGGTCATTCTACCACTAATACATCATACTAATACTAACCATTAGAACGGAGACGAGGAAACACTTTTTCTCACAGAGAGTTGTGAGTATGTGGAATTCTCTGCCTCAGAGGGCAGTGGAGGCGGGTTCTCTGGATGCTTTCAAGAGAGAGCTAGATAGGGCTCTTAAAGTTAACAGAGTCAGGGGATATGGGGAGAAGGCAGGAATGGGGTACTGATTGGGGATGATCAGTCATGATCACATTAAATGGTGGTGGTGGCTCGAAGGGCCGAATGACCTACTCCTGCACCTATTGTCTATTGCCTATGTCAAGTAACAGGGATTTGAGCAAAAACTGAATTCAATTACATAATTTCAAACCAGGCCTTTCAGTCTCTGTAGAAACTTGCAACATGAGGTAATGAAGGGAAACACAAATGCCCCTGGAATTATCCTATAGCTGATGAAATCAATCAGCAACTAACTAGAATACATAGAGTTACAAAGAAATACAGCATGGAAATGGACCCTTTGGCCGAACTCACCCATATCAACGAGATGTTCACCTAAACAAGTCCTGTTAGCCTATGTTTGGCCCATTTTGGTCTACATCTTTCCTATTCATGGACCGTCCAAATGTCTTTTACCTGGAGTTAATTTACTTGCATAAGCCACTTTCTTTGGCAGCTCGATCGACTGTATATACCCATCTATGCAAAGAAAATACCCCTCAAGACCCTTTTAAATATTTTGCCTCTTTGTGCTTCTCACCTGAATTGTGCGGATGACAGGATGTGGGCCTTTATTTAAGTATTTACAGGTGAAGGTGTCATTTGCAAGTAAGCATTTCTAACTCATCCGTCTTAGACCTTGAGAATGTGGCGGCAAACTTTCATCTAGAGTACGGTAATGAGATTCCCTTGATATTGTCAGTTAGTCCTAACTGAGTCAAAGAGTGATACAGTGTGGAAACAGACCCTTCGGCCCAACTTGCCCGCACCGGCCAACATGTCCAAGCTACACTAGTATCACCTGCCCACATTTGGTCAATATTCTTCTAAACCTGTCCTATCCATGTACCTGTCTAACTGTTTGTTAAACATTGGGATAGTCCCAGCCTCAACTACCTCCTCTGGCAGCTTGTTCCATACACCCACCACGAAGGATTACCGCTCAGATTCCTATTAAATATTTTCCCCATCACAATCCTATGTCCTCTAATCCTCGATTCACCTACTCTGGGCAAGAGTATCCATCTCCAAGTCTGTGGGTTGGATGTGGAATTGCAGGGGGGATTATATTGTGCACCCAAAATCCACGGTGCAACTTCCAGGGAAACTGTCATCAGCTCCCACCGCATCCTCCAGAAACAGATAGGAAACTGATTCTAGCTGTAAATCGGTGACCTCGCCAGCAAGAAAGGCTTGTTTCCAATTTTTGACCATGAGTGGGTGAGAGTGCACTGTACATTAACATATCGCCAGGGCTGCCTAGTCTTCTTTCATGCTACAAATTGCAATGATTACATGGTGCATACTCACCCATTTGCTTCAACTATTGTGCGATCTACCCACTTGTTCTTAAAGGAAATTTCTGGAGGCTGCACGAGAAACTGGCTGAAGTATTTTTGGGAAGTGGGCCAAAGTTAACAGCCTTATCATTACATTATCACTGATCAAACGGAGTATGTGGAACTGCCCTCATTGTTTTTGATGCCCTTCTTTCCAATCATTCTTCTTGCAGCACACAGTATAGGAAATCAGTGCAGAGTACAGTATAGAATAATTCTCAAAAGATCACTACATTTTATTGTTCTTAAAAGTTTTCTCCTAATTATGAGATAGAATGCACCAAGAAATTATGACACAGCATCGAAGGGGATTTGTTTTTACCCTTGCATAACTAAGAATAGTTGCTTGCAAACTATCTTTGCATACCATCTGCAAATATTCCAACAGCAGTATTATACATGCAGCAGTATTTAGCATGAAATACAATCATAATAGAATGTGGTTCACGCCATAACAAAATTCCAGCTCCAAAGAAGAGTTGTTTATTATGTGCATTCAACTGTGAGCATAATTTATAATTATTATTTTGCGTGTAGTTTCCAAAGCACGACCACCCTGCAGCAGTGAGCATACCTATATGAAACATGTTCTCCTAGATTCCTGACCAATTTACCACCTCAGTAATAGTAAAGATATTTTTGTAGGTTTAGATTTATTACTGTCACATGTACCAAGGTACAGTGAAAAGCTTTGTTTTCAATGTTGTTTAAATAGATCAGATATACTATATAATTATAGGTTAGATTTGAGTACATAGAATAGAGCAAAGGGTACATAGATAGATACAGAGTGCAGAATATGTAGAAGATTGCAAATTTCCTCAGTCTCCTCAGAAAGTAGAGGTGTTGCTATGCCTTCTTAACTGTCACATCAATGTGGTTGGTCCATTATAGATCATTGGTAATATTAATACCAAGGAATTTGAAGCTCTCAGCCATTTCCACTTTGACACCATTGATGCTGATTGGGGCATGCACTCCACTCCACTCTGCTTCCTGAAGTCCATAGTTGGCTTTGTCATCTTGCTGACATTGAGGGAGAGCCTGTTGGCTTGACACCATGTTACCAACTTCACTCTCTGCTTCCTGTACTCCGTTTCATCATTGTCCATGATCTGGCCCACCGCAAGGGAGTCATCAGCAAGCTTGCAAATGGAGTTAAAGCCGAACTTTGCCACGCAGTTGTGAGAGTGTGGGGAGTACAGTAGTGGACTGAAAACGCAACCTTGCAGGGCACTGGTGCCGGGGGTTATTGTGGAGGCAGTGACGTCACCTATCCTCACTGAGTGTGGCCTGCGGGTCAGAAAGTGAAGAAGCCAGTGGCAGAGGGAGATGCTGATTCCTAGGACAAAGAGTTTGGAGATGCTGGTAGTTTTAAAATAATGCATTATTGCACTAAGAGTCTCTCATTTTTTCTGCAGTGTTTTGTTGATGTTTCTGCTCTGAACAGGCAGGGAGTTCAGTCACGTCACAAACTGCCCTTCTCGTGAGTACAATGTTGACTCCTTACAATGCCAGATAGCAAGTGCATGTTATAATAAAAAACAGTGCAGTTGCTTTGGTGCATTTCAGTATGTCAGCTGTAATCTCGAAGGCTTGGTTAGATCAAAATAGCTGTTACCGTTTAGTGCCTTCAAACTGGATCCAAATGAAAATCTCAAGGTCAGGCCTCAGGGTGTCGTGCATGTGCTATGGGCAGCAACAAAAAAACATAGCCAAGGAATTTATTTGCACGGAGCTCAAGAAAAACATGTTCTGCAGCTGGAAATGTCACCAACCAGCTGGGTTGGATTGCCCTCACCTGGTTCCATCCTAATCTTTCCAGCTGTAGACAGTTCATTGCCACTAGAGTTAGAATATCCTCCTGCTTCATGTAACTTGTTGCAAGTGGAACTTTCCAGAACTCCAGCAGCACATAGAAACATAGAAAACAGGTGCAGGAGTAGGCCATTCAGCCCTTCGAGCCTGCACCACCATTCAATATGATCATGGCTGATCATCCAACTCAGTATCCTGTACCTGCTCTCTCTCCATACCCCCTGATCCCTTTAGCCACAAGGGCCATATCTAACTCCCTCTTAAATATAGCCAATGAACTGGCCTCGACTACCTTCTGTGGCAGGGAGTTCCAGAGATTCACCACTGTCTGTGAAAAATGTTTTTCTCATCTCGGTCCTAAAGTATTTCCCCCTTATCCTTAAACTGTGACCCCTTGTTCTGGACTTCCCCAACATCGGGAACAATCTTCCTGCATCTAGCCTGTCCAACCCCTTAAGAAATGTGTAAGTTTCTATAAGATCACCCCTCAATCTTCTAAATTCTAGCGAGTACAAGCCAAGTCTATCCAGTCTTTTTTCATATGAAAGTCCTGACATCCCAGGAATCAGTCTGGTGAACCTTCTCTGTACTCCTGAAGCATACCTACAGGTAGTCAGCAATTGGAGGAGGTCAACCCAATGACCAATAAGATGAAGTGGAAGTGGGGCTTGGACTTGTGGGCCAATTGGAAAAAGTAGAGTTAGGAGACTTGGGCCCAAGGACCAATGGAAGAGAATTGGATTTTTGAACCAATGGCGGGACAATGGAATGTTCTCTCACCTTATGGCAAGAACAGGGTGGGAGTACTGAAGGCAAGAACCAATTGGACTTGCTGTATGTTATCTTATTGCCAAGGTAGAGAGATTTGAAAATAGATAGCATAGATTTGTGAGAGGGGAAGAATTGAATAGGAATCCAAGGACCACCTTTAACAGAAAGGCACAGTGGAGCTGCTGTCTCGCAGGCCCCAGATCGATCCTGACCTCAGGTACTGTCTGTGTGGGGCTTACATGTCCCCCCTGTCACCATGTTGGTTTTCTCCAGGTACTCTGGTTTCCCCTAAACTTTCCAAAAGACATGCTCCCGACCTCAACATCACCTATCCATGTTTTCCAGCGATACCTACCTCACCCACTGAGTTACCCCAGCACTTGATGTCTTTTTTTGAGAGAGAGTTTGAGGTGATTTCATGAGTGATATGATTTTATATTGAAATTGAAAGATCATTTGGTCCTCAATCTAGATGTTCAATTGCACAATGATTTTTTTCACCCCATTGTGAATGAAAACCGTGATTGATTCCCTGCTGAAATGAATTTATGAACAGTTGCCATCCCCTAAGAAAATGCCACAATTACATAGGGAGATAAGCCTCTCCAGGCTCAGGGACCAGTGATATTGATTGCCTGTCACTAATTCTCCATCTTATCCTTAGTCTGTGGCCTCCTACACTGTTACAACGCAAGCTTGAGGAACAGCACCTCATCTTCCATCTGGGCATGTTACACCCTTCCATACACCAATATTAGTCCCTCCAAATTTAGGTAACTTGTTTTTCCTGTCTGTATCAGAACTGACTGTTTCTACCGTAATTCATCCATCTGTGATTTTAGTTCCGTTTTTTTCACTCCGTCAATTCTGTTTACCTGGGCATGTCACAGAGCCCCTGATATTAGCCGCATATTACACACAAAAAAAACATAATGCGCTCTAAGCGCTTCATTGAAACATTTGCTCTGGTCTCACACTATCACAGATATTCCATTTCTCTTATCCCTTCCTCCTGTCGCCTTCTCTGCAATATAATTTTCCCTTTTATCTCTCTTTCACAAATCAACAAATGGTCTCAATGCATTAATTGTTTCCATTTCCATAGATGCATGATAATTACTTTGCTTTAGACTTTAGACTTTAGCCTTTAGAGATACAGCGCAGAAACAGGCCCATCCACGCCGACCAGCCATCCCCGAACACTAGCACTATCCCACACACTTGGGACAATTAACCAAATCCAATTAACCTACAAACCTCTACATCTTTGCAGTGTGGGACGTAACCAGAGCACCCAGAGAAAACCCATGCGGTCACAGGGAGAACGTACAAAATCCGTACAGACAGCATTTGTAGTCAGGATCAAACCCGGCTCTCTTGCGCTGTAAGGCAGCAACTCTATTGCTGCGCCACCGTGCTGCATTTACTTTGGATTCCTGCCATCTGTGGTATTCTTTAGTTTCTTGTCCAAATGTTATTTACATTTATTAAATCCCCTTTCCATCTCTATTGTTCTAAACAGTCTCTGCCAACAATCATTTGAGAAGTTCTCTGGATGTGAGAGCGTGTGTTGAGTTTTGGAGAAAATAAGGCAACGGTCGATATTGTGTGTCCATCAATATGTGTAGAGAAGGGGACGTTACGTGTGGGTAGCATGTATGGAGAAGCGGAGTACTGAGCGCTCAATAATTTTGGAGAAGGTCAGCTGATGGCTGAATGGTCAACTGTTGCAGCTGTAGGAGGTCACGTGAGATGCATGCCCTTTGCACTGAACCCCTCGACCACCGTTCCAATGAGGTTGTTGAATTTGTTTCAGCATCACTCCATGTTACGCAACTATCACTCCTGACTGTCAACTATTGCATCAACTCCTGCCATCTCTACACCCTGATGTATATGACCTACGTCTCTTTGTTGATCTCATACAACAAGACTTCCAAGTCCCTGTCAAAGTGTTTGTTAATCATTTTCCAAACCTAAACATATTTGGAAAGTTATACAACGGTGTGTCACAGGGGTCCTGTTATGAAGCTTGAAGTTGCACAAAGCGACGGGAAAGGGAGCTGTTTATTTTTAAAGCATTTTCATCTTTACATTTTTATTTTTATAGATAGATAGATAGATAGCCTTTTATTGTCATTCAGACTTAGTCTGAACGAAATTGCAGCAGTCATACATATAATACAATACAATAAAACAACAATAAACACACATTAACATCCACCACAGTGAGTCCACCCAGCATCTCCTCACTGTGATGGAGGCAAAAGTCTTAGGTCGCAGTCTCTTCCCTCCTCTTCTCCCTCTGCGCTGGGGCGATACCCCCCCCCCCCCCCCCCGGGCGATGTTAAGCACAGTCCCGCGGCCCGGGGTGGTTGAAGCTGCCGCCCACCAGTCCTGCAGAAACAGCTGGTGCCCCGCGGCCGAACGCCGGACTCAGGCCACCGCCGCCAGAACACCGTCCCAGCCACCCTCACGTGAGTACTGCGCCATCTTCAGCCTCGGGCTGGGCCGCCCCGACTTGGGCGCCGAACCTCCCCTGGACCGGGCCGCCCCGACTTGGGCGTCGCTTCTCCCCCCGGACCGGGCCGCCCCAACTTGGGCGCCGAACCTCCCTCGGGCTGCCAGCGCCGCACCTTCCCAAGCTCGGCCGCTCCGACGGGAGCCTCGTTCCACCCTCGGGCTGGCTGTCCTCACGGGAGCGTCCCAGCCTCTTCCAGCCCTGAGTCGGACCACCCTCACAGGAGCGAGCTCAGAGTGAATCCTGACGGTGCTCTGCCTCCGGAGCCTCGAGGTCGTCAGCTCCATTAGGCCTCAGCGCAGACGGAGGCAGAGAAGGGGAATACGACAAAAAGGTCGTATTCCCCCGCAGGGAGAGACTGCAAACCCCGTTTCAACCCCCCCCCCCCCAAAACACAAGCTAAAACCAAAAAACTAACCTAACCAAACAAATAAACAACATAAAAAACACAAAGACAACGGGACCGCCGGTAAGCCGCTGCAGCCAGAGCCGCGCCGCCACTCCGCCATTATATGTACATTTTTAAAGCATTTTCACTCTAGTAATGATACTAAAATGCTTCATGTTTTACATTAATGACTGGATACAGTATATATTCCATTAGTTCTTCACTGACATTTTCAATCTGTCACTGGCCCAGGGTGTCGTCCCTACTTGCCTCAAGACCTCAACCATTGTGCCAGTGCCCAAACAGTCAGCTTCAGGGAGTCTCAACGACTTCCGCTCAGTGGCACTCACCCCCGTCATCGCAAAGTGCTTTGAACGGCTGATCTTGGCTCACCTCAAAGCCAGCCTCCCCCCCCACACTGGACCCCCATCAGTTTGCCTACCGGACCAACAGATCTACAGAGGACGCCATATCTGCGGCCCTACACTCTGCCCTGACCCACCTGGACAACAACAACTCCTACATCAGGTTGTTGTTCATCGACTTCAGCTCTGCCTTTAACACTGTCATCCCCGCCAGCTTAATCACCAAACTCAGTGGACTTGGCATCACCACCTCCCTCTGCAATTGGACACTGGATTTCCTCACCAACAGACCACAGTCTGTTAGGATCAACAACCTCACCTCCTCCACTCTAACACTGAACACCGGCGTGCCACAGGGCTGTGTGCTCAGCCCTCTCCTCTACTCCCTCTTCACCCATGACTGCGTCCCTAAGAATGGCTCCAACGCCATCATAAAATTTGCGGATGACACCACGGTGGTAGGACTGATCAGCGACAACAACGAATCAGCCTATAGGGAGGAGGTCCAGCACCTGACAGCCTGGTGTGCCAACAATAACCTCGTCCTCAACTCCAAGAAGACGAAGGAAATCATTGTTGACTTCAGGAAGACCAGAGGTGGCAGACATACCCCCATCCACATAAACGGGACTGAGGTGGAGCGCGTCTCCAACTACAAATTCCTCGGGGTACACATCTCAGAGGATCTGTCCTGGTCCCTCAATACCACCAAATTGATCAAAAAGGCGCAGCAGCGCCTTTACTTTCTGAGGAGGTTCAAGAAAGCTCACCTGTCCCCCCAGATCCTGTCCAACTTCTACCGCTGTACCATCGAAAGCATCCTGACCACCTGCTTCACGGTATGGTACAGCAGCTGCACCACAGCTGACAGGAAGGCACTGCAGCGGGTGGTGAAAACCGCTCAGCACATCATCGGTGCCCCGCTCCCTGCCATGGATGCCCTCCACCGAAAACGGTGTCTGAGACAGGCTGGGAAAATCATCAGGGACCCCTCACACCCTAACCATGGACAGTTTGCCCTCCTCCCATCAGGGAGGCGGTACAGGAGCCTCAGGTCTCGCACAAGCAGGCTGAGGAACAGCTTTTTCAATAACACCATTACACTGCTGAACTCTGAGTCCCGTCGCTAGCTATCTTTAGACTCTCCCATTTGTATACAGTTATTTGCCTATGTACCTGTTTAATTCATCCACAACCCACACATTGTTAACCAGTATTTTAATTTTTATTTGTATTTTTATTTTGTATTTTTTATTTTTACTTCTACTATCTTGCACTATGACCAAACGCTAAACTGCATTTCATTGTACCTATACTTGTATTTGTGCAATGACAATAAAGTTGAATTGAATTAAATTGAATTGAATTGAATTGAATAGTTTAATCGTGATCACTGGGGAGGTGACTATTCTATGAAATGATATAATTATAGCAAGTGTATGTGATGACCATCGAAAATGGACATTTCTGATTTATGGAGAAATCAGTTTTAAGGGCCATGTCTATGACATAATCCGGAGACATCCTGTGCTGGATTCCTTCATTAGCATAGGCATCTAGAATGGAGTGCACCTGGGCTATTGCAAAGGAAGACCATGAACCAATTACAACATTTAAAAAACAGTACAACAAGCCCTGCTCTCAATGTTTTAAATCCCTGATTTCAGAGCAAATACATTTCAACACCTTTCTTTTTCATTCACAAACCCATTTTCCAAACACTGCAACACTTTCTTTTGATAAAGCAGACCCCACTGGCAACCTTTTGTTGCTTCAGCTGGTAGAGCCATGTTACGTATGGTATGAGTCAGAACATGATGTTGCCTGATCTGCTGGAGAGTTTCTGGTACTTTTAATACTTATTTCAGATTTCAGTAATCAGACTTTAGTCATAGAGTCAACCAGCATGGAAACAGCCCCTTCAGCCTAGCCTGCCCATGTTTGACCCATATCCCTCTAAAACTTTCCTATCCACGTACCTGTCCAAATGTTTTTTAAATGGTGTTATAGTTTCTGCCTCATCGACCTCCTCAGGCAGCTCATTCCACATACAAACCACCCTATGTGACCAAGTAGTTCCTCAGATTCTTAGTAAATTTTTCCCCTCTAACCATATACCTATGTACCCCTGGTTCTTGATTGCCCTACTCTGGGTAAAAGATTCTGTGCATCAACCCTGTTTATCCCCCTCATTATCTTGCACATCTCTATGTCCTCTGGGGTGGCTGGGGCGGCTGCCCGGAGCTGGGGCAGCTGCCTGGAGCGGAGACTGCGGGACCCGGAGCTGGGGCGGCTGCCCGGAGCTGATGCTGTGGCGGGCCGTCTCGGAGCGGAGACGGCGTTCCGGCTTTCGGTGGCAGGCGACATCACCACGGTGGTCCGCTGGACTGGAGGGCGGCATCTCCGGCCTGGATCGATCGCCTCAGCGCAGCGGGAGAACAAGGAGGGAAGAGACGGAGACTAAGACTTTGCCTCCATCACAGTGAGGATGTGCTTGGTGAACTCACTGTGGTGGATGTTTAATTTGTGTTTATTGTATGTTTTGTTTTTATTGGTTCTGTGTTTGACTGCAGGCAACATACTTTCGTTCAGACCGAAAGGCCTGAATGACAATAAAGGAATCTAATTCTTATTCTAATTCAAATTCTAATAAGATCACCTTTCATCCTCCTAAGCTCCGAGGAATACAGTCATAGCCTGCCCAACCTCTCCCTATAGCTCAGGCCATCAAGTCCTGACAGCACCCTCGTAAATCTTCTCTGCATTCCTTCCAGATTAACAACATCTTTCTTATAGCAAATTATTGCTTCTTATTTTAATTTTTTTTTAATGTTTCATTTATACTGCACAAATGAAAAGCTATTTAGAAACATAGAAACATAGAAAATAAATGCAGGAGTAGGCCATTCAGCCCTTCGAGCCTGCACCTCCATTCAATATGATCATGGCTGATCATCCAACTCAGTATCCTGTTCCTGCCTTCTCTCCATATCCCCTGACCCCTTTAGCCACAAGGGCCACATCTAACCCTCTTAAATATAGCCAATGAACTGGTCTCAACTACCTTCTGTGGCACAGAATTCCACAGATTCACCACTCTCTGGGTGAAAAATATTTTTCTCATCTCGGTCTTAAAAGAATTCCCCCTTATCTTTAAACTGTGACCCCTTGTTCTGGATTTCCCCAACATCGGGAACAATCTTCCTGCATCTAGCCTGTCCAACCCCTTAAGAATTTTGTACGTTTCTATAAGATCCCCCCTCAATCTTTTAAATTCTAGCGAGTACAAGCCAAGTCTATCCAGTCTTTCTTCATATGAAAGTCCTGCCATCCCAGGAATCAGCCTGGTGAACCTTCTCTGTACTCCCTCTATGGCAAGAATGTCTTTCCTCAGATTAGGAGACCAAAACTGTACACAATACTCCAAGTGTGGTCTCACCAAGGCTCTGTACAACTGCAATAGAATCTCCCTGCTCCTATATTCAAATCATTTTGATATGAATGCTAACATACCATTTGCTTTCTTCATTGCCTGCTGCACCTGCATGCCTACTTTCAATCTACCATGAGACCCAGATCTCATTGCATCTCCCCTTTTCCTAATCGGCCACCATTCAGATAATAGTCTACTTTCCTGTTCTTGCCACCAAAGTGGATAACCTCACATTTATCCACATTATACTGCATCTGCCATGCATTTGCCCACTCACCCAACCTATCCATGTCACCTTGCAGCCTCCTAGCATCCTCCTCACAGCTAACACTGCAGCCCAGCTTTGTGTCATCCGCAAACTTGGAGATGTTGCATTCAATTCCCTCGTCCAAATCATTAATATATATTGTACATAGCTGGGGTCCCAGCACTGAGCCTTGCGGTACCCCACTAGTTACTGCCTGCCATTCTGAAAAGGACCCGTTTACTCCTACTCTTTGCTTCCTGTCTGCCAGCCAGTTCTCTATCCACATCAATACTGAACCCCCAATACCGTGTGCTTTAAGTTTGCATACTATTCACTTATGTGGGACCTAGTCGAAAGCCTTCTGAAAGTCCAGATATAACACATCCACTGGTTTTCCCTTATCCACTCTACTAGTTACATCCTCGAAAAATTCTATAAGATTTGTCAGACATGATTTACCTTTCATAAATCCATGCTGACTTTGTCCAATGATTTCACCAATTTCCAAATCTGCTGCTATCCCATCTTTAATAACTAGCATTTTCCCCACTACCGATGTTAGACTAACTGGTCTGTAATTCACTGTTTTCTCTCTCCCTCCCTTTTTAAAAAGCGGGGTTACATTAGCTACCCTCCAATCCTCAGGAACTACTCCAGAATCTAAAGTGTTTTGAAAAATTATCAATAATGCATCCACTATTTCTGGGGCTACTTCCATAAGTACTCTGGGATGCAGCCTATCTGTCCCTGGGGAATTATCGGCCTTTAATCCATTCAATTCACCTAACACCACTTCCCGACTAACCTGGATTTCACAGTTCCTCCATCTCATTTGACCCCCGGTCCCCTGCTATTTCCGGCAGATTATTTATGTCTTCCTTAGTGAAGACAGAACCAACGTAGTTATTCAATTGGTCTGCCATGTCCTTGTTCCCCATGATCAATTCACCTGTTTCTGACTGCAAGGGACCTACATTTGTTTTAACTAATCTTTTTCTCTTCACATATCTATAAAAACTTTTGCAGTCAGTTTTTATGTTCGCTGCCGGTTTTCTTTCATAATCTATTTTCCCTTTCCTAATTAAGCCCTTTGTCCTCCTCTGCTGGACTCTGAATTTCTCCCAGTCCTCTGGTAGGCTGCTTTTTCTGGCTAATTTGTATGCTTCATCTTTTGTTTTGATACTATCCCTGATTTCCCTTGTTATCCACAGATGCACTACCTTACCTGATTTATTATTTTGCCAAATTGGGATGAACAATTGTTGTAGTTCATCCATGCAGTCTTTAAATGCCTTCCATTGCATATCCACCATCAACTCTTTAAGAATTAATTTCCAGTCTATCTTGGACAATTCACGTCTCATACCCTCAAAGTTACCTTTCTTTAAGTTCAAAACCCTTGTTTCTGAATTAACTATGTCACTCTCCATCCTAATGAAGGACTCAACCATATTATGGTCACTCTTGCCCAAGGGGCCATGCACAACAAGACTGCTAACTAACCCTTTCTCATTACTCAATAGCCAGTCTAGAATAGCCTGCTCTCTCTTTGGTTCCTCTATATGTTGGTTTAGAAAACTATCCCGCATACATTCCAAGGAATCCTCTTCCTCAGCACCCCTGCCAATTTGATTCACCCAATCTATACGTAGATTGTAGTTACCTATTATAACTGTTTTACATTTGTTGCACGCATTTCTAATTTCCTGTTTGATGCCATCCTCAACTCCACTACTACTGTTAGGTGGCCTGTACACAACTCCCACTAGCGTTTCGCAGCTCTACCCATATTGATTCCACATCCTCCAAGCTAATGTCCTTCCTTTCTATTGTGTTAATCTGCTCTCTAACCAGCAACTCTACCCCACCTCCTTTTCCTTTCTGTCTATCCCTCCTGAATATTGAATATCCCTGGATGTTCAACTCCCAGCCTTGGTCACCCTGGAGCCATGTCTCCGTGATCCCAACTATATCATATTCATTAATAACTATCTGCACATTCAACTCATCCACCTTATTACGAATTCTCCTTGCTTTGAGACACAAAGCCTTCAGGCTTGTTTTTACAACACTCTTACCCCTTATACAATTATGTTGAAAAGTGGCCCTTTTTGATTTTTGCCCTGGATTTGTCTGCCTGCCACTTTTACTTTTCACCTTGCTACCTATTGCTTGTACCCTCATTTTACACCCCTCTGTCTGTCTGCTCATGCTCCCATCCCCCTGCCACATTAGTTTAAATCCTCCCCGAGAGCACTAGCAAACACTCCCCCAAGGACATTGGTTCCATTCCAGCCCAGGTGTAGACCGTCCTGTTTGTACTGGTCCCACCTCCCCCAGAACTGGTTCCAATGCCCTAAAAAATTGAATCCCTCCCCCTTGCACCATTTTTCAAGCCACGTATTCATCTGCAATATCCTCCTATTTCTACTCTGACTAGCACATGGCACTGGTAGTAATCCAGAGATTATTAACTTTGAGGTCCTACTTTTAAGTTTATCTCCTAGCTCCCTAAATTCACCTTGTAGGACCTCATCCCGTTTTTAACCTATATCATTGGTGCCTATGTGCACCACGACAACTGGCTGTTCAACCTCCACCTCCAGAATGTTCTGCAGCCGTTCAGTGACATCCCTGACCCTAGCACCAGGGAGGCAACATACCATCCTGGAGTCTCATTTGCGGCCGCAGAAATGCCTATCTATTCCCCTTACATGTTACACACGTCCCAGCACTGACTGCATCTAGTCTTCAGGTGTACTGGAACCAAAAGGGAGGAACAAGGGGAGGATATCACAGTTATACTGATATGGCTGGGCGTGGTTAGTGGTGTTGAGGTAGCTACGTTATAGGTTGCATGCATAAACCATCTACAAAAGTGACAGGTGGTAAGGCTTTGGAGATGTGCAAAGATTGAGAGGGGGTGGGGGGAGATCAGTCTCACTCAGTCTACCCCATGACAGAAGAGGGATGAGTTGCCACAGGGAAGAAGAATCTCCTATGGCCTTCTGTCCTGGTTAGATGTGGTCTATGGGCCAACAGTATTTCATGACATTAGCAATTTGTATAGTGGATGTTCATGTTCGTTTAGAGGGAGATATTTCAAAATGAGTTGTATCCCTGTGAGATGTGGGTTGGGGATGGAGATGCAGGTGTAAGGATGAGGATGTGCATGGGAATGTGATAGAGAATAGGGACGGGAAAGGGATGGAGGTGGGAAATGTGATAGAGTAAGGATGCAGTGGAGATGGAAGTTGATTGGAGATGGGGTAGGGATGGGATTGTTTTAACAATGGTGGCAGAGTGTGGATGGGGATGGTGTTGGTGGGGTGAGGTGTGGATGTGATAGGAATGGAGGTGAAGATGGGAATGGTGTGGGGGCTGGATGGTGTCAGCATAGGGTGTAGATGGGAATGGAGTGGGGATGGGATAGAAATGGGAGTGGAGGTGGGGATGGAGTGTTGAATGGGACTGGGTAAGAGGTGGGAATGGGATAGGAACAGTGGGAGTCGGGATGGAGCGGGGTGGGGTGGTGTGGGAAAGGTATAGGAATGAGCGTGAGTGGGTGAAGGCTGGGGATGGGTTTAGGATTGGGGTGGGGGGGGGGGGATTTTCATTTCACCGCTGACAAACTAGTTTTCCAGATAAATGCAAAAGCTGTGTACACCATGAGCTCGAATTTTATACCTGGCTGTATTTGTGGTGATACGTTTCAGCTGAAGGGTTTGGATTCAGAATTTCCATTGTTCAAAAATATTGGTCTCCCAGAGTCCAGGTGATAAGTACCATCAGCGCTAGTCAGACATGGGACCATGGAGTGAACTTTTATTGCTGGTACTCAATAACCCTTGTAGCTGAACAGACAGCCCTAAGGCAAGTGCAATTATTTATTTTTCTGCATTCTTGGCATGAACAGTGATTTCTTTTATTGTATCGCACTAACATTAAGCACTCAAAGACCCCGTGGCTGCTCTGCATTGAAGGTGGGAGGCTCTCACAACAGATTAACACTGCCTCGTGTTGTGTCCATGGAGAAACAATGTACAAATCGCTGGGGAGAATGAAGTAAAGCATGCTCAATGTATGCGTCATCATGAAGACCATCTTTACGTGTGGAAGCATCTGGCTGTACGAAGACCCTGGCTGTACAAACACTGCGGGTGACCAGATAATATGGTTATCTCTGTGCTAGTTGTTGTCTGGTCTTGGTGCCACAGAACGTTCTATTCAATTGGACTGTATTGTCCTTTGTAGACTTTTGTCGACTGCATGTTGCCCTGGGCATGAGACCATTGCCTCTCCCCTTCTGGAATGGCCATTTGCCAAGATGGTCTGGAGAGGGACACAATGGACTTTGGCAGAGTTCACCCAGTTGCATGTGCAGCAGAGAGCACTGTTGCCATTGACATACGTTGAGACAATCATCCACTGTTGTTGGAAGATTATCATTTTGGTGAAAGATATCTCCTGGTCTGCCTGAAACTTGCTGTTCTTCCAATGCAAAATCCTGGTTCTGACCGAATGTTGCAGACTGGCACATTGCATGCTCTGGCATCATGTACTAGAGGTTGATGCAGCCACTGCAGGCACTGTAGGAGGAAAGACCACAGTGTAAACCCATCCTGCCAGTGAACACTGAGGGGCTGAAGCATGTTTAAAAACCCCATGGACTGTTAGCTAGCTCAAAGGCTGTATACCAAGGGAATGAACTATGTTGCAGGTGACATAACGTAAATGGAACAATGTGGCTTGTACCCTGAGAACAGATATACAAAAATATCAGTGAAGTGTATGACAAAAGTATTTCTATAGTGTACTTTCATAAACATTATATTGATGAAACTTCTGAAAACTTTCAGAAACCAGTTCAGGACAATGCATGGCTTCCTAATGTCAAGAGAAACTAATTTCCTTAGTGTGGGGAGAGGAGAGAAGGTAACCCCTTACACCCCGTACTAATCAAGATTCTGCCAATCTCCGCCTTAAAAATATCCATTGACAGCCTCCATAGCCTTCTGTGGCAAAGAGTTCAACAGATTTACCACTCCCTGACTACAGAAATTTCTCCTCATTTCCTTTCTATGGGTATGTCCTTTTATTCTGAGGCTGTGACCTCTGGTGCTAGACTCTCCCACTAGCGGAAACATAATTTCCACATCCACTCTATCGAGACCTTTCACCATTCGAAAAGTTTCAAAAATGTCCCCCCCCCCCCCTCCCCCCCGATCCGATCTTTCTAAACTCCAGCGAGTACAGGGCCAGTCAAATGCTCATCATATGTTAACCCAATCCTTCCTGGGATCATTCTCGTAAACCTCCTCTGGACCCTTTCCAGCGCCAGTGCATCCTTCCTCCGATATATGGCCCAAAATGGCTCACAATACTCCAGTAGTGGTCTGACAGTGTCGTAGAAAGCCTCAGAATTACATCCCTGTTTTTATATTCTAGTCCTCTTGAAATAAATGCTTGCTAGGTTACTGATGGCTGAGTCCATCAAATGGAAGCCCTCTGTATCCTAATCAGGCCGTGAGCATGTAGTCTGATCCATTATGTCAGAACGAGGAGGAAAGGAATATGGAGGCAATACTGGTTCGACAACATTACCATTTCGATGAAGAGGTGGCACCTATCTCTCATCTTACCAGAAGGTTGCATAATGACACTGTTCACAATGATGAAAATACCTTTAGAGTATTACTCTTACATTTCTCACAACCCACAGGGTAATTCATTAATTGTAATTAATCTTAGATCTACAACTGGGGCATATTACTTTTTTTAATAGTAACTCTTAAGCGGAGGTAATATTTGGATAACTTGTTTCTCCATTGTTAAGTCACATTGGAATCTTGCCCAGAGTTATAAAACCTTCTTTATAACTGAATAATTTATTTTGTCAGTTGTTCAGAAATAGATATGATCTCCTTTGCATGAGAAAAGCAGGTTTTTCAATAATAGATTCATAGAATCATAAAATCTTACAGCCCAGAAACTAGTTATTTTGACCCACCTCACCCATGCCACCATGTTGCCAATCTACAATAATCCATCGACACCTTTGGCCCGCATCCCTTTTCACCGCTCCTATCTACAGTAAATACCTGTTCTAATGTAATTTAAACATTGTCATTGTATCCACCTCTACCGCTTCATCTGGCCGCTCGTTCCCAATAACAACCACCCTCGATGTGAAAACTTTACCGTTAAGACCTCATTTAAATTTCTCCGCTCTCTCTTTAAAACTGTGCCCTCTAATTCCAGACTCACCTACTTGGGGGGAAAAGACTGACTACCTATCCTATCTATACACTTCATAGTGTTATAAACCTTTATAAGGGCACCCCTCAACCTCCAATGTTCTGCTGACAATAAACACAGCCAATCCAATCTCTCCTTATTCATTCCAAGAAACATCTCTCTACTGCTGCCAGATCCTTTATGGCATGTGACGACAAGAACTGAGCACAATAGGCCAATGTTTTATATAGCTGCAACAATATTTTCCAATTCTTATATCAATGCCTAGCCTTTGAATGCAAGGATATCACATACCACATTTCACTATCCTAACCAGCTGTGTTGCCATTTTCAGGGAGCTATGAATTTGCTCTTCTCAAAATATTGAACTTTTATGCAATCTTAGCTCACTTTGAAATGTGCAATTTGCTGCAGTCTGTACAATTACACTTTACAGGACTTGAACACATTGAAGTAACCTTGAAGCAAATGGATTAGTTAATTCTGCTTATTTGCAGCTAGTTGTTTTTTTAATTCACTTCCAAAGTTTATTTTGAAAGGCACTGCTAGATTCCGCGGCGTTCTTTCATAAGAAATGTTGTCAAAGGGTTTTTCATGCCCAAATACGTTTCTTGCTCTGCAGACACAAACAGGAAAGTTATAGCAACACTCTCATAATGGTAGAGTTACTGCCTTACAATGCTTGCAGCGCCCGAGACCCAGGTTCGATGGCAACTACGCGTGCTTGACTGTACGGAGTTTGTACGTTCTCCCCGTGACCGCGTGGGGTTTCTCCGAGATTTTCGGTTTCCTCCCACACTCCGAAGACGTACAGGTTTGTAGTTTAATTGTAAATTAAATTGTCTAAATAAGTGTAAATTGTAAATTGTCCCTAGTTTGTGTGTGTGTAGGACAGTGTTAGTGTACGTGGATTGTTGCAGATTCTGTGGCCCAAAGTGAGTGGATCGCTGTATCTCTAAACAAAGTTCCCTCCAAGTCATAGACTATGTTGATTTGTTTATTTATCGTCAATCCTTCAATGGTGTCTTAGAATCACAAACCTCTTACTTCGTGCAGCAGGTGAAAGGGCAACCTCACCGTCAGTGTCCTCTGGTGCTTTGAAGGAGAATAAAAATATGGATTTGCTGCCGTTATCCGCCTCCTGCAGAGCGAAAATAATTAGAGCAATACTTGATCACGAGGATAGAACTGAGCATAGCAAGACCTGTACTTCTGAGGGTGGGAGCGGAGGTACGGTAATGCAACAGATGAGCAATCTGATACCCCAGTGCTGTGGAGAGAGTGCTGGCAGGTATCTCCTTTTGTAGGGTGTTGTCAATAACACCCTCATTGTCTAACTACATTTATTGAGACACCCAACTGTTAGTTTCGTTTTCACCTACTGAAATCCCCAGCCAAGGTAGAATGTACAGTGTTGGGGTTTGGGGATGGGATGGTGATGAAATACGGGTGATGGATATATGTGGAAGGGGATGTGGATGCTGTGGGGAGGTGACTGCTGTGGGAAGTGATGGGGCAACGGAGGTAGCTCTGTAGGAGGTGATGCTGATTTGGGACTGTAGCTCCTGGTTAAGAGAGGTACTAGGGAGGTTGTGTTATTGCACTCTTCACCTTTGAGTCTAGATAAGGGAGGATTTGTTTTTAAAGATTTGGCGCTTGAGTGAAATTGCTAGCACTTCCCTACTTAATGCCACTAGCGTAATGTCATTACATTGAATTGTAGAGTCCCAGATGGCATTGAGGAATGGAGGGAGTTTGGTGTACAAATCCAAGATCCTTGAAGGCGGAAGTGCAGGTAGACACATGGAACACCGGCCTTCATTAGTCAGGGCATTGAATACAAGAGCTGGGAGTCAATGCTCTATGTTATAACACATTGAGCACAACACAAAGTGCTGGAGTAACTCAGTGGGCCAGGCAACATGTGATGAAGGAATGGACAGGTAATATTTCGGGCCAGGACCTGAGGCTCCCATAGTTTGAGGAAGGATCCTGACACAAAACATCGCCTGTCAATTCCCTCTACAGATGCTGCCTTACCTGTTGGGTTACTCCAGCACTTCGTGTTTTGCTCATGATTCCAGTACCTGCAGTTCCTTCTGCCTCCACTTCGACAACATTGGTCAGACCTCGGCTGGATTACAGCGTGCAGTTTTAGTCACTGGATATAAGAGCGCTGGAGAGAGTGCAGAGGAGATTCACCAAGGTTTTAGCTGGTGTCTGGCATTTTAGTTATGAGGAGTGACTGGAGAGGATGGATCTGTTGTCACTGGAGTGGAAGAGATTAAGAGGCGACATGTCTAAGATATATAAAGTTATGAGGGGAGTAGATAGGGTAGAATGCAGGAAACATTTCCCCATATCAGAGGTAGATAAAACCAGGGGGCATTGAGTTAGGGTGCAGGGGAAATGTTAGAGAGGATCAGAGGGGGATTTCAGGAGGGTGAACCAAGATTATGCCTCAAGCTGCAAGAATCACCCCAGGAACACACAGATGGCCGGGTGAGGAGAGGGATGTTGGTTCGCGGGAATTGCTCCAGTACATCGGGCGCGCGGACTAACCGGGCTATGGACTTATAATAATGCCGCCACAAACAACGGCCCCGCATACGTAATATATGCAAAATGAATTTCACTGCGCAGTTGCAAATAAAACACTATTGAACTATTAAACACTCTGTCTGAGAGAGTGGTGAAATCAGTTGCCAACAGCATTTAAGATTAATTCAGATGAACACTGGGATCACCTTGGCATTGAAGGCTATGGGCCTAGTGGAAGATGGTTTAATGCAGATGGGCTCCCGCTGGTCAGTGTGAATGTGTGGGCTGAATGCTCTGTGTCTCTGCTGCATGATTCTATAAGTCTATGACTCTACGAGTAGTTTCAGGATTCCCACAGGATGTGGCAGTACAGAATCTGTAGGCTCTCCACCTGCAGTTTCCTGACATTGCTCTGAAGCTGTTTCCCTTTATTTGAGTGTAGTGGTTAAGTATGAGCTAGTGACAGTGTGATACAGCTATACAGCATGGAAACAGGCCCTTCGGCCCGCCGTGTCCATGCTGCCCAAGGTGGCATATTGTGCTAGTCCCATTTCCTTGTATTTGGCCCATAGCCCACTAAACCTGCCCGTCCATATTTACCCAAATGTCTAATAAATGTCAGAATTTTATCCTCTTCTTTTGCTTCCTCAGGCAGCTCATTCTAGATATAGATTATCCTCAGTGTGAAAAAGTTGACCCTGAGAATGCTCTTAAATCTTTCCCCCTCTCACCTTAAGCCTAAGCCCTCTAACTTTAGAATCCACTACCGTGGGCAAAAGGTGTCCGCATTCATTTTAATCCATGTCCCTCATGATCTTTTACACCTCAATAAGGTCACCCGTCAGTCTCTAATGCTCCAAAAAGAGTCTCAGCCAATCCAATGTCTGCCTATAACTCAAGCTCACAAGTCCTGGTGAATCTCTTCTACACCTTTCCAACTTAATGACATTCTTGCTGTAGCTGGGTGACCTGAAATGCACACTGACTGACTGACTGGCACTCTAGGAACTGACTGCAATTCCTCCAGCATTATAGTGGGGACCACTAATAATGGGGACCTGGTCATTGAATTTAGAGCAGAATGATTGGTAGGAAGCAAGGTCAGTATTAGGTTGTTTACATTTCTTTCCATTTATTGAGCTTGGTTAAATACCTCAATTCACTTTAAAGTATTCCTAACCGTATAAAATCTTTTCATTTACGCTTATTAAATTTCATAAGCTATTCTTTTTTTCTTAATTGTACTCTTAATTTTCCAAATGTCAGAAGCAGTAGTCAAGGGGTAATGGGGAGAAGGCAGGAGAATGGGGTTAAGATAGGGAAAATAGATCAGTTATGATTGAATAGCAGAGTAGACTTGATGGGCCGAATGACCTAATTCTGCTCCAATCACATATGAATTTATGAAGATATTCTGAGCTTTTGTGGGCAGGGCTAATTCAACACACATTATCAATATTCACTCAACACCATTGAATATAGAGATGATTTTGTTGGTAAACGTAAGAAATACCTTCGCTCCATAGATGCTGCTGCACCCGCTGAGTTTCTCCAGCTTTTTTTGTGTAACCATAAGAAATAGAAGCATTGGTGGCCCTTCTTACCTGCTTCCCACATTATAGATGATATTATCGAGTCCACTCAATCCCCTTACCTTGCATCATGCATGCATTGACCCTGTAAGAATGTTTCATGTTTCATTCTTGGCAACCTTGGAGAATATAGGCCCAGTCTGCTTCATCTCCCCTCAGTGGGCAATGCCCCCAGTGGAGGAATCAAGTATATCCTCCCTTTAAAGAGACCAGATTTAGGTTCCTCAATATTCCAGGTTTAGTCTCACCGAGAGCCCTGTCCAAGTTCACAGAGGCAGTCTTATTCTTGGACTAAGAGAAATGGTTAAGTTTGTACTTTGTTAAACGTTCAGTGGAAACTTCTGGCACTGCTGCTGGTGGATTAGTCTGTTGGACATTGTGAGAATAAGTTCATGCTCATAAAGTTTTCGGACAAATCTGACAAGTCTGATGTAAAAATTGTCATGATCTTGCAAGTAGAAGTCATGCAGACGTCCAAGTTCCTAATCAGCGGTTTAACAAGGGAAAGAACCATTCTTGGGGTAGGAACTTACGTGCAGGACTGGATCGGAGATTGGCTGGCAAACAGGAACAAGAGGAAAAGCAGAAACATAGATAACCAAAGAGCAATAAATAACCAATCAGCAATATATTGGCAATAAATGAGACGGGAAATGAATCCCAACAAACTTTCCGTAGCAGAAATATCTGACATTATGTATAAATGTAAAAAATAGCAGTCGCAGCCTATCCTTGATCGGACTTTGCTGGCTTTCCTTTCCCCTAAATGTTATTCCCTAAACACGCATCTATACAATGTAAATGGCTCGATCGTGATCATATATAATCTTTCCGCTGGCTGCATAGCACGCAACAAAAGCTTTTCACTGTACCTCAGTACATGTGACAATAAACTAAACTGAACTGAATTGGGAACAATATTTATTCTGAATAAATAACTGAAACTAAACGCTTAGGAATCCTGGAATCCATAAGCATTGAGTTGCAGGATGGAACCTCATTTTATATATATATATATTTTAAATAATTCTTAGCTACTGGTATCAAATATCCCCTTCCTTGCTCACCTTTACTGTGTATGATTGAGATCTTCTAGTATTGATGAAGGATTCACACCTGAATTGGCAGCCTCTCTGTTCTCTTCTCTGCGGTTGACTTGAAACATTGCCTTTCTGTTCCCTCCACAGATGCTGCCTGGCCTGTTGAGTTCCTCCAGCACATTATGTTTTGCTCAAGATTCCAGCGTCTGCAATTCCTTGTGTCAACAGCATTTTCTTTTGTCCATCGTACAGCAACAGCACCCTCTCCAGGCGCAAGGTGGAAGTGCAAAGTGGTTTGGCACACAACCCTCACTGTGGAAAATGTAAGCAAATCTTGAAAAAGAAAAATTTGCCTTCGCTGCTGATATATACGTATGTAAAGAGGTATGAGCATAGGAATTTACATTTGACTGTATTGGGAGGCTGCATATTAAACATATACAGATTATCCATGTCTATGTATATGTGTGATTCCATTATATACAATGTGTATCATGGCCATTGGTGTTGCCAATTCATGCCAATTCCCCAGTTATTCCCCGTTCCTGCTCAGGCCCTTGCATAATGCTATGGTGGTCAGGCTATCATACTACTAATACAGAAGTCTTGATTTATCAGAAGGAAAGTGAACATTCTAATCCCACTATATTCTGAAAATTTAAATATGCTTTTAAAAATCTGAAATTAAATTAACTCATTTTAGTAAAAGTGACTTTGAAGCCGCTGAACCTTTGTGGAATAGTATTACTCTTTCATGAAAGGAACTATCTCGAATCTCTCCATGGTGCTCTGTATGTTCACAAGTTCACAAGCTATAGGAGTAGAAGTAGGCCATTCGGCCCATCGAGTCTACTCCGCCATTCAATCACTGCTCATCTCTGCCTCCTAATCCAATTTTCATGCCTTCTCCCCATAACCCGTTCCAATCAAGAATTTGTCTATCTCTGCCTTAAAAATATCCACTGACTTGGCCTCCACAGCCCTCTGTGACCATAAGTTCCATAGTTTGACTACCCTCTAACTAAGTTCCTCCTCATCTCCTTTCTAAAAGAGCGCCCTTTAATTCTAGACCTTCCCACCAGTGGAAACCAGTATGTGACCCTGCCCACATGCTAACACGTTGATTCTAAACTGCCTATGAAATAGCTTAGCAATTTACTTGTAGTATCAAGTTATTAATCTGCTACAAAGGAATGTAACAGAGTCTGGATAACAGAGCCTTTTAGAGAAAATGACAGAATGAGATAGATTGAACATGGAAGAATTAATAACGAGTAAATGTTGTATTTATTAAAGGTGAATGATGATGAATGCCTAATGACTTGGCTTTGTGGCCATGTTTGCGGATGATATGAAGATAGGTGGAGAGGCAGTGTTGAAGAAGCAGGAAGTCTACAAAAGGGCCTGGATAGGTTGGGAGAGTGGCAAATAGAATACAGCGTAGCAAAGTGTATAGTCATGCACTTTGGTAGAAGGAATAAAGGCATAGGCTATTTTCCAAATGTTGAGACTATTTTCTAAATGGGGAGAAGATCGGAGAAGCAAATGGGTTAGGGAATGCTGGTGCAGGATTCCCAAAAGGTTAATTTGCAGGTAGAATTATGAGGAAGAAAGGCAAATGTTAGCATTCATTTCAAGTGGACTAGAATATAAAATATACAAGCAGGAATGTAATGCTGAGGTTTTATAAGATGCAAGTCAGTCTACATTTGAAGTATTGTGAGCAGTTCTGGGCCTCATATCTGAGGTGTGATGTGTTGGTGTTGGAGAGGGTCCAAAGGAGGTTTACGAGAATGATCCAGGGGATGGTTGGGCTAACGTGTGAGAAGTGGACTCTGGACTCACTGGAGTTTAGTGTGCTGGGGATCTCATCATACTAACCCTACTGAATAATGAAAGGCCTGGTTAGAGTGAATGTGGAGAGGATGTTTCCACTAGTGGGAGAGTCTAGAACCACAGAGCACAGCCTCAGAATAAAAATCCATACCTTTATAAAGGTGATGAGGAGGAATTTCTTCATCCAGAGGGTGGCGAATCTGTGGAATTCATTGTCACAGACGGCTGTTGAGACCATCTTTGATTATTTTTAAAGCAGAAATTGACAGATTCTTGATTAGCAACTGTGTCAAAGTTTACTGGGAGAAAGCAGGGAATTAGGTTGTGAGAGAAAGAAAAATCATGATCCAATCCGTCATTTCTTCTGATCCATCTATAAGGCCAATCCCTTATTTTTAGACTGTAACCCCTCATTCCAGGTAGCCCATCCCTATATTTATAATGCTTCATACCTCTTCATTGGAATATATTCCGACAATCTATCTGATGACTCTTCATTGGATTGCCTTTACTGCTAGGATGTCCTCCCAGGGGCAGGAAGACGAGACCTGTACACAATTTTCCAGGTGTAATCTCACCAAGATCCTGTATAACTTCAGTAGGATGCAAGAGTAACGACAGAAAGCCTTGAAGGAAAATAAGATTCGTGAAAAAAAAAATCCGGTTTGAAAACTCTGCTGTCATTCTTTGCGGGTGTAACCAGTAGATTAGATAGTGTTGAATGAGCAGATATGGTGTGCTTGGATTTTTGGATGGTGTTTAATAAAGTTCCATGAAGCAGGGTGATTAAAAAATGTAACACGGGTGGCAACTCGCCAACAGCCTGTCTGTCCTTTCTTCTTTTTGTTATTTTTAGTATGTGTTAAAAAGTATGTTTTAGTGTTTCTTGGTTTGGTTTATGTGGGAGGGAGGGGGGGGGGGTTGGGGGGAAACTTTTTTTCAATCTCTTACCTCGATGGAGATGCTAATTTTTTTCTGTATCGTATCTCCGTCCCCACTGCGGCCCAACATCGTGGAGTTGGCGGCTTTTCCTGGAGACCGACGGGCGCTCCAAGCCGTAGGAGTCTGTGGGGCTTTAACATCATGAAGCCCGCGTTCCCTAGTAAGAAGAGGCCGATTCTGGAGCTCCATGCCGCAGACAGAGTTTCAACCGCCCGATGTGGGAGATTCGATCAGACCGATTGTCTGCTGCGGGGGCTTTGATCGCCCCGACTGCTGACGGTTTGACTGCCCCGACCGCGGGAGAACAAGAGGAAGAAGATTGAACTTTATTGCCTTCCATCACAGTGAGGAATGTGGAAGGATTGAGTGAATGTGGAAAGGATGTTCCCACTTTTGGGAGAGTCTAGGACCAGAGGCCATAGCCTCAGAATAAAAGGGCGTACCTTTAGAAAGGAGATGAGAAGGAATTTCTTTAGTCAGAAGGTGGTGAATCTGTGGAATTTATTGCCACAGACAGCTGTGGAGTGCAAGTCAATGGATATTTTTAAGGGGGAGATTGGCAGATTTTCGAGTAGTAAGGCTGTCAGAAGTTATGGAGCGAGAATGGGGTTGAGAGAGAAAGATAGATCAGCCATGATTGAATGGTGGAGTAGACCTGATGGTCCGAATGGCCAAATTCTGCTCCTAGAATTTATGAATTTATAAACTAAGTGCCAAATGTCATACTTCCAAATTTGCACAAAATATTGCACCAGGTGGGATTGAGAGCAAAGAGAAGGGATTCAGGGAATATGGGCAACCTTGGTGAGAATGTGTGAGAACATGTGAGATCATGCACTTTGGTGCACTTCATAGAACAGTAAAGTATTTGTTAAATGGTGAGAGACTGTGTAGTGGTGATGTTGAAAATGACTAAGATGTACATGCACATTGATCAAAGAAGGTCAGTGTGTAGGTGCAGCAATCAACAAACAGGCGAGTGGTGTGTTAAGTTCTATTTACAGATGATTTGAATACAAGAATAAGGAGGTTTTATTGCAATTGTATCAGACCTTGATGAGAGTTTTGTGTACTGTTTTGATCTCCTTGCCTAGAATAGGTATACTCATCATAGGGTAAAGGATATGCTGTTTAGAACTGAGGTGAACAGAAATTCTTTTGATTCGGAAGATAGTGAACACTTGGAATTCTCTATCCTGGAGCTCTGGGAAGGCTCAGTCATTGTGGGTTTTTTTCCACAACAGAGATCGATAGATTTCTGGACATTAAGAAAATCAAAGGAATTGGGCACTTTGTGGTAGTGGATCAGCCTAGATCATAATGAAAGGTAGACCAGGCTGGAAGGGCTGAATGGCCTGTTTTTATTGACAGTCAATAATGAATATGATAAATAAGGATGGAACAACAGTTAAAAAGACCAGTTAAGATTTCCAGTGACAGATTTTGCAGTAAGAATCATTGGCATCTAAAAAAGTTTAATATGGACCGACGTAGTGAAGAAACCCAGTAAGAGTTTCAGAGCCACAACCCTGTGCAGAGAAAACCCAAAAGGAAAAAATAATCATCAAATCACAATGTGACTTTTTATCTGAGTATTACGATATAAATGATTTAGAATGTGAGAATATTTAAAACTACTTCAATCCAATATTTATTAGAACAGTGTAATTCAAAAATGTCTCACTTAATCTTAACTTGCTTAAAGTTTTCTTGAAATTACAAAAGGCACTGCATAAATCCAGTCTATTAGCTTTCAGTTGCATTCCTAATATAGGCAAAGAATATACACAATCAAAATGTCTTTATTTTTCCGTCTCATTATTGCATCTTGAATGAAAGATAAATAATGCTTCTGTATCTCTGCCTAAAATTGAAACCACGCCTTAACTGTGTGAACACGTTGCCACAAAACACATTGTAATTGGTTGCTGGATGTATGGTATCAGTTGCATTAATAATAATAATAATAATAATAATAACTTTATTTATAAAGCGCTTTTAGACAACATCTGTTACCACAAAGTGCTGTACATGGGAAGTCAACAAAAAGTTATTACAAACTACTAAAACCATTAAGACGACAGGACTATAAAAACAGTAAAAATTAAAAGACATTAAAAGCACTAAAACAGGAACAATGTCTCAGCCAGTGTCGAAAGCCAGTGAATAAAAGTGAGTTTTTAGGGAGGATTTAAAGGTGGACAGATTATGGTACAATTGTGGTAAGTACAATGACTGGCACTAGGTGTCACTGTCCGCAAACAGTCATGGGTGATCTGACAAATGTCCACATCCTCTGAGTCTGAAAGAATAGAAATTTCAAAGACCTGTTTTCCCCCAGTTAGCTCCTTATACCTCCTGAAGGCACTGACTGTGAGACCTAATTGTCCTCCAACATAGAGAAACAAAATGGTCATCACTTCTTTGATAAAACCCAGACCTCAGAAAAGTTTTTAGAAAAAAAATCATTGGAAAACGCATGATTTTGTTGATTCAAACTCATGGATAATCCTCGCTGAAATTGCCACATTCGCGTAAACCTCACACCTGAGGAAAACCTGCTCTCTAATTGAGATGCCCAGGAAAACCCAACGGCCACCCATACACTGGGAAATCTCCACTCCCGCACGTGGCCGGTGCTGACAGAAATGCCACTACTTTGGACAACTGTTCCATGGAAACCAGAGCTCTTAGAAATCTCACCTCTTGTACACGTCAAGCCTTAGAAGCCCTTGGAATAATACACTACTGAGAAACATGTGACAAATAACATTTGCTCCACATTAGTACCAAGCAACAATTATCTCCAACAAGATATGGGAGACTGAACTGGGTGAGGGCAAGTCCCAACACCATCCTCCTGCCTGCTTATGCACACGCTCACTCTCACTACCATATACTGTCAACAAAACGCACTGTTCTTTCTCACTAATGTTTCGTCAAGGGCACTTCCAAGCACCCATTTCCAACGTCAGGCAGATGAGAGCATCACCAACTGCAGGAGCATCGTCAACTTCTGAGGAACCTGCCTTCCTGACTTCTCAACTCACCTTTTATACTGGGTTAATGGGGGAAAAGAATCAGAGAGGAGTTGATGAGTACATGTTAGAGAGAATAAACTGAAGTGGTAGAGGGAGATAGGGCATGGGGGAATGGGAATGCTTCTCTGGCAGTGGCATGGTCTTTAGGCCGAAATAGCTACTTCTACATAGAACATCAAAGAGTACAACACAGGAACAGGCCCCTCGGCCCATGGTGTCTAAGATGAGCATGAGGCCAATGTAAACATGGTCTTTATCCCTCCATCCTCTACTTGTTCATGTGTCTAAATGCCTCTTAAATGTTTGTATCTGTTTCCACCACCTGCCCTGTGCAAAATAACCTGCCTCATTAATTTCCTTTTAACTTTCCTTCTGTAAAGCCATTAGGGGCAGCAGAGTGGCGCAGCTGGTAGAGCTGCTGCCTCTGGCACAAGAGGTCCAGGTTCGATCCTGACCTTAGCTGGTATCTTTGTGGAGTTTGCATGTTCTCCCTGTGACCGTGTGGTCCAGTTTCCTCCCACATCCCAAAGACATGTGGGGTTGTAGGTTAATTGGCCTGCATGAATAGCCCTGAGTGTCTAGGGACACAATGTGAAAGTGTGATAACATAGAACTAATGTGAACGGGTGATCGATGGTCGGTGTGGACTCGCTAGGACGAAGGACCTGCTCCCATGCTGTATCTCTAAACCAAATGAAACTAAATTATAAGATAAGGCTTGGAATAATATTACAGTGCCTTCATTGTTCATTGAAAGACATTCTTGCCATAGAGGGAGTACAGAGAAGATTCACCAGACTGATTCCTGGGGCGGCAAGACTTTCATATGAAGAAAGACTTGATAAACTCGGCTTGTACTCACGAGAATTTAGAAGATTGAGGGGGGATCTTATACAATTCTTAAGGGGTTGGACAGGCTAGATGCAGGAAGATTGTTCCCAATGTTGGGGAAGTCCAGAACAAGGGGTCACAGTTTAAGGATAAGGGTGAAGTCTTTTGGGACCGAGATGTGGTGAATCTGTGGAATTCCCTGCCACAGAAGGTAGTTGAGACCAGTTCATTGGCTATATTTAAGAGGGAGTTAGATGTGGCCCTTGTGGCTAAAGGGATCAGGGGGTATGGAGAGAAGGCAGGTACAGGATACTGAGTTGGATGATCAGCCATGATCATATTGAATGGCGGTGCAGGCTCGAAGGTCCGAATGGCCTACTCCTGCACCTATTTTCTATGTTTCTATGTTTCTATATTGTCATTGGATCTAAATGTTGGAACTTTGTGGGAGTAGCTTCACTGGAAAGACGACCAGTGTCAGAATGAGACCACCACCTCCTCAGAGTAAGTATGGATGGCTAATAAATGCGGGCCTTGCCAAAGATCCCTACGTTCCTTAATAAACATGTAAGAAAGATATATCCAAACGTGAAGAAGATTCAAACCCTTGATAATACAAACCACTGGATAGTAAATACCCCAGAAAAATCACAGGTTACTTTGGTTCCATTTTATTTTCTATGCCTGTAAGTCACAATCAGATACATGCAAAAATGGGCTTAAATTCATAGTTTTCTATATAGCAGATTAGTTTTAAAAGCCTTTATCATTTAGGTTCAGTTGTGGTCCCTACACTCTTCACTAAAATCATGGCTGATCTTCTATTGTGTCATTTTGTAGCAACACACTCCGTATCCTTTGATTTCTTTCATATCCAGAGATCTATCAAAGTCTCCACGGCCATACAGAGCAGAGGATCCCAAAAATAGACACAGAATGCTGGAATAATTCAGCGGGACAGACAGCATCTCTGGACAGAAGGAATGGGTGACGTTTCGGGTCGAGACCCTTCTTCAGATTGAAGAAGGGTCTCGACCTGAAATGTCACATTCAGACTGAAGAAGGGTCTCGACCTGAAATGGCACTCATTCCTTCTCTCCAGAGATGCTGCTTGTCCCGTTGAGTTACTCCAGCATTTTGTGTCTACCTTTGGTTTAAACCAGCATCTGCATTTCCTCCCTACACAGAGAATCCAAATGTTCAGCACTCTCCGAGTGCAGACATTTCTCCGCATCTCAGTCTTAAATAGCCTTTTCATTATTCAAACTGTGTGCCCTGTCCTAGACTCCAGTCAAAGAAAATATCCCCCCACCAATTAGTCTTGTCAAGCCATTGAAGATTTGTGTATGTTTTGAAGGACTGACCTTAGAGAATTGTGAATGGAACTGGACACCAGTGCACCTCTGACCTCAATGATTGAAGGAAATTTGATGTTGAAAGAGCTTAACATGGTTAGACCCAGGACACATTCCTGAGACATTCAGACAGCGATATGCATCCTGGAGCGGAGATGATTAGCCTCTCACAGGCACAATCACCTTCCCATGTTCCAGGCATGAATTACTACCAACTGAGAATTTTCTACTCGATTTCCATCGACTTCAGTTTCGCTGCACTTTCACATCCGATTAGGTGAGATGGTGCCTTGTTGTCAGGAACAATCACTTTCACCTCAGCTCTGGAATTCAGGACTCTGGGAGTTCAGTGCGATTAATACATGCATTACAGTTGCAGGAATTTGCAGGCCACCAGGTCACATTGCTATGTCAACATTGCCCATTCAGCTTTTCTCTGTCAACTGTTACAACGTGGTCATTGAGATTCAGTTGGGGCACGGTGCAGCATTTGCAGAGTTTTGATTGGCATTTTGAATTTATCCTTGTTTTTGAAGAGAGGTAGAACGCAATGTTCAACTTTTACCTGTTATGTTGTCTTTCCCATTTCAGAAATAAGAAATGTTAAGTTATTTGATATACATTGTTTGATTTTTGAATTTATTAATGTATTTTTAATTCTTACCTATTGGCTGTAAATTGCAACAATTAATACATTCCCAACATGGATATTTGCTTTATTGATAGTCTTCATCTACATTTAATACAATAGCATTTATACAGTATCTATTATAGACACAAAAAGCTGGAGAAACTCAGCAGGACAGGCAGTATCTCTGGAGAGCAGGAATGATGTTTCTTAGGTCTGAAGAAGGGTCTCGACCTGAAATGTCACCCATTCCTTCTCTTCAGAGATGCTGCCTGTCCTGCTGAGTTACTCCAGCTTTTTGTGTCTATCTTCGGTTTAAACCAGCATCTGCAGTTCCTACGTTTACAATATCTATATCTGCATTGTCAACATCTACATTAAATTGAGTGGTGCTTGAAGAATATTTTTAGTACATATTTACGTACCATTATTAATGTATGATTCACACTACTCTTTTGAAAACTTGCTTTAAATAGCAAGGTTGGAGTGAGGAGCAGAGATAGGGTCTAAACTGAGCCTCACATGGGGCGATGCATGGAGCCTGGAACCAGCATGGAGTGATTACCTACGGCACTCCAATACATGGGGCCCCACTCATGTATCGCAATGTCTAAGGTCAAACTTGCTTTCTTTATTTGCATCAGTACTCGTCAGATTGTCGGTAGTCTAGCTATGATTCTGCCTCAGGTTATCCTTCTCTCTGCTGGCATGGCCTGAACTGCGAGGTAGTTTCTACAGCTTTGCATCTTACACCTTTTACATATTCTTCCACCAATAACCTGTCAACCAGATGGCTTCATCAATAGCTTATCACCATGGCAATCCGCGCATCACATAATCAGAGATATTCCCTTTTTTCTATCAATCTCTCCCCCAACCTCTCTACAACTTAAAACTAACTTGTTTTCTCACTTTCCCAGTTCACTTGACATGTTAACTCTGCTTCTCTTTCTACATACACCACCTGGCCCTCTGAGTGTCCTCAGCATTTTCAGATGTTGATGAGAACAGTAAAAGTAATATCAACTTTGGATTAATAATGATAATTTATAATTTAGTCTAGAGTAGGGGAAGACAACGTAAACTATGCAAGGACTTGCTACCTGTATTTGAACAGCTGGTATGTGCTAATGATGCCGTTACTGAGGGGCTCTGGGTGAGAGTGAGCTGGTGTCCTCTCTAGTTATCAGTGTGGGCCAGCACTGAGACCCCAGGGTGAGGGGGGAAGAGGGGGCTGCCTCTTCCCTCTCATACACGGATTGGGAACCATCAGCCCAATCCAGCTCTGAAAACACCCCACCTTTATAGGTGTGTCTTGCCCCTTGTCAGTGATGCAGATTGAGTCCAGAAAGCCTCCATTACTGCTGTTAGTGAGTGCCGATCCCAGATCCACCGCTTGTTAAATTATGTGAGAACAATAACATCCATCATGCTATAGGACGATGCTGGCCAGATTTCTACCAACTTTTGGGTATGAAAAGCCTTCCTCAAATCCCCTCTAAATCTCCAGCCCTCACATTATACCTATGCCTTTTGGTTATAGACATCTCTGCTTAGGGGGATAATTCTCATTAACTATCTTACCTTTGTCCCTCATCTCCATAACCTTTACGTCATATTCAGAAACCCCATTTGTCATCTCCACTTCAAGGAAACAAATTCATCCTATCCAGTAACTCTGGAGCTGAAACCCCCCCATCCCAGGCAACATTCTGGTGAATCTCCACTGCACCTTCTCCAGTGTAATCACTTCCTTCCTAAAGTGTGGTAACCAGAACCGCACATAATGCTCCAGCTGTGTCCTAACAACTGTTTTATATAGAAGCAAGGAACTGCAGGTGCTGCTTTCACAAAAGGATACAAAGTGCTGGAGTAACTCAAGGGGTCAGGCAGAACATGGATGGAACATGGATAGGGGAAGGTTCGGGTTGAGACCCTTCTTCAGACCGTCACCTATTTATGATCTCCAGAGATGCTGCTAAGCCTGCCCTGCTAAATTACTTTAGCACCTTGTATCTGACTGTTTTATATAGTTGTGCCATAATCTACCTGCTCTTAGCACAGATTCGGTACCATGGAATAGTATGATTTTTTTTAACCACATCGACCTGTGCTGTTGCCTTCAGAGGACATATGTATGAAGCTCGCTTTCTTCCTCAGCACTTCTGAGAGTCCTACCTCAATATACATTGAGTATTCTTAAGCCTTCTTAATTTTCCTCCCAAAAAAATCGCCACAGATTTTTCACAGAATTAAATTCCTTCTACCATTTTCCTGATGGTCTTACCATTATTTCCAAATCACAGTGGTGCAACTGGTAGAGCTGTTGCCTCACAACGCCAGACACCCAGTTTTGATCCTGGCTTCAGGTGAGTGCAGTTTGCACAGTTTCCTCTGGATCCTCTGGTTTCAGAATCAAAATCAGAATTAGAATCAGAATCACACATTCCAAAGTCGTCTGGGTTTGTAGGTTAATTTGTTTCTGTAAATTGCCTCCAGTGTGCAGGCAATGGATATGAAAGTACAATTACATAGAACTAGTATAAACAGGTGATGAATAGTCAGCGTAGACAGTGGGCCAAAGTGTCTGTTTCCAAACAGTATCTTACAATAACATTTCAATCAATCAAATTAACAAACAACAACCATCCCAATGCAGTTCACAACAATAACCGTCCATCATTAACTTCTGCCATCTATTTGCAAACCAATTTCAGTTCCAATTTGCCAAATTGCTTTGCTTTTTTACGTTCTCATCTTTGGAACAGTTTCTCATGCGAGATCATGCCAAGGGCCTTATTGCTGATGATGAAGACTTCATCAACTGTTCTGCCCTCATCAACACTTAATCACCTCATTGAAAAATGGAGTAAAATGAATCAGATTGGATCTCCCCTAACAAAGAAACGTTATTCTTGATTAATCCCTGTCTCTCCAAATGCCAATGAATCCAGCACCTCAGATTTTTTCCAATAATTTCCGCACTATTAATGTTAGATTTGTTTGCCTTCTTCTGCTGAACTTCTTCAACAAAGGTATCGCATTTGTTGTCCTCTTGCCATGAGGCACCCCTTTTGTGACCAGGGAAGAGAGTTCTGCCGGAGTGCCAACAATCTTCTCCCTTCTCTCCCACAGCAGCTTCAGGTCTTGGATCAAAAAATTGTGGTAGTGTCAAATATTTTAAAAATCCACAATTTCCACAAAAATCACTATTTAGGATTTTAACATTACATGATGTAATACAAGTGTACATATGTACTTGCTGTAGATCAATCATTACCAAATTTACCTGTGCAAAAGTTTATGTATATTGAAATAACTCCATCATATGAATATATTGAATTTTGATGTATAATTTTATTTATCAAAATATAAATAGTAAATGTGCCGCATATAACATTTAGCAGGAACTGAGTTTACACAATGGAAGAAATGTTAAACAAATGTTTTCACAACTAGCAGGCTGTCGTTTGAGCTGAGATGTGTGGCCAGCTGACCTCCAGACTGTGGAGGAAACTGCTAACAGTTAATGTACAGTTTGTCAAATGGAAAATATTCAGGATTTTGCATGTCACCATGTAAATGATCTGCATGCTTTTGTTTTTTTTTTGTTACTGCTTCAAAGGATATGAACATAGAAAATGGTTGATTTGGTGAGGAGAGTAAAGAGGATTAGTTCTGTGTGCCTGACAGAGACAGATTGGTTTTACAGAATGAGAGAACAACAACAGGGAAGAGCAATATGAGCTGAAGTTTGCTTTAAACTTCCTAAACTCTGCTTTATGGGAGGTAGACGGGCAGCAGGCAATTAAACGTGATTGGATTAGACATGCCTATAACTCTGAAATGGCTGAACAAGCCTCTGTTGAATTGGTGCTGGAATCTGTTGTGGGCCTGCTGAGGTGTTGTCTGCACATTTCTGCATCCCAGCATGCCACCTAGATGCTTGCTCGTCAGTGGACACAAATCTCCCATTGGCTACTCCTGTACCTCTTGAATGACCAGACCGTCAGCAGATTCCTGCTGAAAGCTGGGATCCCTCACAGCCATCTGTTAGTATGTCACACAGATTTGGAAAGAAATGTGTTATTGCTACGTGTCAACTGTCCAACAGTAAGAACTATTTTGCTTGAGGAAGATCTTTGTTCGCATCTGTTTCCTTTTGACAGATTTTTCATTTTTTCACTATTCGACGGCATCAAATTTTCAGTCGGCAGCGATGTAAATTCTCCCAATGAATTCCAATGAAACTGGATTCAACAAAGAGGGATAATTTTTAATCTGTGTTTGCAGAATTACCAATATAATTCCATTGTGTTCACTTAAAGATTGAAGCATTTGCATTCTAATTATCCTACAAGGTTTTGAAAGGTTGTTGTCAGAGCACAAAAAAAACCAGACACTCTTTTTGACAGGTAGACAAAAATGCTGGAGAAACTCATCGGGTGAGGCAGCATCTATGGAGCGAAGGAAATAGGCAACGTTTCGGGTCGAGACCATTCTTCAGACTGATGTGAGGATGGGGGGGGGGGGGATGGGAAGAAGAAAGAAAGAGGCAGAGACAGGGGGCTGAGGGAGGGCTGAGAAGGGGAGGAGAATGCTGGGACTACCTGAAATTAGAGGTCAATGTTCATCCTGCTGGGGTGTAAACTGTCCAAGCGAAATATGAGGTGTTGCTCCTCCAATTTACAGTGGTCCTCACTCTGGCCATGGAGGAGACCCAGGACAGAAAGGTCGGATTCGGAATGGGAGGGGGAGTTGAAGTGCTGAGCCACCGGGAGATCAGGTAGGTTAATGCGAAACGAGCGGAGGTGTTGGGCGAAGCGATCGCCAAGCCTACGCTTGGTCTCACCGATGTGGAGCAGCTGACATCTAGAGCAGCGGATACAATAGATGAGGTTGGAGGAGGTGCAGGTGAACCTCTGCATCACCTGGAAAGACTGCTTGGGTCCTTGAATGGAGTCAAGGGGGGAGGTAAAGCGACAAGTGTAGCATTTCCTGCGGTTGCAAGGGAAAGTGCCAGGAGAAGGGGTGGTTTGGGTGGGAAGGGACGAATTGACCAGGGAGTTACGGAGGGAGCGGTCTCTGCAGAAAGCCGACAGGGGAGGAAATGGAAAGATGTGGCCAGTGGTGGGATTCCGTTGGAGGTGGTGAAAATGTCGGAGGATTATTTATTGTATATGACGGCTGGTAGGGTGGAAGGTGAGGACAAGGGGGACTCTGTCCTTGTTACGAGTGGGGGGATGGGGAGTGAGAGCAGTCACGGGGTATAGAAGAGACCCTGGTGAGAGCCTCACCTTTAGGAGAAGAGGGGAACCCCCGTTCCTTGAAGAATGAGGACATCTCCGATGCCCTGGTGTGGAACACCTCATCCTGGGTGCAGATGCGGTGTAGGCGGAGGAATTGGGAGTTGGGGATGGAGTCCTTACAGGAAGCAAGGTGGGAAGAAGTGTAGTCCAGATACTGACTCCCAGGGCTATCTCCCCATTGTAACAAGGGCAGAGTCCCCCTTGTCTTTCAGTCTGAAGAAGCGCCTCGAACTGAAACGTTGTCTATTTCCTTCGCTCCATAGAAGCTGCCTCACCCGCTGAGTTTCTCCAGCATATTTTGATCTACCTTCGATTTTCCAGCATCTGCAGTTCCTTTTTAAACTCTTTTTGACAGGAGCTAGTTGGCCGATAAATGAGAAGTTTTTAAGACTGCCCAATATTTTGCTTGAAGTTCAGACCGTCACATTTTACACAGAGTATGAAAATACATGTATCCAAAAAACGTTTGTATAATTCCCAATCCAGCTGAAAGATCAGTGACCTCAGCTGTTAACTCATTTTCTCTCTCCATTGATCTTATGTGACCTCCTGGATATTTCCAAGTTCCTTTTTTTTAATTTCAGATTTCTAGCAAAAGCCGTTTTGTGCTTTTGTATCTTCCCTATTGTCTAGACAATGCTTAGCCTGTGCCTTAGCTTGAGTACGTGTCCCACACCATTCCCACATTCCCACTAACATTTTTGTGATGTGCACCTCACAATGATCAGAAGAGTCACTTTGTCCTCCCATGAAGTGGAGAGACTAGAGGCAAGGAGGCATTGGAACCTGAGGACCAGTGATGGAAATGGGGGGGTGGGGGGGGGGGGGGGGGGGGGGGGGGGGGGGGGGGGGGGGGGGGGGGTATGCAGGGGGACGGCGTTCCCCTAGTTTTCAGTTTCCAGTTTCCATCCTGTGTGTGAACTCGCAGCTTTATCCTGCGCTACTTAATCCAAGGGCGAGCGAACGTGTGGCCAGATGGATGAAAGTAACGATCACAGAGCGGAATAGGTGACATTTCAGGTCGAGACCCTTCGTCGGACTGAATCAGGGGAAAGAGGAACAAGAGATATAGACAGTACCAAGGAAAAATGAATGGAAGATATGCCTATATCTCCGGTTTCCCTTTCCCTTGAATGTCAGTCTGAAGAAGGGTCTCTCAACCCGAAATGTCACCTATTCCGCTCTGTGATCGTTGCTTTTGTCCGTCTGTCCGTGTGTCCGCTCGCTCTTGGTGCCGGCGCTTCTCCCCTCAGACTCTGCCAAACACACACACACACACACACACACACACACACACACACACACACACACACACACACACGACACACACGCACACAGCACACACACACACACGCGCACACACGCACACACGCACACACACACACACACACACACACACACACACACACACACAGCATGTCCGGCAGATCGGTGCGGGTTGAGACCAAGAGCAGGGCAAAGGAGGACATCAAACGGGTTATGGCAGCTATCGAAAAAGTACGGAAATGGTAAGGGGGAAATTTTTTTGAAACACCCGAAGGAAATAGATGTATAACAAAAAAAAGGGGGCCGGCAATCGCTCCGTGTCCTTGTCGGGGAGGAGGGGGGAGTGGGGGGGGGGGGGGGGGGGGGGGGGGGGCGGGAATGACTTTGAGTGGGTGCAGGATTTTCTAGAGCTCCCCTAATGGCAATATTTTGTACTAGACTAAGTGGGACCTGTTGGGCTCCCGAGGGCTTTCCAGAGGGCTATTATGGACATTGTGGGCCGAATGGATTATTGGGCTGGCAGCTCAGTCACTCAGGCCTGGTGGGCTGGCAGCTCAGAAACTGCCAGAAATTCTGCCCAAAACGGGTGAGAGACTGTGAGAGAGAAAGGGGAGAGGGTGGACAATCAATTTTACAAATGTTTCATCTTTTTCTGCAGATCACAGCAATGAAGGATGAAAGTCTATCCTGGCCTGGATCTCACGGGGAGCCAATGAAGCCAAGGAGGGAGAAAAATACTGGGGTGAGGTTTAATACTTGCAGGGGGAATACTTTCTGATGGGCTGAAGGGACTCCTCCTGGGCTAGTACAGGCCTGATGGGCCGAAGGGGCTCCTTTAAAAAAAATCTGAGTGAAATCTCAGTGAAAGGCACTTTTTCTGGACTTTTCCTGGCCTGGCAGGGGCCTTATGGGTCAAAATGCTCCTCCTGGGCTAATACTAGCATTTTGGGCAAAAGGGACTGGTTTCTCAGCTAATATGGGCCTTGTGGACCGAAAATTGTGGTTTCAGGCAGGCCAAACAACTCATTTCATTTCAATTTCATGCACAGGGCAGGCCAAACAGCTCATTGCATTTTCATTTCATTTCCATTTCAATTGCAGTTTGAAGCACAGGGCAGGCCGAACAGCTCATTGCATTTTCATTTCACTTCCATTGCCATTGCAGTTTCAAGCACAGGGCGGGCCGAACAGCTCATTGCATTTTCATTTCACTTCCATTGCCATTGCAGTTTCAAGCATAGGGCAGGCCGAATGAATATTGGAATTGGTGGAGAGGTGGAATATTGCGTTGGGGGACCAGCGTGATGCTGGGACCCAACGGGTCCCACTTAGTCTAGTATATATATATTTTTTAATTCCATATATGTATTATCAAATAAAGATAGGCAACTCCATTCAGTTGATATATATTAGGGCTATATATTAACAAAACATCAATAAGATGCAGGATAAAGACTCCCATCGATGGACAACAAGGGCTGATGCTTATAAAATTTGAGACCAATTGCACTCTAATAGTGAACCTAAATAGTATAAAGATAGAAATAGATTACATTCTCTGCATGTGAGTATGTGCAGTTCTTTTTAAGGAATAAATTGAGTCTAAACGAATGCTATCCAAAACAATAAAGATAAACCTCCAACTATTCAGCTAATCATATGGAGACAATTGCAGAATTAACTTTTTAAGACACTAATCTTTCATCTTTCAATTTTTATTAGAGTATTAACCAAATGCCAAGTCACTGTGCTAATAGGAATGCAGCTGAAATGTTCCATGTAACCCACACTCCCTGGGTTCTTTCTCTTTCCTTCTGATCCACCCAGGTTCTCGCACCTGCCCTTCTTTCCAACAATCCTCTCTAACCCAGTTTCTTTCCCCCAACCCCACCTAGTTCAGCCTGCCCATCACCTACAGAATTATTCCAATATGTCTCGTAACCACTTCACTTCCATTGCCATTGCAGTTTCAAGCACAGGGCAGGCCGAACAGCTCATTGCATTTTCATTTCACTTCCATTGCCATTGCAGTTTCAAGCACAGGGCAGGCTGAATGAATATTGGAATTGGTGGAGAGATGGAACATTGAAACCCCAATGGTTTTAACTGCCTTTTAACCCTCCTTTCTCTGCTTTCATTTATCACCCTTCCATAGTTAATAGATTCTAGAACTTGCAGTCCTTTATAGTCTCCACTCATCACCTTACAGTCTCTGTCCCTTTGTCCCCATCTCCTCCACCCACCTGGCTCCACTTGCCTATCATCCCTCTCCTCACCTGGATCCATCTATTGCCTGCCAGAGCCGTCCTCACCTCTCTCCCCACCACACTCTCGGTCATACTGTACTGCAGGGTATCTGCATCCACAGATGCTGCCTGACCCGCTGAGTTTGTCCAGCACTTTGTTATTCGCTGCAGCTCAGTTCATAGCTTGGTTTTACAGATCAATTCATATTCTGGCTTGCTACTAAAACAAATTTGCACTGTCTCCAGCCATGAAATAGTGTGTCCTTGTTGCTTCATAAGATGCCAAATTCCTGATAAGCCTAATTCCTGTGATAGCTACTGTGCTTTGAAACATGCTTCAAAATAAGCGGCTTCCTTTGATGTGCCATTCCCTGCCAAGGACAAGCTGACCGTTCAGCTGACTGGCTAATCAGTAATAGGTAAGAGTGCTAGCTTTTACTTTGCTGTCTAGCAGATGAACTATTCACCACGTTTTAAAATTGTGTGGGGAGAAAGTGACAATGCAGAACAAGAAGGTGACATGGGTTCAATCCTAACCTTGGGTAGAACATAGAACATAAGCACATAAACAGTACAGCACATGAATAGTCCCAATGATACTGTCTGTGTTCTCCCTGTGACCATATGAGTTTCCCATGGGTGCTCAACTTTCCTCCCTTGTGCCAGTGTTGTATTGGATGGTCAGTTAATTTGCGACTGGGTAGCAGGAGAACCAGACGGGAACTGATTGGAATATTAGAGGAAAAGAAGGATTGGGTGTCTAACGTCTGGCATGGGCGGGGTGTCTGGCATGGGCGGGGTGTCTGGCATGGGCGGGATGTCTGGCATGGGCGGGGTGTCTGGCATGGGTGGGTTGTCTGGCATGGGCGGGCCAGTGGACCTTTTCTGTGCTGTATGAGCCACGTGTCTTAAATCGGATATCTCCATCAACCAATTTCAAAACAAATGACTGGGTACCACAACAGATTGCTAGCCTTGCACTCTTATCTTACTTACATCAGGACTCAGTTAATATAATTCAGATATTTGATTTTTAAAGAAATTTAATATCTGAATAAATATTTTCATTAGAATCAACATATTTTGTACACTCATGAGGTTCGGTGCATCTGAGGTGTCTCTTATGTTTGCTGTTCCTTTGAGCAGGTTGTTGTGTCAGTGCGGACCGGTGCTTCTCAGGGGTGTAATATACCTGCCCATCATTCAGGGCTAATGTTCTTGATGCTCCTCTGCTCCTGTGCTGAATCCAGGGAATGTCTTCCTAAGGCCCAGACGTGGGAACACCAAGCTTTGGGATATTCATATGTCTTAGAATTTCACTATTGTAGTCCTATCACCTGATTGGACTTACGGGCAGAAATCAATGTAAAAAAACAAAAGATCAGCTTTGGAGCCTGTGCTGTGTGCTGGCCACGTTACTATTGAGAGAAAACAGTAAACCAGACAACATGGAAACAGGCCGTATACAAAATGCCAGAGGAACTCAGCGGGACAGGCAGCATCTCTGGAGAGAAGGTAGACCCGAAATGTCACCCATTCCTTCTCTCCAGAGATGCTGCCTGTCCCGCTGAACTACTCCAGCTTTTCTGTCTATCTTCGGTTTAAACCAGCATCTGCACTTCCTTCCTTCACATTGAAACAGGCCATTTGGCCCACTGAGTCCACGCTGACCATTGATCACATTAGTTCTATGTTATCCCACTTTTCTACAAACTAAGGACCTTACAAAGGCTAATTAAGCTACAAACCTGCACGTCTTTAGGATGTGAGAGCACCTGGAGGAAACCCATGGAGTCACAAGGAGAACACGCAGACTCCGCACAGACAGCACCCGAGGTCAGGATTGAACCAGGTCTCTGGTGCTGTGAGGCAGCGGCTGTACCAGCTGTGTCACTATGCCGCCACAGGCCTGCAGTATCTGTATATTCTAGATGATGGCAAAGCACCTCACAGGTTGAAAAAAATAAACAATATCACTGTCTGTCCTGGTAATTCAGTTTAGTCCAAGGTCTCTCCTCTTCTGCCATCTGATTTATACAGCACAGTAGAAGGCAAAATACCAACCGGCTACAGATCGAGCAGACAAGTGGGACCAATCCCACCGACTTCGAAGGAATTGTTCAGCCTTCTTCTATTGCAACCGTGCAGCCCTGGAAATCAGAGAGCTGGCAAAATACCTGGATTTCTGTTTTTATTGACCCCTACACCAAGTGAATGGCATTATCAGGATTTTCAGGGCTATTCTGTTACCTTCAACAGCACAAAGATTTAAAAAAAATCATCCCTTAAGTAGCTTACGATTAATTAGCTTACCTTTCCAAACAAACTATAGCGTCAATCCCAAATTGTCGTATCTCAGTTTTTTCCCCATAGATGCTGCGTGAATTTTTGAACATGTTCTGGATTTGTTTCCTATTTCCAGAATGTGCAATTTTTTTGTTTATTTTTCTATTCATGAATCATTTGGTTTCTAACTGTCCTTGCCTTGGTCACGCGCCTGATTAACCACCTCCCACAACACTTGGTGCTTTTCAAAGGTTACTTTTGCAAACTCACACCTTGCTGGAAGATTCAAACACTGTCACGTGGGGACTGTGAATCCACGAGATCCTATAAACCCTTTAATTACCCAGTGAGACCTTTCTTTCCTCAGGATGCAATTAGTTAAAATTTTGAAGGAGAGAGTTAGGTACAGGATAAAATATCATGTAATCCATCGTACTTGACACCACTGCACATTGCAGCACATTTTGCTATTATCGATCTATGTTGCCCAGTGTTTGAATAGGTGCAGTCTCCTGGCACACTCCTCAATCCCAGAGAATATTACAGATTGGGGTAAAGATTTGGTGCATGGTTTCCATTCTCCTGAGTGCATCAATGAGGAAGAATCACATCCCACTTTTTCCAGGGATTGACATGACCCTGAGGCTCTTTGATTGATGGGTAACTAAAAAAAATCTCCAATGGATATTTTACTATTTGCCTGGTCCTTTGAAAATCTAAAACTGGCATCAGACTGAGGACAGTGTTCCTGTCACCAGTAGACATATTTCTTCAGTGAACACCATCAAGGGACTGGCATTGTTTTCATATGGGATGACTTTAGGTAGCATTAGCTAATCAATAATAGAATTCATGGTCTGCGTTTCAGGGCCATGTACATTTTCAAGGATATTCTGATTGCAGTTAATTACTTTCCATTGCATTACTTTCTGTGGGTTTTTGTTGTGTCAGTACCTGCTTCAGCAAGCTGAAAAACGCTGCCTGGCGACCTCAAACAAGGCCAATTATATGTTGCATGTGTTGTAGGTCAGTGCGTGCAGCCAACAAATTGTTATTATAGTTCAGTCTTGGGCTGGTTTGGGGCAGACCAGCCCTTTATAAGTGATGGGGCTGTCTGTCCGCAAGTAGCTAGGAGGGTGCTGGCATTACAAGAGGTAGCTCCCCACTCTGCTTCTCTCTAGAACCAGGCTACCATCCTCAGCCAAACGGACACGATATGTGTTACACTTAGACTGGCTGTAGTCAGACGGGGCCCAGGTTGGGTTTGGATTGGTTCTGGTGGGACATTGGTCTGGTTTGGATTGATCCTGCTCATATCATGGTCCAGAATTGGATTTAGGCCATTGTAGGGTCAGGTCTGGATTTGCTGTTGAAGATAATTAAATCTCATCTGCCAGCACATGATCCATATTTTACTCCTTCTATATGGACTTAATGCCATTGCTGTGTCTTTCCACTCCTCCAGCACCAAACAGTTACTCTTCCCTTACACCCTTTGCTCATCTTGTTAAGGTTTAACATTTGGTGCTAAATAGTTTCCATCCTCTCTGGAATAACAACAGGATTTATTTTAATCCCTTTATTGGTGGTAAAGGGAAAGCCAACATCAATCCTGTAATTAAATGGTGCATTCATTTTTTGTTTTGTTATACATTTTTTTCTGTGCTTTTTTTTGTTAGTTTTGAAATTCTCCGCTGTTTATCTGTTGCACATTGCAGGGTGTTAGCTGAATGTTTGCTTGCTGCTATGGTAGCAGTTGGAGGAAGCGCTCTGTGTGGCACACTGTTTTAATGCTTTGTGTAGACTGTGTGTCTGCCAAGTGGGTTTAATGTCTCTTGTAGCAGGAGTTCCCAAATATGGTATCAAGTTGTGCCAAGAAAACAATCATATCCAACATTTACTGTCCCATAGCCCCACTTGCACTCTATAAAGAGCACTTTCATCTCACCTGTCAAAAGCAAATTGGATGCCAACTCTAGTCCTTAAAACTAGGTTGTAGTTGTGCTGGAGATTTAAATTATTTAATTTTAAATGTATTTGTTTTATATAATTGCACTGTAAGAACAATAAAAATCTATAAGATACCTCTGACAAGTCAATCACAAATTTTGCTATTCACCTGATGCAAATTTTACTTTTAAAAGCAATGATATTAAATTTAATAATTAAAATTACCTTATTATAATTTGCTCTTTTCATATATAAGATTAACAGGAAACAAATGTGGTTATTACAAAGCGAATACAATGCCACAAAAAGTGTCATCTGATAACTTCTGTTGTGAGTAATGAACCATTATATTGTGCAGAGGATTTATATGAAAACATTTATTTCTTCAAATTTGATTTTTACTCTCAGACTTTTGGTAGATCCAAAAATAATTGAGCTTTGCTGATGGACTGACACTTCTTTGTTTCAGTTTGTAGACCTAACACTGAATAAAACACAATCGTTCCACAAAAATAAAATGGCATCAGAAGAAGGACTATGAGTTTCCAAAGGGAGCACTGAAGGAGCGGTGCCAGTTTTCAACCAACCTGAGCAAAGTGGAGCCAACAACAGCAAGACAGAAGGTCAGCTTCACACAGCCAGGTCAGATTCAGTGACTGAACACTAGGCATTAAGCTGCCACAGGACTTTCAAGCGCCTAAGCCTCTTCACCAAAATGGCCATCTGCCCAGACATAGCCTCCATATGTGCCCATTTCGTCCACAGATAGCTCTGCCCAAATACTTCATATTTAAGGGTATTTTCTACCTGCAGAGTCATATTGCTGTTGATGAATCTCTCTATCAATCATTTTATTTATATTATCCAACACTGAAATTGAAAAGGTCAACAGTCTCCTGTTACTGTGGAATTATAATCACTGACTTCAATGGGGAGAAGCCAACTGGCAGAGGCCAATTCCATTTTTATTATGGACAATGGAATTTAGAAGGGGAGCATCTAACAAAGGCAATGATGGCAAGCAGAGACATTATCTTGACTGAAAACACAAACTCTCTTCCCTTCCACAGATTAGTTTAGTTTAGTTTAGAGATACAGTGGCCTTTGGCACACTGAGTTCGTACTGACCAACAATCTCTGCACATTAACACTATCCTACTCACAACTAGGGACAGTTTACACTTATACCAAGCCAATTAACGTCTTTAGAGTGTGGGAGGAAACCAAAGTTCTCGGAGAAAACCCATGCGGTCACGGGGAGAACATACGAACTTTGTACAGACAGCACCCGTAGTCGGGATCGACCATGGGTCTCCGGCGATGCAAGCGCTGTAAGGCAGCAACTCTACCGCTGCACCACTGTGCCTCCCCGCACAGATTAAAAAACTGGAGCCTAAATCACATCAGTTTGAAACAAAGTCACAGGTTGATTAGAGAGGAGGAAGCCCAACTGAAATTATCCTACCTGCTGTATATCGCTTTGCAACTAATTAATTGGTACCCAATGATTCCAGGGCTTCTGGTCTGCACTACTCTGCCCAGACCTTTTTTCATCATTTTGATAACTTTATGTTCTGAAGAATCTTCCAATGACTAAGTAAAATTAATATCTAAAAGTTTCAATCTATGTTTTAGTCCTTTTACCAGGTTAATTTTTCTAGATCCCTGGAAATCCCTGGAATTTCCCTTCCCCGGTATCTCTTTTTGAAGTAGTGAAGACCTCAGCTCAGAGCCCATCCTGTGTTTCCTGTTAGCTCGTACCCCATCACTGGCTTCCACCTTGTGGTTATTACATGTTATTTCCAGTGTTCGCATATTCCTTGATTATAGGTGGGCCTTTCAAGAAGTCATCTGACTAAAGCACTATATGATTTGATGATTATTTGTTAAAGTTATCTGTGAAAATTTGAAAACACGGAGTTATATTTGGGATCAAAATATCACATTTCGCAATGATTATAGTGTAAATAGTTAGGGGCATTTGTCAAGCACCTGGGCCAGGGGCAACATCATCTGCCTTATACTAATTACGAGGTTATATCTTGCTGGTAACGTACACTGACCAGGCAGTCAGGGCAACCAGCTCAGATGAGGCAAATGAAGTCATGCAGAGAAAGTGCTCTTAGTCATTTAATAAACAAAATAAAGAGCTTTAAGGTTCTTCTTCGTGAAGGCAGATTATTATATGAATGGTGTCAAGTTGGGAAAAGGGGAAGTACAACAGGACCTGGGGGTCCTTGTTCATCAGTCACTGAAATTAAGCATGCAAGTACAGCAAGCAGTGAAAAAGGCGAATGGCATGTTGGCCTTCATAACAAGAGGAGTTGAGTATAGGAACAAAGAGGTCCTTCTGCAGTTGTACAGGGCCCTAGTGAGATCACACCTGGAGTATTGTATGCAGTTTTAGTCTCCAAATTTTAGGAAGGATATTCTTGCTATTGAGTGAGTGCAGCGTAGGTTCACAGGGTTAATTCCCGGGATGACGGGACTGTCATATGTTGATAGAATGTAGCGGCTGGGCTTGTATACTCTGGAATTTAGAAGGGTAAGAGGGGATCTTAATGAAACATATAAGATTATTAAAGGATTGTACACACTAGAGGCAGGAAACATGTATCCGATGCTGGGGGAGCCCAGAACCAGGGGCCACAGTTTAAGAATAAGAGGTAAGCTATTTAGAACGGAGATGAGGAAAAACTTTTTCACACAGAGTGTTGTGAATCTGTGGAATTCTATGCCTCAGAAGGCAGTGGAGGCCAATTCTCTGGATGCTTTCAAGAGAGAGTTAGATCGAGCTCTTAAAGATGGTGGAGTCAGGGGATATGGAGAGAAGGCAGAAATGGGGTACTGATTGTGGATGATCAGCCACGATCACAGTGAATGGCGGTGCTGGCTCGAAGGGCCGAAAGGCCTACTCCTGCACCTATTGTCTATTGTTTCAGGATGCTGATCGAGATGGTCCAGTCCCACCAGCCAAACCCACAAAATTCATCTTGCAGCAAGATCAATGGCCTGCAGAGGTGTAACAGATGGCAGATGTAACCAACATTATTCAAGTATGATTTGTATTATCACCAAAGATAGACACAAAGTGCTGGAGTAACTCAGCAAGTCAGTCAGGCATCTCTGCAGAAAATGGATAGATGACGTTACGGGTCGGGATGCTTCTTCAGTGTGTAGAAGGGTCCCGGCTCAAAATGTTAACCTTCCATTGTGCCCAGAGATGTTACCTGACCTGCTGAGTTATTTCAACATTATGTGTCTATCTTTGATATCAAATAGCATCTGCAGTTCCTTGGTATTATGTTGTACCATTGCCACTTGAACATGTGAAACTCAGGCTATTAGCTTTCTGTTTCTGAACGACTTATATTTCACTTTGGAAGAGGGGGGAGGAGGTAATGTTTGCTGGACGACTTGCAGCAATGAAGGCCTTTGCATGTCCACCACCCTTACATCGGTCAAAGAGTTGTTAGCAACAGAAACTGAATGACCCATCACAATGAAGCAGGGCACTCATACTCATCAGATGCAAATATCCTCTGGCAACTCAACTGGAACTCAGAGCAGAAGCTGCATTTTCCTGCCACGTGGAACTCAAACATGTTGTCTACTGACTCAGAAGTAGGAAACAACCAGGGAACCAACGACTGTTCCACTACACTTCTAAAGTGCCTCTTTGACTGTGAGGCAATTTAGCCATTCTGAGTGTGGACAGGTGTTAACTCCAACAAGCCCTCTCCATCAGTCTGAAGAAGGGTTTCGGCCCGAAACGTTGCCTATCTCCTTCGCTCCATAGATGCTGCTGCACCCGCTGAGTTTCTCCAGCATTTTTGTGTAATACCTTCAATTATCCAGCATCTGCAGTTCCTTCTTAAACAGCCCTCTCCATTTCTTTTGTGATTTCTGAGGTTCCCCTCACAATGTGCTGGCTAGAAGGTCAGTGGTCATCGTTGTTGCCAATTATGATTTTATACCTTCAGGCAGAGTGTCTGAATCAGAATCTCCAGAGGTTAAAGGGATAGCTCGCCCAGTGGGACACTGGTTCCCCTGTGAGGGTCTGGGGCAGGAATTTACCAACTTGAAAAAAATAAAAATAAAACAAACCACTCGTGGTTAAGTGGCTTCATTCATAAAATAAATGCTGTCTGCCAAAGCTCCTTTGCATAGATTGTTGAAACAGAACAATTCTCCTGCTGAGCTAAAATTAGAAGCCATGACTCTTTTTTAACCAGAAATGTGTATTACATCTATTTCCTTTCTATTTTTTCCACACATATTGTTATGATCTTGGTGTATTACAACAAGAGTAGGGCACATTTTTTTTAAAGAGGACAAAGAACATGTTTAAATACTTCCTCATCACATAGCTTTACTTAATGGAAAACCTTCCCATTTTAAACTCCATGGTACAGAAGAAAAGATCTACCTAATTCCAACAGTTAGTAGGGTCTTCTAGATCATGTTTAATTTATCCATAATCAGTTGCTGAATAAAGAAAACATCTGTTCTTCTGTTCTCTGATTGAGAGACTGAAAGGGGAAAAAAAGCTTCTCATGTGTAAATGAATAACTGCAGCCCTGAACTACCAGCTGCTCCGAGGGTTTGTCTGCTGGACTCCGCAGAACTGGCTGTGGTTCTGCAGTGCCTAATTTTGCTGCTGCACCAGAGCACAAAAGGGGATTTTAACCTAGTTGCATTTTAACCCACTGTGTGTTGATTCAAATGATACTTATGTTGGTCTGCGGCTGACCCTTCCAAGGGAACTGATTAGCCATCTCACATGCATCACAAGTATTAGCATTAACAGAGTTCCACTGTAGAGTTTCAAAGTTCCTGCATTCTCTGTGTGCCTGTGAATGGTTAGAGACCACTAATGAATGGCAGTGCTTTCACAGCATAGCCATATGTGAGTGTATGTAGTTTCCTCTGAATAAGAGCTAAATTTGCAATAGTGATTTACTGGTCCCCTATATGGCATTCGAACATGCTGCGAGGAATGCCAATTTAACACTGAGCAGTTATATGTTCTCATTTCCTTCCTATGTCTTTAAAGTACCTTTTAAAATATGGCTACATTCCTCAACATAATGGTGATTTCAAAACCAGTTCATTTCCAGGCATGAGTTATTTGTGAATGGTTGCATCCATTTTTTTGGTCTCTTTTGTTTGTTCTATGATTTTCATTGGATTTTATTAATTGTTGACTGGATTTGCTGCTTCCGAAGCTAATGGCAGCCAAATATTTATTATATTTGGTTCTACGTGGCCTTTCGTTGCAGTCACAAACTTACTTATTCGTGTAATAAAAAATAACTTTGTTATGAAACTTTTTTAAATGTGGAAGTTAATGTGTTAGTTTATTCAGTCACTTGAGATAAAAGATAGCGACGAAAGGTAAGGCTTAAATTGTTAGCCGATTGAAAAGGACAAAATCAGCTAACTAGCGAACGTTGGTGACTGTCAGCAGTGCTTCTCTTTGCTTTTTGCTATGAGGTTATTGATATTAAATGCTTGCTGCCGCGCATACAATTTGATTGTCTAGCATGCTCACCCCACCACTGTTGTGTGTGTGGTCTCCACTTCAACTCACAGGCAAATCAAAGGGCGCAACATACTGGGATGTTTTTGGAAGCTTGTGAATGTAGTCGGAGCAACTCGGTTTTGCACTTGTCTTTGAAGAACATCCTTCTGCATCGCAGGGTTAACATGGGTGGGGGAGGGGCAATTCCTTTGATGATATAGACAAAGTGCTTCATTTTGTGTGTGGGCAATAGTGAATAAAGATATTTCTACTTGCTGAAGTACGTGCATCTTTTCAAAAATTAACTTCAATTTTTCTGGTGTGATATTCAGAATTAACAGAAAACCTCCATAAAACGGACTCTTGTGCTCACATTCTGTGTGGTGTGGGCTGCTCACAGTTCACTCCATTGTAACAACATGACTACGGAGGTTTCAGAGACTGCAAAATGTTTTGTGTTATCCACTAGAAAGAAAGCACCAGGTCTCTTGTCAAATTGGGTACAACGTTGAGATCAATGAAGGAAAAACTCTTCCCTATTTTTAACCTGTAAATACCAAAATTATAATTGTATTAAAGGGACTAATTAAAATAAATGATAATGGCAGAAAACGATAAAGTACATTCTTAAAGTACATATCTGTTTGATGAGGAACTATCTTCAGAATGCTCGGGTTATGGTATTGTGTGCATTTGCAGTACTGTGTGCATTTCAAGTCTCCCCAATACTAAAGATGTGGAGGCTTTGGAAAGGGTGCAGATGAGGTTTACTAGAATGATGCCTGGATTCAAGGGTATTAGCTAAAAGGAGAGGTTGGACAGATTTGGATTGTTTTCTCTAAAAGGCTGGAGGTGATAGAAGTAAACCTGATATAAGTATATAAAATGATGAGTGGCATGGATAGGATAGACAGTCACAACCTTTTTCCAATCACCTGCCTAACAAAAAGCCACAAAAATGTCCTGCCCCTGCACTTTTCCATCTCTCACCCCCTCCCCACCCCCACCCCATGACATTAATCTCAGAAGGGTCCATTTTCATCTATCGATGTCCTCCAGACCTGCTGAGTTACTCCTGCTCTTTGTGTCTTTTTTTGTCAACCAGTATACCAGCACCTGCAGTTCCTTGTTTTTGTGTATCTACATTCTCTTCACTTCCCCCAATATCTTTGGTTATCAAATATCTTTCAATTTCTCATTAATGCCTTTTGCAGAAATAATTACAAATACCTATCTCTCACTGTATTCAGAAATTTCCCAACTTGTTCTTAACAATGCTGACTCTAATTTTGAGGTTGATCCCCCTCTCCTAGACTCCTCAAATAACAGAAAGAACTCTCTACTTTCCCCATTAATTCTCCAAGATTCAGAGGAAACACTGATTAAATCCTTTCTAGAGATAGTAACCAAGTTTGTGTATTTTTTAAAGTTTATCCCTTATCGTTATTGATTTTGGTGAATTTGTGCTTCCAATTCCAATCGGGTGCAACTAAATAACATGGGGAAGGGGACTGGTGTTCAGGGAGCTGGCATAGACTCCGTGGCTCTCTCTATGCTTCTAAATTATAGAAAGCACAGCGCAGAAATAGGCTCTTCAGGCCACAATGTCCACACTGAACATGAATGCCAAGTTAAACTAATCTCCTCTGTCTGCATTTGATCCACATCTCTCTATCTATGCCCTGCATATTCTTGTGCCTATTTGAACATCTCTTAAATGTCACCATCGTATCTGCCACCATCACCACCCCTGGCAGCGCGTTCCAGAAACCCACCACTTTCTGTGTAAAAAAAAACTTGTCGTTAAACTTTGTCCCTCTCACTTTAAAGCTATGCCCTCTAGCTTCCTCCCTGGGAAAATGGTTCTGACTGTCTACCCTATCTATGCATTTCTTAAATTTATAAACCTCTATCAGGTCTCCCCTGACCCTTAGGTTTTCAGAGAAAACAAATCGCGTCTGTCCAACCTGTCCTTATAGCTACTACCTTCTAAACCATGTAGCATTCTGGTAAATCTCTCCAGCCCCCTCGCCAAAGTCTCCACATCTTTCCAATAATGGAGCGACCAGAACTGGGCAACACGGTGGTGCAGCGGTCGAGTTGCTGCCTTGGTTCAGAGACCTGGGTTCAATCATGACTACGGGTGTTGTTTGAGTTTGTACGTTCTCCCCGTGATCATATATGTTTATTCAGGGTGTTCTGGAAAATCCTCCAAAACTACCCACATTTCCCTTCCTACCACCACTGGACAGCTTCCAAACTGTTTATGGCATAAGTAAGATTTGATCAAATGGTGCAAGGAGCTCAACAATTCAACCTGATGTCCATAATATAAAAATGGTAATTTATGTAAATATAACCCAGTATGAAGGCAATGCTTATCAACACCAAAACAGGTCGTATTATCCACCTAGAGTCAGGCAGAAAATGCACACACCAGCTATCAAAATCAGATTCTGTGAATGTATCCTAGGTGGCCACAGTGGGATTCAGCTGCATCATATGACATTGAAGGGTGAGCTGTTTTCCTATGTAAATTCAATAGAAATTTACACTCCAAAATAAGTAAGACATGTCTTCCTCCTCGGATCCATTAGGTAAACCTGGTCATTTCCTCTTGTTTTGTCTATTCACTCTGTAAAATTAAACAGCATTTTACAGCTATCTGTACAAACATTTCTCTATCTGGTGCTTGTGATTTGCAGCATTATCTCACAGTCTATACTTTAAATTTTCACAACATTGAAAATCACTTCTGAGAGTCCCACCTAACTCTCACCTGTCCATATGCTGTGGGTCCAAGATGATACATTGCGTGTATTTTATACGAGGAGTGCTAGTTCTTGATCTCACAAAAATTATTAGATATATCAGGACCATTGCATTGCTTTTCATTCCTTCACTTTGCACGATTGCTTTAATCTGCATTAGCAAAGTGTCTTTTGCAATTCTGCAGTGTTTCATTCACCTGCAGCCAACGAATGGATGCTCTGTGGGGTAAGACGCATGACTTTGATGTCTGTGCTCTTGGTTTGAGATGCCATTCAGAGGCATATCCTTTGCCCAGCCTACTCCTGACACTCCACGGCTTGTGCTTGTGAAGACGTCTTAATTGTTCTTCTTTAAGAGTGTGCCGTAATGCCACACACGTTCAGTGGCAGAATGGCTTGCCTTTAATTGTGGAGTTGCTTTGCAGTACCTGGCAGTGAATTTTTCTTGTTAATTTGTTCTTCCTTTTGAAACGCCAATCAACAATCAATTACTCCTCTCCGTCGTTCAGACAGCAGCTGGCTGCAGGAAACTAGACCCTCGCTGGGCTGCAGCCATCAGCTTATCCCAGCTGCCCAGTGTTATTTTAATCATAATGTGCCTGGTGCTGTACAAGTTCCTCTTAGTCCTTAATGGAGCCTTGTTTGATTTATTTTCCTTTCATCATTACAGCTCACTCCACTGTGAGTTCTCATGAATCAGCCCAACTTATTGTATCCACGGCTCTTGCATTCTTAATCAGAATGTTTACTGTCCGTGAACAACGTGTGAGGGAGTACTTAATTAGTAAACTGTCTGACTATTTCAATCCCTCACAGGGTAGGGTTTGAAGTACATAAATATGCACCAGCCAAACCATCTTTAAATCTCTCTGGAGAAGTTCAGTACTGGTTAAGAACCAAATGGCTTGCTGCAAATGCATTTCTTCCCGAAGAACAAATGATTACAGTGGCCACACTCACTATACTGAATGCATCTTGCCTATTAACACTTTTAATTCGGAGAATACTATCGGCCACTTTTTTTGCTCTATTTTGCATTGATTGGGAGCATTCATTTGAGTAAATAGAAACAGCAAACTCATTGATTAGTGAAATTAATTATTTATTACAGGGTATTGATTTGACATGTCCTCACAATAATTCCCCTGCATCACTTATATCCCTGTCTCAATGTTTTTGCACAGCAACATTTAGAGTAGCATTACTCTTCTTCAGCACCAGTATTATTGATGCCCTTTTAAAGCAGGTAGGAACCTTGGACCTTCGTAATGAGAGGTTGAAGATGTCCCTCAAAACTCCAGCCAGTTGGTCCAAGCAGCTTTTCAGAATGCGGCCAGATACACCATTAAGTCTGGGGAGGGTTCACCCTCTCAAAGGATCATCTGAAGTTGGCCTCGGCGACTGAGATAACCATGCTAACCATGGGGACCCGGGAAGACACTTTGGATTCATCCTTTCAAAGTGAGTGTCGAACATTAAGCTCGGCCGAGAGTGATGCCTCTTTGTTGCTGGTGAAGTTGCGTTATTAATCTGGTAGGATGTTGTAGTGGCACTCAGAGTGGACAAAGTGGATGGTTTCAGAGGGACAGGCAGCATCTCTGGTGAGAAGGAATGGGTGGTGTTTGGGGTCAAGGCTCTCCTTCAGACCTGAAACGTCACCCATTTCTGCTCTCCAGAGATGCTGCCTGTCCCGCTGAGTTACTCCAACTTTGGTGAGTCTATCTTCAGTTTAAATCAGCAGTTCCTTCCAGCACATAGTGGATGCTTTGTCTACTGAGAAAATATGATGGAGCTCAAAAATATGGAAGGTGCACTCACACAAAAGGGGTTATACAAAAGTATCCCAATGGTCAGGTCAAGTCAAGGGAGTTTATTGTCATATGTCTCAGATAGGACAATGAAATTCTTGCTTTGCATCAGCACAACAGAATATAGTAGGCACGAATGCAGAACATATCATATCTTTTTGTTTTTTTGTTTATTTAATTATGTTAAAGTGTATTTTTTTGTGTTTTTTTGGTGTTTTTATGTGGGGGAAGAGGGCACGGTGCGGGGGATACCGTCCTTCAGCCGCTTCCTGGTGAGGACGCGACTATTATTCGAGTCGCGTCCTCGCCCCCCCCCCCCCCCCACAGCGGCCTACCTACCTGGATTGGCGCGGCCTTTCCTGCCGGGATCGACCGGAGCTCCAGCAGCGGCGGGACAGCGCTGGAACATCGCGGGGCTGGCGATGCCTTACCGGGGGTCGCCGTCTGGAGCCCGGAGTGCTGGACCTGCTGCCGACATCATGGAGCTGCGGTTTGCGGAGCTCCCAACGCGGGCGGCGCTGACTACAACGCGGGGTCCTGTGACTCTGCCCGGCTCAGCCTGCGGACTCAGGAGCTGCAGACTCCGGCAGCGGGAGGCGGCTGATCAGGAGGTCCGGGCCGCTGAGGAGGAAGATGCTCACCGTCGGGGTTCGACGTCGGCGTTCCACCAGCCCGGCGTGAGGGCCTGAACATCGGGCCACCCGGGGCGGCGACTGCGGGTGCTCGGAAGGCCCCGACCACGGATGAACACGGAGGGGAGGCTGGCTGGACTATGGTGCCATCCTCACCTGGGTGCCATTTATGTTATGTTGTGGACTTTATGTGTTTGTGCTTTTTTAAAAATTTTAATTCAATTTCAATTTTATTTTTAATATGTTTTATTATTTATTTATTATTTATTATTTATTTTTATTATTTTTCTTGTGATTTTTTTTTTAACGATACTGCCTGTAAGGAAAATTCATTTCGTTGTCTCAAATTGAGACAATGACAATAAATTGAATACAATACAATACAATACAATACAATACAATACAATACAATACAATACAATATCAGTGAGTCCATATACCATTATATAAATATATACACACATCAATAAATAAGCAGATAAAGTGCAAATAAATAGATAATGGTCTATTAGTGTTCAGAGATTTGTTGAGTTTAATAGCCTGATGGCTTTGGGGAAGTAGCTATTTCTGAACCTGGACGTTGCAGTCTTTAGGCTCCTGAAGGTGTGTGGCCAGGATGGTGTGGGTGATGATGCTGCCAACCTTTTTGAGGCAGTGACTGCGATAGATCCCCTCGATGGTAGGGAGGTCAGAGCCACTGATGGACTGGGCAGTGTTTACTACTTTTTGTAGTCTTTTCCGCTCCTGGGCGCTCAAGTTGCCACGATGCAACCGGTTAGCATGCTCTCTACTGTGCACCTGTAGAAGTTAGAGAGAGTCCTCCTTGACAAACCGACTCTTCGTAATCTTCTCAGGAAGTAGAGGCGCTGATGTGCTTTCTTAATAATTGCATCAGTGTTCTCGGACCAGGAAAGATCTTCAGAAATATGTACGCCAAGGAATTTGAAGCTCTTGACCCTCTCCACCATCGACCTGTTGATATAAACGGGACTGTGGGTCCCCATCCTACCCCTTCCAAAGTCCACAATCAGTTCCTTGTGGTTTTGCTGGTGTTGAGGGCCAGGTTATTGTGCTGGCACCATTTGGTCAGTCGGTCGATCTCACTTCTATACTCTGACTTGCCCCCATCAGTGATACGTCCCATAACAGTGGTGTCGTCAGCAAACTTGATGATGGAGTTCGCACTATGACCGGCTAGCAGTCATGAGTATAGAGTGAGTACAGCAGGGGGTTGAGAGGTGCTCCCGTGCTGATTGTTATCAAGGCTGACACATTTCCACCAATGTGAACAGTCTGTGGTCTTTGAATGAGGAAGTCGAGGATTCAATTGCAGAGGGATGTGCAGAGACCCAGATCTGAGAGCTTGCTAACCAGTTTGGATGGGATGATTGTATTAAATGCCGAGCGGTAATCAATGAATAACAGCCTGACATATGAGTTTTTGTAGTCCAAGCGGTCCAGAGCGGAGTGGAGAGCCAGCAAGATCGCATCCACCGTTGATCTGTTGTGGCGGTAAGCAAACTGCAGTGGGTCGAGGTTTTTGTCGAGGTAGGAGTTGATTCGCGCCACGATCAACCTCTCAAAGTACTTCAACACCACAGGCGTTAGTGCCATTGGTCGATAGTCATTGAGGCACGTCACCTTGCTCTTCTTGGGCACCGGTATTATTGATGCACTTTTAAAGCAGGTGGGAACCTCAGACCTCAGAAGTGAGAGGTATAGAATGTCCGTAAAAACTCCAGCCAGTTGGTCCGCACAGGTTTTTAGAACACGACCGGGTATACCATCAGGTCCAGGTGCTTTTCACGGATTCACCCCTCTGAAGGATTTTCTGACGTCGGCCTCTGTGACTGAGACTGAAATACCATCACAGCGAATGGGGGCTTGAGAAGGCACAGCAGTGTTCTCCCAATCAAAGCGTGCGTAAAACGCATTGAGCTCGCATTGAGAATGTCGCCGACATTTGAGCTGCCTCCTGATTTCGCCTTGTAGGAGGTGATGGCATTCAGGCCCTGCCACAGCTGCCGAACATCTGTCTCATCCTCCAGCTTGGAGCAGAAGTCCCTTTTGTCCTTTTTGATGGCCTTACCAAGGTTGTACCTGGACTTCTTGTAGACCACATGAATGCCCGGTGTCTGGTCTTCAGAAGAGTGTGGATCTCAAAGTTCATCCAAGGTTTGTGATTGGGAAACACTCAGAAGGTTTTTGTAGGGATGCAGTCCTTCACACATTTCTTAATGAAGTCTGTGATGACTGTGGCGTCAGGTCCGTTGCCGATTCCCTCAACATTGCCCAGTCGACAGATTCCAAACAGTTTTGGAGTTGGTCCTCTGCCTATGATAAGAGGGCATAGCTTTAAGGTGAGAGGGCAATGGTGGAGCTGTTGGTGAAATCATGGAGTGGTGTAAAATGCAGACAAATTTCTGGCAGGGTCTGGTGTAGACAGACTGGTGACACGCGCATCTGAATCCTGGTGAACATTGCAGGGCACTTACTTTCCCAGCTACGTTAATCATTAAATTGCTTTCAGTTTTAAATCAGGTGGTTTGGTACTGCTTATTAATGCTAACCTTGAGGCAACATCCAAGCCTGTAGTCTTTTATGATGACTGACTTGCCATCAGTCAGGGGCGGAAATCCCGGGGGGGCCAGGGAGGACACGCCCCCCCCCCCCCCGCTTTTGAGAGGTGGGGGATGAACCCCCCCCCATTTTTTGTAATCCGGATTTTAAAACCCGGTGAAATCTCCGCTTTCCGCGAGACAGTGGGGGTGGGATTGCTGATCGAGGGTGCCGAATGGACAAGAGAGATGTCTATCTGCAGGCAATGGGGGCGGGACATGATGATTCAGCGCGATGATTGGAGGAGGGAGGTGTCGGCCAGAGGCGGAAGTAGGGGGGGTGGGACCGAGGATAGAGGTGATTGGAGGAGGGTGACGTGCCAAAACACTCTCGGCAGACCTGGACACAGATCTGCGCCTCATCCACAGCCAGGATCGATCACGGCTCTCCGGCGCTGCAATCGCTGCCGAACCGCCACTGGACCATCACCGTCCCCACCCGAATGCCCCCCCCCCCCCCCGGGGATGGCCAGAGACGTCGGGAATCAGACGGGAGCTGTGCCCCCAGGCCCACAGCCAGCGCAGAGAAGCAGCGCTGAAACCCAGCTCAACTCTGCCTGTCCCACCAGGTTAACCTACAGCCCTGCCTGGACTTACGGGAAATATGGCCCAGGTTTACAGCCAGCGCGGAGAAGCAGCGCTAGCTCCACGACTCAAGGCTGGTGTCCCGGCAGTCCATGCAGGGCTGTAGGTTAACCCGACGAGACAGGCAGAGTTGAGCTGCATTAGTGCTGGATTGAGCCTCCGAAGCCTCGCTCGTGTGTGTGTGTGTGTGTGTGTGTGTGTGAGAGTGTGCGCATGTGCGTGAGGCCACCAAGAAATTGTGTCCCCCCCGTCCCTCATATTTTGATAGCGATTTCCGTGCCTGGCATCAGTAGAATACCTCACTGCCATAACCAAAGAGGTGTTGCTAAATTGAGGCATAGTTTTTAAATGTCTGGTTCTCATTCTAACAATTCCTCTGCTGTCTTCCAAAATCCAAATTCCATCAAAATTGTATATGTGGGGCATGTCTTTAAATTCTTTAGTTGACACCAGCTAACTCACACGTCCTTATCAGTGTTTCATTGTCGTTATACCCTCTTTTGCCAATAGGTTGTGTAAACTGGAAATGTAGTGAATCACTGACTTGACATGTTGCTCTTGATAGCAGGTTTTTCTCTCTTTACCTGATCACCATTGCAACTTTAAACTATAATCCCTTCCAGAAGATTAACACTGGTCCAACAGGAGAGAGTGGTGGCCCATCATGGTGTTCACCCCAGCCGAATTCTTTAGATGATTCTTACTGACAGCTCCAGTTTAGCAATTCTTCCAGTTCCACAGCTAATTGCATAAGTGGAAGTGAACAAGTGACGACTCCATGAGGAACTTAGTTTTTTCTTCATGTTTAGGTTTAGTAAAATAAAATAAATAATTGTGCTGTGTAATGTGTGTTATAGATATTTCAGAGTGAATAAGGGAAATACTTGAATTTATTATTTTAAGAACCAAGGAAGTTGTAGGGTGTAAACAAGTAAACACTGTTGCGTTGATTCTGAAACTTGCTACCCTATTTACCAGCTTAGTTTAATTTTTAATTTTAATAAACGTGTGTAATGAAATGTAACCCAAGCCATGTGACCTGAAAAAGCACACGTTCTCTTTATCATTAATTTTACAAAGCATGTCATGTATTTAATGCTTGGGAACATTAGAATATAAGAAATGTGTATATATATGATCACATTTTGATGTGTAAAGAGTTAGTTCACTTCCAGTAAGAGGTATTTAGTGTGGCACAAAAATCGTGGTGTTGGGATAAGGGCATCACCTGAAGACCAAAAGCAAAGTGTTCAAACTTTATGAATGGAGGTAGATTACCATGGGCAGACAGCTATCTTTAGAATGGTGCAGAAGGCTAAGATCGTATGCTAGAGTTCAGTTAACAGAAATCTACAAAAGAACCTTGCAAATTAGAGAGGGGATAAAGAAATGACATTGGCACGTGGAAATGGTGCTTTGGCCTAGATAGAAGCAAAGGGGAAAGACAAACACTGACAGCATGAACTTGAAATGGCTGAACAAATCCAAGCAGATAATTTGAACCCATTATATTCCATGATAGTCTCAGCAAGTCGAAGAAAGGTTAAATGTTTAAATCTGACAGAAATGAATTTGTAAAGCCCATGAAAGGATTCTTTCTCAAACATCAGTACTTAGCCAAAACGAAGGTTTTACAGGCAAAACAATTGTGACCCGTTTTGTCTGTTTAAATTACACTTTGGCAGCTTGGCCTTTCATCAGGCATACATTATATTCAATGCAAATGGAGCAGAAAATGTCAGGAAATTAGATGCATGATGTCATTTGCAATTGCTGCAACATTTGCATACATCTGCACATAAGTGAGCATGCACGTTTTTGCAATGAACCTCGCTCTCAATGAAGATCCTGTCAAATGAAAAAGGGCGAAGGTTTCACGCAATTGGACCTATTCCTATTCTGTTCACTCGAGAGGAGAGCCAAACCTGACATTGCAAAATAAACTGGGGGTTAAAGAGGGTATTTCACAATGTGCTAAGGTATCCTGCAGCCAATTATATCGATTTGAAATGTCGTGAAATTCAAATCTATAATCGTGAAATGTCGGCCTTTCTATCTGCCGAGGGAATTCTCCGTTGTTTTTGTTGTGGCTGTATATGTTGCTCCAAGTGCTAATGTAAATTCTAGGGCCAACGAAGCACTGGGAGCCCTGCATGATGCCATCAGTTAGCTCCAGACCAAATATCCTGATAGCTTCATTGTGGTGGCTGAGGATTTTAATCACACCAGCCTTAAGACTGTGCTCCCAAAATTCAAGCAATATGTGGATTTTGAGACCAGGGGAGAGAACATCTTGGACTTGGTTTACACCAACACCCAAGAGGCTTACAAGGCAGCCCCACGCCCTCACCTGAGCCAATCGGACCACATTTCAGTGTTTTTAACACCAGCCTACAGACCTCTGCAAAAACAAGTCAGAGCAGAGAGAAAACACACCAGGGTCTAGCCAGAGGGAGCAGCATCAGCACTGCAGGATTGCTTCCTGCACACTGACTGGGATGTGTTCAGGACAGCAGCATCCTATGATGACCTCATCAACATCGAGGAGCACGCAGAGACTGTAACCAGCTACATTGCCAAGTGCACCGAGGATGTCACTATCATGAAAACCTTCACTGCACATGGAAACAAAAAGCCATGGATGACAGCAGAGGTGCGCTCGCTGCTGAGGGCTCGTGATGCAGCCTACAGAGCCGGTAACACAGCCGCTCTTCGATCTACCAGGACTGCACTGGAAAAAGAAATCAGGGCAGCGAAACGTGCCTACGCAGGGAAAATCCAGGGACACCTCTGTGACACAGGAGACACCAGGAGGATGTGGAAGGGAATCCAAACACTGACGGGGTACAAGGCAAGGCAGCAGGTAACTGACACCGACACTTCTCTCCCAGATGAACTGAATAACTTATTTGCACGTTTTGATGCAGCAAACACCACACCCAAGGGGAGAGCCAGCCCCTGCTTACAAACCGACCAGCCAGTCCTGACCATAGACCCGATGGACACACGGAGAACCCTGTCCAAGGTCAACCCGTGGAAAGCAGTCGGACCCGGCAACATCCCAGGACGTGTGCTAAAGGAATGTGCTGAGGAGTTAGCAGATGTGCTAACAGACATCTTTAACATCTCCCTTAGTCAAGCCATTATCCCCACATGCCTCAAAACTTCCACTATAATCCCCATAGCGAAGAAATCAGTTGTTGCCTGCCTAAATGACTACCGCCCTGTCGCCCTGACCCCCATAATAATGAAGTGTTTTGAATGCCTGGTGAAACCCCACATTACTGCCAGCCTCCCCTCATCGTTAGACCCCCTCCAGTTTGCCTATCGCTCCAACCGTTCTACAGAGGATGCCATCTCTACCACGCTGCACACAATACTCACACATCTGGAAAACAAAAACACCTACGCCAGAATCCTGTACATTGACTTCAGCTCAGCGTTTAACACCATCATCCCACAGAGACTTGTGGAGAAACTAACCCTGCTGGGCGTCAACACCACCCTGTGTCACTGGATCTTGGACTTTCTGACAGAGAGACCGCAGTCAGTCCGTGTTGGCAAGAACACTTCAGGCTCGATCACGCTGAGCACCGGCTCCCCTCAAGGCTGTGTGCTCAGTCCGCTGTTGTTCACATTGCTCACACATGACTGTGCTGCCAGATTCAGGGACAATAACATCATCAAATTCGCGGATGACACAACAGTGGTGGGACTCATCAGCAGAGATGACGAATCAATGTACAGGGAGGAAGTAAAACAACTAGTGGACTGGTGCGGCTCGGGGGTCTAGACCAATCGCTGGCAAGTCCCGCCCCCCTGCATCGTCAAGTCTGTTATTGGACGTTTCTGTTGAGCGGCAGTCGGTCCCTTGGCCTGTAGGCGACGCCGCCTTTCGGGTAGGTGGCGTTTCGACAGAGCGGCCATTCAGTAAGTTTGCTTTTGGGCGACGTAGCATTTCGGTTCCTTGGGATTTAGACGTCCCGCCCTTTCGGTTAGTTTGCATTTAGGCGTCCCAGCCTTTCGGTTAGTAGACGTTTCGGCTTCGGACTCTTTCGGTTTATTGGCGTTTCGGCCTTGTTTCCATTCCGTTCTTTGGCTTCGACTTCTTTGCTTCTGCTTCTTGTCAGTCGGTGTCACATCTGGGTACCCTGCTCTGCTCATTTTGGCCCTATTTCTCCATTTGTGCTATTTTCTTGTCAAATATTCACTATCCATTTGACTATACATGTATGTTGGAATATGTTTGACATCACAGAACATGCCCAGTATCCTTCGTCCATCTTATGCCTTACTGCAATAGAAGTGGTTGAAGTGTGCATAGTGCTAATTTAAAAATCCTGATCGCCTTCAGTGGTTGATTTTGCTGTATAATGTGCAAAATGACTTCCAGAACCTCTCAAATACTTCAGGCAAAGTCAACCCAAGGTTCAAATCAAGCTGAGTAAAATGTCTTTGTTTTACGATTTAAATCATCTAGAAATAAACCACAGTACTGAGTTTGCTTTGTGGCTGTATTAACCTGCATCATCAGATTCAGTCATCGAGGTATTTGCACTGTAGGTTTCTTTGGTCCTCACCTGATTAGGATTCCTTTTTGAAGAAGGGGAGGGTTTTATTGAAGAAGGGTTTTTGAAGAAGGGGTTTGGCCCGAAACATTGCCTATCTCCTTCGCTCCATAGATGCTGCTCAACCCGCTGAGTTTCTCCAGCATTTTTGTGTACCTAGGGTTCCTTTTTATTCATCTCTAATGAATAACCTTCTTAATTTTCTTATCAATTGTTTGAACTTTCAACACCACTGCCAATTAATAGTAGGAATGGAAGCATATCAGTCTATCAATGGGGTGGGAGATTGCAACCTTCACGTGGTTCGCCCTGTTTCGATGAATATAATCAACCCGGCATGCACAATCAAATAAGATCAAATAGAACAAGTTGTCCTAAAACTTTAGGATGTGCGTGCCATACGCAAGAAGAAGAGTCTATCAATGCTTGCAATATTCTCCTTAATGATGAAATCTAAATCTCTCCTTGGGGTTTATATTACTTCACATGTTTGAACAGATCCACTAACTATTTTCTTGGAACTAATCAACTGTGGCCACCTTTACAGTTAATTAAGATGAATTATAATTCATAAATCAGTTGCTAAAATGTAATTGGCATAATTGAAATTCAGTGTACACCACCTGTTTATTTTTGTTTAGTTTAGTTTAGTTTAAAGATACAGCACACAAACAGGCCCTTCAGCCCACCGTCCGCACCGACCAGCAACCCCTGCACATTAACACTATCCTACACACACTAGGGCCAAATTACATTTTATACAAAAGAAATTAACATACGTTTTGGAGTGCGGGAGGATACCAAAGATCTCGGAGAAAACCCACGTGATTACAGGAAGAATGTACAAACTCCGTACAGACAGCACCCATAGTCAGGGTCGAACCCGGATCTCTGGGGCTGCTACTGTAAAGGGCCTGTCCCACTCGGCCGTCATTTGCGCCTTATTTGCGCGTCATATGTAAAACAGTTCGATGCGTCGTGACAAGTGAGGTGCGTGTGGGTGTCGCATGCATTGCACATGGTGAGACACGGAATTGCATGCGGTGGCGCGTGATATCACATGCGGTGGTGCGTGGTATCACGTGCGGTTTCGTAGTGTATCGAAATCCTCGCGCACCAACTGCGTGACTTATCGCGTATGCACGCTGACGCATTGGCGTTGCAAGCTGGCATCGCCGTGCATCGACATCCATAACCATGCGTTGCCGCTCGCCACAGGGTATTCTAATGACGTTACACGCATCAGAGGGCTGTGCTGATGCGTGATTTGCACGCAACGATGCGCATCACGACGCATCGTCCTATTTTACGTATTGAAGTTATTAGTAACGCGGTGATCACAAAGATGCTCCTGTTAAAAGCAAACACCCATTCTAATTTAATTCATTTTATAATTGACTGTAGGATAGCGTTAATTTTTGATATGCTTGATATGTTTTAAAACAATTGATCAGTTCTAATTCAATGCAATCGTCGACCTTTCTGGCTAAGGCATTAATAAAAGCACTGTCAACACTGCGTGACAAGCATTCTTCATCGATAATAAGTTCTGATCAAAGCTAACGGTTTGAATCACATTCCCAAGATCAGCAGGAAGCAATTACAGTTGTTGACTGGCAAGGAATTCGACTAACGTTACCCTTCTTCTATGTTCGTTGGATGCTAAGAATGAAACAATCTAAAGTTGTTACTGTGGTTTCAACTGTATAATCTGAATAAGATGTGAAAGGTTATTGTTGAAATTGTATTGAATGTGAGTGTTCTCAAATGATCTCGCTTTAGAAAAGATGTCTGAGCACATTTTCTTTTCTATATTTTATCCTGCGTGGTTTTGTTGACTGATCATTGTCAGAAACAAACTGTAGGCTACTTAATTTCAGTGGAACTGTCTGAGTTAAGTCACGAGAAGGGCACACCAGATCAAATGCTTTGCAAATGAGATCATATCCACATTTCCAGCATATACGAAGCAGGAAGCTTTACTCCGAGATGTGAGCTATGATTGTAGAACTGTGAGCTGAATGACAGAGACTCATCAAGTGCTCAGTGTTACAGAGCCTCTCAGACACAGGGCCTCCTAAATGAAAGCTTTCTGTCGAGGGGGGAGAGCGCGGTAAGCAATTGCTTCTTCCTGCTTGCATTCCTTACAGAAAGCAGCTGGATTCCTCCAAGACATTTTGACAAATCAGACCCGAAAGAAGTCTCCTTGGCAGTGGGAAACAATGAAGCACTGAGTGAGAAAAGGAGGCTAGTCCCGAGCTCTGGATGGCTGCATTGTCCTCAGCTCAAGTGGGTCTTAAGGGAACCTATAGCTGGAATGTAGCATGCTTGTAGTTTAAACAAAATGTTATTGAGACACCACAAAGAGATATCTTATTTCATTGCATGAGACATCATTGGAATCCAGCTGGGCAGAGTTGATGGAATCCCAAAGTACTGTGAGATACTGCTTCTTTTAGGTTGTCTTGCCATTAACGAAAAAAAAACAACTAGCAGCTGAAGATTGCAAAAGATTAAAGACTTGACACATGACTTAGGCCTTATAACAGTAAAAAATGTTAGGGGCCTGTTTTCCAAGAGAGATTGAAAGAACTTTTCACAAAAGAGACCAGTTAAAGGCTAATAAGCAATTTTGACGAGGCAGGCGATTCATAGTAAAATAAATCTTTGCACACATTAAGTTATTTTTCCTCCTTCTAAACCTTTGCCCCAGTAAATTAAAATTAAACAAACTGCTGCTGACAACTGACAGCCGTTAATTATCTTGGCTGTTAACTTTTAATTCATATACAATTTCAGAACTATACATTTATAATCAGCATAATTCATATCTGCAACGCTGTTCATGCTTGAACAGGTTTATAAACTGGCAAACGTTAAAACAAAAATACCATATTGACCCAAAAAGGATGGCCATCTCAAATTTCCAGTGTGTTTCAACTTGCCGTATTTCATGTCACTTAATTTGGTTGGTACAAATGAAGCTGACAAGCATAGGCCAATTCTATAAGAAATTGAATTTCTATGGAATTTCAGAGCATTCAATTCAGACATAGAAACAAGAGTATAAAAGATGCTTATGTTCTGGTATTGAAGTCATTTATCCCTGACAGGTTCGCTGCTTATTACTGTCAATTTCCCATTTGCCGCTAACATTTTGTGCTCATTCCTCTCGGCCACCTGGATTGCAATAACATACTTTTACTGCTCAAAATTATATGCACAGGATATAACCAAGGGCTCACATTTCCTATTTGAAACACCTCAACCCAACCATGGACATAATGGCTTCATTAGTTGAGACCTGCCTAGGTGGATACTCGAGCACGATTATAATACATACTTTTGCAGACATTTTTACACACTTTGCAACTTTCAAATATTTACAGCTTATTATATGTATTACAACAGCATGTTTTATGTGTCCCATACCCTCGACTCGGCCCTGAATTCCCTGCCTTCTCTCTGGGCCACTGCTGCTGGTTTGCCTCCATGAAGTTGCCATCAAATTTCCCACTCATTCCCAGCCGACGAGTTCCATGTCAAAGATAGACACAAAATGTTGGAGTAACTCTGCGGGACAGGCAGCATCTCTAGAGAGAAGGAATTGCTGATGGTTTCGAGTCGAGACCTATCTTCAGCTCTGAAGAAGGGTCTCAACCCGAAACGACACCCATTCCTTCTCTCCAGAGATGCCGCCTGTCCCGTTGAGTTACTCCAACATTTAGTGTCTATCTTCGGTTTAAACCAGCATCTGCAGTTCCTCCCGACACAGTACAAGTTCCATGTCGATGCTGGCAGCTTTCCAATTCAATCCTAATGATATCCAATTATGAAAGGTTTTATGCTTCCCTTGTGTGCATTTGGTCAGAAAGCTTTATTCACAAACAATGAAGGTTTAACAAAACCCACTTATGTGTATTCTATCTTGCTAGATCTTCACATACTTTTCATGTAATCGTTGTTTAGATCCCCATACTATTTTTTACTTGTGTTCATTAACTGCCTGTGTGGGTTTGTACCATAGAGCCTGATTCTGACTCTTTCAGTAACACATGTCCTTTCCTAGATATATAGCCTGCCTTAATTTCAGGTAAGGAGCTTGCCATTTTATGAACCATACCTTTATGAGATACTGTTTCTGTGATGTACAAGCAGCAACTTAATTTGGTGTGCTCACTCTGGTCTTGCAGCTGCTGTGATCTCTGGGAACATGTTACCTTGTGTGACACTGAACAGTGAAGGAATCCTTTTACCATTGGGGTGTCTTGGCATGACATTTACTTTGAATGAACCAGCTCTTAAATACCAACCTATTATGCTTGCATATTCCTTGTAAACATTTTCATTCTGACTTTTAGGCGTTTTCATCAGGTGCAGCTGCATCATGTGTCAGCTGTGGCCAGTTTGTCACTTTTACCTCTGAGTCAACATTTGCTGATTTAAACCTCACTCCATGGACCTGAGCACAACATCAAGACTGAGGCTCTGGTGAGGAAATATTATACATTAGAATTGCTCAAATTATAACTTATGTGTGAGTAACTTATGTTTAGTTGCAAGAGAAGGACATTGAGCTCAGGTTTTCAGAAATACATAGCCCACAAAGAAATAAAGAACACACACATAGGAGAACATATGGCTTATTATAACATGGAGATGTTGATGTAAACAGGCATAGCTTTGTTTGCTTTGAAGCGGCTACAACTCTGTCAGAAGTTGTATTTGGTTTAGTTTGGTGTTTAGAGTATAGGTTATTGATGGGGTTCTTCTCAAGACATGAGCATCATGTGTCCTTTCTTTATGACACATCTTTGAGCTTGGGTGTGTCATAAAGGGGATTTATGGTTGTCTATATTGGGTCTTGGGCACCAAGGCTAGATAATAGTCTGTGATCTGGTTTGTGCTGTTTAAATGTATTTGTGTTGAGATAAGAGATAAGGCATAGGTGATGGTTGTGTGACCTTTGTATAAGGGTGGTTTCTTATGTTTATAGAAAATGGAGAAAGTAACTCTGTTTTAATAATCTTCCATTTGCTATTAGTGAGGAGGCCTTACATTCCTTTCATCCAGAGATAGAAGGGGGAGGTTTAATTAAACTAGACCCGAGCTTGGGAAGAAGCAATCAAGTGTGACAATTAATGGCCTTTGTGTGGTTGGGGATTGTAGAAATAACTTAAGTCCTTACCACTTTGTAAGAATGGGGAAAACTCATATTTAATCCATAAGTAACTGTATTTTAACTATGAAGTAAGGAAATTATTTGTGAAGTATATTGTGTTTTAATTAGGATTGTAAGTATTAGACTTTGTTTAAATCTGAAGTTTTAGAAATAACTTACTTTTCCAAAAGTGAAAATATATGTTTTGTGTGTATGTATTGTGTGATTGCTGTATGATGTGTATTTTATATTCTGAGAGGTAGTCTCTGAGAACTAGTTTTATATTTCTGTGGTTTTACTTCATTGAAATAAAATGATTTTGAGCGAAAAGGTTAAAGAAAACCACAGAGGGAAAAAAAGTTTGTAAAGAGGCCAGAAAATGGAAAATTATGTGACTATACGTGTTGTCAATCACTGGAAAGGATTTAGTTGATTGGTTAATGCAAATAAGCTAAATGTATGGTAAACCATAATGATTGGTTAATAGTTTGCCACTCCTTCTGTATCATAATTGTCTAATACCTATATAATGTGTTAAGTTAGTAGCAAAGCAGTAGTTCTTTCGACCTGCCCCAGAGTTTCTAGCTCTGTGTTGGAAGGTTTAAAAAATTATCCAGCGCTGTCAGAACAAATAATTGATTTTAGCAGCAATGGTTTGAATCAAGTTTTCTTGAATTGGACTGACAAAATAACTCAGTTTAACACTGGCAGAGTCCTGAAATAGTCCAGCACTGTCAGATCTGCTTTCTTTCAGATGAAATGCTTAACTGAGATCCTTATAGGTGCCTAAAACTATAGGATTGATTAGACAGGCTGGGACTTTTTATTTAGAGAGGAAATTGGAAAGGCGTCTATAAAATGACGAGAGGTCTGTTCACAATGGATAATAGGATGATGTTCTCTTTGATGGAAGGAATGAGGACCAGAGGTCACATGAACAAAGTAAGGGAGAAGAGTGATGTGAGGAAAAGTTTTTTAACTCAGCATGTGTTTGGAATTGGAATGCACTACAGCTGTGGTGGAGATAGTTCCTTCATCGCCATCAAGAGGAAATTGGATAAGTGGACGCTGAGAAAAATTCTATGTCAGTTGATGGATCCAAAGAGTTGTTCTTGTAGGGAGCAAGCCATGGACACAATGGTCTGAATGACTTTCTTCTGCATTTCCTCTACAGTATGTTTCTATGGTGCAATGATCTCATGGTATAATTTTGACAAAGGACAGATGAGTTATTCCTGACATCGGCCAATACTTTGCCCTCAATGAACAACACACAAAGGTGATTATGATCTTACTGCTAAATGATCTGTTTTTAATAATTAGTCGGAACAGATGTATATACAGTCTGGGTAAGGCAGCTGTGACTTCGTACTCCCAAGATACCAAAATCCAATGGGGTTGGGCTTTTTAATATACAGAGTTTGCAATCTGCGATGTATTTCTGGTCACATCAGTGAATTGTATGGGCCCTTTCTTATTCATACTCTCAATGTTGTGTTCCTTCTTTTGTTCATCCAAGATCATCTCTGCATCTCACTTTATTCTCTCGTCTTAAACAAGTCCGATTCTTGTTAATTTTGTTCATAGCCACACTCTGAAAATCAGATATTCATCTCATTTGTTGTACTTTTCATTCTTAGCTTAGCTGTCATTGCATTTCTCTGTCGGTAAGTTTATCTGCACCTTTTCTTCACCTTCTCTTCACCTCCTTAACACAAACTTATTTTCTCCCTTCTACGGTTTCGACAAAGGGTTTTGCCCTGAAATGTTAACTCTGTTTTTCTTTCGTCAGATGCTCCCTGATCCATTGAATGATTCCACAATGTTCTGTTTTTTAATTTCCTATAAAGATCACATTCAATTCATCTTTCCTTATTTTTCTGCAGGTACTTTTGATAAAGAATTATCTATGTGATCACACATATATCAATAAAGGAATTATTTGCTGAGCATGAAACTGTTGGGCCACATGCATGTTGAGCCCATGATAATCCATCTATTATTTCACCAGTAGCTTGGAGACAGGTCACTGCAGAGCCAACTTCACCTGACAGCACAGGGGAATCTGAATGTCAAGCACGAGTTTAAATGTTGTTTACTCACACAGTTAACTGGGCCCTACATGCCGCTTGGCTTTAAAAGAAAAACAAGAACACATTGTTCATTTCTACTTTTTATAAAATGACAGCAATAAACCGTGTAAGTGGGTGGTGGGGTGGTGGGTGGTCCATTGGGTTTCTGTCCTGTCCTTTCACCTCTACGACATCTGGGTTTTACTCCAGATAAGGCAGATGGGAAGAAAGTCTATTGTCTCTGTTGGCTGTTTGTATCCAGATTAAGATTGGTTTTGGCAGCCTTTGCGCAATTCCCTCTGGACAAAATAAGTCCATAAGACAATTCTGGCTTCACAACATACAGTTAGAAAATGTAAAATAACTAAACAGTAAAAATACATAGGAAACGTAGACAACTATTATAATTGCAATTAAATACTAACATGATTTTGCTACTTCTCACGTTGCTTCATTGGATAACCTCCCAATGACACTTCATTATTAAAACTCTTACTGCCATACGTATGTGTAACAGAGTTGGATACTAAGATTGCTTCATGATAGCATTTCTTCATAATTTCCACTGTATTACAGAGGGAGTTTCAACAACTGTTTTAAAAGAATGGGAACAGATGCAGTTGACAGGAGAAGGCCTGCAGCAGTCAGCGCGTTTCTTCATTCCTCACAGAATGTGTTCAGGCACTACACACAATGGGAAAATACTCCGAAACTTCCATTTGCAGGGAAGGAAATAATTTGTCATTTTTAATTTATCTTGTTCGGCTGGGCATGGTGCACAGATTGCGCAACAGGGAGTGATCCTAATAAACCCACTGAGCAATTATTTTTAAGTTCAGCAGCAGCTAAGTCCCGTATTTCTTAGGTCTCCCCAAACCGTAGCTGGTCTCTGCGGCCACAGTGACTGCATTGTTCCCGGATGCCCTGGGATCCCACCTGTGGCACTCTGGCATCAGCGCATGCATGCATGTGTCTCCCTGCATAACTGGCATCGCAGGGAAACGATTCTTAGCTCAGCTAGCATTTTAGCCATTAAGTGACTCCAATACACAAACTGCAATCCTTACAGTAAATTGGGAAGATTAATAACCACCCACATAGCCACATCATAAATGGATATATTTATTATTGCAGCATAATTCATGAACATGTGTAAATGTTCTACTGATAATCTGAAATGTGCAATGAGAATCTGAAATCTGAACTACTCAAATTAAATGCACAGAAAGGTCGTACCTGCAACTTTCATCATTGTAACTGGGTCACGACTTCAATAGACAGGATTAAAGGTGAGATTGCAGTCTGAAGAAGGGTTCTGACCCGAAACATCACCTGTTCCTTTTCTCCAGAGTTGCTGCCTGGCCCGTTGAGTTGCTCCAGTACTTTGTGTATATCTTCAGTGTAAACCAGCATATGCAGTTCCTTCCTACACATTAATTCAATTATTTTGCCGAACATTATTCTTGCACTTGCATAACAGAACATATGAACATGCACACATATGAATTTGGAGCAGGAGGAGGCCACTCAGCCTTTCAAGCCTGCTTGCCATTCAATAAAATCGTAGCAGATTCTACTCGATTCCCATCCATCTGTTGAACCTTTCACCCCTACATTATCCATATGTCCTCCATATGACATTGCCCAGGCTTGCATCCGACCACACATCACCTGCAAACTAGGATGCATCACCCATGGTCAGTCATGACCGAGAGGGGCCTACATTCTCATGGTGATTATCCTACATTCTTGCCCAAAATAACCACAGCACTAAAACAGTTCAAGCAGTGATATTGTGTTTCAAAAGCAGTAATTGCAAAACACTTGAATTACTTACCAATTTTAAATATGGATGGCATAATAGGTGATATCTCTATGTTTATTGTGCCATCTTCTCATTACTATGAGAGCATATAGTTCTGCTTTTTTTTACCATCTTCTTAGATTTAAACGTTATCTCTATTTTTACAGGACTATTAATGTGGAGGCCTAGATTTATAATCAGAGACCTGTTCAATTCCTGTCACTGCAGCTGTGGAAATTAAATCAGATTAGACTAAGAGGGACCCGTTGGGTCCCAGTCACACGACGCGGCCTGGTCCCCCAACGCAACCCATTCCCCAACACAATATTCCACCACTCACCCGTTCCCCCAAACCCGTGCATTATTCCACCACTCACCCATAGCCCCTAACTGCGCAGGCGCGGCTGACGGGTTCCTGTTGTGACGCCCCTGATCCCCTCTCCACCTCTCATCCCCCCCAATCCACCTCATGCCCTTCCCCCCCCACGCACTCATTCAATCCCCCCTCGCCCCCCCCCCCCCCCCCATCCATTCTTAGCGGCTCTCCGGCGACGCAGCCATTCCCGCCCATTGGGGTTCTCATTGTGACGTAGGAAACGCAGGTATTACTGCGCAGGCGCAGCTGATGGGTATGAGGGAGGCGGGTTGTGGAGTAGGAGGGGTGTGTGGGGGGGGTGGTGTGTGGGGGGAGGTGGTGTGTGTGGGGGGGAGGTGGTGTGTGTGGGGGAGGGGAGTGTGGGTGAGGGGGGGGGTGGAGGAGGGGTGGGGTGATGGGGAAGGGAGATGAGGGATGTGGAGTAGGAGGGGTGTGGGGGAAGGTGTGTGTGGGCAAGGGGGTTTGTTGGGGGCGGGGGAGAGAGCTCGGAGATTGTGGGGTTGTGGGGGGTATCACAGGGGAGGGGGGCAGGTGCCAGCGAGTGGGACCAGAGGGGAAGGGGCTGGAGCGGACTCACAGCGGTCACTGGGCGCTAATCGCTGGTCGCTGGTCGCTGGACCACTGGTCGCTCTCCTCCGCCGAGATTAGATTCTCCGCTTTCCGTTTGGCGACATTTCCCGGGCCAGGCCGTTTCCAGTCCTTCCGAAAATTTTGTCCGGTTGGAAACCTCCACTGGCCATCCACCTCTCCAGTAAAGATGCGATGGTGCAGGAAGGGGCGGACCGTCCCATGGAGTGACAGAAGAAAAGACCAATCTACGCGGTGCTGAACGGCAGGAGAGGAGATCGATCTGCGCACGCGCGGTTTTTAAGAATTTTAAACCTCGCTAAAGTTTACATTAGACCACCGATTGGAACGAAACTTGGTGCAATCGCAACGCAGGAGAATGGTGAGTAAGTTGGCAAAAAATCGTAGCGCTATCGCGTAGCATTTTTGCGCAAATATAATGACCGCGCAACTGGAAGATAACAAGATCAGAGCTTTAGTTATGTATAAATAAATTATTAATATAGCAGTAAAAAAATATTCTTTATCAATTATGAGAAAACTATAGGGATATATTGTAAAATAAAATCTGGTTAACCATTGTCCTTCAGGGGAGGGAATCTGTGTATTCAGACCTATCAATGTGGTTGATTCTTAAATTCCCTCTGAAATAACTTAGCAAGAAAATCAATTCATAAAGTCATAAGGTGATAAAGAATAGGTGTAGATAGACTATTCAGCCCATCAATTCCACTCCGCCATCCATTCATGGTGATCTATCTCTCCTAACCCCATTCTCCTGCCTTCTCCCCATAACCTCTGACACCTGTACTATTCAATAATCTACCTAGGCCTTAAAAATATCCAAGACTTGGCCTACACAGCCTTCTGTGGCAAAGAATTCCACAGATTCACCACCTTCTGACCCAAATTAATTTCTCCTCATCTCCTTCCCGAAAGAACATCCTTTAATTCTGGCGCTATGACCTCTTGTCTTAGACATTCCCACTAGTGGAAACATCTTCTCCACATCCACTCTATCCAAGCCTTTCACTAATTCAATGACTATTAGTATTAGATATAGAATGCTTGCGAAGAAAGCTACAACCAGATTCCCAAAATATTGGGTGTGTGTGAGTTGTTCTCTGCATATCAAAATCTTTACCAAAGGCAGTCTGATGGTGTCCTAAATAAAGCTACGTCAACTTCAATATATGGGTGCCTAGTTTACATAAACCAAACTCTGTCTATATTTATATTGCATCCTTCACAGCCTCAGGAACATCCATGCTGTTTTGCAGCTATGTAGTTATATTTCATTGCTATTGGTAGTTGAAGTACTACCCAATGAGGCAACCTGAAGAAGGAAAATCAAACTAAACCTATTCATAAAAGATCAATATGCCTAATCTTCCACCAAGGTCCATCCGGATCTACCTGCAGATAACTCTGTAAGCGATCGATTCCCTCGCGTGAATAGTAATGTGGCCTTCGACTCAGGAAAACACTGGTGCTGTCACACCTGCACAGCAATGGTGGACTCTTCATGGAGCCTCCCAGAGTAACGTCCACATTATTCCCAGCTCTCGGCTGGGAGATGCAGCTCACGTGCACTGTGGCAGGTGAACCTGCTCCAAGTACACAAAATATGTAGGAAGGAATGGCAGATGCTGGTTTAAACCAAAGATAGACACAAAAAACTGGAGTAACTCAGCGGGTCAGGCAGCATCTCTTGAGAAAATGAATAGGTGACGTTTCAGATCAAAGTCTGAAGTCTCGACCCAAAACATCACCTATTCTTTTTCTCCTGACCCGCTGAGTCACTCCAGCTTTTTGTGTCTATCTTCTGCTCCAAGTACAGCCACCCATTCAACTGCGAGGAAATGAACAGGGTAGAGTTTGTTTTAAAATGTTTATATTATTTTTTACATGTGCATGCACATATGTATGTATGTGTGTGTGTGTGTGTGTGGGTATGTGTGTGTGTGTGTGTGTGTATATGTGTGTGTGTGTGTGTGTGTGTGTATGTGTGTGTGTGTGTGTGTGTGTGTGTTGTGTGTTGTGTGTGTATGCAAACATATGTGTGGGGGATATGGGATTTTTCCCCGTACAACAAATTAATAATTTGTATTGTTTAATATTAATTTTAATTATTAAGATGCGTGGAGCAATCTTCAATATTTATGAATTGTTAAACCTCATCACAAAGCATTGGGGGAGAAATCTGCCTGGGTGTTAAAACTGTTCATGTGAGATGTCCTGTGCCGTATAATCCTGATTATGGCATCACTAATGTGCTGGGAGGGGAGTCCCAGCAGAAGCTGCACCTCGAACCACACAAGAAGCAGCATGGTTAATGATCAGACAACCCGCTATCTCGGCTTATGGGAAGAAGGGCCCTATGAAAGCCTTGAGAAGAAACAGCCAGTGAAGTGTATTGATACTCTTCAAGGACGAGAAGAATGTGATGAGTGAGAACAGACAACATTGAAACAAAGAACTCTTGACAAGGTGGATATTAACAGGATGTTTTCTAGTGGGGGATTCAAGAAATGGGAATCTCTGTTAAATAAGGGTTGCTCATTTCAGACAAGTATGAGCTAAAAACTTTACTCGCAGTGAATCATGAGGTTTTGGGACTCTGCCTCAAATAGCAATGGAAGTTCATCCTGAACAATACAGCTCACCCCCTCCATGACACACCAGTCAACCTGAGGAGTACCTTCAGCAATAGACTGGTTCCACCAAGATGTAGGACAGAATGCCACAGATCTTTCTTCCCTGTGGCTATCAAACTTCACAACTCCTGCCCTCTCTGTCACGCAGTAGACTGAGACTGACCCCTCCGCAATCTTTGCACATGCCCCCAAGCATTTCTCCTATAACCATATAACCATATAACAATTACAACACGGAAACAGGCCATCTCGGCCCTACAAGTCCGTGCCGAACAAATTTTTTTCCCCCTTAGTCCCACCTGCCTGCACTCATACCATAACCCTCCATTCCCTTCTCATCCATATGCCTATCCAATTTATTTTTAAATGATACCAATGAACCTGCCTCCACCACTTCTACTGGAAGCTCATTCCACACCGCTACCACTCTCTGAGTAAAGAAGTTCCCCCTCATATTACCCCTAAACTTCTGTCCCTTAATTCTCAAGTCATGTCCTCTTCACTTTAATTTCATGTTTCATGTCAAGAGTCAAGAGTCAAGAGTATATTTAATTGTCATTTGGACCCCTGGAGGTCCAAATGAAATGCTGTTTCTGCAGCCATACATTACACACAAATAGACCCCAGACACAACATAATTACATTTTACATAAACATCCATCACATAGCTGTGATGGAAGGCCAAATAAACTTATCTCTCCACTGCACTCTCCCCCCCCCCATGTCAGAGTCAAAGTCAAAGCCCCCGGCTGGCGATGGCGATTGTCCCGCGGCCATTAAAGCCACGCCGGGAGGTGCGAGGTCGCACACCGGGTCTTGATGTTGGAGCCCCCGGCGTGCGCTCGCAAAGTCCCGCATTCCAAGCCGCGCGGGGCAGTGATGTCAGGCCCCGCTCCAGGAGCTCTTCGACCCCGCAACTCGGGCGGGAGAAGTCGCCGTTGCAGGAGCCCCGAAAAGCGGTCTCCCTCCAGGGATCCGCGGGCTCCCGGTGCCGCCGTCCACAGACCCGCAGCAGCAGCCTCCGACTCAGCAGCAGCGGCATCAGCAGCAGCAGCAGCAGCAGCAGCGGCAGCGGCAACGCTCCACCACCGCTCCACCCGCTCCGGTCTCGGCCAGCTCCGCGACGGTGAGGTGAGTCGGCACCTGAGTCCCCGGCTTCTTCCTGTTGGAGGCCGCTCCTCGTTGCGGCCCCAACGACAGCTGAGACCTGACGAGAAAAGGTCGGGTCTCCAGTGCAGAGAGAGATTCAAATGTTTCCCCCTCCCTCCCACCCCACCCCACCCCCCCACACACACACCCCAACATAAAATAACAAAAACTACATAAAAACACAGACAAAAAATAATAAAAACGCGGACAGGCTGCAGAGGCCGCTGCTGACCAGAGTCGCGCCGAGTATTGTGTATTTGGTGTTTTTATGACTGTTTGGCAGATCAATTTCCCTCCTGGGATAAATAAATTTCTATCGTATCGTATCGTAAGTAAAGTCTGAATATATTTGGACAGAGGCAAGGGGGAAATGTCATGGGGGAAATGGGAATGCAGAATTGAGTTTACAATCAGATTAGCCATCATTTTATTAAAGTTTGGACAGATCAATGAGTCTCGACTAATTTGTATGTTTGGGTGAGCAGGTTAATTTATGAAAAAGGATAATAGAGAAATGGAGCACAATTTTAATGAGATACAATTGCTACCGTACAATCCTCCCCCTAAGAACTTATATTTTCATCACCATTTATTGTCCAATAACTCTCAATGGTTTCCTAACCATATAAAAACAGCCGTTGCAGGAGCATTTTGTAAAAAACAGGGGCCATGAATTTCCGTGGTGTTTTTCCTGATCTTGGGTCAACAGGAACATGGGAGTCTGAAATACATTTGAAGCATTCTCACTATTCTAAAATATGCACAAACAGAAATGTAATCTAGACCAGATCATCTAGTGCAATGATGTGTAGGAAGGAACTGCAGTTGCTGGTTTATACCGAAGATATAAATACTGGAGTAACTTAGTCACTAAATACTGGAGTAACTCAGCAGGTCATGCAGCATCTCTGGAGAAAAAGAATTGGTGAATTTTTGGGTTGAGGCCTTTCTTCAGACTGGGTCGACCCGAAATGTCACCTATTCCTTTCCTCCAGAGACGTTGCCTGGCCCACTGAGTTACTCCAGCATTTTGTGGCTATCTAGCTCAATGATATCAGATGAGGGACAAATATTGACTGGGGGAGTACATCTGGAGACTTTGTGAGATGCAGGGAAAGGTCATAAGGGATAGAAGCAGAATTAGGCCATTTGGCCCATCAAGTCTTCTTCGCCATTCATCTATCACTCCCTCCTCAGCCTATTCTCCTGCCTTCTCCCCATAACCCCTGACACCCGCACCCATACTTCTCAAGCTGTGACATGAGAAGGAGGATTAGATTGGTGGATTTGTCATCTTCTTTGAGAAGTACCACTGAGAGGCACACTCTCTCAAGGGGGGGTCAGAGACATGCAAGCTGTCCATGGAGCTAGCATCTGCTGCCTCTGGATGTGTGCCACCCTTATGCTGCAATATAGACATAAGTGTGTCAGTGAGTGCCACGCTATCTACCTGGTTTTACAGTTGAAAAACTGACAGTGTGTGCAACAATGCTAAGTGAGTGCTGGTGCAACAGAGACATTTTTGTTCAAAAAATATGAAGCAGCACCACTGATGTAGCAGCATAAATAGGAGAAGGAAGGGAGGGCCTGAAGGCAAGACTACTTGAAAGGCAGGGGAAGGAGGGGTGAATGTGGCTGCTCGGGAGACCTGCCTGGCCCGTGCTCAGGAAGTATGTCCTAGGTAGCTGAAGTGAAAGAAGGAGCCCAGAGTCGAAAATTCTACAAAGACGTTGTTACTGAAATCTGTCACATACTCCAGATAGTACTCCAACTAAAATGTAAGGTTATATCTACACAACTCCATCAATGGCACTGAACGTCTAAGTTGTTCTAAATTATATTGCCTCCATATCACTCCTGTGAGCAGGGCCGTCTTAACAGCATTATAGCCCCCAGGCAAAGCAGTGCCTTGGGGCCCCTACACTTCCAGTTTTCTTTATGCCGAATCAAATATTCCATCATGCATTTGGGATGTTCTTCTCCGTTTTCATGTTCTACAATAACATTCTACAATACATAGATTAACATGGGGCCCCTATGCTTGTGGGGCAACTGCCCAGCGTGCCCATGCGTTAAGACGGCCTTGCCTGTGAGATCGAGTAGACTTCAGCTAAGTCTCCTGGTTTGCAGCCACTGCTGCTTTCAGGAAGCTAGAAAAGCTCTCGACTTAACACGAAGCAACATGGTCAAGAGAGTCAAGAGTCAGTTTAATTGTCATTTGGACCCCTGGAGGTCCAAACGAAATGCCGTTTCTGCAGCCATACATTACACACAAATAGACCCCAGACACAACATAATTACATTTAACATAAACATCCATCACATAGCTGTGATGGAAGGCCAAATAAACTTATCTCTCCACTGCACCCCCCCCCCCCCCGATGTCAGAGTCAAAGTCATAGCCCCCGGCTGGCGATGGCGATTGTCCCGCGGCCATTAAAGCCACGCCGGGTGGTGCGAGGTCGCACACCGGGTCTTGGTGTTGGAGCCCCCGGTGTGCGCTCGCAGAGTCCGCGGCCATTCCAGCCGCGCGGGGCAGTGATGTTAGGCCCCGCTCCAGGAGCTCTTCAACCCCGCAACTCGGGCGGGAGAAGTCGCCGTTGCAGAAGCCCCGAAAAGCGGTCTCCCTCCAGGGAGCCGTGGGCTCCCGGTGCCGTCGTCCACAGACCCGTCGTTGGAGCCTCCGACTCTCCGGCAGCAGCAGCAGCAGCAGGCAGCAGCAGCGCTCCTCCACCGCTCCACCCGCTCCGGACTCGGCCAGCTCCGCGACGGCAACGGTGAGTCGACACCTGAGTCCCCGGCTTCTTCCTGTTGGAGGCCGCTCCTCGTTGCGGCCTCAACGACACCTGAGACCCGACGAGAAGAGGTCGGGTCTACAGTGCAGGGAGAGATTCAAAAAGTTTTCGACAGGCTGCAGAGGCCGCTGCTGGCCAGAGCCGCGCCGCCTACCGGAATGTCCATTTGGTTTCCCAAAACCAAATGGACATTTGGTTTTGGGAAACATTAACTCTACACATGTGCCATTACAGGTTTCACTGAGAAACTCCGACCCATGAAGCTTTCTAATCCTGAGCGTTTAAACAATGACCAGCACAGAAGTTGGAAATCCTACATTCTCAGGCCGTCTCTCTGCAAGTCAATGTTCAGACCAAGAGGTAAACTTTGGGGATGAATATTATCCCCTGAATCCCAGAATCCAGGGCTCCAGCAATTACAGTGGGGTGCTCCTGCAATAAGAATACAGGATTACCTGCAACGTAACCAAGACCAGCATAATATAACCAGCATGGGACCCTAAGTGGGGTCCCAAAGTACAGATCATTAGATACACAAAAATGCTGGAGAAACTCAGCGGGTGCAGCAGCATCTATGGAGCGAAGGAGATAGGCAACGTTTCGGTGGAGGATAATACAGCTTCGGCTGAGTTTCTCCAGCATTTTTGTCTACCTTCGATTTTCCAGCATCTGCGGTTCCTTATTAAATACAGATCATTAGATGTTACTAATGTACAAGATATTCATAAGATTGCACTTGGAGTATTGTGCTCAGCTTTGGTCACCTTGCTATATGAATCGAGAGTCAAGAGAAAGTCTTTCTCTATCTCATCACATGCTATCGAACACAATCATAGTTAGAGAGTAAGCCCAACTCAACCAAGATGCCCCAGCTTGTCCCATCTGCCTGTGTTTGGATCAAATCCCTCGAAACCTTTCCTATCTATGATCCTGTAAATGTAATTTTAATGTTGCCATTTTACCTCTACCTCAGCTACTTCCTCTGGCAACTCATTCCAGCTACCCACCAGCCTCTGCGTGAAAAAGTTGCCCCTCATGTTCGCATTAATCTTTCCACTCTCACCTTAAACTTATGCCCTCCTGTTCCTCTCTCCCCTATCCTGGAAAAATACTTAGCACATTCACTCTGCCTATTACTCTCATGATTTTTTACATCTCAATAATGTCACCCCTCAGCCTCCTGTGCTCCAAGGAAAAGGTCATAGCTTGTCCAGCCTTTCCCTATAGCTCAGTCCTGGCCTCATCCTCATAAATGTTCTCTGCACCCTTTCCTGCTTAATGACATGTTTCATATAGCAAGGTGACCAAAGCTGAACACAATACTCCAAGTGCAATCTCATAAATATCTTGTACATTAGAACCATAACACCCAACTTCTATATTCAATGCTCTGATTGACGAAAGCTAGCGTTCCAAAAGCCTTCTTCATCACTCTATCCACCTGCAATGCCACTTTCAGGGAACTGTGCACCTGTACTCCTAGATTCCTCAATTCCTTTGCTCTACAACACTCCCCAGGGCCCTGCCATTTAATGTAAAGATGCTGCCCTGGTTCGACCTCCCAAAATGCAGCACCTCGCACTAATCAGACGGTTATGTAAGGACACGTCTTCCCTGTACTGTCAGGGTGGGTGGAAGATAATACATGCAGGAGACAACAATGAGAGAGGGCTTCTTTGGATGAACTTGGTTAAATCTTCCTCACACAAAGGGGCAATTCACCATAAGTGATGAGTCTGATCGACATTCCAAACCATATTAATACGTCAAATGATTATTATTCTGTATACCCTTTGTGGATGTCCTTCACATGCCTTTCTTTGTCCCACTACTTTTACACCATTAGTTACAGCTCAGCTGGTGAAAGGCAGGGAGGTGGCTACAGATATCATGGACAATAGCTTCAAACAGCTTCTGGCCTAGGTGACCATTTCACCATATGCAGTAACAGTCTGGGCCAGCTCACGCACTGGTCGACTGGCAGGGTTGATAATGGATTATGTGATTATGAGAAAGAGCAGCTAATTCATGCTCTACAAAGCTACTGCCAAGACCCTGAGTGGTGCCTTGGTAATCCTAATAATCTGTTAGAGGATGGATGGCTGGAGTGCCATGTCACAAACTAAACCCCTCGGAACCCTTGTCTAGAGTTATGGAGTTTTGTTCGACTTAAAGGAAAGAAGGGAAAGATGCAAAAAAGAGAATGAGAAGAAAAGAGACAATAGAATAAGGGACAAAGGAAATAGTGAAGGAGAGGGAGAGAGGGGGAGAGAGAGAGAGAGAGAGGAGAGAGAGAGAGAGAGAGAGAGAGAGAGAGAGAGAGAGAGAGAGAGGGAGAGGAGAGAGGGAGAGGGAGAGGGAGAGGGAGAGGGAGAGGGAGAGAAAAAGAAAAAAAAGAGGGGAATTTCCCCAACATGTAATATTCAATGTCACAGGTAATCTGTTACTCATGTTCTAAAAATCTGAACTTTCTGCTTATAAACTAACCTAGCAAAGTTCAAAATTTAAAAATAGAGTAAAACAATGAAAGATATAAATATCCACACGTTGGAGTGAATTACGATGCTACAATAGAATCATATACAATAATGCTCTTTTCTTCCATGAGGCATCATGCAGAATCAAACCTCCCGGGAGATACCATGTCATGGAAATGAAAGAGACTAAATGGATCTTGGGTTGTTTGTTCTCCCTCGAAATGACAGCTTCCCCGATCCCACCACTGCCAGTCCATCAGTTGTCTGAAGCAGCAAGGCAGCCAGCCCAAACAGCCAGCCAGACAAAGCAACAGTCTAAAGCTGGATCACTTTGACCCGGAGTTGTTCAAGGCCACCCCTGTTCCATCTGCAACATACTCCATAAGCTGCCTTTTACCGATTTGGCTTTGGCTGCTGAAGGACCAAAGCAGAAGAGAAGTGGGATATGCAGGGGTGACAGGTGGCAGGTGCTGAGGATATACACACATGTCCAAGAATGATTTTGAATGGTGGTTGGGTTGATCAAGAATTAAAATCAAGTTGACAAAAAGATGATGCCACTGCCTTATCCCCAGGGAAGGGGAATCAAAAATTAAAAGGCATAGATTTAAGGTGAGAGGGGAAAGGTTTAAAAGGAAGCCAAGGTCCAACTTTCTCACACAGAAGGTGTGTACATGGAATGAGCTGTCAGAGGAAGTGATAGAGATGGGTACAATTCCTTATATGAAGAGGAATGTTTTAGAGGGATGTAGACCTTGCACAGGCAAATGGGACTAGTTTGGTTAGGCAACTTGGTCAGCAGTTACAAACTGACCCAAAGTGCCTGTCTCCATGCTGTAGAGCTCTGTGAATCTTTGAGAGGAAACTGAATATCAAACAAGCAATTGACATGGACACCTGAGAACCACAGAAGCTGGAAATCTGGAATGAAAACAGAATCTGGAAAAATTCAGATGTTCAGGCAGCATCTGTGGAGAGAAAAGTGGGAAACATTTCAGTGCCAGGATCTACCATCAAATTGCTGAAACCTAAAGGTAGCCATAATTTAAGTTAAAGCACCTTGTTACCTTAAAGCTTCTCTTGGAGCGGAGCTCCTCTGTCCTGTCGTATATTCAGTAGTTGATTGCAAACTGAGAGAACAGATAAGGTTTAACGGATATCCCATGGGATTTGTTTAATATGAGATACATCATGGAAGCAGCCCCTTTGCCCCAGCGAGTCCATGCAGACCATCGACCACCCCCGCTCACACTAATACTGTTGTTATCCCACTTTTACATCCACTCCGTAAACACTCGGGGCAATTTAGAGGCCAATTTGCCTGCAAACCCACACGTCTTTGGGATGTGGGAGGAAACTGGTTGAAACCCACATGGAGAACGTGCAAAGTCCGCACAGACATCACCCGAGGTCAGGATCAAACCCGGGTCTGTTGCTCTGGGAGGAAGCAGTTCCACCAGCTAATAATCAAAAGCCAATAACAAAGTGTATGAAGGAACTACATACAAAAAATTTAAACCAAAGCTAGACACAAAATGCTGGAGTAACTCAGCGGGTCAGACACCATCTGTGGTGAAAAGAACCAGGTGACATTTCGGATTGTGACCCTTCTTCGGCAGGGTCTTGACCTGAAACATCACCTATTCCTTTTTTCCAGATATGCTGTCTGACCCGTTGAGTTAAGGGCCTGTCCCACTTACGTGTCCTTGGAACACAAATTATGCGACCTCGTGGTTACGTTGAGGCACACGGGCATCGTGTGGCCGCGCGGGGCTGGGCCCACTAAGCGCGGAGGGGTATGTAGTTGTCTATCGTGCAGGATTCTAAATTTTTGGAACAAACAAAATCTTTGCGCGCCAATGGCCTGTCGTGTAACAGACGGCCAAAGTGGGACAGGCCCAAGACCCTGGCATGACGCAACATCTCACCTCCAACAGCAGCAGAAGCAGGCAAACGATCGGCGAACTCGGCCTGGGGCTCACGGCCGTTGCGGTCCGGATCCGCCCCCACTCCTACTCCCAGAGTGGGGCCAAGAAAATTGAAGATAGACACAAAATGCTGGAGTAACTCAGCGGGACCGGCAGCATGTTTGGAGAAAAGCAATGGGTGACGTTTCATGTCAAGACCCCTCTTTCAGACTGAAGAAGAATCTCGACCCGAAACATCATCCATTGCTTCTCTCCAGAGATGCTGCCGGTCCCGCTGAGATACTCCAGCATTTTGTGTCCATCTTCAAAAGACGTCACTTGCTTCCGACGGCTGTGCGGGCGCATGAAATCGCCCGCGACGTTCGCGGGACCGTCGTGCCTCAATGCGACCATGAGGTCGCGTAATTAGCGTGCCAAGGACACGTAAGTGGGACAGGGGCTTTCATCCAGCTTTTTGTGTCTATCTTCGCCAATAACAATGTGACCTTTGCTGCAACAGGGTGATTGGGCAAAGCCCAGCACTGTGGCTGGAATTCTGACTGTAATAGGCGACAGATCTCATTGACCACCTCCTTGATGAGTCGTAACTCCCAAGTGCATTATCCTCTATCGGGTGGACGTAGGACAGTTACTCATGAAAGATTCTTTTAGGATATTTTCTCTCCCCTTTTAGTAAGGTTTCCTTACATTCAGCCATATTTTCCTGATTCCAGCATGCTGATGCCCCAACTCAGCAAAAACCAAAGTCTTCATTCCATGGCATGATGATATCAATTGGAAACAAATATCATTATTTCCTTGTTAACATAAATATATCACCATACCTATGAGCTTTCAGATCCCCCAGTCAATGCCCAAGAAACCAGCAAGTAATTTAGTACAACCTCAAAATGTACAGGCTGGGTCTTCCATTTGCTTGGACTAGATTTCCTTCACATGATATACATTGTGCATTAGCTTCAAAATGATGGAGTAACTCAGCAGGTTGGGCAACATCTCTGGAGAAAAGGGATGGATGACGTTTCAGGTCAGGACTCTTCTTCAGACTGAAAGTAGGGGGTGTGGGGGTGAAGAGCTGGAGGCGAGAAAACACCAGGACCAATCAGGGCCGGCCACAAATGATCTCAGGCAGGTTTGTGCCTGGTAGACCCATTGTTGGCTGGGGAAGGTGTGAGCTCAATAGGAATAAAATGTGGAGAGCTGTGGAACTGGTAAAATTACTACCCCACCCGAAACGTCACCCATCCTCCAGTGATGCAGCCTGACCTGCTGGGTTATTTCAGCATTTTGTGTCTATCTTTGGTATAAACCAGCATCTGCAGTTCCTTGTTTCTACGACATGCAATAGCTTGACAGAAATGGTTAAATTAGGCAAGGCAAACATAAAATAAGCATGGTAGACAAAAGTGCTGGAGAAACTCAGCGGGTGCAGCAGCATCTATGGAGCGAAGGAAATAGGCAACGTTTCGGGCCAAAACCCTTCTTCAGGCTGATGTAGGGTGGGGGGTGTGGGTGGGGAGAAGAAAGGAGAAAGGAAGAGGAGGAGCCAGAGGGCTGAGGGAAAGCTGAGAAGGGGAGGAGACTGCAAGGGCTACTGGAAATTGGAGAAGTCAATGTTCATGCCTCTAGGGTGCAAACTGCCCAAATGGAATACAAGGTGCTGCTCCTCCAATTTCCGGTGGCCATGGAGGAGGCCCAGGACAGAAAGGTCGGATTCGGAATGGGAGAGGGAGTTGAAGTGCTGAGCCACAGGGAGATCAGCATTGCGGGGAGGATTAACTTCACCAGGTCCTTGCTCTGCAGTTTGTTCCACAATGCACATAACCACACCTTTTAGGAATCTGCACACAACCTTGCCTCATGGAACACCACAGACAGGAAATTCTGGATAGATTAGTTCCTTTATTGATGAAAGAAATGGCACTAGAGCAGCCAAGTTCAAGGGCAGAATGTTTTTACTTTCTGAACTCCCCATTTCTGATTTAATCTGATTGAACGTCACCCATTTCCTTCGCTCCATAGATGCTGCTGCACCCGCTGAGTTTCTCCAGCATTTTTGTGTACCTTCTGATTTAATCTATCCTGCTTCAGATCAGCCTGAAGAATCCTCTCACAGTGTGTTATTTATTTTATTTTCAAGGTTGAGGGAATCAGTTCCCATTCTCCGGCCTTTGACTTTGGTGTGAATTGCAATCATTATGTGGAGGAAACATTTTATTAGCAGCCACTCTTGCAGTTTCCCGGCATTAAAAAATCTTGGGAAAAAAACATCCCTAAATAAGTGAATGTTCTTTTCGGTACTGCATGGAAGTTGATTTTACTGAGAGTGAAATACAACATCAATCATTTCTGGGGCATTTCATGTCACTCTAGAAATCTGAGCATGCGCTTGCAGCCACAATGGACCTTTCCTTTTGCCGGGAGCGAGACCCATGTCAGCTGAAGGCAAGATAATGTTGTATCTCACACACATTCATTTTGAATCATCAGAGGAGAAATTAGATCAAGTTGTCCCAGGAATGTGGACAATCAGAGCTTCACAACACAGTGCTGCACTGGGACCCTGTAGGACGTTTATTTATTTCCATTACTTTGGATCTATCCCCACTTCCCAATCTTAATCTTGGCCAGAGGATCTCAAGACCCAGCCTCATGACAGAGGCCCTAAAAGCCCATCCATCACCCTGCGCCCCCCCACCACTCCAACCCTGATGTTGCTTGCGGAACCTCAGCCTGCACCATCCATGTACCTCTTATTTGGAGCTGCTGCATGGAAGCAGGTCCTTCAGCCCACCAACAGGCGTTTCAGCCCATGCCGATCAACAATCACCCGTATACTAGTTCTATCCTGCACACTAGCGACAATTTTACAGAAGCCAATTGACTTACAAAACTGTGCGTCATTAGAATGTGGGAAGAAACCGAAGCACCTGGAGAAAAATGGTTACACAGAGAACGTACAAACTCTGTATGGACAGCACCCATAGTTAGGATTGAGCCCAAGTCTCTGGTGCTGTAAGGGGCAACTCTACCGCTGCGCCACTGTGCCACTTTGCCCATAGAATGCCAAGCCTTAGGATTCGGCTTGTAGGTATCAGCCTCCATCCCCAACTCGTTAGACCTGGCCTCAGTCCCAGCTGGCAAACCTTCAACATGAAAATATGCAACTCCCACTCAGTAGTGCCTAAAGATATTTTTCTTTGCTTTGTTAAGTTTTAATTTCATTGGATATCTTTCCTGCATTTTTGGTGCTAGCTGTTTAGCTCTGTGGTCATCATTTTTCATGCCTAGTCTGTGAATGCTAGTTTTTAAACCCTGGTAAGTGGGTAAAATTATTTTTCCGTCATAGTTTTAGTTAAGTTCCTGTGGCATGCCTGCTCTCCGTACATTGACAGCGTTGTATAATATAAGCAGGATGCACCAGTGTCCATTGCCTTGTGTCCATGGATTTCCCATCAAATCCTTTTTTTAAAGAACGTGTGTATCATAGCATTCGGTCATGGAAAGGATAGGGCACCAAAGCATGGCCGTTCAGCCTATCAAGCCCATGCTGGCTCTTTGCAAGCACAAAGCAGCTGGTCCCACTCTCGCACTCTCTTACACCGCAATAGAATCATGTAGCAGGGAATTCCCGGTATCCAGTCTTCTCAATATGGACTCCTGTATATCGGCGAGACCAAGTGCAGGCCGGGCGACTGTAACACTGAACACCTGCGCTCAGTCCGCCTTGGCCTATGTGATCTCCCAGTCACCAAATATTTTAACTCCCATACTGACCTTTCTGTCTGTCCCCCGCCAACAATGGACCATTGTGGGTTCCACCCTTCCAGGCTCTGCTTTGTTCTGTATGCTCCTAAACCTCCAGTGTCCCCCTCCCTGATTCTCAGTCTGAAGAAGTGTCTCAACCCGAAACGTCACCTATTCTTTTTCTCCGGAGATGCTGCCCGACCCATTGAGTTACTCCAGATTTTTGTGCCTATCTTCAGCTGGGAAACAACTTGCCAATGTCGACCAAGATGCCCCATCTATACTGGGCCCACCAGCCCATGTTTGGCCCATATTCCTCTAAACGTTTCCTTTCCATTAACCCGTTCAAATGTCTTTTAAACGTAATGATAGTTCCTGCCCCAACGACCTCCTCTGGCAGTTCTTTCCTCATACCCATCATCTTCTGTGTGAAAAGGTTGCCACTCGGGTTCCTATTAAAACTTTTCAGGGTAGCCCTGAAAACTATTTCTTTTCAGAATCTTGTCCCTTTTGAATCCAATTGTATTCCTCCACTCCTACCCCTAGCAACACATTCCATATCCTCACCACTCATTATGTTAGAAACATTTTCCTTGTGTCACTTTTAAATCTTGCGCCAACCAGCTTCATTCTATGTCCCTGTGTTCTTGACCACTCTCTTAACGACAACAGCTTGTCTCTATTTGCTCAGTTTATACCCTTTGTAAAAAAATAAATACCTCTATCCAATCTTGACATATCATCCTTTAACAAGTCCAATACAAAAACAGATGATCCATTCCTTGCCCTGCTAACTATAATTAACAATAAAATTAATTACCACTTTCAGCTACATTAGTTAACATTTACCTTCGGCTAAATTCCCTATTGTCTACCCCCCCCCCCCCCCCCCCCCCCCCCCCCCCCCCCTCCCCACTAGACACAAGTTGAAACACGCTTGTTACATGGCGGAAAATGCCTTCTTATTGTGCAATACTTTTAAAATGCTATTACATCTTTTCAAGCGATTGACAACAGGGCATTCAGCAAGTTCACAATACTTTGTATAATTTGGCTACCCTCTCCACATTCAAGTAACAGAAAGGCACTTTCTGTAAGGCTTAATAATTCTCCATAATTCTTAAGCAGGATTTTCCCAAGTTTGCATTGATACTTTTCAGGTTCCTCTGTTGTAGAACAGCTGCTGCCTGATACCAGACGTGGTCCAATTTGTTTCCATTGCAACCCAAGCACATTTGTGAACAAGCTTTGTTAATGCTAAATGAACAAGTCCTTTTGGATCTGCTCTTTGCCAGAGGTTTCCAGTTTACTGGGTTGCTTGCTCTCATCAGCAGTGAATATAACAGAAAGCGATTTTCTAACAAATGCTATTCTGTGCTTAGAACAACTGTAATGAAAGCCCAGATCTCTAAGAAGCTCTTTATAAACACACTCTCTTCAGCTTCCCCTGTGCTGAATTTCATGAAGGCGATTGGCCTGAAAGCCACAGCTCAGAGAGAAAGCCAAGAGGTGCCGACCGGCTTGTAACAAATCAGCACTCTCAAGCGGAGTCTCATTTACTTAGGAGAAATAAACAGACTTAAAAGGGAATATCGCTGAGCTTTTTAAAACAATGATGGGATTGAATAATGTCCAGGGAGTTATGTAGGTCACCATATTCTTTGACTCACACCTGCGGTTTGTTTTTCTGTCCGGGCTCCACCTCTGGGGGCAGTGTCGGCATCTCCTGCAGCACCACTCTATGCAAACTGGGCGACACTCCATCACAAACTTCATCCCCTCACCCTTCAAACTTGCCTGAAGACTTGTACAAAAGCTTTTGTGCACAGACCTGTGGCTTTACACAGCTTGGAAAAATGGAAGAACAATTTCCATCGGTGACAAACTTTGCATTCTCTCAATCTCTCCTCCTGCCAACGCCAATAGTGGAGAAAAGCACCATTTCTGGTCCGTATCTCTCTCCCTACCCACCATTCTTTAGCCAGTCGCATAGAAAGCCAGAACTGTACCTTCCCCATCTCAAAGTGTACCCATGTGACAGCAGCTGAAAAAATGTGTTTCCTTATATTTGAAATGGGCACCAAATCTGCTTTTCCATTGCCCTGTAATTGGCTTACTTTGGGACACTTTGATCTGAGGTGCACCCTCTGGGGCAGAATGCTGAGATAATGCTCCACTGGGAGATTTGAGGCTTTGGCTAATGAGGAGGGCAGCACCAGAACACATCTACTATTGCAACAGTATTCATGAAAGTGGGTTTATAGTTTAGTGTTTAGAAATGCAGTGTGGATACAACCCTTTCGACCCACTGAGTCCATGCTGACATCGCACACCTGTACACTAGTTCTATGCTATCCCACTTACACTCTAGGGGCAATTTACAGAGGCCAATTAACTTACAAACCTGCACGTCTTTGGAGTGTGGGAGGAAACTGGAGCACCCGAAGAAAATCCAAGCAGTCACAGGTAGAAGGTGCAAACTCCGCGCATATATTACCTGTAGTCAGGGTTGAACCCGGATCTCTAAGCCTGATAGTTTTGACCAGGTCTTGGGATCAGGCTCAGAAATCATGGGAACTGATATCAAAATCAAGGCCGCAGTCAGGACAAAGGATTACGGGGTATGGGATCAATCACAGATGCGGGCTTTGGCTGAAATGAGGGGTGGGATCACAATCCCTGAGTCAGGAGATCACAGGAGCTGTGATGCACAGGCATGGGAACCTGTAACAGCAACAGCAAAAGTCAATAGCCGGAAATCAGAACAGCTGAGAATCACAGAACACTAATTCTTAGATTCTTACTTTCCTTTAGACTTTGAACTTTAGATATATTACCCTTATTTATATTTCTTTCCACCAGTTATCATCCAAGTAATTCTATGAAGTACCTTGTCCTTTGTTCCATTCATTATCCCATAATCTATGCTCCTTCTAACCATGTGTTAATATATGTCGAGCCTTGAATCTCAATAAAACATAATAATTGGTGATACACAAAATTGCTGGAGAAACTCAGCGGGTGCAGCAGCATCTATGGAGCGAAGGAAATAGGCGACGTTTCGGGCCGAAACCCTTCTTCAGACCCCTTCTTCAGTCTGAAGAAGGTGTAGCGGCAGATTTTTCGGATCTTTCAGGAAATTAACTCCCTAGCCACTAATTGGGTGAGAGGGGATAAGGGGAATATCTTCGGTACGCATGCAAGCTGCCTCAGAGACTTTCAGAGCTTCTACTTTCATAAAGCTTCAGCACACAGTCTTTTAATGAATATTTTCTTTATTGTAGATATAAAACAGTAAGATACATCCAAGGTTTTCCGACTTGTTCCAGCAATCTTCTTCGAACTCCAGCGCATTGCTTCAGATACTAGAAAACTCCTCGCGTCTCCTTCTTCACATGAGGCTTGACATGCTTGACATGCTGCGAAGGATAAACCTTCTCCCTCTCCTGTCCAAAACGAATCACCAACTAAACTAACACGCAAGCAGTTAAGCTGCATAAACACGCCCCAAGACACGTCATAAAATCCCACCCACATTATAACGGGCTGGCTAAAATTTAAAGGAACATGCCATCCACAATGACATGCAAAACAGGCCAAATGGCCACTACATACCGGCCCCTAATTGTTCCGAATACATAATGAGGCAATTACCAAATAACATCAAAAAAGTGGCCATTAAGGCTTAACATACATCAAAATCAAAATATCAGGGAATAAAACCCTGTGGCTCCCTCGTCAGGAAATCAAACCGCGATCTCCCGCGTGCTAGGCGTGGATACTAACCACTATACTAATGAGGAAAAAATAGCATGCACTATATATCTGCAATCACAATTCTTTCTCGACTCTTCCATCTTCGCTTTCGCCTTCTAGAAGCAAGCACAACTTAGTTATTGGTCTTATTAAAACATTGTTTTTTGTTTTCAGTCGCACTATACGTACCAAACCCTGAACATCAGGCATGATTTCCAGTATTCTACCCATTAACCAAGAACCTCGAGATGCTGTAGAGTCAGCCACCAACACAATGTCGCCTGGAACAAAGTTCCTTTTAATCCTTAGCCATCGTTGTCGTTCTTGGATTAAAGGCAAATACTCTTGTATCCATCTCCTCCAAAAAAGATTTGCCATATATTGTACTTGCTTCCATCTACGTCTCATATACAAATCTTCTTTTACAAAAAGCCCAGGTGGAAGTGTTGGATTGGTTTTCAGCAGAAGAATATGATTTGGTGTGAGTACTTCCAGGTCATTAGGATCATCAGAACCTTTCGTAATAGGTCGATTGTTTAAAATCGCCTCAATTTCACAAAACAGTGTTTGTAACCCTTCATCATCCCACATCTGTGAATGGAGATTTGTCTGGAGTGATCCTCTCCAAAGGCAAGTCTGCCATCTTCTGTATACCAAGTTTCCCACGCTCTCGCGTGCATATGATGCAATTTTTTATTATCTTTCTTGCCGCTGAATTAGCCTTGGTAACCCAATATTTTTTACGAAGTTGGGATAGCATGTAATTTCTTCCTCCATGCCCAATTTGTTCATGAATATGCCGTAATAATAATGTTGTTATGTAAAAGTCCTTAGCGAGAATGATAGGACGTTTCCTTTCTTCAGGCATTGCCAATCTGTTTAGGCGTCCACGCATCCGCAGAAGATCTCCTTCCCAAATTGGGTCGAGCTTATACAATTGACTACTTCTTTTTACCCCTTCTCCATCAGCTTGCAATGTTAATATCTCTTCTTTGTATTTCTGCCTTTGACAGAAAGAAATTATCGCATTTTCTGCTTTATGTCAATTTTCACAGCTAAGACTGCTGCTGTAAGTTCCATTCTGGGAATCGTCCTATCATTCTCGCTAAGGACTTTTACATAACAACATTATTATTACGGCATATTCATGAACAAATTGGGCATGGAGGAAGAAATTACATGCTATCCCAACTTCGTAAAAAATATTGGGTTACCAAGGCCAATTCAGCGGCAAGAAAGATAATAAAAAATTGGCAAAACAGGCAAAGGGAACAGGGAACCCATTGGAGGATTAAAGTTCCATTTTATGCCTTGTTGAAGCATAGTATAGCAAAACAGGCCAAATGGCCACTACATAAGGGTTTCGGCCCGAAACGTCGCCTATTTCCTTCGCTCCATAGATGCTGCTGCACCCACTGAGTTTCTCCAGCAATTTTGTGTACCTTCGATCTTCCAGTATCTGCAGTTCCTTCTTGAACATAATAATCGGTGACTTTGACCACCCACCTAGAAGGTGCAGTATATATTTATTTAATCTGTAATGAAATGAGTTTTCTTCTAAAACACATCCAGGATTATTTTCTGGATTAGGAAAAGGACTTCACTGTATCTGGAAATGAAACAAGGGAAGTGGATATAAGAGTACATCATGAAAGTAGCAGCTACACCATAATATAAAAATCAAAACCGAGAAGGAACAATCAAATCTATATATGGTTGACTGGCAAAAAGCCAGTTTCCAATCACATGAAAAGGGAACTATCCAGATAGAGTGGAAAGAAAAATTGGCAGAAAAGTCGATGTATAAGCAATGGCAAATGTTCAAAGATGAGTTGTTTAGGGAACAGAATGGAAATTGTCTCATAAGGATAAGAAAAGTACTAGAACAAAAGATAGAGTTACCTGGATACGTAAGAAATGTAAAATTATATATAAAGCAGAGGCTTATTGCAAATATTGCTTCATGTTTATTGTACAAAATAATGGCGGAGGTGGAAGATAAAGGGGAAAAGGTTAGTGGCTGTGAATGAGATGCTTGATCACCTCCCTTGCTCTCAGAAAATGCCCAGATGTTTCTTGGTAAGTGGGACATGGCAACCTCAGAGCACAGAAGCCGAGGGGCAGTGACGGGGAGCAACAGACAGTGTGGTTGCAGTGATCATGGGTCGTGGTGTGGGAGGAGTTGGATGCTGGAGGTCTTATATGAGCTGGATGAGGGAGCAGATCCAGTGCAGACTGTGGATGGACAAAAAGCTGGAGTAACTCAATGGATCAAGCAGCATCTATGAATACTAGAGCAGCTGTACAGAGTGGCAGTGAAAAGGCACAACAACATGAGGCTGGGCCAGGCTGACCCCGACATCACTGTTGCCGGGGCACTGGGCCTTAATGAAAAAATAAGAAATTACATTCTCCTTAAGGCAAAGATCAGACTTTTCAGGGACTTGAAACGTGTGAGATGGCATAGGAACATGGCAACCTTTTGGATGCTGTCCTAGGAAAGCATCTACAATTATCCACTGCAATTATTTCACTCTTACTTGTGTATGAGTCTACTCATATATAGTAGGCTGGACTGGATAGCATGCAAAATAAACTGTTCACTGTATCTCGGTGCATGTCATAATAAACTAAATTAAACTAAAACAAATGAAAATCCACGATGGAGGGGAGGAGGGGGAAAAAAAGGGGGGAGAGAGAGGGGGGGGGGGGGGGGAGAGGAGACAGGGGGGAGGAGAGGAGGAGGGGAGAGAGGAGAGGGAGGGGAGAGGAGAGGGGGAGAGAGAGAGTGCCTTTTTATTTCAACCCAAACCCCCCAAACAACCATTTGCAGGCAGTGCTTTTTACTTTAACCATATTTTCATTTTCAAACCACATTAAGGGTACTTACTCACAGTTGTGTGGACATGTGTTCAGTGTTATTCACAGCTCAGAGAAACGTGACCCCTGCCTTCCTCCAGCTTGCAGACTAATTGAGGCACACCACTTCCTGGTGTTATAGTCCACCCCCCCTGCCGCCAGCGGGGGCAGCAGAGAGAATGGGGAATTTTGTAAAATCTTTAATATCTCTGTCATTTTTCATCGACTGGAAAAATCCTCGGCGGAGGGGGGTATCTGAGCGAGGTGGCCAAAAATGACGGCCGTAGGTGGCGGCGTTCTCTCGGAAATCGCAGCATAGATGGCCAAAACCGGTCAAGAACAGACATTTAGTAATATATATAAGATAGATAAAGAAGGCCAAAAAGTGGAAAAGGACAGTTAATTAAGAATGTGAGGTCCTTGGTCAAACTTAGACTCAATTTGTACAAAAGGCTTTGTTCGTGCAATTATAGCGTACAAAGAAGAAAGAGGAGCAATTAAATGACATGATTATAGAGATGAATTAGTACTGAAAAAGATTAGTACTGAAGACCATCAGAATGAGAAAAATTAAATGAGAATCTGACATTCAAATTTAAAGATTTTTTAATTAAAGATTAAACTATTACATGGTTTAGTAAATTAGTAACCATGCAAACAGGGGCTAATAGCAAGGAGTGGGAGCATACATTAATAAAAAGTGCAGGCCTATAGAAATTCAATATCTCTATTTTGAAAAGTGTGATATAATGGTGCGTTGCTCCACGCCAAATGGACTTCAATGAAAATGATTGTGATAATGATGTATGCTTTTTTAGAGAGTTGCTTCAAGATATGGTTGTGGTTCACAATATATGTCTTGCAGCCAAATCCGGGTTGTGGCATGGTTCTGTGTGGCCAGAACAGTCAGCAACTTCCCACATACGATATAGCAAGGTTGGGTGGCTTGCATGTCAGGCATGGAGGCAAAGAGTATTTGGTGCAACAACTCAACGAAGGGAAGACCACAGATTTGCACATTGGCAACTCCCCAGCTTAGGTGTAGGTAGACACATCCCATTCCATCCGTGCAGCTTCATGTTGTTCAACTAACATTGATGTGTGTTTTGTTGGACATCTGATGGCACTGCATGTGCCTGGTAACCATTGGACATTCGCTTCATACACATGAAAGATTTTTGAATTTGAAGAAATGCATAACACAATCAAATTTCAGATGACATAATTTGATCAACGCACAAAAATTTGTTTACATAAGAGAGCTTCTAACCACTTGCTTTTACTCGTGAAAAAGGGAAGGATATAACTCAGTGAAGAGCCATACATGGTCAGCATGCTCTCAGTCTGAGAACATTAAATATCCTTCAAGGCACTTTCAATTTCTGCCCTGAAGATTAATATCAATTTATTACATCAATTGTGGGTACACCAAAGGAGAACTGCATTTACAAGGTTAAAGCAGATATAATGGGAGTAGGATATTTCTTGAAGCAATAGGTGCCTGGTTTTATTTTTTATTGATGCTTTTATTCTCAGCTTAAATGTGCACAACTATCTCTCCATAAATCACAGCAGAATTTAGTTATTTCCTGTGATTGTGTGAAACAGTTTCTGTATAATACCGGACACCCTTGCTAATTAAGAAGGCAGGTTTTCCTTAAAATAAGTCATCTACCCGCAAACATTTTTCTTCACTTGCAGCAATTTTCCCTTAACTGCCCAGTGTTGAAATGCTGAATTTATGCACAGCACAAATGAGTCAGACTTACCATTTATATTTTGTGACCTAGCAAGATAACGGCATACTGGAAAGAATTTCGGAGGCTGTCCCATTTCAAGGAATGTACGAGGGAGTCTAATCGCTTAACAAATTGTTAGAGAGAACCGTCATTCATAAACCTTAAATGACCCAGTGGTTAGAATTATCTTGTAGCATGCTGCTGTTCCATAAAAATATTTAAAAATAGTATTAGCAATTGTTTTTCAAAGCATTTGAAAATAAAACAATTAATCAGCTTGAAAATTAGATGTGATGGTGAAGATATGAGTTGTAATCATAGTCATCAAAGTTATAACCTAATATGCAGAGATCAACTATTTTGCAAAAGTCTAATTTTACATTACATGCAGCAAGAGTAAAATAAGGTTCAATTTTATGGTGCAGGGCCTATCTGGTTCAAAGTTAGAGAACAATTCTGTGACTCTCTTGCTGTGCAGTGAGGCACCACATTCGGATTAAGAATCATATGGAGCCACCTCCAGGGAACTGAAATGTTTTACTGGTAGACAGGAACCTATCCATAACATGCAATATATTAGGCTACTGCTTGGGATTTCCCAGTTCAATCAACCAGATGCCACCTTCCTGCTGCTGCCTTTCCCATAAGCCTGTGTCTTCGAACATCCTTTGGATTAATGCAAGGAAATCCATTGAAATCTATAGAAGGAAATTCTTGAGGAAAAACCCCACACATTGTTCCAGAGGGGTTGAGGCCCAGGCTGAATGTTGACCCTGCTGAACAAATCTGGAACAAACCAAGTGACCAGTGCAGTCAATGTTCACTGTTGGGGTTCTTGTGCACTTTTAGTATGTGTAGAGATGCATACTACATGTATATTGGTAAGGATACTCCTCTAACCAATTTCAACGATGGTGTAACAACACAGAACACATTCAATAAAGGGCCTGTCACTGAGCTGCATGAATATCCAGTCAGTAAACAAATCAATTATTATGGATATGTAGGTATTAGACCACATGCATGAAACAAAAAACAGTATTATTTTGGAAGTTGTTTCTCCTGTCCCTTCAGACTGTTCGACTAAAATCATATTTTTATTTTATTGGTATATTATTGTCATATATGCCCAGATATACTGCACATAGTTCTTGGTTTACACCAAATCTGTTCAGCAGGATCACATTCAATATGGAACCCAAATTCTCTGAAACAATATGCGGAATCAGTCTCAAGAAACTGCAGTTTAGTGCATACCTGCCCATTACTGAGAGCTGCTGTTAGTTAAAGGAGAGAGCATTTGAGATGTTCAGCAGGAGGTTGAGCCTGATGCATCTGGATACCCTGGATTAAAATTACCATTTGGTAAAAAGACAATTTCCATCAATCTATGGGGCTCTTTAGCCTGGATGCCAGGTCCTTCCTGTGTTGAGGGATTGCCAATATGGTGGTCATATTCCTGGAACTTCCTTGTCCTTTCCCGAGGTTGAAGCAGGGCCAGGAGATACACTTCCTATCCTTCATGGTGTTTCAGTGCTGGGCCTAAACTTGTAGAAGGCGTCGGCCAAACCCGGTCTCAGAAGTGGGAGTTGGGGGAGAGAAAAGGTGTTAAGGTAAAGTGGTGTACATATGTATGTCCTTATAGTGTAAATATTTATATTTACACACATGACCTCAGGACATCCCTAAGCACTTACACCACTGAAGCATTTTGTAATGTGGCCAATAATGTACCAGGGGAAATGCAGCAGCCAATGCACAAGCAGGAAGCTCCCATAAAAAGCAAATTGATAAGAATAAATGCAATCATTTATTTTTATGATGTTAATCAAACAATAAATTAATCAGAGGGAACTTCTTTGCTCTTTGAGAAGATAGTGCAAGAAGGCATTTTTCAGCCTAAAAGAGATGAGTAGCTGAAGGGTCAGATAGAATGTGCAGAGGTAAATGGAAAGTCATCATTTCACACATGACTCAGTTGATGGGTCTCAAGATTAAACATCAACTATCCATTTCCCTCCACAGATGTTGCCTGGTCCATTAAATTCCTCCACTTGCTCTCTTTTTTTTTCGCTACAGATTCAAGCATCTGCAGTCTCCTGTGCCTACATTTTTCAAGCACTTTAGAGAGAGGAAGATGCCTCATTTGATGTTCTTATGTGAAGGGCCACGCCTGATTGTGCTCTAACAGAATAAAGCAATGCAAAAAAACCCCATTATCAATTCCTTTCTGATGCATTCCAAAAACACGATTGCATCGCATTTGATTACACAACACCTGATAGTAGGACAACCGCTTTAATGCCATTTGCAAATATTATCGGAGAATCCCATTCTCTCCTGTTATCCCAATTACCTAGGTTCCTTTGTTCATCAATCCCTTAACCCCCACCCCCCAATACCTTCTCACCGCTTAGCCAACTCTCACTACCTATTCTTCAACACCATACCTTCTTGGTCCGTCATCATTGTCTTTCAATCCCCTTTTTGGATTGGAGCAGAGTAACTAGTCTTGGAGGTGGGGTTGGGGGTTGTTGTTGTTGTGGAGGAATGAACTGATTTAAAAGGTAGAATTTTGTTGGTCCATAAACAACCGCCCCTCCCCCCCTGGAGTTTTGAACTTTATTCTAGAAAACATCTGGGAAGCCTGGGAGAGATGAAAACCTTTCTTCCTTCATTCACATGTCTTTTGTGCTCAGAGATTGGGAATTTCCAGGACATAAGATTCCATCTGCTATTCTCAACTGTATATGTGCATACCAGAAAGGATGAACATTATGTGAATAGGTGCAGCATGTCCATAAAAATGTCTATGAATGCATTCAATGGAGATTGAAAGAATATTTTGCCACAGAAGGTTGTGGAGGCCGTCAGTGGATATTTTTAAGGCAGAGATAGATGGATTCCTGACTAGTACGGGTATCAGAGGTTATGGGCAGAAGGCAGGAGAATGGAGTTAGGAGGGAAAGATAGATCAGCCATGATTGAATGGCAGAGTAGACTCAATTGCCGAATGGCCTAATTCTGCTCCTATCACTTATGATCTTATGATCTTATGAGGCCAGGCTAAGAAGTCCTGGTATCCTACCACCAAATACACAGATTCCTTGTCTGGTAACTAGGAACATTTTCAAGGATTAATCAAATGAAAAGTGTTGAGAAGAGTTTCATTACAGAGTCACAGGGAGCTTGTAGTCCACATTGAGACTGCAGAGGCTCATCCACCTTCAATAACTCTGACTGCAGCTCTTGAGGAGATACCAGTTAAAGCCATGTTCCTGAGGGAAAGGGCAATCTGGAATCCCAGAGGCTGCCAGTCATTCATTTCACTCACTGGAGTGGGGAGATTTCTCTGATGTCTACAGTGCTTATGATTCATTTTCTATAGGATGGGGTAGAGGTAAATGGAAATCTCTATTCTAAGGCCCACAAAATGTTCCAATCATTGCTGGAGATGGGCAATGTCTGTGCTTTCATTCACTTGCAATGGATCACAATTTCACTTCCCAAACCACGGCATTTAAAATAGCATTTGCTACTGGGCAGAGAAGAAGAAATGACTGCAGAAAACTAGACTTCATCCTTATTTATGTTTGGAAGTCATCTCACACCAAAAGCCCGTAATCTTTGGTGTAAACATATGGGTTCTTAAAATAAGTGTGAGGGTTAGTACAATTCTAAACACCCAGTTCAATTAAAATGTGAAGCCAACAGGGGAATGATATTTAAAAACAGAAGGTCAGAAGGTGCCCAGCTGACCCACAGGGTCTTTGGCACCTTTGCTTGCAAATATTAAAAATGAAACTGACTAGCCTGGTTTCTCCCCATCATCCTGTGCTTTCTTCCATGTAAATCAGTAGAGCATACGCGGGTGTGGTGTTTGCATCACTGCCTCTCCAATCACTTTGGATCTCCTTAACACTGGACCAAGATGTTGCTCTAACACAACCAAGTGGGAGCTGGCATGCAACAGACCTCCAACCTGAAAGGAAATCATGAACCAGCATCTTCCACGCCTCTCAGGGATCCATGAGCCAGCTCAGAGCCCACAAACCTGCAGCAGAAGCAAACTATGATTGCCACCAACAGATTGCCTATAATGAAGAAAATACTTATCTGCACTTCCCTCAACAGCTGCATCTTAACTATTCCCTGTGGCAAATCATTCCATGCTCTGCATAATGATATTTCTATTCCTATTCATTTTTCACATTCAGTGATAATTTAAACCTGATGGCCTTTTGTGATTAGCTATGTAATCAGTAAAGCTATGTACAAAGTCTGGCAGCTGATGTATGGGAGGTGTGGGATCAATAGCTGATGAGACACTATACCCACCATACCTGAGCATTCGTCTTACGGGTGGCTCAGAATATTGTGTCAGATGCTTTGCAACCTCTGGAGAAACAACAACAAGACCTAATGGCTGCACATTAGCACTGGTTGAGAAAGGCAGTCCTTGCTTGTCTCAGGCATTCGAAGGGTCTGCCGGCCACATTTGCAGATCTCACAGTTGGCAGCACAGTGGTGAATAAGACATGGAGTTGATGCCTTGTTTGCCAATGCTGACATTGGCATCAACTTCGCTTATGATGAAATTAGTCAGAATAAACAAGTGCTTTTGGTTTTCAACTCTGTTTGGCCTCACAAGGATGCTGGGTAGCACTGACCACACACTTATGCCTATCAAAGCCGTAAACTCATCAATCACGAGGACTTTCACTTCATCAATATGCAGCTGGTGCATACCCACAAGAGGATCTTTATGCCACTGTGCACAAGATTCCTCAGCAGCTGCATAATTCTTTGGCAGTCATCTCTCTATAAATCTTTCTGCACCTTAAAGCAAAAGCTGACTGGCTGCCCGGAGACAGAGCACATCCCTTAAAATGTTGCTGATTGTACCAGTAAGGAACGTAATCAATAAAACTCAGACATTGTACCAGATAAAGGAAAAAGTATGCAAGCCATCAGCATGCTGCAAATGAATCATTGGTCTTCAGCCGATCGGGATTTACAATCTACCAGCCTGGGTCCACAGGGGGTGGAGGTGTTCTGCTCTGCAGCAGACACAGTTAAGTCCACAGGAGGTACAAACAACAGTGTTAAGATGACGATGAGTAGAAAGCATGCATTTAAATGTGATCACATTTAAAGTGGTGCCATAAAATGGAGCCACATTACACACCACTTTAATAACACATAGATACATTGCGCATATAGAGTATTCATACACACATTGCACTCATTCACACATAATGCACATACACACATTACCTTAATGTATCAGGTCCAAATGGATCAAAAAACTTCAAGTGCAACACATCATGGAATAGAAGGGTTTCGGCCCGAAATGTTGCCTATTTCCTTCGCTCCATAGATGCTGCTGCACCCGCTGAGATTCTCCAGCATTTTTGTGTATCATGGAATATAATATCGCTTCAAGAAATTGAAGTAAATCATAGAACAGTTAGCGAGATATCAATGTCCTTGTTTATGAAACACAGAAAATGAGCATGTAGGCACAGCCAGCAATTAGCAATTCAGAAGCTAATTGAAATATTAGTCTTTATTGCAAAATTGATGAAGTATAAAAGTAAGGAGATTTTCCAAAGGCACACATGACTCTATATGAAGAAGTAAACATTTTTCATCTCCACATTTGAGGAAGGATACATTTGTATTTAAGATAGTTCATTGAAGGTTGATTCGGGTTAATTCCTGCAATGGAAGAGCTGTCTTACGAGGACAGCTTGAGGAGGATGTGGCTATGGTCATCACAGTGTGGAAGATTGCGGGGCATTTTTATTGTCACAGGCAATAAACTCACAGACTACTTTCTAAATGGGGAGAGGACTCAGAAATCACAGGTGCAAAAGGACATGGGAGTGTTGCTGCAGGATGCCCAAAGGTTGATTTGCAGGTTGTGTCCATGGTAAGGAGGTCAAATGCAATGCAATACAGCATTTATTTTTTAGGGAACTTGAATATAAAAGCAAGAATGTTATGCTGAGGCTTTATAAGGGACTGGTGAGACCATCTTGGAATATTGAGAGGATTTTGGAGAATGATGCTGGGGATGATTGGGTTAACATATGAGGAGCGTTTGAAAGCTCTGGACCAATATCCACTGGAGTTTAGAAGGATGAAGGTGGATCTCATTGAAACCTACCAGATGATGAAAGGCCTAGATATAGTGAATGTGGAAAGGATGTTTCCAGTAATGGGAAAGTCGAGAACTAGAGGCTACAGCCTCAGAATCAAAGGATGTACCTTTAGAATGAAGGTGAAGAGGAATTTCTTTAGTGAGAGGGTGTTAAATGTATTGCATTCATTGCTATAGAGGTTGTGGAGGCCAAGACTGGGTATTTTTAAGGAGATTGATAGGGTCTTGATTAGAAATGGTGTCAAAGGTTATGGGGAGAGGCAGGAAACTGGGGATGTGAGGGAAAAAATTAGATCAGCCATGATTAAACGGCGGACTAGACTCGATATGCTGAATGGCCTAAATCTGCTCCTATGTCTGATGGTCTTATGGTGTTTTTTAGAATAATGGTGTAACATTTGCAATATAGTTTTCCCTCTATGGAGATGTTTGGAAAATTATGGCCTCTGCAATTTCCTCCTTTCCTCCCTGTAGCATTTGGACCAGATGATTCATGCAGAAAGCATATCTAGAACTTCATCTTTGTCAATTTTACTCCATCCCGGATCACAGCTATTTTTGCTGAGACTCTGAAACACCTTATTTCTTGCTAAAAGCTAAAATTGAGGGACTAATTCATCGCTTCCTTCTTGAGGAGATTGTCTTTTTTGGCTCAGCTACATTTTTTCCACTCTACATGTTGAAAGAATATTTTTGGATGCCCTGTTATGTTTGCTGCCAGTCTTTTTTCACGCTCTTTTTATGCCTTTGTTTCAATGCTGTCCATTCCCTTCGTAGATGCTGCCTGAAATATTCATCAGCTCCCCCAGTTCCTACAATAGAAAGAAATAGTTCAGCAACATTTGTTCCCACTGAAATGGTATCAACTTCAAATTCCAGTTGGATAGCTTACAACCCATCAGAATGAGCTTTGAATGATCTCAGTTTAAGTTATTCCCCACAACCCGTTGTTCTGTTCTGTGCCCTTCCTACCCCAGATGTGCTCCCATTTCTCCCACTATCCTGTCCCTCTTTTCCTCCTCTTGTCCCCTTCCACTGACATTCCTCACACAGGGGTAACTTTGTCACAGAGGGTGGTGGGTGTATGGAACAAGCTGTCAGAGGAGGTAGTTGAGGCTGAGACTACCCCAACATTTAAGAAACACAGGTACATGGATAGAACAGGTTTGGAGGGATATGGACCAAACGCAGGCAGGTGGAACTAGTGTAGCTGGGACACGTTGGCTGGTGTGGGCAAGTCAGGCCAAAGGGCCTGTTTCCGTGCTGCATCACTCTACGACTTTATGACTGGCTTTCCATTTCACTCCTCTTCTCTCTTATCTGACACCCCTTTGGCTCCTTTTCATCTCTAGCCTTTGTATCTTCCTCCATCCACCTGCCAATCAAACCATGTATCCACCTATCACTTGCCAGGCTTTGCTCCCCCACCGTTCTTTTCCAACTTTCTCTCCACACTCCAATCCGACTGAAGAAGGGACCTGATCTGAAATGTCGCCTGTCCATTCCCTCCACATATCCTGCCTGACCCACTGAGTTACTCCAACACTTCTGAAGAAGGGTCTCGAAATGTCACCCGTTCCTTCTCTCCAGAGATGCTGCCTGTTCCGCTGAGTTACTCCATGACTAAATGTCGTTATCAATCTGAAATAAATAATTTTGCAGGTACCCCTTATCTTCTTGAGATATTCTTTGATGGGGAATCCAACTGTGTGTTCTAGCCCACACTAGACTAGCAGCAATGATAACGTTTCTTACTTCTGAAACATAAAGGGTACATTTACTAGTCCCAAGCGTGTGATATATGATACAACCGGGTACTGATTTTGGATGATTAGCCATGATCATATTGAATGGCGATGCTGACTCGAAGGGCTGAATGGACTACTCCTGCACCTATTTTCCATGTTTCTATGACACTTTTGAATTTCCACATTGATTGCTACTAAATAGGCTCTCACTCTCAAAAAGAATATTACGAAGATTGCCATGAAAAAGATAAACTAGAAAAGACCTCAGATTGGAATCCAAGGTTCATTATAGTAACACTGTACATTAACTTTTATTTTATATTCCAACTTGTTTTATCTGAGATGCTTGAGTTTGACACTGAGCAGAAATCACAGGGAAGGGCAGGCAGAGGAAGAGAAGGTGGGGGGGGGGGGGGGGGGGGGGGGGGGGGGGGGGGGGGGGGGGGGGGGGGGGGGGGGGGGGGGGGGGGGGGGGGGGGGACATAGTGGCAAGGAAAGGTAATGGAATTTCCCACACAATTTAAGAATGAGAAAATGAATCTCCCTCTTCATGCAGATTTGTATGTTAATACAGTATTACAACATGGGAGGGAACTAAAACAATCATGTTCATTCTTTAAACTCCTTTTGGTACAGTTTTACAGCATTGCATTTACACTGCTGCAGAAATTCTATATTGTGGGTTTAATTATTTTCACGGTAAGTAAACCGATGTTCAGTGTGTAAACTTTAACCCTTTCAGTATTGAATTTACAGCTTTTAGAGTGCACATATGTATTTAATCAATGTGGTAAAAATAACTTTCTATGAAATTTTAATCATCCAGAAAACTGCACATGGTGTACATTAAATCCATACATTCATGTACTTCATGTTGTGCATTGATGGGGTAGGCTGCAAATATTCCTCCTTTAACTGTTGTTGCATACCAAAATATGTAGTGTTGTTAAATATAACTGTGAGGTACTTACTGAGTAAACAGTTATATGAGATTAGATGAAATGCAATGATCAAGTAGTGTTGGAGATGATTGCATGTTACTAACTGAGAGAGTCCAAGCAAACAGATGAAATAAGCTCACAATCAAGTGGCTGTTTCTGTGAAGCCAATAAAGCATAGTAAACCATTATACACACATTATACCTAAAAACAAATTAGAAATGGCACCCAAGAGAAGGAAGTACGTTAGCAGCTACCCAGATCAAACATTACAATACAATGCTGACTCTGATTTGTAACAGCTTTCATATATCTCAACAAGTACCACAGATGAAGATAACCCACACAGCAGGAACAACGTGAGAGGAAGCATAAATAATGAATGGGAATAATAAACAGTCGAAATTGAACCTGTTTATGATGGCAAACAAAAATAGTTTTGCTTTGAAACTAAAACATGTTTTTTTTTGATGAAATGCCAATTATTTCCTCAAGGGGTGAACAGATCAGTTACAGTAAGTTTGACAAAAGGATGAGCAGAAACAACATGGACAACAAATGAATGGGTTGTCTGCGTTGATATTGGCTTATTATTGTCATGTGCGCTGAGATATGGTGGCAAACAGTGTGCATATCACCCAGCATACGTACCACACATGAGTGCATCAGGTAGTGAAAAAGAGAAAGCAACAAAGTGCAGAATATGGTGCTACAGTTACAGGGAAAGTACAGGTAAAAAAAGGCAAGGCCCACATGAGGGAGATTGATAGACTGAACATACAATGTCCATTGGATATAACCTTACAAAGACTGGGGACAATTGTTTGTTTACAGAACAGAATTATCCAAATTGATTCAACATATCTGTAATACATCTCCAAATGAACTATTATTGTTTTATGTTCTTGCTGGATATACATTTTTTGCCAACTGCAATGCCTCAGTAGGTCTTTCTTTATTAAAATTACTATATTAATACAAGTTGTTAACAGATGAGCACTTATTAATTAGTTTATTAGATTCCTATCTCATTTATCTTAATTCTTGTGTCTTGTTGCAGAAAGGTTTGCTGCTTCTTTCCTCACTCTTATTCTTCTTCTTTCATGTGGCGTGCACAGCCTAAAGTTGTTGGGCAACTTGTTCTATTTGATCTTCCTTTGTGCACGTCGAGTTGATCGCATTAATCAGGGCAGACCACGTGAAGGTTGCAATCTTCCACCCCACTTTTATTCATTAATGTAGATATCCACCTTCCCCAAAATGGAATGAATAATGATAGAAAAGGTACGTCTGGGAATCACTCTCTCCATTCTGCACAAGGATGCTGGGGTAACCTCTTCATTCATTCAGTCATTTCATTCATCATCGCTGAAAAGTTGATGGGGCAGAATTTGAATATACAGTTCCCTGACTCTGGGTCTGACACAAAGGTTCAGCTGACATTCCACCCTTTACATTTTTTTTCACCAATTTGACACTTATGAGGGTAAGTCTGGTGCCATTAATGAAATGCTCCAAGGTTAACTTCAAAACTAAAATCCAGCAGATGCTGAAAATCTGATGTAAATACAGAAACTGTTGGAAATACACAGCACATCAGGTTGTATTGGTGGAGAAAGAAGTAGAATTAAGGTACCAGATAATGGTCTTTTGTCATAACTTGGAAATGTTGGCAATACCCAGGCTTTAAGATGAGGAGGAGGAAATAAAAGGAATGATCTGTGATATGGTGAAAGGCAGAAGAACTCACAAGACTCACAAAAAATGAGTGAGGGGGTACTTTCCGTGTACCAACAAGTGTATCCATGTTACCTTATTTATTCCATGGGATAAAAGGAACATTATTTGAAAGCATGTCAAAACAGAACATTTGATACTACACAATCAGTCTGAAGAAGGGTTTCGGCCCAAAATGTTACCTATTTCCTTCGCTCCATAGATGCTGCCGCACCCGTTGAGTTTCATCCAGCATTTTTGTCTACATTTGATACTACCAAATCTATTGTATATCTGATAATTCGAGCAGATGAGTTAGTGTTAAGGTAACAAAGAGGGTATTATTATAAATGACTTAAAGGTCGCATCTCTGCAGGAACTCACTGGAAAATGAATGGAAAAAATGTTTAAACTGTATGGAATGAAAATATTGCATTATGTCAGCAAACATTATTCAAACACTTCATGAACTTGTTCGGCTTTTTTTTGCTTTGAAATTATATATTTCAATTGATATTTCAGAAATGCTGCACACCGTGTTACAACTGCGGAGTTAATATAACTACTTTACCACGGCCATGACAAATTATCTGTGAGGATTCGATAAAGATCATATGAGCCTATGACTGTAAACTTTACCTCAGCTAAAGTTTCAAATGGTCAACAAGGTGCCACATGAACCTCTGACCAACACCTTGTCTGAGCAGGAATCACTCAACTCAAACGTTCATAGGTTATAGGAGCAGAATTAGGCCATTCGGCCCATCAAGTCTACTCTGCCATTCAAACATGGCTGATCTATAGTTCCTTCTTAACCCCATTCTCCTGTCTTCTCCCAATAACCCCTAACATCCTTACTAATCAAGAATCTATTAAACTATGCCTTAAAAATATCCATTAACTTGGCCGCCACAACCTTCTGTGGCAATTAATTCCACAGATTCACCATCTGATTAAAGTAATTCCTCCTCATCTCCTTCCTAAATTAAATTCCTTTAATTCTGAGGCTAGGACCTCTGGTCCTAGACTTCCCCACTAGTGGAAACATCCTCTCCACACCCACCCTATCCAAGCCTTTCACTATCGGAAAGTTTCAATGAGCCCCTTCCCCTCTCATAAACCCACTTGCTCCCGCATCAGTCTGCGGGCGAACTAAAAAGGGAAGAGACAAATCGAGATGGAGCCAAATAATGCAGCAAGCAATCCACATTTGCCATATGGCAAGCTGGACAGTCAGATTCAGGACAATTCCACATCTGCTGCCTGTAATTGCCACCAGAATATGATTCTTTGGAGCTCGAGGCATAATGCTATTATAATAAAGTTGGCAGCTTTACTTCGGTTCGACTTTAATGTGGGTAATTTACTAGGTGCCTTGTTCATTAAAAAGGGAACATTGCGCGAGGTTAGCTGAGTGCGAGGTTGGGTTCGATGCCTATCAAAGTTACCCGGTTCTATTCAGCGGGGATATGTTTTTGGGAGCCAGGTTTTTAATGATAACCGGAAGATAGTGGAAAGTGATTATGCACAGTAACAATGCCGCGGTCATGTTTCCGTATTTCGCAACAGAAATATACAGGGCAGCTTTCACACACAAAAAAGTCTGTCAATACAGCACATTCAGTACTTTAATTCCACTGACAATGTCAGGCTCTAGCTCTAGAATGCTTTCTGTTAGTATTCTTTTCCCAGTTTCCAGTTGCTATCTTGTCGATAACAATAATTTTAAAGGACTTCGGCGATAAAATGAATGAGTAAAATTATCGATTACATTATCAATTATTAAAATTATCAATGTTGAAACTCCAACAGTGAGATTTGAGGAGAGTGAATAACGCACAAAACGTAATTAACATTGAGCAGAAAATTTCAATCTCAATTATCCACTATTAAAAAACACACAAAGTGCTGGAGTAACTTAGCGGGCCAGGCAGCATCTGTGGCGGACAGACCGGTTGACATTACGAGTCCGGACGTTTCTGTCAACGTTCCGAACATCGTCCAGGAACAAAAGACAAAACACTGGCAGCGTGATTTGGACCATGTGCCTTTGATGTCTATATAAATCATAAATCGTGGACACTACCTGAACAATTTATATTCGGATAACAGCAGTCTTTCATTCGGGAAAATGCAAACGCACGTTGCAATGTTAGACACATATCAAAGAACGATGGGTTTAAACGTCTTGCAATTAATATTTTCACAACACGTCCTGTCTAAATCCGGAAATTCTGGGTGACAGAAGATCCTAGGTCTGATCTGGACTGACTTTTGGAGCAGACATGTTTCCCGGAATTCCTGCTACAACTGAATTTGTCCATCCCCTGCTAAGACTTACTCAGTCGCTGCACCGAGTGCGTCTCTAGAGAACATGAAGGATAAATTGTCACTTTTTTGCACCTTAAATTAATTTGTTCTATTCTATATCTCCCTATTTCACCGCTCTCGTTTCCCTGTCCCCTGACTCTCAGTGTGAAGAACGGCCTTCACCCGAAATGTCACCTATTCTTCTCTCCAGAGACGCTTGCCTGACCCGCTGAGTTACTCCAGCATTTTGTCTTTTATTTATAGAATTTGGTGGCAAAGGAGATAGAATTGATGAGTTCCGGAGATCCCGTTTCGCATCTACAGTGACTGTGAAGGCGGACTCAGTGACAGACCCTGGCAACAGCAGCTGGTGGCGGGGCTGTCACTCACCGAGTAGGGGGCGGGTCTAGTGCCGCCGAAGCGGCCGAGCGATAGACGGGACAATGCCTCCGGCTCGTCCAATGGCAGCAGCAGGTCGCATGTCATTCACCGTGAAGAGGGCGGGTCTAGTCGCGCAGAAGCGTCCAATGGCAGCGGCTGATCGTCCGTCACGCAGCTCTTAGAGGCGGGACCCGTGACGTCAGCGCGCCCAATGACCGCTGTCGCGTGGCTTGTCCTCCCCAAAGGCTCCTCTCGGATCTTTGGTCCTCCCTCCTTCAGGGCTCCTGGCGCGGAAGGCGGGACAATGCTGCCGACTCGTCCAATGACAGAGGCCGAGCCGAGCGTCTGGAGGCGGGGCACTGCCGCTGGTTCCGATGATGGAGGCTGAGGGCGGGTCAAATGCCGCTGACGCGTCCAATGACGGAGCTGGACAGCCGCTAAAGGACTTGGGGGCGGGTCCAGATCCAGTGACGCGGCGGCCGGGGGGGGCGGGTCCAGATCCAGTGACAGCGCCTGTGGCAGCGGCGGAGGGGGCGGGACCAGCCGCTGACGCAGCGCCTGTGGCAGCGGCCGGGGGGGGGGCGGGTCCAGACCCAGTGACGCAGCGCCTGTGGCAGCGGGGCGGCGGGTCCAGACCCAGTGACGCAGCGCCTGTGGCAGCGGCCGGGAGGGGGGGCGGGTCCAGACCCAGTGACGCAGCGCCTGTGGCAGCGGCCGGGAGGCGGGTCCAGACCCAGTGACGCAGCGCCTGGGCAGCGGCCGGGGGGGGGCGGGTCCAGATCCAGTGACGCAGCGCCTGTGGCAGCGGCCGGGGGGGGGCGGGTCCAGACCCAGTGACGCAGCGCCTGTGGCAGCGGCCGGGCCCCTGTCCGTCAGCGGCAAGGGGCGGGGCAGTGCGGGGGCCGTTGAGCGCCAGCCGCGGAGAGGCGGACTCGACTTCTAATCTCCATTAAACCCCCACTTGGAGCTTCAGCCCCATTCCCAGCGGCTGCCCGCCCCGCCTGCCAACCAGTGGCGGTGATGAGAGGAGCCGGGGCTGCGGGCCGCGGCCGAGCGGGAGGCCTGTGATGTGTTTGTGCCGCCGCCGGCCTCCCTCGTCCCCGCTTCCCCCCGCCGGCCGTTGATGCTGCACGGCACCGTCTCTGCGTCTGCCCACAGCCGCTCTGCACGACCACGGGCCTCGGCCTCTCCCCCGCCCGGCTCCGGAACTGATAGCGTAAGGCCAGGCCGCCAGCGGGCCACCAGGCTCGGTCGGCCATGGAGCTGCTGCTGTGCTGCGAGGTGGCGACGGTGAGGAGGGCGCTGCCCGACCCCAACCTGCTGTGCGACGAGCGGGTGCTGCACAACCTGCTGACGCTGGAGGAGCGCTGCCTGCCCGCCTGCTCCTACTTCAAGTGTGTCCAGCAGGACATCAAGCCCTTCATGCGGAGGATGCTGGCCACCTGGATGCTGGAGGTTCGTGTCTCAACGACGCCCCCTTCTCCCCGGTATCCCCCCCGCCACCGATATCCGACCTCTTTACCACCCTCTCGACCCCTTATCCTCCTCAGTTCCTCTCCGATGTCCGACACCAAACCCACTTCCAATCCCCAGCCCTAAGCCCCCTCAATCAATTCCCCCGCTATCCGACCCTTTTCCCCACTCCAGTCCCCGATCCTCTCTATTCTACCTCACCCGGGTAACCTCCCCCCCCAGGATCCTCTCTAGTTCCCGACCCCAGAAGCCAGCTTTCCTCCCCCGCCTGTGTCCCCAGATTCCCTCTGTCCCCCTCGCCCCACCTCCCCGGATCATTGCCCAGCACTTTCCTCCTCATCCATTCTCGGTCACCCCCCACTTCCCCTTGCCTTGGTCGGCGCAGAGTCCCGGGGACCTTCCCCCTCCATCAGCCCTCTGCCGCAGGCCGGGGATCACGAGGGTTTTACTTGAGTAGCTGTGGCAGGTTGACACAGGCCCGAAAGTGTGGTCCCGAGTTTGCCCGGTGTGAGGGGGCTCCTTGCCGGGAGTGAGGGAGGCGAGGGGACTTCTGTCCCGGTATGTGGCTCCAAATTTGCCCTGTGCGATGGGGATCTCACAAGCTGCTCCTGGGGCCATATTTCCTTGTTTTTGTGGGAAGTCTGACTTTAGTCTGAGCGAGGGAGTGGGGGACGGGGGTTGTGCGTGGGCGTGGGGCTGAGTGGAAGCAGACTCCAGATGTGTGGGCTCCGATGAGGACTTGCATCAAATGAGTGAGTGGGTGACCTGACCTTAATTGTGAGAGTTGACTGCAGTGTTTCAGATGTGAACATACTTTTTATTTTTATTATTGTTCAGAAATAGACTGATTGTGATTGACTGAATCATTCCTTGCTGACTAAACCTGAAGTAGGTGATTATTGAAGGCTGGTACCAGGGCCTCTCTCTGATTATATTACCTTGCATTCCTAATTTTTTAGCCCATTTTCTCCCCAGGTCTGCGAGGAGCAGAAGTGTGAGGAGGAAGTCTTTCCTTTGGCAATGAATTACCTGGACAGATTCTTATCAATTGAACGGACAACCAAATGCCATCTGCAGCTGCTTGGAGCTGTCTGTATGTTCCTTGCATCCAAGTTCAAAGAAACCATTCCTCTAACAGCAGAAAAACTTTGCATTTTCACTGACAACTCCATCAGACCATGCGAGCTTCTGGTAAATTTCACTGCCTATTGCTGTCTGAATGCAAACAATGCTGCAAAATTTTATTTGGGACCAGTAATTCCACTGTTTAATATTTGCCTTTTGTAGGCAATTGTGAAGGTGATCAGCTCAAAATTTAATTTGGAACGTTAAACTATATCCAAATTTCCAGTAATTCATGTCTTATTCTGGGCACAATTGAAAATGTTGAAGTTAGTTTTTTTTTTAAAGGTAGTTTCCCTCAGATACATGTTTGGGTAAATGTTTTCTTGAAACTGCCAAAGGATAACGGAACAAAACAGAGGCCATATAGTCCCTCAAGTCTATACTGCAATTCAGAAAGGGCACTGTTGAACCATTGCTGAATTCACTTTCCTGCAGGATTCCATACTTTCCATGTTAATGTCGGTGTATGTATAATACAACTGATCCATACCTGTCACAATAAATTTGAAATCCTTTGACCTAGAGATATTTTACCTCACTTTTGTCCAAAATTATCAATATTCACCTTGAACCTCTGCGCCCTGGTTCTTGACGACAGCTGGGGAAATAACTGCAAGAGGTATTGAGGCACAGAAATTATAATGAGAGATCAGTATGTGCTATTGTGAAGGACATATGTTCTGCAGCAGTGTGCTCTCAGCAGCTGGCTTTGTCATTGTTAAATAAAATAAAAAAGCTGAGTCCAAACTTTGAAGTATATTGAAGTGCTGTATGTGCTAAAATCTGTCCCCTTTTAACACTGAAATCAATGATCTAAATGGGCTGTAGCTCCCTCTGGAGGGAGATATTCAATATTTAGTCCAAAAAGATAATCTGACAAAAAGCCAGCCATATGTCCATCACACTGTTTTGGTTTAAAATGTCTCCCTTTGAGATTCCCGGGCATTGTTTATTTTGCTCTCAAATGTTGCCTCTCTTTATTAAATTTTAATATTGCCCATTATATATCTTTATTTGTCAGGAGTGGGAGTTGGTAGTTTTGGGAAAGTTGAAGTGGAACCTTGCAGCAGTGACCCCACATGACTTTATTGAACACATTCTGAAGAAACTTACCCTGCCTAAAGACAAGCTGCCATTGATCAGAAAGCACGCACAGACCTTCATTGCCCTTTGTGCCACAGGTATGAGCACCTGCAACAGATACTGTATGAATGAGGCACCTGTGGGAGAAAGTTGCTCTTGTGATTGCCTATGTAAACCAGACTGCTTGGAAGCTATAGAGGAAAATATGAAATACAAATGGCGATCCTGCTGATGGAGCAAAATTGTTTTTGTTGGAAGAGAATTGGGATTTGTGTACATGGCCCCTTAGCAACTTATCAACATTTTTCCTGGACTTTTTTTTTTTCAGCCAGGTCTTATGTTTGAGATCTTAACATTTAATTCTTCAATTTTGTATGATATTTATTTATTCATCTATGTATGAAAAATATGTTGTTGGCCACTTGCAGTTAACTTGTTCAATTCCAAATTCCTGCATCCTTGTCGATAATGGAGACTCGGTGTAAACCTGTCTGTAATTATGCTGTTGGGTGTTGTAGTACCCTCGAGTAGAAGCGAATAACTACTAAGCAGCATGTTTACATGGGCAATTTTAATTCAACATTTAGACATAAAATTCATAAGAAAACTACAACTAAAAATGTAGGTAAAATTGATTACACCAGCATACTTTGGTCTCGTTCTCTTCTAATGGATTTCATTGAAGACTGTGGTTAATTTTCACTATTTAAACTAGATGTATTAGAAAATAAGATAGTCACAAATTGCTTGAGTAACTCGGCGGGACAGGCAGCATCTCTGGAGAGAAGGAATCGGTGATATTTCGAGCCCAGACCCTTCTTCTCAGCATTTGTTTAATCGAGTTACTCCAGCATTTTGTGCCTATCTTTGGCTTAAACCAGGATCTGCAGTTCCTTTCTACACACTAAATGTATTAGAAAATTGGTTTATTCATGCTTATTTTAAGATTTATTTACTGAATGGATGTTTAAGTAAGTTGGAATTTAATAGAATCCTTGTATGTTTTCACTATACCATTAGCTTTTATTCATACAATGCAATAAACAAAGTTCAAAGATCATTGCAGTAACTATTACAATAGGGCATGTGTAGAATAACCTGGTTACAGAAGGTGGATCCCTGTTCAGGGAGTTAACATATTAATTATTCATATTTTTAAAGCCACCTGTCAGTTATTGTCTAAGTCAAATAAATTTGAGCTTTAATAAAAATAATTAATTGTGAAGCTTCACACAAAGGTTAATGTTGTCGAGGGAGGATATTTTGGCCCTCTGGTTTGTCCTTGTGCTGGAAACTACAATTCTCTACTATATATTAACTAACAACCCAAAAGTATGAAGTGTATAGTTCATGGTGTAATTATAGCATTGCAGAATATCTCCATTGGAAAACCAGTTTATCTTTAACACCAATTCTCTTACTGCAATTGCAGTTTCAAGAGCACTTTTCCCATTTGTATTTAAGTTGAAACCAAAAAATTTACTGATTTCAATAATATTCTTAAAATGTAGGGTTTTAGTGTCAAATAATCGCTGAACAACATTCTAATCTGTAATTGCCATGGCAATTTAATGTGAAGTTTACAGTTAGCTATTTATGCTCAAAATTGGCTGTGAATAAAGTCTTAATTCTGCTTTCTGTTTGATATGTATAAAATAGTTCAACTCAATAAAAATGTTCTAGGCAAGTCTGGTTTCTGGTTTAAAAGCTGGGGTCCAGAGAAAATGTTGCATCCATGCAGATTACTCGGGTGAAAAGTATTCCATATTCCCTGGCATTAACTTTGTACTGTGCTGACATTAGCAAATTTCAAATATTAACACTAATTCAGCCTGAAGATACTTATTACATTGGGATTTCATGTTCATAAGCCACTAAGTATTGCTAATCTCATTAGTAGTTCTGTAAATTACCCATGTTTGACTGACACACCTGATGATTACTGTGTTGTAGGTTGATTTACCAAATCTAAGCATAATTATTGTTGAGACAAATCGCTAAATCCATCTTAATTAATCCATTCCAAGTATCCAAGCCAGCGGTGCTAGCTCAAAGGGCCGAATGGCCTCCTCCTGCACCTATTTTCTATGTTTCTAATCTATTGCCTGTTTTGCAACATTAAATTGTTTCTTGAATGTTAACATGCATGTTTTCATGTCAATTTTATCTTGTATCCACGTCCCGTTCTTCATAATTTTATTTATAACATCCAACTAAAGATCGTTTTTTGGCTCTTTTTTACCAAAAAAAAAATGACTGAATTAATAATACAAATCATAGTAGTTTTTAAACCTTCTCTGATGTGTTTCTATGATTTAACCCATGTAACTCAATGTTTTTATTGATTGACTATTTTCTTTCATGTATAAAAATAATAATTAAAAAATACTAGATTTCTTTAAGTATCCATCTCCACCTAATTTTATTAATGATGGTGATGGGTCTTGTGGTGTGGATAGAATATAGTTGGGCTTAAGGTTCAGAGTATTTAATTTCATATTTTAATATTAGTCTTGCATATTAGAAGTCTCTTAGCTCACCAAATTTATGCTGACAACGCCACCAACTCTTTTCCTCCACTTATTTTCCTGTAACCAATTCTCACAACATGCCCATCAACTTGAACCTGGTATTTCAGTCGCCCAATCATACAAGGGATAATTTACAGTGACAAATTTACCAACCAACCTATATATCTTTTACATATGGAAGGAAAACAGAATTGGGCAGATCCCCATGTGGTCACTGTGAACATGCAAACTCCAAACTAACAGCACTTGCGGTCGATCTAACCTAAGTTCCTGGCGATTTGCAGCTGTGTGCTGCCCTCTTGAAAAGTAACTGGCTTGTATTTACTTGCTTATAATCACTCCTTGTGGTCTTCCAAAGATGTCCCATTTGATTTATAGCAGGCAAATGCAGCAGTGAATTTGCACCATGCAAGTTCCCAATTGAACTGAATAATCTATAAAACATTTTGTGCAGGTAGATATAGAATTGGAGCATTGACTTCTATAATTTTCAGTAGGGATTTTTATTTTTGCTAAATTATCCCCATCTAAGTGATTTGAAATGTTCCCACTCTTTTTGTTGAAGAAAATTCTCTCCTAGCTTGGTCGGTGAGCTGGTAAACTCTGTGTATGTGTGTGTGTGTGAAATAAATGTCCTGCCCTCAGGCCTTTTGTGAGCTTGTCAGTTTGAATTCATATCAGTTGGACGGTAATTTCCATGATTTTCAATACGAAAAGATGAGGAGGTGGCTCCAGACAATGGTGCCACACTCTCCTGTTGGAGACACTTGCCTTGCCATTTGCAGTAGTTAATTAATATGCTAAAAATAGAAGCCATTGATACAAATCACTCCCTGTTGCACAACAAAGAAAGAACACGTGGAGCTTTGAGAGCCAAGTTTATGGTGCTTGCTGTGGAGGAAAGCAAGAGTGGCGATAGAGGCTGCAAAACGTTTTAAGCGAGGCATTAGTCTCTAGGTCTCTGGCTGTTTGCTAGCTATCCTTATTTGTGTTGTGAATGGCATTTAAAGGAACCTACAATGTTATTCGGAATTGAAATTGTGACTACATGTGAAAGCAGACCTACCGCAGTGTTGGTTGGCAGGAGTACTGTGGTTCTTTATTCAGATTTTCATGATCATTTGCTTCTGGGATGCCATTTTACTGAAAAGGGAACCATATGTTCTGATTTCAAATGTTAGAATTAATCTGAGTTCTATTTGAATCAGTTTGCTCAGACGTTGATTTATGTAGAAAGTGTGTTTATAGCATACATAGAAAATATGTGCAGGAGTAGGCCATTCGGCTCTTTGAGCCAGCACTGTCATTCAATGTGATCATGGCTGATCATCCACAATCATGTTTTCAGCATGAAGACTATTTTAGAAATTTAATTTAAAATCATATACAGGTGTATGATTGAAGCTTTGAAGTTTTTATGGTGTTTATCCCTATAGATTTCAAATTTGCCATGTATCCACCATCAATGATCGCGACTGGAAGTGTGGGGGCAGCAATATGTGGACTTCAGCTCGATATTGGCTTCTATTCACTTTTAAATGACAACTTGACAGATCTCTTGGCCAGCATCACACACACAGATGTGGTGAGTACACTATTCAAAGGCTCTGACGTAAGGTTGGCAACCTACAGCTTGTCAGTGGGCATTCTCAGTTTTGGAACACGTATCCATTTTCAATTAATTTTGCTGTTAATGCTAACATTTCTTGAATATTAACACTTAAATTTATGTAACATGAAAATTAGTCAGCTGGGGAAGATTGGTTAATTTTAAGCAGCATCAAAATCTCAATGTTTAAGGTACCCGGATTATATAATCTGAGTGTTATCTCTATTTGGGCATTATAAATGAAAGTATAGTAATCAGAAGTAGCACAGTTATTACTGTTTCATAAATGGTGCTGTGCTTTTTTGAGTAGGAGGTGATGTTAAACATACTTGTTCACTATTTGGTATCATTTTTCATGTAGCTTTATCTTTAATAGTATTTCATTCGTGTAGTTGGTGTGGACATAGAGAATGTTGCAATCTTTATATTTATGAAATAAAATTCTGAATGCTTAATATTGAATGTATATTACCAATTATAGTCATTTAAATAAATGAAAGCAAGAGTGGTTGATTGTTGTTCATTTTGCCATGGATTTTTTTAAAATTGCATCCATTTTGGAAAATCTCTTGAACATGGTGTATAATATTGTCTAAATATATTAACTTTTGTTAAATTTACATGGTCTTGCTTTTCATGCAAGTTGTTCAAATGGACTGTTTTACTGGATGGTAGCATTGTCGTTGGTGGGGAGGGAATGATAATACACAGAGGATGGCTGAGAATCAACTTATTACATCAGTGGAAAAGCCCATTGAGAAAGGAGAGTAATAAACTTCAGCTGTTATTACTCAAGTTTTTAAACATTCAGCTGTTATATTTGAGGATTTCAGCCTTTCAAACATTGATCTATTTCAAACTTTAAGTACATTGTGATTAATTAAATTAATACGTCTCTTTATCATGATGTTGCTATGTTATCCATCAATTGGTAAGTGTTTGATTTTCTCAAAACGTATCTTATTTGGCATGAAGGCAGATTGTCATGAGTGCTGCTGTAGATTTGGGTGGTCTTAATCATGCCTTTTCCATGATGTTTATTTACCAGACATGGTACACTACATTCAGCACGTTGTGTGACACTAAGCGACAAGTGCAACGCTTGTTTACCGCAATGAGATGTGGAAATAAATTAATTGAGTGTTTTTTATGCAAAAAAAAACATACATATTTTCTCCTCCTTTGATAGAGGAGCATTTGTGTATAAAGAAATTTCAAAGTTTTTTAAGAACAGAGGATATGTTTTCTAAATTTGCCAATTTAATGGACAATTTTGTGAAATGCGAGTCCTTTTCAATGCTTGAAATCGGGCCTTGTAGATTAAGGCCTGGTCTTAAAATATTCTGCATAGTTTAGTTTATTATCACGTGTACCGAGGTACAGTGAAAAGCTTTTGTTACGTGTTAACCAGGAGAATATCATTTTGTTTACATCAATTGATGTTGCACAACTACAATAATTAATCCTTCACACAACTTGCGCAAGTAATAAAACATTCAAATCCATCCAATAAATGTCCCAAGAAATTGTTAATGCTCGGTGACAATTGAGAAAAGACAATGTTATCCCTTTGCAAATATTGGTCTCTTTTATTGGGTCATCACAAACCTATCCTGCAGGCGATAGATACACTGTTCTCCCACAATAGACTTGAAGCAAGCATCAGTGCAGATACACCCATGTTGGGAGAAGTTTATCATAACGTTATGTAGGAAGTACAAGGGAAGGTACTGAGCACTGATTAGGGCAACATTGGAGGGCCAACTGGAACAGGGTAGCGATCCAGTATGCTTAATTAAGTCCCCTTTCATGATTTTTAGGGATTAGAGACCTCGGTGGACCTGCAGTTGAATGTGATAGAGGAGGATGCTGTAATCTGAAGATCTGATGGGTGAAACATCACCCATTCCTTCTCTCCAGAGATGCTGCCTGCCCCGCTGAGTTACTCCAGCATTTTATGTCTACTTTTGTGATGGAGAATGAGGTTTATGCGGAAGAATTGCATCTGAGGAACTGAGATTTGTGGGTGCTTAATTTAGACTGCTTGTCAGCCTGATGTTGAGTACACACAAACACTGGCCGTTCAAATCTCAATTACATCGACTATAACTGCAATCTTCAAGTAAACTGCTGTTAAACAATATGCTGGCTTCAACTTTCAAGTAAATGGTTAGATCCAGCTGAGGGAAGTGTTTTCAAACCAGTTTGTATACTGGGCTAGGTATGTGTCTGCCATGTGTACACACACAGTGTAACTAGTGAGGATAGGATTGGACAGTCAACATTATAGCATGACATTGCACATAATGGAAAATCCTACTTGGATACAGGAACTGATCCAGAGTCGAGAAAACATTGAAAATATCTCAAATGTCTACAGTACTTGGAATTCCCGTGCAATTTTGCAATTGGCATGCAACCTTCTGTAAAATCAAATAAAGACAGCTTAGTAACAAGTCAACTGATATACATGGTCTATTGGGGTCATTATTGCACTTAGAAAAAAATATTAATTGTAACTTACCTTTTCTCATCAATTGGGGACAACCTTCCTAAGTTGTTCCTATCTTTGTTTTTTCTAGATATGCAATGCACATCAAATTTGGTGAAGTAGAAGGTGAAACCTTTACCCACCATAGCTTTTTCCGATCATGATCTTTTTCAGGATTTTGGGCCATGTTCATTTAAGATTCACCAATTTTGTAGGATGTATTCCTGGCAATTTCTGTCACTGAATTCCAATTCAAGCTTTCCCAGCAAGTCAAGTAGTGCATTTTCCTATCTGATACTTCTGTCACTGTAAACAGGTGTTCAAAGAAAATAACAATAAACATTTAAATTCCTCCACAATTTTTCTCCGTGGTATGCAGTAGTATCAATTAATCACTATTCACAGCGCAAGCCAATCTTAGAGTTAGAAATTTAAACATTTGTAGGTCAGTCTCAAGTGTGGATAATGTTGTTGCACATGTGTTAACGATCAAAAAATTTGAAGTGGTTTGCCATGGCTTAATATAACTTAGTGGTGATTAAAAGGAACTGTAGATGCTGGTTTATACCAAAGATGCAAAATGTTGGAATAATTCAGTGGGTCAGGCAGGAAACATGTTCCCGATGTTGGGGGAGTCCAGAACCAGGGGCCACAGTTTAAGAATAAGGGGTAAGCCATTTAGATGGGAGACGAGGAAACACTTTTTCTCAGAGAGTTGTGAGTCTGTCATTCTCTGCCGCAGAGGGCGGTGGAGGCCGGTTCTCTGGATACATTCAAGAGAGCCAGATAGGGCTCTTAAAGATAGATAGTCAGGGGATATGGGGAGAAGGCAGGAACGGGGTACTGATTGGGGATGATCAGCCATGATCACATTGAATGGCGGTGCTGGCCCAAAGGGCCGAATGGCCTACTCCTGCACCTATTGGCTTTCTTCACTACCTGCTGTGCCTACATGCTTACTTTCAGTGACTGATTTACAATCATACCCAGGTCTCGTTGCACCTCCCCTTCTCCTAACCTCTCCCAGCCTCATAGCATCTTTCTCGCAGCTCACACTAAAACCCTGCTTTGTGTCATCCGCAAATCCTCTTGTCTAAATCGTTAATATATATATTGTAAACAACTGGAGTCCCAGCACCGAGCCTTGCGGCACCCCACTAGTCACTGCCTGCCATTTGTGAAAGGACCCATTAATTCCTACTCTTTGCTTCCTGTCTGCCAACCTGTTCTCTATCCATGTCAATACTCTACCCCCAATACCATGTGCTCTAATTTTGCACACTAATCCCTTGTGTGGGACCTTGTTAAAGGCTTTTTGAGTGTCCAGATACACCACAGCCATTGGCTCTCCCTTATCCATTCTACTTGTTACACCCTCAAAAGACTAAGCAAGCATGACTTCCCCTTCATAAATCCATGCTGACTTTGACCAATCCTGTCACTGCTTTCCAAATGCGCTGCTATAACATCTTTAATAATCGATTCCAGCATCTTCCCCGCTGCTGATGCAAGGCTAACTGCTCCATAATTCTCTATTTTCTCTCTCCCTCCTTTCTTAAAGTGAAGTTTCATTGTCTATCCTTCAGTCCACAGGAACTGATCCAGAGTCGAGAAAACATTGAAAAATGATCACCAATGCATTCACGATTTCTAGGGCCACCTCCTTGGGTATCCTGGAATGCAGATCATCTGGCCCTGGGGATTTATCTGCCTTCAGTCCCAACAGTTTACCTAACACCATTTTCTGACTGGATTCCTTTCAGTCCCTCCCTCCCACTAGATCCTCAGTCCCCTCGTATTTCCAAGAGATCGTTTGTCTTCCTTAGTGAAGACATAACCAAAGTATTTATTGAACTGTTCTGCCATTTCCTTGTTTCCTGTTATAAATTCACCTGTTTGACTGTAAGGGACCTACATTTGTCCACTAATCTTTTCCTTTTTACATACCAAAAGAACCTTTAACAGTCAGTTTTATCTTTCCCGCAAGCTTTCTTTCATGCTCCTTCATCCCCCTCTTAATGAACCCCTTTGTCCACAGTTGAGTTCTAAATTTTTTTCCAGTCTGGTTTGCCACTTCTGGCCAATTTATATGCCTCTTCCTTGGCTTTAACACTATCCTTGACTTCCCTCGTCAGCCGCCTTCCCAGTTTTATTTTTTCGCAAGACAGGGATGAACAGTTTTTGGAGTTCATCCATGCGGTCTTTAAATCTTTGCCATTGCATCTCCACTTTCAACCCTTAAAGTATAATTTGCCAGTCTATCCTAGCCAATTCCCATCTGGTATCTTCAAAGTCTCCTTTATTCAAGTTCAGGTCTAGTCTCTGAATTAACTGTGTCACTCTCCATCCTAATTGAGAATTCCACCATGTTATGGTTACTGTTGCCCAAGGGGCCTTGCACAACAAGATTGTTAACTAATCCTTCCTCATCACACAATACCCAATCTAGGATGGCCTGCCCTCTAGTTTGTTCCTCGACATATTGGTTTAAAAACCCATCCCGTGTACATTCCAGGAAATCCTCCTCAGAACTGTTCCCAATTTGGTTGGCTCAATCTATATGTAGATTAAAGTCACCCATGATAACCGCCTTTCCCTTCGCTACACACATACCTAATTTCCTGCTTGGTGCTATCCCCAACCTCCCTACTGCTGTTTGGTGGTCTGTATACAACTCCTACAAGCATTTTCTGCCGTTGGCTATTTCGCAGTTCTACCCATACCGATTCTACAACATCCAAGCTAATGTCTCTCCTTGCTATTGCATTAATCTCCTCTATAACCAGCAATGCCACCCCACCTCTTCCTTTCTGTTTATCCGTCCTGGATATCAAATACCCCTGCATGTTAAGCTCCCAGCCTTGGTCACCCTGGAGCCATGTCTCCAGAATTCCAACTACAGGTGCACAACCTTTTATCCGAAGTTCCAAATAACGAAAAGCTCTGAATAGCGGACATTTTTTCGGTCCTTGAAAAAAGGTCCTTGAAGACGTTCACCGAGGGCGGCCCGCAGAGGTGACAGCGGAACCTCTGGTCGGTCCTTGAAGAAAGGGGAACTAAATCCCCATTCATAAAAGAGAAGGTGAGGGTATATTGCGCGGGAGGATTAATAATTGACAATCTGCTGCTGCCTGCCCGCACACAGTGTATCGTGAGTCTTGCGTGGGAACATTTTAACTCAGCGGGCAGGTAGCAGCAGATTGTCGCTCCCTTCAGTTTCACCCCACCTACACCCCTCTGCTTCCCGGCCATGTGTGTGACCCCTTCCCTCCCCTCTCCAGCTCCCCGCCCATTGCACCGGCGCGGGGGCTTTGCACTGTCTTCACGTCGGAGCCAGTGCCAGTCACCGGAGACGTCAGGACCAACGGGACACTGGCCCCCAGGCCCACTGCAAGCACGGAGATCCCAGAGACCCACAGCCAGCAGCAGCCCAGCCCCGCTCCAACTACAGAGGAACACGCTCCCCGTAGGGACAGAAGCTGATGGTGTGCAAGTACGTCTTGGGGTTGCGGATGAGGGGGCGCAGCTCGGGCTGTGACGTGTCCGGCTACCCCCCTGTACAGGAGCTGAGACTGGGAACTGTGGGGTTGTTTGCAGTTGCAGAGGGAGGGGGTAAGGGCGGTACAGTTCCCAGTCTCAGCTCCATTCTAGGGGGTGACCGGAGACGTCAGGACCAACGGGACACCGACTGCAAGCACGGAGATCCCAGAGACTCACAGCCAGCAGCAACTCTAGCCCAGCCCCGCTCCCACTCCAGAGGAACCCGGGTTGCGGATGAGGGGGCGCAGCTCGGGCTGTGACGTCTCCGGCCACCTCCCTGTACAGGAGCTGAGACTGGGAACTGTACCGCCCTTGCAGGTGAGCAGGAGAATGGGGTTGTTTGCAGTTGCAGAGGGGGGGGCAAGGGCGGTACAGTTCCCCAGTCTCAGCTCCATTCCAGGGGGGTGACCGGAGACGTCAGGACCAACGGGACACCGACTGCAAGCACGGAGATCCCGGAGACTCACAGCCAGCAGCAACTCTAGCCCAGCCCCGCTCCAACTCCAGAGGAACCCGGGTTGCGGATGAGGGGGCGCAGCTCGAGTTGTGGGCGAACTGCCACTTGTCGCTATAGCGACCCATCAGGGAGCGGGTTCCTGTTGGTCCTGACGTCTCCGGCCACCCCCTGGACAGGAGCTGAGAGACGTCAGGACCACCAGAAGCCGCTCCCCGATGCGCCGCTACAGCGACAAGTGGCAGTTCGCCCACAGCCCGAGCTGCGCCCCCTCATCGGGACACCGCCCCCCAGGCCCACTGCAAGCACGGAGATCCCAGAGACTCACAGCCAGCAACAACTCTAGCCCAGCCCCGCTCCAACTCCAGAGGAACCGGGGTTGCGGATGAGGGGCCGCAGCTCGGGCTGTGGGCGAACTGCCACTTGTCGCCGTAGCGGCCCATCGGGGAGCGGATTCCTCTGAAGTTGGAGGGACAGGGAGACACAGCGGCTTTTGAGAATGGTGGGCAATCACTTCCAAAGTTCTGCCCACACAGTCAGTACGCTTCTCCTACACTTGTCTCCCGCACTAAGATCATCTCGCAGAGAATGATCCCAGCCTAACCCTCCCTATTCTCTCCTATTCTGCAAGAAAAAACTACATTGAAGACTCAAACTCGTGATTGAGTAACTGCCGGGATCGAGGCGCAAACTCGCGACCTTGCAGATATGAGCCGAGCACTCTACCACTACTCTAAAAATCTTCCATTCCGAAAGCCGAAAAATTCTGAATTACGAAAAGTGTCTGGTCCCAAGGCTTTCGGATAAAAGGTTGTGCACCTGTATATCATATCCCTTAACTACTAACTGTGCTTTCAATTCTTCCACCTTATTTCGAATGCTCCTTGCATTAAGGCACAAAGCTTTCAGGTTAGTTTTTCTTATCTCCCTTCTACCTTTTACCTATGTTGATATGCTTGTTATCTCCCTTCTCCTTTCTACCTATGTTGAACCATTTGCACCGTTTCTCCTGCACCATACTTCAAGATATTCAGCCCCTGGTATGCAAAGCAATTGACTTTAACCTCTACTGAGAGCAATCTCTGTACTAATGCATATTGTGCTATCTCACTCCAGGTAGTATTAATTCTAGGATGGGGGTCATGTAATACTTTTCCCGACAAACTAAGTATTTATCCACTCTTTGTGCTGCTTAATTCTTGTGGTTAGGAAGCATATGACAAACCTGCTCCCTAATCCTGCTTTGTTTGTTTGCAGACTGTACTTAGTATGCAAGAAAACAGCAGCTAGGATTGACTGAAATGAATGGAAGAATGAGATCGTTTCCTTACTTGTATTTGCCCGAGTTGGCAGCTATTGGCATCCGTTCAGTTTTCCAATTTGAGTGTTTTGCATGTGGAGTAACAGTAGGGTGATGCAGCTACAGAATAGAATAATTGTTGGTTATTATTCCATAAGACCTCGGATCCTACTCACAATGGGAAGCACGGTGTAGTAGGTTACCCTGTGCCAGTGAGCTTAAAAATCAAAGCAAAATGTGTTTTAGAGAGCTAAGCGTGGTAATAAGTAACTTCGCGTGCTGAAGTTACCATGGTTTGTTTTAAATACTGTTATTGTAAACATTACCTGTAACGTATTTTGTGCTGGTTTTAAGACTAGTTGTTGAGGCTTCATCAACTGTCATGTACTTAAACAGTATTGCACAATTTAAATCATTTTTACACTTGTGAAATGTTCCATTTGAATAAATAGAAATAAACAGGGTTGCTGTTTAGACAAGAAAACAGGCCCATTATATAAAAATAAATTAATTCAATGCACACCTCAAAAGGTTTTCATAAAATACTTTTTATATATTTAAAAAAAAACAGATTCCAGATTTGAAACAACTTCAGTGTTGGGCTCAACCAGCACATTTTGTCAAACTTCCTTCGGAAATTGGTCAGTCATTGTAAAAACTTGTTGCTCTCCCTTGTGTGAATTTTTTAAGCACCATTTCCCCCCCCCCCATTCATTTATATAAAATCTTCAGCAACCATCCCCTCCCCATTATAAAAAGCCGCAATCGTCTTTGCCCCTCATCCTCTTGTTCATTTAGCAGAAAAATAGTAGGTTCCTATGTTTTAGTGTTGCTAGGGAAGAATACCGTGTCCCACTGCCAGAGTCTAATTTCCTGTGTTCTTTTGTTCCTAGTAATTTTGAAGTGGTGGATTAGGTCACCCATGTTCCACATGCTGTTAACAACCAGTAATAATGGGCACCTTTATAATGGATAAAAATGAATCCCAGCATTTTGTTTTTCTTTCTTGTGCTAATATGTATGAGTCTTCATTTCAATACACTATTTGTTCAGTTTTCTTAATTAATCAAAAATGTTGGTGATTAAGTCTGCCATCTGCATTTTACTGCTGTGCAAGGAAAGGAGAGTTCTACACTCTTAACAGCACAAATATTTTGCAATCAGCCTTATTGGTAACGAATTGCAAAGTCATAAATACTTTATGGGTGTGTTATACACCAGTGCTGAGCTAAAATAGTTTGATAAACCTCTTAGAATCTTAGTAAAATGATTTTTAGCTAAGCAACTAATTAATGTTTTGAAGTGGGATGACTGATGCATTGTTTAAAGGTGATGGTGTTAACCTTTAATTGTCTGAATTGGACTCCAGAATACTGTGGTAAATAGCAGTGTTTCTACTCCCACGGAATATCATTTTAGTCACATCATCCACCAGCCTTAATGCAACCAATCAGACGACCTTTGTTTTGTAAATCTGATGCTGTTTTTTTTTTAAGGATTTGGAAACTCCAGTTTATAAGAAAATTGTTCTAAGGTTTTAAAAGACAAAACTAAAATTAATCTGCATGTGTTGAAGATCTAAAGGTATTCATAAATCAAACATGGAATTTGGGCTTTTTTAACAATTGCCTTTGTTGCGGCATTTTTCTCTCGTCTGTTTACCCTTTTTGTCTGCTATTGCAAGGGTGTTCTTGGTTTAATCGTTAGCATGAAACTATGACGTGCTATGCAGGCTAATGTGTACAGGAAGTAATTTAATTATTATTATTTATTTTTTTTGCTTGGTTGGATGGGACTAGTTTGATAGAAGATTAAATTACAAAGAACTGTTTTTTGTGTTAACATCCACAAACAGATTTTTCCAAGAAGCACTTTTGAAAGGCCTGAGCAGTCAAGCAGGTTGAAAAAGATGGCATTTGGTCATTCCTATCTGCATTTGACATTGTTAACTGGCGCAAGGAAGCAAATTTATTTCTGTCTAGTGGTGCACAAGTTCAGGACTTGATACATTATTGGCTGAAGATGTACTACAATGTTAGAACAGTAATATTTCAGACAAGACTGCATCTACCTTTTCAGCGAAAAAAATTATAACAATATTTACGCAAGTACAGTAGTTGTCATGGTGTCCTAGCATTGTTCAATTCTCACTTAATGCAACCAATCAGACGACCTTTTTCACTTGCTGTTCAATGGTCTTCAAGTGACAGAATAAATAATAAATGACAGAAAAATAGCAGAACATCAGGATGTGCACAAGGTCACTAATAATGGTGGGATGGAGGACACATGACATTAATGTTGAATAGAATAGTCAGACTGAGATTATATAAGAACTAGTTGGGCCAAGGAATTTAGAGTACTGTGTATAATCCTGTTCATGTTACAGGGCATAATGATGGTACTGGATACGATGTTAATAAGATTTGCAGGGATGATGATGGAACTTGCTGATACAGTTTTTTTTTTTTAAAGTGAGTTGAGGCAAAATTTAATTTGTGTGTATAAACTTATCAGGGACCAAGAAAACGGGAAGGATTTTTTTTTTCCCCACAAGAGGTCAATGACTAGAGCATTGGTTTGAGATCATATTTAGAGGAATTAGTGGGAAGTTTGGTGTGTTGAGGGGGAAATCAACTGAAGTTTGGGTGTGAATCTCCTACAATCTGTAATGCTGGTGGAGGCATCATTTGAGCCAGTATTTGATGAAAATACTGGCTGAGCACCTGGTGTCATTTCATAGGAATGCAGATCAAGAATTATGAAGTTCGGATTCAACTAAATAATTTTCTGTCTGGCGTGGACCATGGGCAAAATCACCCCCCCCCCCCCTTTTTTTTTTTTAAATTCTGCAACGGATTCTAGAAAATGAAGTGTTAACCATTGGTAAATCTCCAGAGGCAGACAAAACATTATTTAAACACAATAATTATGACTGTCATAACAGTACTTTGGAGAGTGCATTTAAAAAAAAATTATTGTAACGGTGAGCTTGGAAAAGACCTAACAGCTGCTTCATCTCCCACTACAATACTTTCAGTTGCAAAACACATATGAAAACCACTTTCAATCTATGAAATGTTATCCATTTACAAATAAATAGACTTCCTTGATTTGCTACTTTGTGCTGCAACCAGTGACTTTGGGCTAGATGTTGTAAGGTAGCATGCAGTTATTTATACAATCTTTTGCATCTGTAAACAAAAATATGCTCTACAGATATGTGATGTAATCTCGCATTATGATATTATCTTTATAAAAGTTAGTGCAAGTAGTTCCACTGCTACATTGCAGTTTGAATAATGTGTAAGTATGTAATGCTCTTATTTGGGCCAGGTATGAGAGAGATCTATGTTTATATGATAAAAATGATATCATATGATATAAAATGCGTGGACTTTAACTGCCTTGTAATTAAGAATGATATCCAGCAGTTAGTTTAACATGGCTAAGTGTGATTATTATACACTTGATAGCATGCAAATAAACAGACAACTGATTTAGCTTCAGGGTGGAATTGGTCAAATATCATGAAGAGAAATGCATCAAATTGCATCTGCATGGACAGATTGGATTTTGGATTTTATTTAGCCTTGGGGTTGCATTTATATTTTGAATGTGCAGATGAAAATATGAGATGCACTAAATGTGATTTAGTTGCATTATATTTACTGTTATTAAGCTGCAAAGTCTAGTAAATGTGTACCTTGCCCTTCTGATTGGTGTAAGTCACCACTGGGTAGTCTTACTAACTTGTCTTCCTGATCTGTACCCTGTTCCTCTGGATGTATACTTGCTCTTTCTAATAACTTCCACACAGTCTGCACAACTTGTCTGTGTGGAGGAAGCCCTTCAGTGCCAAGCAGGGTAATTCTTCTTTCATCCATTTCTGAAGGAGCAGCTGCATCAGTGAATGGAGAGGTTCTGTGTAGACGTTGCACCATTCTTAAGCAACTGCAGTGATTTCCTGACTTCTTTCTTCTTTCTGGAGAAATAAATCAGTTTGCCTTTAGTTTGTAACTGCAGCTGTGCCAGATTCACTTTCTCCTTTCCCCCCCCCCCCCCCCCATCATTGCACCAACCCACCCCCACCCAAACCCAGGCTAGTAACTGGCATTGAATTTGTAAAAGGCTGACCTCAAAAGATCCGGTGGGGTCAGTTGAATAACATAACCGGCGGAATGAAATAAGACAATTGTGGGGATGCAGCACAGGAGACATTGCTCTTGCTGATTGTTGCAAGACAATAAGCAGTTTTATTAGTCAACGCAACACAACTGATTCGATATCATTAGTGTTTGTTCCCATGTCCAGTTTTTTTTAAGTTTCATTGAGCCTGTGTGAGTGGTGGAGGCAGGGAATAAATGAATGCATAGGAACAAATTTTATAGCTATGACTAAAGACTGGCATTGGTTTGGACTTTCCAAATATAGAGCCAGCTTAGAGTTGCTGGCATTTAACTGTTAGTCAGATAGTTTTGTTGTACAGATACTTTTTATGATCGAAGGTCAAAAATTATTTTTCCTGTGAACTAAAAAACAAAAAATCAGTTACAAGAATTTGTTAGCATTAGAGAGGGACAATAAAGAGGTATACTGCACAGAAACATTCTAAAATAACTGCAAATAATTAATGGTTTACGTTTCATTCCTAAGCAATTGACAAATATTTCCAAGGTTCTTACGTTTTCTCTCGGTCGTCAATCTATATCTTGGAATTCATTTTTTGGGCTGGATTCTGTTTCTGACCCCATGTCCAAACTCTGCTTGCCAGCCTACTTTCGTCATTCTAAATAGGGCCAAGCTTGCTCTCTGAATGCAAGCGGTGTCTGACAAGCCTGTGTGGGTTATGTACTAAGGCAGACCTCTGTTGTTGGCTCTGGGGCCCGTAGCTCATCATGGTCAAAGGCCTTTGCAAATGTTCTTGAATATCTGAAATTTAAACTTGTTTGAATAAAAATTCTGTAAAATCCTAACTTTAATAAGGGGCAAACTGGTCCCTTTAGTGAGCCCTTCCATTCAGTTACATTGTGTCCGGTTGAATTTTGGCCTAAACAGTATTTTGTGGCATCCTTGCAGTTTTGGTGCTAACGAGAAATTAAAAACGTGAAAGGAAACCGCTCATTTTTTTTGCACCAACTTTCTAACTGACAGAAAATGTTTCTTTAAGCAGTTTATTTTAACTTCTAATTATGAAACTGAAAATGTTATTTAGACAAAGTACATGGAAAATCTTTGGACAATGTTCATTGCAATATATGTTGCATCTTCCTTTGACCTGTGCCTAAACATTTGAAGTATGTCACAGATTGATATTTACCTTGTAAGATTTGGATATTTATGGTCTGGTTTACTTTTCTCCATTAGGATTGCCTGAAAGCCTGCCAGGAGCAGATTGAATCCTTGCTGGTCAGCAACCTGAGACAGATTCAGCAACATCAACAACAGAGGGACCCCTCAAAAAGAGTGGAGGAACTAGACCAGGCCAGCACTCCTACAGATGTGAGAAATGTAAACCTGTAAGGCTGCTGGAGCAGAAAAGACCCTGTGTGATCTTCCCTTTAGAAATAAATCTTGTTTTTTTTTTCATTTTTAAGATGCTCCCACATAGAAAATATCTAAAGCTTTTTAGAAAAAAAAACTGATATTAAAAACTCTGGTGCCTATGGTGTTCTGCAGAAGGGAATCCCACCATAAATGTTTGCATAATTGCTATTATATTATCGATGAACATGCGTTAAAAGCATAAAATAGCTAGCTAAATGCAGGCCTGTGTATGTGGGATCAAATTATTAGATATTTACTGTTCAATTTTATGGTGCATACACCCTCTTCAGATTTAAATAAATGTCTTATGATTTGTGGCTCAATTTGGATGCAAAGCAATAGACTGAGGATTTGAGGAGGGTTGCTGGGAAATAACCTCTTTTATGAATGAACCATCTTCAGTGTGGAAGGAATTTAACTGCCTTAAGATTTTGAACCTTGTATCTTCCTTCGAAATTAGTTACTGGAGGATTACCCAGCATCTGGTTGTACACTGGGTATATATTTTGCCTTGACGGTTCAGTGCTTGCCCAGAAAGTTTTTTTTTTAAAATCAACTTTAATTTGTCTCTGTTTTTAGGTGATCTTGTCAATGTTGTCACTCTTCCTTCAATTTCATTGTTCATCTCTCATGTGGATCTTTAAAAAAAAATTGTCTGGGAGATTTGGGCATTGATAGCAAGGTTACATCTATTGCATGCTCCCAACTGTCCTTGAAAAGGCATTGAATAATCTTCTTGAGCCACTGCAGTCCATATGTCAAGGTACTCCCACCGTGCTATTGGTTAGGCAGCTCCAGGATTCCAGCGACAAAGAAGGAGCATTAACGAGTGTCTTTTAACTTGTAAATGTATATTTTCACTTTCCCTATGTTAGTTTCAGATTTTGAATGTGTTGTTTGTTTCATTTTCCCATTACTTTTTATTGTTTGGTTGTTTCATTTCTCAACAATCATGTTATATAAATATCAGTTTTTGGTTCCTCCTTCAGAAATGGTTCATTCAACTCACAACAGCATTGCTCGCTCCACATAGAACTGTTCCTTTAACTGTGGGCCAAACTTGAGTTCATCCAGGGTACTCTCCAATCCAACTACCAGCTAGTTGATTACATTTGCCATGGAACTCAGCTGATGTGAATCTTTTAGTCATACTTATTGATCTCGCATACACTTCAACTGTTTGACTACCTAATATTTTAAAGGATGGAGAAACTCCATACTTGCATTTGCGAAGATGTGTAACATTTTTCAAAAAAGGTGATTTCCAAAGTGTATTTGATTTTTATTTTGTGAAGACATTGGCCCACAGTTACCATTATTGTAAACCATTTCATTTGAAAAGCACTTTGAATATATTTCCCAAGGAATGAATGGAATGGTTTATGAAATTGACTTGTTTACCAGTTTCTGGTGTATTATATAATTATGGTGTTGCTGGAAAAAGAAACAATACTTTATAAGGAAGACATTCCAGTGTGGGTTGCTACATTCCGCAGATGTTCAGTAACTTCATGTATTGTCGGTGTCACAGAGGGTTCTTGTGTGCCAAGCTATGACATTGCTGGTGCAAGAAGCAGCAAATATCATGGTTCACAACTTGTTATTTGAGAAATTTTGTATTGTCTACTTGAATTCTTCTGCTCCATCATTAGGACATGGTTGGTAAAGAGTTTGGGAGGTTTATTTGCACATGTTTTGATAATGATCTGAAATTGCAAATTACAGCCATTGATTGATTAAAATGTTGATCTAGGGATTTGTGAAATGCTGGGCTAAAGGTATTTGAAGAAATAGGTTTTTGCTGAAGTGGAGCAGCCTGACCTGGGTTGATGAGGACAGAAAATGGAGTATGAATCTTTAATTGCGCTGCTATGAAAAGCTATGATTTGTTTCATTCTTATTCACATTAACAGTACTTGGCTGTATTGTTTCACTGAGTGTGCTGCTATTTTATAAACATTTTTATAATATATTATTTTACCGCTTAAGTTTCAAAATCCTGGGAAAATGAGTACATTGATTTACTGGAAGTGCCCATGTATGGTTTTTTCCAATAGTGTTTCATGATTTTCTCTTGTCACATTCTACAAAGACAGCATAGTTACCTCAGGTTTACTGGACAATAAAATGGTTACCATTCACAATACCTCACACTTCTACAGTTTTTGGGGAGCCTTGAAGGCATTATTATCTTTGAGATAAGGTTGAGCACGTTGTTGTACATTGTTGCCTCAGCTGAGAGATGCACAAGAAGGTTGCACAGACATAAGGCTCCCTACTGGGCTCAGTAACATTGCCATGTACCTCATTTACTTTCAGATGCACAACTCTGTTCTTAAACTTTTTGCTTTACTGAGTGATGCCATACCAATACAATGTTATTCTCTCACAATGTGCTCTTGTATTTTTTTGTGATTGTTCATATGGTTAGGGATGAGTAGCCAGCATTTATAGCTTGAGTACAATGTGGAAAACTTGTGGGGCAGTTGATGGATGCAAGGCTCATTTCAATAGATTTGTGAATACATATTATAAAAAGCCTTCTTTGTTCAGTATTGAAAAGGCTTTTTATTCATTATATAAAATGACCTTGATTGGATCATAGATGGTTTTATGGTGTGAGGGAAATAGGCATATCTATGGACAATAAAGTCACTTGATCCAAAATGTACCTGCGTGTTTGTTTTTATTTTCTCACATCAACTAAAAGATGCAACCTTTTGTGCAGTATGGTTTTATTTAATACTAATGTTGAAACCAGGGAACGTAGCAAGGTGATGCAAATGGCTTCCAGAAAATGGGGCGGCATGGTGGTAGAATTACTGACTTGGGTTCAATTTTGACAACGGGTGCTGTCTGAACGGAGAATGTACAGTGCCCTGTGTACAGACAGACCCATCAGTTATTTATTTGCCTCTGTACTCCACAATTTGAGATTTATAATAGGAAAAAAATCACATGTGGTTAAAGTGCACATTGTCAGATTTAATAAAGGGTATTTTTTTATACATTTGGTTTCACCATGTAGAAATTACAGCAGTGTTTATACATAGTCTCCCAATTTCAGGGCACCGTAATGTTTGGGACACAGCAATGTCATGTAAATGAAAGTAGTCGTGTTTAGTATTTTATTGCATATTCTTTGCATGCAACGACTGCTTGAAGTCTGTGATTCATGAACATCACCAGTTGCTGTGTGTCTTCTCTGGTGATGCTCTGCCTGGCCTGTATTGCAGCTATCTTTATGCATGTTTTGGGGGCTAGTACCCTTCAGTTTTCTCTTCAGCATATAAAAGGCATGCTCAATTCGGTTCAGATCGGGTGATTGACGGCCACTCAAGAATTGACCATTTTTTTAGCTTTGATAAACTCCTTTGTTGCTTTAGTAATATGTTTGGGATCATTGTCTAGCTGTAGAATGAACCGCTGGCCAATGAGTTTTGAAGTATTTGTTTGAATTTGTACAGATACACTTCAGAATTCATTATGCTGCTACCACCAGCAGGGGTATCATCAATGAAGATAATTGAGCCAGTACCTTCAGCAGCCATACATGCCCAGGCCATAACACCCCCACCACTGTTTCACAGATGAAGTGGTATGCTTTGGATCTTGGGCAGTTCCTTCTCTCCCCTACACTTTGCTCTTGTCATCACTCTGATATAAGTTAATCTTCGCCTCATCTGTCCACAAGACCTTTTTCCAGAACTGTGGTTGCTCTTTTATATACTTCATGGCAAACTGTAACCTGGCCATCCTATTTTTGTGGCTAACCAGTGTAGCCTCTGTAATTCTGTTCATGAAGTCTTCTGCGGAGAGTGGTCATTGACAAATTGACACCTGAAGAGTGTTTCTGATCTGTCACATTTTTTTTTTATTTGGGGATTTTTCTTTATTATAGAGAGAATTCTTCTGTCATCAGCTGTGGAGGTCTTCCTTGGCCTGCCAGTCCCTTTGTGATTAGTAAGCTCACCAGTGCTCTCTTTCTTAATGATGTTCCAAACAGTTGATTTTGTTAAGCCTAAGATTTGGCTGATGTCTAACAGTATTATTCTTGTTTCTCAGTCTCATAATGGCTTCTTTGACTTTCATTGGTACAACTTTGGTCCTCATGTTGACAAACAGTGATACAAGTTTCCAAAGGTGATGGAAAGACTAGGTGCTGAGTGCTCTCTTATACCTGCATTAAGGAGGCAATTAAACACACCTGAGCAAATACAAACACCCATGAAGCCATTTGTCCCATACATTATGGTGCCCTGAAATATGGGGGGGGGAAACGACTGTATAAACACAGCTGTAATTTCTACATGGTGAAACCAAAAATGGCCTTTAATATAATCTGACAATGTGCACTTTAAGCACATGTGATTTTGTTCTATTACAAATCTCAAATTGTGGAATACAGAGGCAAAAAAATAAATGATGGGTCTTTGACCCAAGCATTATGGAGGGCCTCCATGTCACCGCATAGGTTTTTATGAGGTGCTCCCATATTCCAAAGACATGCAGGTTTGTAGGTTAATTGGCTTCTGTAAATTGTCCTATGTGTAAGATAGAACTGGTGCACAGGTTGTGCGGATGGGGCCTATTTCCACGCTTTATCTCTAAACTAAAAATAGGCAAGTGCGTTTAATGGGCAATTGGGTGGATTACTACAATGTGGAATTGTGAGAATATGGGTGTTTCTGTAAACCAGCACTCAGTAGTGAAACTGGTTTCCAAACTTCCAGGTTATTTTCCTGTATTTTATGTAATGTTCCCATTGTTTCATATCCTGTATTTTAAGTAGTATAGATCATGGTGTATAGCCAAAAAATGAGATGAAGCAAAAATAAATAAATTTGTTTTTACAAAGAAAATTATCAGATTGTTTTTTCTTGCCTTTTTTCTGACATTTTTCAAGCAGGATTTAATCAAATGCTCAGGCTAATTTATACTAGAAATATTACATTAATTTTACAATTAATTAGCTCAAGGAGCCAAATTCTGATTATGCTTATGTTTTTTATCATTGACCGCCCGATTAAATGGTATTCTGATGCCCCAAGGTTTTGCAGCATAATATGAGCAGCCGTGTCCATTTGGTCACGTGTGAAATGTGTGAATTAAAAGCAGAGTGACCGTTTTAATTGTTGTTGTATATTTTGTGTTTAAGCTTTCCATTGAAATACTTAATAATGAATAGAACTTAAAATCATGAAATCTAGTTTGCTCATCTATTTTTGCGATATTTCATTCTATAGTCCCTCCTGTTATTTGACATCGGCAATGCTATAATGGTATTTTTGGCACTCGTCGTGATTTAAAAAAAAAAAAAAAAAAAAAAAAAAATTCAAACAGTGCATAAACGACCCTGACCTGAACTACAAGCCTCGTGGTGGATTACGTGCTGACATTTTGTAAGGGAGCTTAGAAATCAGTATAAGAGACAGTGTCCCAATGGTCATGTTGTGGGCATGCTGTGGCTCTGAATAACACTGGTCACTTTTTTTGCATGGAATCATTTTTGTTAGTAAAAAGCCTTATGCACTTTTTTGTTCTTTTCTGGTAAATGTTGCTTCTTGTTCACTATATAAATGCTTAAATTCCATTAAATTTTCATTACTTGTTGCTATGTTGTTGTAATAAAGTGTGTTCACTGTAGCGAAGGGAATCAAAAGTGATCTGGTCCCAGATAATGCCATGTCTCATTGAAAGTGTGCTCCTGTCCACACAGATGCTTTTGGTTCCGGGCAAATTTTGAGTAAGTTAACTTCTGATTCGATGAAAGGTTACTACATTTTATATGAAAAATGAGTTGTTTTTAAAAAAATCCCTTTTTTCAAATTAAAAATATTAAATGTTGGTAAATTATGATCACAAATTAGCTCAAAGGAATCGTAGATAGCTCCATTTTTAATGCAGTGGTATTTCATTATAATTTAATAGCTCAATTTTGGTCACCTATGTCACAGGTTGGTACCCTTATTTATGGAAACACTCGTATCACTTTTGATGGAGGACATATCTGGGAAAAGAGCAGACAATTTAGGTCTGAAATTAGAAATTTCATCCTTCAAAAGAATTGTGAGTTTTTGGAATTCTCTACCAAATGGTGGCTTTGTTATTGATTGCTTTAAAATTAACTGGGAAAGATTTCTGGTTATTAGAAAAATGAAGAAATGTGGGAAGAAACTGGTGTTGAGATGACTGGTAGCAATCCTTTTGACTGACGGGCAGTCCTATTTATGTTAGTGCATTCTCATCAAATTCAATGTGCATTTTTGTTCAAATATCAAATGCATTTGATCTAATTTTAATGAATAGAGTTGGAGCTTGGATGGAAATATATAACTAAATGTCAAATTTCATCCCTTAAATCTGTGTTTTGCACTCTTATTTGTAAGAGTTAAGAATCAAGCATTGCAGTTGGTCATGCGTGCAGGAAATTGTGCTCTAGTTTAAACATTAGTTTAGTTTAAGTTTAGAGAGAGAGCTTGGAAACAGGACCTTCAGCCCACAGAGTCTGTGCATTATCCTACACACTAGGGACTATATACCTACAAACCTGCATGAATTTAAAATGCAGGAGGAAACCTGAGCACCCAGTGAAAACCCATGCGGTCACAGAGAGAATGTACAAACGCTGTACTGACAATACCCACAGTCAGGATCAAACCTGGGTCTTGTGCTGTAAGGCAACAACTGCACCACTATGCTGTCCACATATGATTAGACATTGATCAATTACATTGGCACTTCTGCACAAATGTTCAATATGCAGTATTCCATAATATCTAATAGTATGGTAATCTGTCATTTAAACAATCATGGTCGGTGCAGATTTTCAGATTGTCATAACCGGTTGATTCGGCACAGGATCCAGAAATATTCAGTTTTACCAAAGTTTATTTCTGGATGAAGGAAATGTATTTGTTTCCCTTTTGAAAATCATTTTGCAGCAAAGATATTGCTTTAATGGAAGTTAATTTGGCATGTTAATACTTTCCATTTGCCTCCAATTAAAGTGGCTTTCACTAAAATCACTTCTGAGTAGCCACTACCTTGGATATACCAGACTGGGATAAAGAATTCCAATTGACCATTAATACCACTAATGTGAACATTTAGCTAAGCAATTCCAAACCAAGGTATCATTTCCTGTGAATGTTTCTGTTGGCTACTTCATTGAAAAAGTAAATGCTCCAGTTCTTCCATACAGTGGACCTTAACTATTTCTAGAACTGTTTCTATAGAGTCAGCACCCGAACAAAGCTCAGTTTGGATATTATACTAATAAGACTTTGTATCACATTGAGATGTTTTTCCTTCAGGTCGATAAATATATATGTGAGTGTTTTATATTATTTCTGCTGTATCGCTGAAATTTTATGGTTTTATGTAGGATCATATCTATTTTAAATGAATCATTGAGTTTTTGAATAGCTTGGGGATTACAGCTCAAGTTTTTTTTTTTGAATGGAATTACAAATACATTTAAAGCAGTAGTCTATAATCCTTCAGTGCCATTTCTGATTTGTTTTTGTTTATTTATTCACAGATTGAGTGCTGCTTGTATTTTCTGCCAGACCTGAATGGTATCTTGATATGTGGTTGATGCTTAAGAGTCTTTCATATTGCTGAGAGTCTGGAATTGTGCATGGGCCAGACTGGGTAAAGCTCTCAAAGGATATTAAATGAGCCACTTTAAGTTTTATATTCCCTATCACTAATATTTACTAACAAAATTATTCCATGAACTGAATTTAAATTTCAAAAATTCTATGTAGGATTTAAACGTCCAGCATGATTATCTGGAGACCTTGATATTTAAAGTCCATTAACTAACCCACAATGCAACTGTATTCCCATTCACCCACGCAACTTTCCAATGGAATGCTCCACTAATAACTAACCCAATATAGGGTTTATGATCGATTATACAAATTTAATATCTCAAAATAACAACCGTCTAAAGATGCTTGTGCAGTTGGTGGCTGATTAAAGTAATTTGATAAAGCTTTAATTCGATAAAGCTTTAATATAATTCCTTTGGCAGGCACAGAATTCGTATTTGTTTTTAAATCTTCTGAAAAGACCTAAATTTGGGGACGAGTGAGTATTTATGATCCGCAATGGTTTTCCAATATTATAAAACATTAGAATTTCAAATATATTGAAAATAAAGAATGTCATAGATGTTCTTCCAAGTCAAATGGATGTGGCTTCAATCCAGAAACTGAATTTCAAAAGTCTAGTCCAATATCCACTTGCAGATTGATAGACCACTTGGGATGCTGTCCTCCAAGTGAGCAAGGATTCGCCACTACGTGGGTGAATGTAAAAAAGATCCATTGCACAATTTTGAAATGTTCAATTATTTTGGGTGAATTGGCCAGTGATTAAACTTGAATCAACATTAGTAAATCTGTCTCTGAGCTCAGCGTGCAAATTGACTTGCCTTCTATTGTCCAACCATAACTGCACTTTAAAGGACATTATTAAATGTGAAATGCTTTAGAAATCTTAAGGTTGTACAAGTGGATACAAAAACAGCCAACTCTAACAGGCTTACATTAAAATGAGTGTGGATACCTCAATGCAACTGTTAACAGATGTGGACTGTAAAGCTAAAAAGCACATTATCCAGCACTGTTTGCAATCTCAAACCAAAAGAATAAATGAATAAAAGGAAAAATTGCATACAAATGAGAAAATATGACGATTTTGGGAAACTCGTGGAACCTTCAGTATGTTCATGGTCTTACTCTCCTTGACCAGGTGTCTGCCAAAGTGGATATAGATCATCCAACATTATCTCCATCTTGAAACATACAATTAGGAAATCTCTCACTTGGTGGGCTGGTGTGAGTTACTGAACAAACTGAACTTTATATTTTACTGTGGAAAATATGATTAGTATTGCGTGGTTTCAAATTAAAGTTGAAGCTCTGGTGCTTTACAAATAATGCTAGGTAATAAAACAGTGTTAGATGTAAGTGTCGATTTTCTGAAAATGTGTTCTTTGTCCCATCTTGAGGCTTTCAGCCTCACTTAAATGCTTTTCAAAACATATAAACAAACAGTGAGTTAAGGGTTTGGAAAACATGGAGGGTAATGAATAAATTTCTTGCTGTCTCGCACGCATTCTACTCTATAAGCCCACATTAAATTTAATCTACTTTGGATGGAAACTACCTATTATGTTTCTATATCACTATAAATTTCTCATTAGTTTCACAATTACAATTTGATTCTTTATCATTTATGTTAAACACTATCCTCCGGTTGCTTATGTTCACTAGACCATTTCTTATTAAAACTTCTAATGTGTGGTTTTCAGAGGAACATGGTCAGTGTGGACTGTAGCTTTGAAAACCACGCTCAAAATGCTGGAAATTCCCGTGTAATAAAACTGGAATTTGACTTATTTGATCAACATGCATTCAGCACGAATCAGTGACCTTTTCATTAGTTCTACGTTAATTAGTGGCCTAAGTAGTCCCTCTTTCTAACTGAATGATAAATTTAGATATTTTAGAAAATGGTTCTTTTCAGTTTCCACCATTGGTCTGTTAACACTAGCAGTTTGACTGTCTCAGTCAGTGGTTCCAACTATATAATGTAACCCACTTCTCACTGCATGTTCTTTGTAACGCATAGGTAATGCAAAGTTTTTTACATGAAACATTTATACCGTTTTCAAATTCAAAAGTACAAGGTTGTTTCACTGTTGCTATGTTCCAAATGCAATAAAAACTAATTTGCATTGGAATTGGCAGCCCAATAAACAAACATTTTAATAGTCTGAATCACTGCTTGTGTTTGCATGCTTTTGGTAAAATATTAGAATTCATTACATTTATTTTGCTTCCATACTGAAATTATGGGCAAATAAGTGTGTTGGAAATAACCTGTTGACAATATCACATTTATTATTTGGGCTAAATTACTGGCTCAATTCCTCACAGCATTTTGGATTATTGAAATTGCCGTTAAGATCTGTTTTTAGAGTGCTCTAACTTTAATGCTTCCATTTTACAGAACAGTAAAAAATAATCCAAATCCAATTTTACTTTATCGTGCTTTTGTTTGTTATGTGGACTTAATTGATTGCTGCACACAAATGCAGCATTTCGTTTTGCTAATGAACATTTGACTAACAGACCAAAAATAGGATTGAAGAGCAAATTAAAGACTAATGTAATTTGTCGCATTAAAAAAAACATTTAGCCATACTGCTTGCATTTTTGTGTCTTAGATTAATTCTTATGTAGTTGGGGTTATTCTTGAATCCTTTTTCTCAAGAGTTTCCAATGTCATAGCTTACATTGAAGTAATAATTATCCAGTTAACATCGTGAGATGAAAGGGTAAAAGAACAGGATAGGTAGAATAGAATCAATTTCTTATGGGGTTACATGGGTTTAAGGTTGGAGAAAAATATTTTATTGGGGAGAGTATAGGATACAGACTTCGGCAAATGGGATTTGTATAGATGGACAAAAAGGTTGGCAAAGTGGTGAACACGGGAGTCCATTTATAAGGAGTACATTCAATGCAAATTATCATTTATCTCACTGTAGGACTTTGCTCTGGTTAAATTGCTGGAGCTTTGGGCTAACTAGTCCCCGGATCCTAATCTTAGTCCTTGGTTCTCAAAATAAATGGCTAGTGTGAGATGTTTATTTTAATTTTCCAAAATTCCCTACATTTGGGGAAAGGTTCCATAAATTGGAAAACACTGGCTTAAGTTAGTAGAGGGAGACAGAAAGCAGGCAATTTCACATCTGTCATAAAGAATTTGTTAAAATTAATATTAAAGATACAATGGCACTTGGAAAAAATCTATGGTAATCTGGCAAAGTCAATGTTCTGTGAAAGGGAAATTGTGTTTAATAAATTCATTGAGAGTGATTTGAAAAAGTAACATGCTTTGGATGAAGGAGAAATGGTGGATATACCAAGACATCCAGAAAGTATTTGATGAGGTGCCAAGTGCCAGGTCACGTAAGAAAATAAAAGTTTATGGTGTCGGAGATAATAAACTGGATACCTAACAGAAAACAGTGAGAATAAATGGGTCTTTTTTTTTCTCTGGTTGGCATGCCACAGGGATCATAATTGGTATTGGTTTATTATTGTCACGTGTACTGAGATACAGTGGAAAATCTGTGCTATCCAGTCAAATCATACTATACACGAGTACAATCTAGTTGTACACAAGTATTTAACAGGTAGTGCAAGGAAACAATTTCCAGAGAGTGTAGTGTTTTCGTATTATTACTTAATGGTTGCAGAGAATGCAGATAACACAAAGACTGTTAGAATTGATATGGTGACAGATGACAGGATTGATGGTTATGGTCGTTAAATTTGAAAGTAAGTTGTGAAGAGGACACATGGGTACAACGCAATAGCTATGCTTGCTGAGTGGGTACTGATCTAGCAAATTGAGTGTGGGTGAAATATTCATTTCGGTTAGAAGCAGTAACATAGAAACATAGAAATTAGGTGCAGGAGTAGGCCATTCGGCCCTTCCAGCCTGCACCGCCATTCAATATGATCATGGCTGATCATCCAACTCGGTATCCCGTACCTGCCTTGTATCCAGTACATGTAAATGAAAGGAAATTGCAGAGGTACAGGTGTCCTTGTGCACAACTCGCAAGATGCACGTGTGCAGATGCAGCCAATTGGGAAAGTTAACAATGTTATTTATTGATTGTGGAAATTGATACAATAAGTAGGGAGATTATACTTCCGTTAGATAAGGCACTGGCAGTCCAATTCTGGAGTACTGTGCACTCTATTTGTCTCTTTAAGGAAGATGTAAATGCATTGGAAGCAATTCTGAGAAGATTTACTGCGTGATAACTGGAAAAGGGTGATTGACCATTTGAAAAAAAAAAAACAATTTGAGTTTATATCCTGGAGTGTTTTTCTGGTCCAAAGCAGAAAAAAAAGCTGCACTGAATGAAATGTTCATGACTGAATTTGAATAGGCTATTTAGCTGCTGGAAATTAATCTTGCATTTATTTCTCTTTGAAAGTTGCTACGTTTTTACTGTTGCCTTAAATGTTTTGCTAATTAAACTGAGATAGTTTTGGCAAAAAAAGTTGAGCAAAATCCAAATGGATTTTATGTATATTAAAGGTAAAAGGGTAACTAGAGAGATGCGATATTGCCCATCGGAAACCAAAGGGATCATCTATATGTGGAGTCTCAGTGGATGGGCAAGATCCCCAATAAACATTTTGTCCTATTTTTATTGTGGAGAAAGACATGAATACTTGGGAAAGTTAATAAGAGATGTCTTGAGGGCAGTCTGTATCCAAGGACACTGGATAGCTAGACAGGAAAAAATGCAGCCGTGTCTGAGAGATATTAATGCTCGTTAGACATGCGTGAGAGAGTGGAAGATGGCTAATGTTGTGCATCTACTTAAGAATGGCAGCAAAGAAAAATCTGGGAACTATAGACCAGTATCATTTGTGGTAGGAAAATTACTGGATTGGATTCTGACAGATAAGATATATTAATGTGGAAAGACACAAGGAACCTGAGGGGCAACTTTTTCTGCAGTGTGGTGGGTATAGTAAATGTACTGCCAGAGAAAGTGGTCGAGACAGTTACAGTGAGAACATTTGGCCAGGTACATGGCTGGGAAAGGTTTAGAGGCTTATTTGGGGTATTTTGATCGGCATGTATAAATTTGCTGGTTGATTCTATGCCTGGACTGTGGGAGAAATTGTAGAAAAAATACAACTCTAATTTTGGGACGTCCTCACAGGCCCACAGCCTACGCCAGTGAAATTAGTCTCTCTTAATATGAAAACAGTCCTTAACTTTCCCCCAACTTGCAAACTGCAGAAATAAAGTGGAAGCAGGTTGGCCTTGAGCTGGAGGATCTCGTCTCAAACAGGAGAGGACAATGTGAAAGTACATGTAGAGGGTGCATTTAATGTTAGTGTGAAGTGCATTCGGCAGATATAAGCCAATTTGAATGAAACGGAAGGATGCAGATTCTACCGAATAGAATAGCACACAAAGTTTGAGCTGAACACAACATTACGAACTTCGTAACGAAAGCCAAGGGTAAATACAGACTCGGTTGAATGTATAGCCTTGGAGTGGTGGACAACATAAATAGTCTGGGACAGGTACATAGAATAACCAAGGGGCGAGTGCAAAGAACAGAATATGGGCGTGCAAGGGTAGGTAGAGGCTGCATTGGATGCTGTGAGCTGCTGATGAACCAGGCGGCAGCCCTCGGCAGATTGTTCATGTGAGTTTATAGGCCCTGGCGGAGCGTCTTGTCCAATGATCCTGTCAGCGGTGCAGCGCCGGGTCGCGCCGCAGTGTCTGGCAGCGCAGTCACCGCGACGTTAGCTGCTGCTGCCGCCATGAGGAAGGTCAGCGTTGTCTTGGTCCGGCAGTAAGTAGCGAGAGGCTGGGAGTGGGCAGCTGCGGCTGGCCTCGGAGAGCACGGGGATAATCAGGGCGGCTGCTGGCACAGGGGGAGACGGGGCTGGGAATGTCTCTGTGGCGATGCCGGACGGCAGGAGCCCCCGGCCTTGCACTCGGTCAAGGCCGTGTAGACAGGCCGCTCTCCAGGCGCTCGCCCCCCATCCCTTCCCCTCTTCCCCCTCTCCCACCTTCCCTCCCCCTCTCCCACCTTCCCTCTTTCCCTTCCCTTCCCCTCTCCCACTTCTCCTTCCCCTCTCCGATCTTCCCTTTTCTCCTTCCCTTCCCGTCTCCTCTCTAAATAGCGGTGCTGCGACGTTTCCTGGTTGGCCCACTGACTTGTTACAAAATATAAATTCACGTCTCCATCTAGAGTGAAGATGACACCTGATTTAAGGGAGTAGATAAACAACGGTTTACAGACCACCCACATTACAGGGCTGTAAACAATAATGTTATTCACCACACCAAAAGACAGGAATATAGTATTAGGAAATAATATCACTAAATATTGCAGGATGGATGTGGGCCATTTGAAGGCCTCATCCAGTTCTCAGTCAAGCCATTTTATATATGGGTACATTTACCTTACTTTGTGAGCCCAGTTGAAGTGAGCGTGACTCAGTTGGTAGAAATCAAAGATCTTTGGTAGAAATTATCACAATCGGAACAGAGACTAATTAAATGCAGGAACCAGAATAATGAAATGGAGAAACAAGGAACTGCAAATGCAGTTTTTTTTTTTTAAAAGACGAAGTGCTGGAGTAACTCAGCGGGCCGGGACGCATCACTGGAGTTCATTGGATAGGTGATATTTTAGATCGGGACACTTTTTCCATGCTCTCCAGAGATGCTGCCTGGCCTGCTGAGTCACTCTAACACTTTGTATTCCCTTAGCTATATCTTTGATTAATTGAAAGTTGGTAGAGTTGACAGGGAAGCAGTAATGCAGCTAGTAGAACCACTCCCTCACAGCACCAGGGACCTGTGATCAGTCCTGATGTTGGATTTTCTCCGGCTGCTCGTGTCTTCCCTTCACTTGGGCACACACACATACAAACGCACATGAGTATGTAGGTTAATTTGCCGCTAAATTGGTCATACTGTGTTGGTGAGTGATAAAATCTAGGCGATGGGTGTTGATGAGAATATAGGTTGAGTGTAAATGAGCAGGTGATGGACAATGCGGACTTGGAGAGTTGAAGGATTTGTTTCTGAGCTGTATCTTTGATTAACAAGATGAAGCCAGGGGAATAAGTGTGTTAGTGAAGGGGAACTGCTTGTGCCTCTCTTTCAGGAAGAAGTGGAGAGCCTTCAGGCTATCTCTGCGGGATAGAGGTGTAGAGGTATTATACATTGATTGTAAAGTTCAGCCAGTTGTGGCATTAGAGATGTCATAGGTATGAGAAGGGAATGGATCAGAGGGTACAAGATGGAGTCAGTGTAGGAAGAAATAAGTTCACTGAGGCCAGAATAATAAATTTGCCCGCCTGTAGGCAGAGGGTAGAAGTGGTTGCACTGGCTGGAATAGTATAAGTGGAAGCTATAGGGGAAAGATCTCTTGAAGAAATGAGAACAGTGACTGTTATGGAGACAATAACATGATGCTCAATGTTTGAGGTTAGTTCAAAGGGATGTATGTCAGAATAACAAGGAGCATGGACCACTGCTTTGGGGTTTCTCATGTTATTTTTCCTCCTGTTTATACGGTGATAAACATTGTTATCTTACTAGTATCTAGCTTTTGTTATGTAAGCTAAAGTATCCATATTCCAAAACAAGTTTGTGTAAGCTGCCATTCTTTAAGTATTTTTGATATTATGTTCTTACACTAATTTCATTTGTTTATATAAATATTTTTTCCTGTAGATACTTGTGAAGCTTAAATGTACTAATTATTGGTGTAAATGTTATTTTATTAGTGGTGAAACAAGATATAATAAAGCAAAACTCCTTCAAGGTAAGTCTAAAGGTTAAGAATCATTGCCACAAGTAATCTCAAACTTAAGCCTCTTAATTTGTTTGTCCTCTACTTGCATCCTCAGTGTGATGTAATTGGTGAAAACATATTATCATTAGTTCTTCTACTCGGTACCTATCTTAATGTTTCTTTATACATTAAAGTGTTAATATGCATCACAGATGCCTTTAATAGCTATGTAGATGGTGGAAACAAGGAACTGCAGATGCTGGTTTACAAAAATAAGGAACAATGTGCTCGAGTAACTGTGATCAAACAAAAATGATTATTTTGTTCTAAATTTATTATTTACTCATTGGATACATTAGCAGTTTGGGAGCCAGTGTGTAACTTATTGTTTTGTATGGCAGCTGTGTGATTGTTCAGTTATCGGAGAGACTCTTACTCTCTGAAATGAGCACATTTAAATGTCCTTCACTTCTAACAGTGCTGCTTACATTAATGCATTACCTGGCAGACTCTGCTCCATTATATGTCCAGTAAATGTAGGATTACTGAAGAGATAATGTTTAATTGTAGTTGGAAGATATGGTATAAAGATATTTGCTTGAAATTTTAATATGCTGATCATTATTGATTTTAAGATGTAATTTTATTATTGGGGGAGTATTTTCAACCATATTCCTGATTTGTACACTGTCAATGGGGGGGGGGGGGGCTTTGGGATATTGGGAGGTGAGCTATTTGCTGTAGCATGCCCTACTTTCGACCAATTCTTGTAGGTAGATGGCAGGTCCAGTTTACATTTCTACTTTCTGAGGGTAGAGTTTATCATCATAAAGTTGATGGTGGCTACTCGGAGATGATAAATACTAGCATAAGTAAAAGGGTTGTATCTAGATTTTCTACCAAATAGCCACCATGTAGCAGCACTGTGTAAAATGGTTAATCCATGCTGAATGTTAGCCAAGTTGTGGCACAGCTAATAGAACTGCTGTCTTGCAGCTTCAGCAACCCTGTGGAGTCTAAACCTCTGCTGCCATGTGCAGAGTTTATACATCCTGCCTGTGACCATGTCAAAGCGCTCCGCTTTCTTCCCCCGTTCCAAAAACATAATGTCGGTAGGATAGTGGCTACTGTAAATTGCCCCAAATGTGGGTGTGTGCAGAATGTGAGAGAATAATAGCAGGAAATGTTAGAGGGAGATGGGATTGTTCTGAGAGCCAGTATAAATTTGAAGAGCCCAAATGGTGCTCCCTATATTGTGAGAGAAGACAATGAACATTTGGCATGGATCCGTTCAATTTGTGAGGAAATGTAGCTATAATTAAATGCTGCACAAGTATCTAAAGTATTTCAATGTCTGACCTTATGAAGGAAATTGTCATCAACTAAGCAGTTGTGTCTTGAGCGCTGCTCTGTAGATCGATTCTATCTATGATCTTGGCTGAGGTGACAGTCTCCAGCACCTACAACATTTTTCTCCATTCAAATGAATTATATTGAAACGTTCATAGAAACATAGAAATTAGGTGCAGGAGTAGGCCATTCGGCCCTTCGAGCCTGCACCGCCACTCAATATGATCATGGCTGATCATCCAACTCAGTATCCCATACCTGCCTTCTCTCCATACCCTCTGATCCCCTTGGCCACAAGGGCCACATCTAACTCCCTCTTAAATATAGCCAATGAACTGGTCTCAACTACCCTCTGTGGCAGAGAGTTCCAGAGATTCACCACTCTCTGTGTGAAAAAAGTTCTCCTCATCTCGGTTTTAAAGGATTTCCCCCTTATCCTTAAGTTGTGACCCCTTGTCCTGGACTTCCCCATATCTCATGTTGGATTTTTCCAGGAAAAGGTTTAATACATTTCATCTTAGTGGGGAAAAATAGATTTCTGTAAATGGGTGTCAAACACTTCATCAATAGCAGAGAGAACATGCAGAAGGATTGATCAGGTTGTATTTTGATGCTCGTTTTAATTCTGAATACTTTTAGAGGAATGCAACATAAATTATTGTAAACATTAAACAACAAATGTTTTTTTGTACTTGTACATTCCTTATCAGGACAAGGAGTGGACGAACCACTGTCCCAGTTTGGTTTCAAGCAAGCTGAAGCTGCAGGCGAGTTTCTCAGCAACATCAAGTTCACTCATGTTTTCTCAAGCGACCTACAGCGTGCTAAGCAGGTGGGATCATTTTTATTTTACTGCTCTTGCTCCGAGATTATTCTGTTTCAGTTAAGTTTAATTACCTGCACAATGTATCTAAAATGATGCCAACCAATTTTCTGTCTTTATATATTTTTTAATTGTTTAAGGAAAATAAAAAGGATTAAATGTTAAACTGGTAAAAATTAAAATAGCTGTTATTGAACATGGGACTATCAGCATCTGAAATGAGAAATGACAGATTATGTGTTTGTTGTCATCTTTTCCAGAATTTAAGAATATGAAACTGCCTTCATTGTTTCAGATGCTGATATGATTCTCCATTGCTGGAGGGATAAATTAGGCCATAATCTACTTGATTCTGACCGACCATTCTTTGAGGACCCTCCAGTGATGTTGTCCAGTGAATCAGCCTGCCTCTTACTTTAAGCATTGAAGAGCTGAAAGTGGAGATCAGATGCTAGTACATCTAAAGTTGTTGCTGATTCAGTGCCAGAGCACCAACTTGCTCAGCTGAAGGTCTAGGAAGGAACTGCAGATGCTGGTTTATACCGAAAATAGGCACAAAATGCTGGAGTAATTCAAAGGGGCAGGCAGTATTTCTGGAGAGAAGGAATGGGTGATGTCTCGACCCAAAATGTCACCCATTCCTTCTCTCCAGAGATGCTGCCTGTCCCGCTGAGTTACTCCAGTATTTTGTGTCTAAGCTGAAGGACTGGATATACTTTGCATTTGGTCTGAAAGATGGAATAAACAGAGCATCCCATTCATTTAAAAGATATAATTGACCTTGAATAAACATCTTGATCAGTCTGAAGAAGAATCCTGACCTAAAACGTCAGTTCCAGCAACAGTTTGTTTTGTGTTCTTGATTAAAGTGATAGCTTCCCTTCTCCCCCCCCACCCTCATATCAGTCTGAAGAAGGGTCACGACCCGAAACGTTGCCTATTTATTTTGCTCCATAGATGATGCCTTACCCGCTGAGTTTCTCCAGCATTTTCTTTCTACCTGTGAATATATTTTTCTTCGCATTATAAAGTTTTAAACTTGCATCTGATGGTTTGTATTTTCACCTTACCTGTATTCTGTAAGAATTGTTTAGAAATTAAGGTTCATTGGGAAATAGTTGAGAGGCAGAGTTTGTGAATTTTGTACAGATATTTGGATATGTGTAAGTGGGATAGGATAGAAACAACACAGCAAAATATTATAGTAAATAAAGTTACTTTTATTTAGTGAATGTATGCGTCTAAATCGTAGTCCATTGCTGCAGGTGTTTCTTCAGATTGTATGCTGGCTTTAGTTCTTGTCAGTTGCATCCTCATAGAATTTTTATAGCCGAGGAAGTAACAATCATATCTATGCAGACTCATAGTATAGCAATCCTGTTTGTCCTATTCATACGTTCATTCCTCACAGCCCTGTAAGTTATTCTTTCTCAACTGTTTATCCAAACCCTATTGAAACCATTAACAGACATGATTTTGAGTTTTGTAAGTTTGTTTGAAAATAAAACCCACTTTACAATGTTAATTCATCGCTCATTTGGTGCTTATAACATGCATATTATTTTTCAGACGGCATCTACTATTGTATTAAAAAATAGTCATGGATCTAAACTTGAAATAATCTGTGATACAAGGCTTCGAGAAAGAGTAAGTACCAGTGGTAAACTCAACTGTCGTTTGAAGGGATGATAATTGAACTTGTGAAAATATAGGAAAGGTTTGCAAATGGTTGTGTATTGAGCTATGTTAAAGAATTATGATTATCTAACATTGGTTAAAAATAAATAAATCAAAATGAAAAACAGCTTTGTGAAAGACGCTAGAGATTTCATTATATTAAGACGTCACATTTGTCTCCTGATCTACTTTTTTTTCTATACAGAGTCTTGATATTTGCACTTGTCAACTGTAAAAATGCATCAAGTGCTGCAATATTTTAACTCGTTTCAAAACATCCTTTAAAGTGCTGGAAAATAGGAAACCAAAGTAAAGCAGCAAATGCTGGACATACATAGCAGTCTACGTGGTATTTGCCATGGGAAGGACAGTGATAATAATTTGAGTCAAATAACTTTTATCAGAACTGAAACGGGTTTAAAAAAAAAAAAAAATCACCAATTAGAGAACAAAGAAAAAAGACCAGGAGAGAAATGTCAAAACGGTCTAATGAGATGCAAGGTAGAAATGATTAAAGATAGATTCATAGTTTAAGGAAAAGAGGATCAGTGGTTAGACTAGAAACAGAATAATAGTTGTTCTAGATGAACTGCAAGTGGCAACCCTGGAACATTAGCACCGCCTGCTGTCTAAAGTGGGAATATAACCGTATAACAATTACAGCACGGAAACAGGCCATCTCGGCCCTTCAAGTCCATGCAGAATGGTTCAAACCTTTCAAAATCTAGCGACAAATTGCTAATCAAAGACTCCTTGAAATGGTATACCTCGGGCTTGGAATGGTATACAAGCCCGACAGGTAGGGAAATAACATGACAAATAATCTAAAACTTTTGGAACTATTATTATTCCTGCCATATAAATGCTGTTATGTTTGGCTTCCTGAACATAAGGATTATTGACTGTGCAACAACATTAAAAGCAGACAATATCAAGTCAACAGTGACAAATGAAGTTTGTCAGTGTTGTCAAATGAGACTATCCTTTGGAATTTAATAGGGGAAGGCTTGCAGACTGCAGGAATCAGATTTATTAAATAATAATTTTTTTTTTTTAAAAGAAAAAAAAAGAATATCTGTAGAGGAATCGGAACCAGGTGGGATAGTAAATGCTATACTTGGTAATGTAGTAAGTTTGTGGGGGCTTTTTTCAGATTGAGCGCAAAATAATAAAAACGTCTTTAAATTATTGAAAAATAGGAATTTGCTTGGAATTTTCTTCCTTTTAAACTCCACAATACTTTGGCTGCCACATTTCCTTCACTTTCCGTTAGCTTTATCAGTGCCAGTGTTCAACAGTATTCACCCACCATCTCTCCGCTCGCCATCCGACCTGATTGTCCTGTTCAGCACTATTTCAGATTTCCAACTCTCATCCTTTGGTTCGTATCCTTCCACGGTTCTGCTATGCCCTAAATTTGTAATTGTAACTTTCTCCAGCTCTACAACACTGGGGACCCTGTGTTCTTTTAAAACCTGAACTCTTTTGCATTTCCAGTTTCCTTCACGTCACCTTTGCTGGCCACAGCTAAGCTCTACTCCCTGGAGTTCTGTTATCCATGTTTCTGCCCCATATAATTCAATTTTTAAAAATTGCTCCTTTGCCAACTTTTAGCCTTTGGCCATATCTCATGCAACTTGGCATCAAATTCTATTTGATAATGCCACTATGAAATGCCTTAACTTTTGTTTTAACATTGACTGTAATGTCAAGTGTGGTCATGAAAATTCTGATATTTTGTGAGATGAAATGAAGGACTAATAGAAACATAGAAAATAGGTGCAGGAGTAGGCCATTCGGCCCTTCGAGCCAGCACCGCCATTCAATATGATCATGGCTGATCATCCAACTCGACATCCTGTTTTCCATACCCCTTGATCCTTTTAGCCACAAGGGCCACATCTAACTCCCTCTTAAATATAGCCAATGAACTGGCCTCAACTACCTTCTGTGGCAGAGAATTGGAGTGCATGGTGCTGATAGTTTGCAGCAAGGAATCCTGTAAGCAATCCTTTGCCTTAAAGTTAGAAAATTAATGGAACAAATTTTAATTTTATAATAATTATTAATATTGAGTAGCAAAAATGCAGGAATATTTCTAGATGCCACATGTAGATTTTTCTGCAGGAATATCCCTGAGCCGTGAAATGTAGTTTTCAGTAAATATAATTTTTATGTAGCTTGATCTTATCTAAACCAATGCTATATTTGAAGGCAGTTACATTCTCACGTTTACAAGGGAGACCTTTGAGTGTTGTGTTATAAAATAGGCAAAATCTAAAACTGGTTGAAATCTGGAGGGCACTTGGACTGGAGGTACTTGGACTTAGAGTATTTTACTTGGACATATCACATTTATGGTTAGTGCATTTAATGGTTCATTTGCTGCAGTGTATTAACATGAAGGCTGCTAATAATTTTTGATAATGGAACTGTATGATTTCAGATTGATCAAAGTAACAAAACATCAACACATCACAACTGAGATGGTCACAAGCTTTTATGCTTTGTACATTATTTTAATTATTAATATAGTCACTCTGAGCTGGTAATTTTCTTAAGTCTTGCTGATATCTATTTCATATATTTCTCTTAATCAAATATTTATTTGGACATTATGCAAATAATGTTTCCTGTTTAATCCGCTCACTTTTTATATCTGCTTGTCACTAGTGCCACTTGCTCGACCCAGTGGATAGTTTTTGATGCTCGTAGTATTGCAGAGTTAAAACAAGTCTCTCGGGCACTTGAAAACAAATTAATGATGAATGGAAATGCAAGAAATGTACATAGACTTCCCTGTAGAAAAAGCCAGGGGGCGTAAAGGTCATGAAAGCTTATTTTTGCATTAGTCAAATCTTATTGTGTTGGCTAAAGAATATAATTTCCTCAATCAGAAAGGCCAAAGGCTGGGAAATAGTTGCAGTGTATCAAGTAGTTCCTAGTATATTAATAAAACATTGAACATTATTCTTAACATGTGTATCAAGTAGTTACTACTTGATATGCATGTTAAGAATAATATTCAATGTTTTATTAATATAGTGACTGAACTCATTGTAATCTGGGAAGCATTGAAGTACAGTTGGATGCACTATTGAAAATTTGTTCGTATTACACTCTGAGCAGCAGGGAGTTGCAAAATATCACAATTGATGGAGGAAATTGCAGTGCTAGGTTTAGCATTCTGATTCAAGATTCAATTTAATTGTCACTTTGTAGCGGATACGGAGCTGTCCATCAAAGAATGAGGCAGGACACGAAGTTTGTCCAAATGTGCGATTCTTTATTGCTGCTACGTCTCCTAACTTGCCACCCCGTGCGCACACGATTAACACCTTAAATACTCCCCAGGGGCAGCTGTGACCACTACGTGACCCCTACCCCTCGTCACCGGGACGTGTGACACCCCCCCCCCCCCCCCCCCCCCCCCCCCCCCCCCGGCAGAGCTGAAGTGAGTGGCCCACCACCAGAGGCCACCACAACATGTACCATTTAAGGTGCAGTGAAATTTGAGCTACCATACAGCCATACTAAGTAAAAAGCAAAAATACACAGCACATAAAATAAAGTTTAACATAAACATCCACCACAGTGGAATAGTAAGATTAAACGAGAACTTACCAGTTTGAAGTTTGATCTTTATTATATGAGTAGTTACGTTGGACTACGTGAAGAAGGCCGTCCAGGCATATCCGCGTCAAACTTCAAAGCAGCAGTGTGAAATCACAGATAATATATACCGAAGCATAATAGTAAGCTACGTGATACAAACTTAACTTACCTTTGATCTTTGTTAGGGTGGGAGCGGAGGGCACGTAGTCCCTCGACGTAACTCCTCATAAAATAAAGATCAAACTTCAAACTGGTAAGTTCTCGTTTAATCTTACTATTTTACTTCGGAGTCACGTGAGTGACTACGTGAAGATTTTAAAGCTTCTGTAATTTCAGGCCGTAGATTCAATTCCAGCGTATCACTGCATTTAGATTGACTGTGAGTGAAAAACAGTCAATAACATGCAACCATAATATTTGTTAATCAGTTTATGGTTTGTTTTATGATAAACATTATGTCCCATTTTAATCACTGGGAACATTTAATACTGAATCCAAACAGTACCACCAATTACACCAGGGTCTGCAATCTCTTTGTGGTAATATTTGTAAACATCCTTTCATTTGACCATCCTGTGGCCGTGAGGATATGGTCTATTGGAACGTCCAAATCCTTGGCCGCCGATGTTGCCACCTGGTGGAATAAGATTTAAAAAATTTCAGTATCAATACCTGAATCCAATAACCTTATTCAGCCACATTGAAATTGTTTGTGTTGTCACTTTTTTGTGTAGTTATTTATGGTTGAAAAATAATGCGGATTCTACACCTCTAAGGTGCTTGGTGGTCTCAATGTAGTGTTTCAAATATGTAACTACACCTAGTCTTTTCTGTAGGATATAGTGAAAACCAATTTACACCCCGAGACTCCTGGTCTGCTCTGTTTTAGCAGGTCATAGACATAGAATGCAATTTCCTCTTCTGCCATTCCCATTCTGTCTACTCGTAACTTGTGTAAAGTTTGTACTCTTTAGGCTGAGACTAAAGCCATTAACATGACTACTTTAATAGTGATTTTGTCTAAAGACAAATTTGAGATGGGACTCCAATCCCAAAGTAGTGTGAGTACATCCCTTACATTCCAGATTTCCGTATATCTCGGTCTGGGAGGTTTAGCATTAAAGATGCCCTTCATATATCTACAAATCAAGGGGTGTGATCCTAGAACTTGTTGTTCCGATATTCTCGATAAATATGCAGAGAGGGCACTCCTTGCAGCGTTGATCGCACTATACAGGTGCACAACCTTTTATCCGGTGTTCCAGAAACCGAAAAGCTCCGAAAACCGGCCATTTTTTCCAGATGTCGTCTGCGCACCAAAGCTCGCGTTTGGCGCCAAACCTGACCCAAAACGACCCACGGTCAACCCAGGTCTGTACTACTGTAGCGGCTGCCTCCTCCCTGGAGACCGGGAGACGCTTAAACATCTGTAAATCATTGCTTAAATGTTAGTCAGTTAGTTTGGAGGGCTTTTATGTGAAGGGGGGTGAAGGGGTAAACTTTAATTCTTAGTCCCCTACCTGGTCGGAGAGGCGGGGAGCGGTCAATGCCTTACCGGGTCGCCGTGCAGTAAGCTCCGCAGCGCTGTGGCCGGTGGGGCAGCGGGCGGCGCCGGTTGTAGCTCCGACCCCGGCAACTCTACCCCTGGCTGCGAGGCGCTCCAAATCCAGCGTGGCCCGCGGCCGGACGCCCCAGCTCCGCGAATGTCAGGAGTCGGCGACGTCGCAGCGCTGGGATACCAGCGGGGTGCAGGCAATGCCTTACCGGGTCGCCGTGCGGCAAGCTCCGGAGCGCTGTGGCCGCCGACACACAACATCGCGGAGCGTCGCTGGATTTGGATCCGCGCAGCCAGGGGTAGAGTTGCTGGGGTCGGAGCTCCAACCGGTGCCGCCCGCGGCCGGACGGAGCCCCCAGCTCCGCGGCTCCAAATCCAGCGACGCTCCGCGAATGTTGGAAGAAGGCGGCCACAGCGCTCCGGAGCTTGCCGCACGGCGACCCGGTAAGGCATTGCTCGCTCCCCGCTGGTATCCCAGCGCTGCGACCAAAGATCCTATAGCGGAGCTCCTCTAGGATCTTTGGCTGCGACGCCGCCGATTCCCGACATTCTCGGAGCTGGGACGTCCGGCCGCGGGCCGCGCTGGATTTGGAGCGCCTCGCAGCCAGGGGTAGAGTTGCCGGGGTCGGAGCCACAACCGGCGCCGCCCGCGGCCGGACGGAGCCCCCAGCTCCGCGAGGTTGGGAGTCGTCGACCAGGTAGGTAGGGGACTAAGAATTAAAGTTTCCCCCTTCACCCCTACACCACCACCACCACATAAAATCCCTCCAAACTAACTGACTAACATTTATGCAATGATTCTCCCGGTCTCCAGGGAGGAGGCAGCTGCTCCAGACTTTTCAAGCCGCCCGCGCTACCTACCTAATCTACGCTAAAAATCTTCCATTCTGAAATCCGAAAATGTCCGAAATCCGACAAGTGTCTGGTCCCAAGGCTTTCGGATAAAAGGTTGTGCACCTGTACTTAAATTAGCATCAAAATGTAAAGTTGACAAGAATTCTACAACATCTGACTTGTGTGCAGTATGATAATAATATTTTGTGTTGAACAAACTGCTCCCATTTCTTAATGTATGAGATATACTACTTCTGGGTATTATCCCTCCAGGATCCTGTAACTACATACATACTGTGATCCGTTAGTCTCTTCCAAGATATGGCCTTTTTTGAATCTGCAAATCAATAAATCAATACGATCATGTAAATGATGAAATCACCAGTTACAGGGTGCACGAGTAGGTTTTCTTGTCTTGAGACATGCATTATAGGTTCTGTCATAATTTTTAACTAGTTGATGCCATGGTTGTGTGGCCTGTCTGGATCCACGAACAATCCTGAAGCATTATCTTGTTTGATCTTCTGTAGACTCTACTGATCAGACAAAAGGGAGGAAATGCATATAAACATTCCACCCCAATTTAACGTAAACACGTGTACCCTTGTTGCACCTCGGTCTGGTTCCCACAACCATATTGAGGTAACTGGTGGTTCAATCTGGATGCAAACAAGTCAATTTCTGGTTTCCCAAATTTATTCACAATCTTATGGAAAATGTCACGGTTTAGCAGTATACCGAGTTGGATGATCAGCCAAGATCATATTGAATGGCGGTCGGTGCAGGCTCGAAGGGCCGAATGCCCTACTACTGCACTTATTTTCTATGTTCTATGTTTCTAACATCCATTCTGTATTGTTATTAAATTTTTGTGACCCAGTGTCTGCAATATATTGAATTTACCTGGTAGGTAAATTTCAGAACCAAATGTCTCTCTTAATGCACCAGTGCCAATTCCTGTTTGCTAATCTGTCAAATGCTTCTGATTTGATTCCACCGATATGATTGACATATGCTACTGTCGTAGTATTGTCAATCTGACCCTGTACATGCAAATTTTGTACCTTGCGGTAAAGGGCTTTAAGCCCATGAAATACACTTAGTAATTCAAGATAATTAATGCCATGTGTCTCGAGCAAAGGTTCTTCCTCTGCATACGATCTATCTCCACAGCTGGAGATGGTATCAGCATCTCCCCAATCTAGTGCACTTGCATCGGTTTGTAGGCTGATAGCTGGTGATTCAACCAGAATTTTTCTGTAAGATCAATCAACATTATTAATCCACCATTTTATATCATAATTGCTGTGTTTGGTAGTTACATGGGTCTATCAAATACCCAAAATGTCTTTTAACCTTTGCTCACTGCAGTTGATGGTAATGCAGTGGGCCAAGCTGAACAGCTGGAAAGAAACAATTAGTTTGCCAGTTAGACTTGTCACTTGCCTGATTGATGGTTGTTTGCCTACAATTAGTTCCTTACAACCCTCAATTCACTGTAGCTTTAGTCCTTGGGTAAATCACTTTCATGTGCTCTGAATTAATAGTGAACCCCAAGTAATCAATTATATTATTCAAGAAGGAATTGCAGATGCTGGAAGATCGAAGGTACACAAAAATGCTGGAGAAACTCAGCGGGTGCAGCAGCATCTATGGAGTGAAGGAAATAGGCGACTGAATTATATTGTTAGGTGTCAATCTAGATTTATCTGGAGATAAAGAAGCCCAGATTTTGAATGTTAATTTGACTTTTAAAACTGATGCTGTCGTTATGGCTTCAGTGCCACAACTAAATGTCATCCAAATAAACCATTATCAAATGGCCTTGGGCTCTTAACAATGCTAAGATTGGTTTTAGCAGTTTAGTAAACAATTTAGGGCTGAGGTTAACCCATAAGGCAATGCTTTGAATTGCCACAATTGAGGCATCCAGATAAATTTCAAATATCTACGATCTTACCTTGCACAGCCACTGAGTAATACGCATTTTGGAGATCTATGCTTGCCATATAGCCTCTTGTTGAATTTAACTGCAAAGCATAAGTAAATGTCTCCCATTTTGAAATGTTTATACTGTACAAAAGGGTTGAGACTTGTAAGGTCGAAATGATTCTACTGCCACCATCCTTTTTTAGGTATAGAGAAAATACTAGATATTAGGTGGTTTTGATAAGTTGTTTTCTCAATTACCCCTTTTTTACTCTAAATAAGAGATTAGAATTATTCAAGTAGAACTTGACAAAGTTCTACTTGAATAATTCTAATCTCTTATTTAGAGAACATGTATTCGTCTTGGAATATGTTGAGTAGGGGAATTTTCATTTTTTAGTAGAATTCAATTCTAAACCCCATTATACTGCACATTATATGGCATCGGATGTTATTTGTTGCCCTTCAATTAGGAAGAATTGTAATTTCCCCCCAATTTGTGAATAGGACACATCTGATATGTTTGTCTCAGAACCAGAACCACCTACCTCAAGATTTGCTGGTGTCACTTTTTGTACCTTGCCCCTTGTGGGAATAACCATGTCCTCCACATCCTGGGGCCGTACGCCAATATCATGTATGCGGGTACGAGCGACTTGTTCCTTCACCAGTTCCAGCCACCCTTTGGTATGAATATTGCCTTCGTTATGGCAATTGTATATTAGATGGTTTACAGAACCATGCAAACTCAGGATGTATGTTAGGCCTTATCGCATTTTTGCGAATACAGTTTATTTCAAATTGTGCATTACACATCATTCCCATAACATCCTGATGTGACGTTGTCACATTTCCTTCTTCCAGGTCTCTGGCAATGCCGTGATGCTTGACCACATTCTTAGTACCGCTCATTTCTTGAACGCATACTGCAGTGCCCATAACTCCAACTTCACTGTTGACAGATAGGACTACTAGCAGATCGCAATTCTGTGGGATTTCATATTTGTTCTCAATCTCATCCATCCTTGGTTCTTCCAAATGATGGGAAAGCAGGTATTTATACTTCTGCTATATCGTCTTTTAGAGGTTGTCCCTTTTTTCTGAGACTAGAGAACTTATGGACCAGCTCTGGTACATTTTTATTTTTGTGTGGGCTCTCGGCCTTATATGATTTGTTATCGGAGTATTCTGGATATTCCTCCTCATAATTGGTTTCACCTGGATATTCATCATCAGGTATTTCATGCGATGGCTCTCTCATAAGCCTACGCTTTTTTGTCCCTCTTTGGGGTACATCAAGCTCTTCCATTGAACTGTATATTGGCAGCCCACTTTTGGGTGCTGCTTCATATTCTGGGTCTCCTGTAGACCAACGTCTGTATTGTCTTTCAGACATTTCTGGTGCTGCCTCTGTGTCAGGTCAGCCCATATATTCATCTTTATCATCAGGCATTTCGGTCACTGGCTCAAATCTGAGGTGTTCCACACGGTTGCTCTTTAAGCCTGCGTTTTTTATACTCCTTCTGGAGTTTGTTTTACCCATGAGGAATTCCAGTTTATAAATTCTATAGTTCAGACTCCTCCGAGTCTTCCAGGCCTGTTATTTCTTTATGGCCTTGCTCCCTGTGGGAGTTTCAATGGGACTTTTTCCCCCCGTATAAAATAGTTATTTCTTTACAATCGACTTTTTAGTCGGGCGCCCGCTACTCTCATACACTTTGTCTTATTGAGTGCTTACTGCGGTGTGCTTACCATTCTTCCTCCCACCTTTCTCCATACATAAGACTTGCCTGCGTCTCTGCACGCAGTCTCCACGGAGAAAAGCAGCCTGAAATGAAAGTAAAATACTTACGTTCAGGTTTTCTTTCACTCACCGCTTGGAGTTCCGGCCTCCTACCGCGGTCGCAGCGCAATGCGTCTTGACGAGATGACGCACGTGCGCCTGGACGGCCTTCTTCACGTAGTCACTCACGTGACTCCGAAGTAAAATCAACATTCCTCACAGTGATGGAAAACAATGAAGTTTAGTCATCTTCCTCCTTTGTTCACCTGTGGCCGGGGCGTTTGAACGGGGCCGTTGCTGACAGTCCGCTGTTCAAGCCCTCTCGTGTGGCGTCAGGACGGATCGCAAAACTCCTTGGCATGGAGCTCCCGAGTCGGCCGCTTCTTACCAGAGACCGCTGCTTCCTGGTGTTAAAGTCCACAGGCCCCGTGGTCGGAGCTCCAACACTGGCGATCCTCGGCAAGAGATCCCAGGCTCCACGATGGTAAGTCCGCGCCGCACCCGTGGCTTGATGCTCCGGGCTGGTCTCCAGGAAAGGCCGCACTATTCCACGTTGTAGGCCACAGGGGGCGGACGGAGATGCGACACGGAGAAAAATCGCATCCCCATTGAGGTAAGTAACTGGAAAAAGTTTCCCCCGATCCCCACCACCTCCCACATAAAACATACCAAGAGACATTACAACAAACATTCAAGACATACTTAAAATTAATAAAAACAGAGAAGGGACAAGACAGACAGCTGGTGAGGCAGCCATTACAGGCGCCACCTGCTGGTGTAAATTAATGAGAGAGTGTAAATTAATGTATAAATTAATGAGAGTTTCCAAAGAAAGTAAAGAGATTATATATGCAAGTGAAATATTATACATTAAATACAAAATAGGTTCATGTAATTATGTATTATTTGCATGTGTTAAAATAATAAACGAGTTACAGCAACATATTTGCAACTTTGAGTCCATTTTTGTTAATAGAAATATGGGATTGTTGAAGGAAAGCCCCTGAACGAACTCAGGGCGATGGCAAAGGCTGCAGGAGAGAAGTGTCCTTTTTTCACACCACCAGGAGCTGAGACTGTGGATGAAGTAAGTTATTTATTACTGAATATGTATTACACATATGCTTGTCCATAACACATTATCTACTTTGATTGATTTATATTTAGATAAAGACCTAAATAGAATTTGTACAATTAATGTTACTATTTATTACTGAATAGTTAAGCTAGTATTGATACATTAGATGGATTTATCAAATTAGTGAGGTAACAATTAACTTGCATACGTTGTATCTGTATTTATCCATATTCACCACCTAGCATTATTGTTATTCTCAACTCTAAATCAGAAGGGCATGGGCACAGTTTCTATTCCCAATATAAGTGCACAATCTAGACTGATACCTCAGTGCTACACATGCAGAGGTATGTTAATTGAGATATTAATCTAAGGATCTCTCTGCCCCTGTAAATAGATTATAAGAATCCGTGACATTTCTCACAATCTCTGTATCAAACTTTATTCCACATTCAACACCTCAAATGGATTGTCCTGTCTTTAACTCATTAGGTATTTATGAGATTTTGCAAGATGCAAATTAGTTCCTTTAAACACTTTCTAATACACGTCAGTTATATGGGTGTAAAATGACTTTTGGATCATTATTGCAAAAATTCAAGTTCTATCCCATTCTCTGGATTTGTGCTTCAGGTTGGATTTCAGTTTCATAAAAGGTGCACTAGATTCTAACCATACATAAAATTATAGATGTGCAGGAGGAACTGCAGATACTGGTTTAAACCGAAGATTGACACAAAATGCTGGAGTAACTCAGCGGGTCAGACAGTAACTCTGAGAAAAGGAATAAGTGACATTTCATGTCGAGACCCATCTCTCGACCAGAATGGTCACCTATTCCTTTTCTCAAGAGTCTAAAATTATAGATATTTTAAAGTTTTGGGATGGAGTGAAGGGTGCTAACGGAAGACTTTGTGCATAATGGCTTGTGATGTATCCATGAGGAAATGGCACGATTCCATGGCCATGCTGAGACCGATGGGCTTAAAATGTCAATCTTCTCGTGAAACCAGCACAGGACTTGGTTGTGAATGTTATCAAAATATTCCCACTCTTTAATGAATTGCATGAATGTAAATTGAGAGATGACTGGACAACGCACTTTGGTTTTCTTCTTGAAGTGGTGGAAACTGAATACCATTTCTTCAAGTTTCATCAATACCAGTACCAAACTGTTACCTCAAATCAAAAAGTAAGCTATCCAATAACAACACATGTAGGTTGTTCAGGTAAGATATTTTCCTGAGCAAGGTATCTGAAAATTAGTATGAAATTGCATCAGATTTACAGCAGATTACCTATTCTACATATACAAACAAATTCCATTCTCTCAAATTGACAAATAAATTTGATGTCCTAGCCATTGAACTAAACATGAATTTCTATACTTCTGATGTTTTGATTTATATTGAGATATTGGTCTCTTTAATACTCATTAGTCTGTAATCTGCTTTAAAGATTCTGAAGCAGGAATATGCTGTTTTTATATGCTTTAAGTCAGTGCCAAATCATCGCCATTGCTGTGATGCATAGTCATAACATTGGGTTCAATGAAGCTGCAATGATGAGAAACTGTAAAAGGAAATCAGCAGTAACAATTATTTTTTTGCAATGTATTGCATCTGCAACTATTCGATTAATAAGATTCTAATTGTTTTACAGGTTCAGGCTCGTGCAGAGGATTTTTTAAGTCATTTATGTCAACTTCTTATGAAAATTACAGAAAAAGATAGTGCACCAGAGCAGCTTGATAAAGTTGCTGTTGATTTAGGAGATTCGCACACTTCACTAAAAAATCCAAGCTGTGTGGACTTAAATGGTTCTGATATAAATGATGACAATTCGGATACCCCAGTGGCTAACGTGCTTATAGTCAGTCACGGTGGATTTATTCGGCAATGGGTTAGGCATTTTGTAGAGGATCTGAAATGTCGTTTACCACAATCCTTTGACGAGTCTAAGGCATTTTCTGTCTGTCCAAATACGGCAGTAAGCAGTTTTACCCTTACTTTTAATCAGGTGGTTAGCTTTTCTCCTTCCATAATATGCAACTATTTATATAATTGTAGCCATCTTGATGGCATTACTCTGTAAAGCCAAAAAATAACTTATTCTTCATTGACATGTTGTAAAAAATATATGCAAGTATGTAAGCTCAATAGATTAAATTAATTTGTATGTAAATGGTACTGAGAAAGTAACTTATTTTAGGAAACGTCCTTAAATTTTTTAATTTTTTTTAAAATGCAATTTGCAGCAAAAGATCGTCTATGGTCTATATCGTGTGGTGAATCTGTACTTATCAATGTATATTTGAAGGCATAGGGAAGAGTACTATTTGTTTATTGAAGACTGGTTACTGATTGATCCTGTGGTATATTCTTCATAGCATTTTGACCATATTGTCCAAAGAAATAGTTTATATCGCAACCCTTAGAAACCAGAATATAATATTTGCAATCTGGCCTTCATATTAATAGCACAAAGCTTATTAACGGAACTAAAGTACCTTGAAAGTTATCATTACTGATTATAAACTGTGTGCTGCATGAAATTGTTTACCCCAGTAGATATTAATATGCAAACCAAATCCATTTAAACATGAAAATTCAATTTGAAGTGATATTTATAAGGAAATAAAACTAAACTAACCCAATAATGTTTGCTGTGACAGAAATAAAAATAAATTAAACTTGCCATGTCACAACTTGGTTTGTTTTTTTAATTACCTATGTTGTAGCTTAATCGGTCTGGCACATATTTCTGGTACACTTGGTCGTTCGTCTGGGCTGTTTCGCTCCTCGATAGACCCGGGTTAATCCCCTGGCTTGATGGTAATGGAAGAGTTAGGTATGGATAAAAGTTGTACTAGGTTAAAATTCTGTTGTTCAGTCAAGTCAACTTTATTTGTCACATACACATACAAGATGTACAGTGAAATGAAAGTGGCAATGCTTGCGGGATTGTGCAGAACAACAGAACCAGTAGTTACATTAAAAAAAAGAAGACGCAACGGTTTTTATGCCCTGGTGAGATCAGAATTTACAGTCCTGATGGCCTGTGGAAAGAAACGCTGTCTCATCCTCTGTTTTCGCAGAGTGACAGCAGAGGCGCTTGCCTGTCCTTGGCAGCTGGAACAGCCCTTCATGATCTTGCTGGCTCCATTCGGTCGAGAGTGGTGCGCACTACTCTGCAGAGCCTTCCTGTCCTGGGCAGAGCTGTTGCCAAACCAGATCGAGATGTTTCCAGTCAGGATGCTTTCTACAGCACCAGAGTAGAAGCACTGAATGATCCTCAGAGAGACTCTGAATTTCCTCAGCTGCCAGAGGAGGTAAAGGCACTGCATTGCCTTATTCACCAGTGCGGCAGTGTGTGTTGTCCATGTCAGATCCTCTGTGATGTGGACTCCCAGGTATTTGAAGCTGCTCACCCCATCCACAGTAGTCCCATTAATCCCCCGTGGCGTGTACGTCCTCGATTGTTGTGCCCTTCTAAAGTGCACAATCAGCTCCTTAGTTTTAGTGACATTCAAAAGGAGGCCATTGTTCTGACACCAGAGTGCCAGGTCAGCCACCTCCTCCAGGTAGGCCTTCTCATTGTTATCGGAGATTCACATACAAGGAGTTTGCCTTGGTGCTCCGCCCACAAGTAACAACATGACATACAGTGACAGTTACGAATGACTCAGAAAACACCAAATATTAATAATAATAAAACATTAATAATAAAACACCATTGATCAAGCATAAGAACCAACAAAATACCAGATCAAAGGGAGGCTACAGATTTTTGGCTGTTGAGTAGAGCAACTACTCGTGGATAAAAACTTTTTATGTCTGGCTGTGGCAGCTTTGACAGTCCGGAGTCGCCTTCCAGAGGGAAGTGATTCAAAGAGTTTGTTGCCAGGGTGAGAGGGGTCGGAGATGATCTTGCCCGCTCATTTCCTGGCCCTTGCAGTGTACAGTTCATCAATGGAGGGAAGGTTGCAGCCAATAACCTTCTCAGCTGATCGAACAAATCGCTGCAGCCTCAGGATGTCGTGCTTGGTGGCTGAGCCAACCCAGACCATGATGGAGAAGGTGAGATCAGACTCTACAATGGCCGTGTAGAATTGGACCATCATTGCCTGCTGCAGATTGTGCTTCCTCAGCTAATGTATAGTATTATCTGACCTGAATGGATAGCATGCAAACAAAGCTTTTCACAACCTTGGTACATGTGACAATAATAAACCTAAACCTGAACCTAGAGGGAGACATATCAAATGCGAGCAAATGAGCCTAGTATAGATAGAACATCTTTGTTGGCACAGACAAATTGAGTCAAAGGGCCTGTTTCTGTGTTGTGGGATTCCATGACTATGAATATGACCCGATGATGGGTTTCTCATATGCTGAGGATGTATTCCCAATCTCCCGATCTACCTTGTGCGGGAAAGAACTGCAGATGCTGGTTTAAATCGAAGGTAGACACAACATGCTGGAGTAACTCAGCGGGACAGGCAGCATCTCCGGAGAGAAGGAAGAAATGGGTGACGTTTCGGATTGAGATCTTTCTTCAGACTGATGTCAAGGTAGTAGACGGGACAGAGATAGAGTGGAGTCGGAGGCAGACTGGTGGGAGAACTGGGAAGGGGGAGGGAATGGAGAGCAAGGGAAAGTAAGGGCTATTTGAAGTTAGAGAAGTCAATGTTCATACTGCTGGGGTGTAAGCTACCCAAGAGAAATATGAGGTGCTGTTCCTCCAATTTGCGCTGGGCCTCACTCTGACAATGGAGGAGGCCCAGGACAGAAAGGTCAGATTGGGAATGGGAGAGGAATTAATATGCTGAGCAACTGGGAGATCGGGTAGGTTAAGGCAGACTGAGCGGAGGTGTTCAGCGAAACGATTGCAGAGCCTGCGTTTGGTCTCGCCGATGTACAGAAGTTGACACCTGGAACAGCGGATACAGTAGATGAGGTTGGAGGAGGGGCAAGTGAACCTCTGCCTCACCTGAAAAGACTGTCTGGGTCCTTGGATGGAGTCAAGTGGGGAGGTAAAAGGGACAGGTGTTGCATCTCCTGCGGTTGCAGGGGAAAGTACATGGGGAGGGGGTGGTTTGGGCGGTAAGGGACGTGTTGACCAGGGAGTTGCGAAGGGGAACGGTCTCTGTGGAAATCAGAAAAGTGTGGAGGTGGGAAGACGTGGCCAGTAGTTGGATCCCGTTGGAGGTGGCGAAAGTGTTGGATGATTATATCCCACCAGTCTTACTGTCTCCGACTACATTCTATTTCTGTCGCGCCCACTCCCCTGACATCGGTCTGAAGAAGGGTTTTGACCCGAAACATCATCCATTCCTTCTCTCCAGAGATGCTGTCTGTCCCGCTGAGTTACCTTAGTGAACATTCATTCATATGTAGCACAGAAATTGAAATTATCACACTTCATATTTTAGAAAATATTTCCTATTTAACAGCAGAGGGAAGTTTTGTTTGGGCATATAGCATTAAATGTTAATGCTGTTGGTCCATCTTAGGCGAACCACTAGCGTAGTGATTAATCAAAGCTACGTAAATAGAATTTATTCCGTGAATAATAATAGCAAACGTTCATATTTACCTGCTTATCTTGTAATTATAATATCTCATCCAGGCATAGACCTAAAACATTTTAGATGGCTCTCAACCCGAAACATCACCTATCCATTTTCTCCAAGGATGCTGCAGGACCTGTTGAATTATTCCAGCATTTTGTGTCTACCTGAAACATTACTCTGCCCTTTCCTGTATTATCAGCATTCATGGTTTTTTCAAAATGATTTTATTTGGTATTTTTTGCCCACACTCCCCTTCTGATCATTGTTAGCGTACCTGCATCTGTCCTCTACCCAGTAAAAAACATTGTTTTTCCTTTTTGTTCCTAATTTCTGAACTTCTAACTTGCATCTTCAGGAATTCCTGCACGATAGTCAGCTTTGCAAAATAAAAATATCAATGAAATATAAATATGAACGTTTGCTATTATTATTCACGGAATAAATTCTATTTACGCAGCTTTGATTAATCACTACGCTAGTGGTTCGCCTAATTCAAGATGTGTTTGCAAAAATGTGGTTGCTAATTGAATCAGCGCGATAAGGGGTTATTATGCAGTGTGTCGGATGATGCACTGCTCCAAGCAATAATTAGACATCTCCGCAAGCACAGGCTGAATGTGAACTCTAGATGGCAGCAAAGCACAGGTTGTGGTCAGCCTGCTCACTGAAGCTCAGCTTGGGTTCTGGCAAAGTCACTCAGCTCCAAAACTCATTACAGCTTTGAACTAATCATGGGAACAAAAGGGAGAAACTGCAGCAGTGGAGTGAGAGTAACTGTCCTTGACATCGAGGCAGCATCTGATCGAGGAAGACTTCAAGGAGCCAGGCTAAACTAGAGTTAGTGGGAATGAGGGGTAAAAATCCCTCCACTTGTCGGAATCATACCGAGCACAAAAAAAGATGCTTGTTTGTGGTGGTTACAGGCCCACAGGGAATTCCTCTGGATTATGTCCTAGGCCCAATCATCTTCAGCTGCTTCATCAATGACCTTCCTTCAAGTCCAGGTAGACAAAAATGCTGGAGAAATTCAGCGGGTGAGGCAGCATCTATGGAGAGAAGGAATAGGCGATGTTTCGGGTCAAAACCCTTCTTCTTCCCTTCAATTCTAGGATCAGATTAGGGATGTTTACTATTGATTGCCCAATGTGCAGCAGCACTTGTGACACCGCAGGTAATGAAGCAGTCCACCACCAAACACAGCAAAACCTGGACAATATCCAGGCCCTGCGATTAGGTGGCCGGACAGGTGCTAGACAATGACGATATCCGGCAAGAGAAGATCCATCAATAACCCTCTGACATTCAATGGCATTACCATCACAGAATCCCCCACTGACGATATCCTCAGTGTTACCACTGACCAACAACTAAACTGGAGTAGCCATATACATAACATGGTTTCAAGACCAGATCAAAGGCTAGGAATATGGTGTTGGTGTTGTCCTTCGTTATAGAAAGGATATTGTGAACAAGTTAACAGGAACATTTCTATCAAGAGATCTTCAGAATCTTATCAAGATTTAGAAATTTTATTTTATATTTTTATTTTATTTTATCTCCTTTTTATTTTTTTTCCTGGATTGAAATGTTCCGTTAAAATTGTACTTTGTAATTCCCAATCTTCATAATCAAACATGCAATTGTTTCGTAACATTTTTTATTTTTGTGTGACCTGCTGAGTTACTCCAGCACTTTGCTTTTTTTGTTGTAAATGTTATTTAAAAAAAATCAAACTTAGCAAATTTCATCTATTTATAAAGGGTTTTCTGAAAAGTGTCAGTAAATATGAATAAGTAATGACAAGGATAAATTCTATTACAAATGCAATAAAAGTGACTAATAAAAATAGTTTAAATGAAGCAACATAATTTATGGTAGAGCTGGTCTCACTGATGAGCGCACAGTAATTGTTGACCTTGGTCCATCTTGAAGTTGAGTTACAATCCTTTATTGATTTATTATATGTGCATGGCAATGGAAAGTTTAACAAAGATGAAATACAAGACAGAATATCTGGGGTACACTGGGATATCCTACCAGTAGCAAAGAGAGCTGAGCGGATATTTGACAGTTTTTCCAAATCCTGCTGGTCTAAAGGGCTTGTCCCACGAGCATGCGACTCCATACAGCAAGCACGACCTGAAGGGCCGGTCCCACCAGCATGCGCCTGCATGCGGCAAGCGCGACCAAACCAGAAGCGGGAGCCGCGCGGAGGTCGAGTGAGTGACACGGCGCCGAGGAGGCTGCGGGCCGGCAGGCCGTTGCCGCGCGGAATTTTTAAACACGGTCAGTTTTTCGGAGCCCCGCGCGATGTCTGGACCAACTCAGCACAACTCCATACAGCTCCGGCGATCAAAGTGGGACCGGCCCCGCGAGGCCGTACGGCTCAAGCGACCACGTTAGGTCATGCTTGCCGCATGGAGTCGCATGCTGGTGGGACCGGCCCTTTAGGTCGCGCTTGCCACATGGAGTCGCATGCTCGTGGGACAGGCCCTTTATACTTTACAAAAATAGATGATTTGATTCATCATTTGGAAGAACTATTCCATTTCATTGATTAATACTCTAAACTGTACAATTCTGCCTTTGTGCTAATGCAACCGTTTAAAAATTGTTATTCAGCTGAAGAAGGGTCTTGACCCGAAACGTCGCCCATTCCTTCTCTCCAGAGATGCTGACTTACCCACTGAGTTACTCCAGTATTTTGTGTCTACCTTCGATTTAAACCAGCATCTGCAGTTCTTTTTTACACATCTCCTTAACTGATGCAGCCAACCTTTGGCTTCTGTTTTATTACTGAAGACTTTTGGTTCTGTGTCGTTATCTGCTAATCTATTCTCGCAGCCATTCTTACTTTCACTTACAGTTTTATTTTGTATATTTTTAAATTCAGCTTGGTTTCCTGTTCTATTGTGCAATTGACAGTTATCATAACATAACCCCATCTCTTTTATTCTCTGAATCTAGTCATCTATGGAATTCAAGCATTAGATGCATTGATTTTCCACTTGCAAGAATATGCCCTGTTAGATCCCATTAATCACCTCTTTAAAACTTCCCATCACTTGGAGGAAATATTACTATACATTATATTTCAGCTCATCTCTTTTTTTCATTCTCATCTCTTATGGTTTTCACCTCTTCCCTTTTACATTGTTTCAATAAATTTAGTTTTAATTTAGTTTAGAGAATCAGGCCCTTCGGCCCACCGAGTCCACACCGACCAGCGACCCTCGCACATTAACACTACCCTACACACACTAGGGACAATTTTACATTTACACTGCCAATTGACCTACAAACCTGTATGTTTTTTGTAGTGAGGGAGGAAACCAAAGATCTCAGAGAAAACCAATGCAGGTCATGGGGAGAAGGTACAAACTCCATACAGACAAGAACCCGTAGTCATGATCGAATTCGGGTCTCTGGCGCTGTAAGCTCTACTGCACCACCTCTGTGCTGCAGATTATATTTATTTCTGTTATATTTTCTTTTTGAGGTCTAGTCATAGAGTGATACAGTGTGGAATCAGGCCTTTCAGCCCAACTTGCCCACACCTGCCAACATGTCCCAGCTACACTAGTCTCACTTGCCTGCGCTTGGTCCATAACCCTCGAAACCTGTTCTATCCATGTACCTGGCCAACTGTTTCTTAAATTATGGGATAGTCACAGCCTCAACTACCTCCTCTGGCAGCTTGTTCCATACACCCACCACCCTCTGTGAAAAAGTTACCCCTCTGATTCCTATTAAATCTTCTTCCCTTCGCCTTGAACCTCTGGTCCTCGATTCCCCTACTCTGGGTAAAAAACTCTGTGCATCTACCCGATCTATTCCTCTCATGATTTTGTATACTTCTATAAGATCTCCCCTCATCCTCCTACGCTCAATGGAAGGGAGACCCAGCCTACTCAACCTCTCCCTATAGCTCACACCCTCTAGTCCTGGCAATATCCTCGTAAATCTTTTTTGATCCCTTTCAAGCTTGACAATATCTTTCCTTGGATTTGAATTGCTAGGTACTTTTGGTCTCCAGCACTGGGATCTCACTCAATATCAGCCATGAGCTGTTCTCATCTTCCCACGTCCAGTTATTGGGTTTGAGTTTAGTTTATTGTCACATGTACCGAGGTACAGTGAAAAACTTTTGTTGCGTGCTAACCAGTAGTGGAAAGACAATACATGATTACAATCAAGCCCCACGATAAACGGAATAACATGAATAACATTTAGTGCAAGGTAGAGTTCAGTAAAGTTCATCCAGGATTCTCCAATGAGGTAGATGGTAGCTTTGATCAACTCTCCAGTTGTTGGTAGGATTTGAGTTAATGGAATATTTGGAGTTGAGTGCAGATAACGTTTTCATGTGTTTATTGCTGACAACCGCAGATGAAGTTCACCTCATGTTTTTATTTGATCCAGCAGTGGAGCTTTGGACAATGAAGTTACTTAGCCTCCTTCCTCATTCTTTGTGAGATTCTCATCGTAAAACGTGTATGTGGCTGTTGGTCATGAGTTGATTCTAGGTTTATATCAAATTATGTCATTCTCCGCTTTCTCTCACCCAACATTATCTGGTAATATTTGGTGATGCTGCAACGTTTGTCACTTTTGGCTGACTATCACCCACTGCACTTCATATCTTTTCACTTTTGTTCATCACTACATTTTGTTCAAGGCTATGACGTCACCTTGCTCTGGACTTTTGGCAATTGCACAATAATCAGCATATTCCCATTTCAAACAGATCTTGTTCTTTTATTTCCCCCACATTTTGTAATCTTTTGTAAATGTTATTGTAAATCCCACATGATTTAATAATATGTTATTATTGTTGCTAAATCTTGTATTCCTGACTTTATTTGAGCAATATTTGACAATTCTTGATTTTATGGGAAGCTTGTTGCTGACTCACAGTTTGAGTAAACTAAGTGTTTGTTCATTTATTGATCTGAATTGGATAAGCAAGTACCCAATCTTTGCTGGCTCCATATAATTAATCAATTGCTTGGTGTCCATGGTCCAAGAAGGAGCAAAAAATTGGCATTGGGGCCATCCTTACCAAAGAAACCCTATCACAGGCTGTCATTGGAATTATTGTGGAGGATATAACTTAGACTGTTGTATCTTGTGACAACAATGCTTCCTAAACTTCAACCCCTTACCCCCAGCGCCAGGGTTTCCTTGACATCCACCAGTGAATATGAAGGAGACATCACGCTGGAGCAAGATGATGTGTCAAAATGCCCATTTCTGTTCTAGAAGTCATCTATTCAAGCCAAGAAGTCATGATTGTGTTTTGTAATTCATCTGATCTTTGAATTGATGTACATTAACTTTCAATTTTGTATCCAAGGACAGTTTGCTCTGGTTTGTCGATGTTTGTGGGAAGTGAGGAGTTGTAAACTAAAATAAGAACAGAAGCTAATTTTTGAAAGGCTCAATTGGATAATCACTGATTTGCAACAAACAGTGGCACCATGGTGCAGAGTTGCTGCCTTACAGCGCCAGAGACCCAGGTTCTATCCTGACTGCGGGTGATATCTATATGGAGTTTGTATGTTCTCCCTGTGATCTCATAGGTTTTCTCCGGGTGCTCCAGTTTCTTCCCGCACACCTAAGACGTACAGGTTTGTAGGTTAATTGGCTTGTAAATAGTCCCTAGTGTGTAGAATAGTGTTAGTGTATGGGTTGATCACTGATCGGCGCGGACTTGGAAGGCCGAAAGGTCTCTTTCCGCACTGTATATCTAAAGTCTAAGAACAAATGTGGCAGTGAGAAGATTGATGAAATTGAGGATTCAAAAAGTGTTTGGACAGAACAGTGCGATCTTGAACCTCAGATTTCTAGAGTTTTGAAAAGTACAGCAATTGCCATTAAAGGCCACAAAAAATGGTGAAACAGAAGAGTAGAAAGAAGATGGCAAGCATTGATAAATAGTGATTAATATTACAAATGATTATCAATAGACTCTCTTGGTCAATGATCATAGTCTCCAAGAGAATATTTTACCTGTGGACCACAAATGGCTCATGAGGTTCATCCAAGACTTACAGATGCATATTTCTCCACGGGAGTGTTAAGTCTGTATTGTTGACTGGGATCTACACAGATATTTTCTTTTAGTTCCACTTTCCATTTCCAGATATTCCCTTCTGGTTTCAAGTCAGCAGGCGTTCAATGTAGCTGGAATTGTATAAAACATTATTCAATTGCAGGAAGAGGTTTATTTCAGGAACTGGAGTAGACAATTAATGTGATGATTAGAGCCAGGATGTTTAGGCGCTAAAAAACTGAAATAGGCAGGGAAAAGGGCATAATAAGATTACTAAAAAATGCATTTATTGACTAAAAAGGCATCTATTTCCACCACCAAAATATGGTTAAAAATGATAATATAAAGGTATACTACATTAAATGACCAAAGTTGCCTGGTTGCACATATGTACTAGCATATTTTTCAAATTATCTGGTGTTAAACTATACTGTCTGTCAGACAGAATATGCTTCAGTTGTGAAAAACTTCCTTCCACCTCAGCTGAGGTCACTGGTGCATACCAGAAACAAGCTCCAGACTCTATATTCATTTCGATATCTTGTGCATTACAACTACCTTTGAGAACTTTAGCTATGTTTTGTATTTCTTCAAGATCTTGGTTAGCTAAAATCACTCTCTCACATTTACCTTGTATGTCTTTACCTACATCTCCAGGAACTTTACAAATATCGTCAGTTACTTTGTTGAAAACCTATAAGCTATTTACTAATGTTTTGCCACATTTCTCTAGGGAAGTGATCGCTTGTGGGAAGTTTGCAAAATTGGAAGCAATTAACACAAGATCACAAAAGAGGGACTTTTTCTGCATGATTTCACTGACGATCCTGACTGCAGCAGATTCTTTTTCTTCAAAACAGTTGATGATTTATTGTATCTAATCACAATTTGCAGCATAGTAGAGTACAGCAGAGAGCCATGTACCCCACCTGGTCAAAACAAGCTGAGGAGGTAGTGGAATCTCGGATGCCATTTCCTTGAACAACCCCGCACGTGACGGTGCTTTGAGGAAGATTTTCTTGACATTGGAAACTAGGCGATCGACATTTGGAAACAAGCTATGTATGTGCTTGGCAATTCTATGAAGTCATTGAGCTAAGCATGTCAAATGTATCATTTTGAGGAATAAAACTTTAAGAGCATGAGCAGCTTTTTTCATGTACGGAGCTGCATCAGTCACAAACAGAAGAACATTCTCATGTTTTAAACCTTCTGGCCAAAGTACAGCAAGTGAAGATGTAAACAACTGAGCAATAGTTGAGCTGTATGACGTTTTCAATACTTCCAATGTCAACAAATACTCCTTTGATGGTTGACCTGCCTCCAGTGTACCGATGACCAAATTGGCAACATATCTCCCCACAGCATCGGTTGTCTCACCTATCGGGATCCATATTTTGTTGAATGCAACTTCATCTCTAATTTTCTGCACAACGGTGTTGAAATTGCTGTCAACATAATTTTTCCGTAATGAGGACCCGCTTGGTATATGTTCCTCTGTCTATTTCTCTAAAAAAAAAACCTCAGAGATTTGTTTTCCAATTTCCACAGTGGAATTCCAGCATCAATGAATGCCTTGCACAGATCACTCGAAAACTCAGATTTACGACTGGAGCCAGCAGTAAATGTAGTGAGGAGACAAGCTTGGGTATTTTGCTTGGGTAGTCTACACCCCAGCGGTATCAACATTGACTTCTCTAATTCTAGATAGCCCTTGGCTTCTCCCTCCTCCCCTCCCCCTTCCCAGCTCTTCTTCTAGTCCTACTGTCTCCGCCTCTTCCTTTCTTTTTCTCTCCCCCCCCCCCCCCCACATCAGTCTGAAAAAGGGTCTTGACCCAAAATGTCGCCTATTCATTCTCTACATAGATGCTGCCTCACCCACTGAATTTCTCCAGCATTTTTTGTCTACCTTCGATTTTTCCAGCATCAGCAATTCTTTCCTAAATAGATCTTGGAGAAGACTGAACCAGCGGCCAGCGGCACGAACGAATGAATGGCCGATGGTGGCGCCCCCAGTTTCGCCCTGGTGGTGGAAGTTTTCTCGTAAGTTATACTATGTTAACACGTCAGTAATAACATTAATATTAATGTGTTAACATAGAAAACGGCATTGTAATCATGGTACAACTAGAGAAAATAGCACGACCTTTTAGCAAAACGGCAAAAAATGCTGATTTAGGCACTCGATCGTGAAAAAGGCATTATATCCTGGTGAAATCATCAAAAAAAAGGCATGAAAAGGCACGGCATTTATGGCAAAACCCTGGCTCTAGTGATGATTGATACGTTTTCTGCCTTGGTAAGATGGAAGGACCTGCATTTATATTGTGCTTTTCATAACTACAAAACCTCCCAGCTGTAAAGATAATATAATCTTACTTATTCACACAGTATCAACTTCTCAAAAAATAACTTTTATTAGATTCACGATTCAAGTGTGTTTTATTGACATTTGTCCCAGATAGAACAATGAAATGCTTACTTGCAGCAGCACAACAGAGTATGTAAACATAGTACACTGTAAACAATCTAATAAACGAGAGAGAGAAAAAAAGTTCAGTGTGTGTGTGTGTATATATATATATATATATATATATATATATATATATATATATATATATATATATATATATATATATATATATATATATACACACATATACACATATATATATATATATATATACACACACACACACACACACACACACACATACTCACAAATACACACACATATATATATTATAAGGGGGGAGGTTCTGGAGCGCTAGCATGGGTGCTGTGGGTCAAGTTAAGCACAGTGAGTGCAGGGCCAACTATCCAGTTCAATCCATTTCATGTCAAGTCAATCCATTTCAAGTTAAGTCAAGGCAAGCACAGGGCAGGCGGGGCCAGTCAGCAATACAATCCATTTGCTTTCATTTCAGGTGAGCTCCAACAAAGCAAAGGCAAAGCAAAAGCAACAGCACAGGTCAGGCGGGGCCAGCCAACATTACAATCCATTTGCTCATTTGCTTTTATTTCAGGTGAGCTCAAGCAAAGCAAAGGCAAAGCAGAAGTAAAAGCACAGGTCAGGCTAAACAACTCTTTTCATTTCATTAAGGGTTCACAATTTCATCATTTATTGCAAGCATATTAAGGGTTAACAAATCATAATTCATTGCAAGCACATTGCTGGCTAACAAGGCATTTATTGCAAGCACATTAAGGGTTAGCAAATCAGCATTCATTGCAAGCACATTGCTGGCTAAAAAAATCATTTATTGCAAGCACATAAAGGGTTAACCACATCAAGCACATAAAGGGTAGACTCATAGTGCTGTAGACTCACAGTTCAGTAGCCTCACAGCAGAATCAGAGTTGTGGCCTCTCCTTCACGATCTTTCAGAGTGACTGACTCACATCCAGGCATCCGGGTTTTTATAGTCCTGCCCTGCCCTGGAAGGGGCGTTACCTTCAACATGGTGATTGACAGGCGAGAGGACCAATTAGCTGATCTGAAGATTTTTTAAACGCTCATAACTTTTTTATTTTTCATCGATCGGAAAAATCCTCGGGGCTGCCTCAGCGGAGGAGGACTGTGAGTAGGATGGCCAAAATCATAGCAATATAGGGTAGCGTTTTTTCTAAAATCAATATACAGCGCAGGCAGGAAGTGGTTAAGATGAGACTTTTAGTTATATGTATATATATATATATATATACACATACGTGTACACACATACGTACACAAAAAACAAACCATAATTGTGCAATAATAACAATAATAGTCTATGTAGTTCAGAGCTTATTTGAGGTTGTTTACTAGCCGAATGGCTGTAGGGACGAAGCAGTTCCTGAACTTGGATGTTACAGTTTTCAGGCTGCAGTACTCTCTTCCCGATGACAGGGGTGAAATGAGTGTGTGGCCAGGGGTGGTGTGGGTTCCTGATTATGCTGACAGGCTTTTTGAGTTTTGAGCCTTATTAGTTACTGTAAATATAAATAACACTACTAATGACAACTGTTGCAGTACAATAAACATAAATACCACTTCTACTAATGACCTTGAATATTTTTATGCCTAAAATGCGAAGAGGATCCTTCCCTGATGTCACAAACATCACAATCACCCCAGAAGCTGATTGTATTGATTTCTCTAACTTCAAGTAACCCCGGCATCCCCTCTCTCTCCATCCCTCCCCCATCCAAGCCGCACCAGCTTTTCATTTTCACCCAACAAACAGCTAACCATGGCCTGTTTCTTTTATCATCGTTACTTTTTGCATATATTTCATTCATTTGTTCTATATCTCTCTACATCATTATCTATATCTCTCGTTTCCCTTTCCCGTGACTTTCAGTCTGAAGAAGGGTCTCGACCCAAAAGCTCACCCATACCTTCTTTCCAGAGATGCTGCCTGTCTCACTGAGTTACTCTTGCTTTTTGTGTCTATCTTCTGACTATTCTTACTCTGGGTTGGCCTCACATTGAGGTTTAGGGCACAATTTCCAGACTCTGTCCTCACTCCCTCCTGCAGTACAGTCTTTTAATCTGAGGACATTTATCTTGTTTGGAATACTTATAATTGGTCTGAAGATTTCAACCTCTGGGCCACATATCTTCACAGACCATGGGCTCTTGCTGTAGAATGCGGTGTCCCACCTAGCTTGTCTGCCTGAGTTTGATTAATAATATTTAAAAAACAGCTAGGATAAGGACCGATTGTTTTACAATTAAATGGTTCCATGCTAGAGATACATTCTACATTCTACTATCAAAACCCAATCCGATTAATGTTTTACTTAAAAGTATTTGCATTTGTGAAATTTCAGTCAAAACGAACCATTCTTGTAGAAAAAGTAACTTGCTGATTTCACGATTTTGATTGATTTTAATATATGCCCAATTATTTCTTCTTTTCAAGCTACAAAGAACCAATTACAAGTCTACAAACTCAGGTTCTAAAATGTCAGATGTTTTGCCTGCCATTTTCACAAACCATAGTGAGTAAGTGCTATGCTGGGCCTGAGCAATCGGATGAAAACTGGACATAAAGTGCTGGAGAAACTCAGTATATCTGGAGAACCTGCTGAGTTACTCCAGCACCTTGTGTCTTATTTCTGTATATAAACACTTACGGTTCCTTGTTTCTATAAGAGAAAATTGGGGCCAGTTCTCGGTCAGTGTTTGCTACAGTGAAAGAGAATTACGTCATTTTGGAAAAATGAGGGTGATACTGTACATTTAAAATATGATATTTTTAAAAGTCACATTTATTAAAGATGAAATTTAGTCTTGACTGATAATTGTTGGAAAAGGACAACAGTTCTGTGTTGAATTTAATGTAAGATTCATCCACTAGCATGGAAATCCCAAGCTTGCTGAACACGCTTTGCCAATAATTGTGTGCTTTGATGCAGAATGGAGTCGAGTGAAGGAGCACAGATTTGATATAATTCCTCAGTGGTTCTTGTTGTTGCTAGGTCCTACATAGAGTTTGGACTTTATCTCTTGTGTCACAATTTGTGCAGTTAACTACATGCTATTTGAATCTGCTTCTGAGAGCCATGTCACAGGAGCCCTGGTGTTCTCCACCTTTGTAAAATAGAGCGCTTTCACGGTAGACCATCCCTGCTCTACCACTGACATGCGCCATGGGCATCAGTTCAGTGCAGCCACCCGTCGCTCAGATGGTCAACCTCATGTTCTCAGGGTGCAACTGTGAAAATGTCCCACCAGGTTTTCCCTGTAAAACTGAAGCATTGAAATCAATGTCTGAATATTTTGTATGGATATATCAGATACAATGTGTTCTTACTCTGTAAATACAGGAATATGTACAGATTTGGTTAATAATGTTAATTATAAATAGACGCTAAAAGTTGATCATCGCTGTGATACCATAACCCATGGGCATAACGCAAAGGATTTTGCTTATTCTTATGTATGACAGAATTAAATCATCTAAATATATTGTGTTAAAATTTGCTTAATACATTAATATGTTCATGTAGCCTAGTTTCCATTGCATTACAAAGTGAGGGAACAGTGCACAGCACCATATGGTGCCAATTCAATATACAGAACCAGTGCTTTCATTCCATTGCCTGTCGTATTAAGCCATTGAATTCTTGTTGCTCTGAACTTACAAAAATTCTTAAGGGGTTGGACAGGCTAGATGCAGGAAGATTGTTCCCGATGTTGGGGAAGTCCAGGCCAAGGGGCCACAGTTTAAGGATAAAGGGGAAATCATTTTTCACACAAAGAGTGGTGAATCTCTGGAACTCTCTGCCACAGAAGGTAGTTGAGGCCAGTTCATTGGCTATATGTAAGAGGGAGTTAGATGTGGTCCTTGGGGCTAAAGGGATCAGGGGGTATGGAGAGAAGGCAGGTACAGGATACTGAGTTGGATGATCAGCCATGATCATATTGAATGGCGGTGCAGGCTCGAAGGGCCGAATGGCCTACTCCTGCACCTATTTTCTATGTTTCTGTGAACTGCTAAAAAGTAGAAGGTAGCAGTTGGTACCGTTGTCAGCAAACTCTACAAGCCTCTGATAGTTTTCGGACTGACTTTTTCCATGCATTCACAGCAATCCTTTCCTCTGTGATCTCTTTCTGATCGGCAATTAATATTTCCATGTCATTTTAATGCTTTTATGTCACCAGACCTCTGTAAATTCCATTATTGAATCACTAAATGGTGTCCAGGTGTTTTTTTTAAGGTGTTTGATCTCCAGAAACCAGTAGCCAGTTTAAGATGTTGTATCATTTCATTTTCAACTATCCAGTATGTAGTTTACTCTACAACAACGACAGCCCCCATCATCTTGAATATATCCATCAAGTGCCAATTGCCAGTTATATTCTTGACTTGCCAGTAACTGATTACAAGAAACTTGGTTTACAAATTATAGCAGGATCAATCGCAGGGATAACATTGAAGGAGTAGAGATCTCATTTCATTGGCATTCTGTCTTATCCATGTGTTTTGGGGAAATTCAAGTGGCATTTCAAGATCAGATCTTCATGGGACCATCTGATGTTGTATAGCAAGGAGGTAGGCATGTTGTAAGTGATAGGAGAAGAATCAGGCCAATTGGCCCATCTAGTCTACTTTGCATTGCATCAGTCCTTGGGAAGAGAATCAGGCACACAGTATACCAATGTAGCAATAAGGAGGAAATCATTTGTGCCGTCTCGTCTATCATTGCCGTGCCCATGACTCTTCTCCCTACCCATCATAACCAGGATTCTTGTGCAACCCTGGTGTCAGCTCCCCATCTCCCCAGTCCTGGGTGATGATCCCTATCATGAAAGATGGTCATGGGGGTGATTTGTAGATGTCCTTGTCATGCTTGATTAGATGGCATGCACAGATGTAACATGTCATTATATCTCTTTAAGATATGAAAGGAGAACTTTTCAGCCCATTGTGTAACCGATGTTCATATAAAAAAAACAATTTCCCACTAGTTTTCCCTGTTACCTGATCTCCCCACATTCCGTTCATACCCCCCCCCCCTCCCTCCCCCCCCCCATCCCTCCCCCCCCCCCCCCCCCCCCCCCCCCCCCCCCCCCCCCCCACTACATTCTACCACTCATCTACACACTGGGGCAATAAACCTACCAAACTGAGAAAGAATGCCAGGAGAGTCGTGCAGGACAGAACCAGGTCCTTTTGTGCCCAACTTGCACAAGCCGATCTTGGAGAGTAACCCAGGCAGTCACGGTGAGGGCATGCAATTTCAGTCAGAGCGAGCCAAATGTAAGGGGTGTAGGATTTGAAATAATGGTGAGAGCACTAGTTGGACAGAGATGATGTGTGTTAATGTGCTGCAGCGAAGCAATGGAGGGCATGTTAATGAGTGCTGGAACTAAAGGAGTGTAAGGTGCCGGCAGAGAGGATGGCAATCTTGCTCAATAATTAGAAGATCCCTTAAACCTTTGAATTCATGCCATGAACAGGCAGGGTCTGCATTCTCTTCTTTGCCCCCTGAATACCACAGAACACAAAGCTGTTTCTACCCCTTTTAGGAGCAGCATCTTCTTCCTCTCATAGAAACATAGAAAAAAGGTGCAGGAGTAGGCCATTCGGCCCTTCGAGCCTGCACCGCCATTCAATATGATCGTGGCTGATCATCCAACTCAGTATCCTGTACCTGCCTTCTCTCCATACTCCCACAAGGGCCACATCTAACTCTCTCTTAAATATAACCAATGAACTGGCCTCAACTCAACTACCTTCTGTGGCAGAGAATTCCAGAGATTCATCACTCTCTGTGTGAAAAATGTTTTTCTCATCTCGGTCCTAAATGATTTTCCCTTTATCCTTAAGCTGTGATCCTTGTTCTGGACTTCCCCAACATCGGGAACAATCTTCCTGCATCTAGCCTGTCCAACCTCTTAAGAATTTTGTAAGTTTCTTTAAGATCCCCCCTCAATCTTCTAAATTCTAGCAAGTACAAGCCGAGTCTATCCAGTCTTTCTTCATATGAAAGTCCTGACATCCCAGGAATCAGTCTGGTGAACCTTCTCTGTACTCCCTCTATGGCAAGAATGTATTTCCTCAGATTAGGAAACCAAAACTGTACGCAATACTCCAGGTGTGGTCTCACCAAGACCCTGTACAACTGCAGTAGAACCTCCCTGCTCCTATACTCCAATCCTATTGCTATGAATGCTAACATACCGTTCGCCTTCTTCACTGCCTGCTGCACCTGCATGCCTACTTTTAATGACTGGTGTACCATGCCACCCAGGTCTTGTTGCATCTCCCCTTTTCCTCATCGGCCACCATTCAGATAATAGTCTACAATCATCCAGTGTCCTGAACATCATCAGAAAACTCTGGTGCCCTTTCAGTTCTTGCTACATCCCCATGTCTGAGCACAGGGGAGCTTTATCTTTGCCTGCAGCCAGCCTGTGCTTCTTCTTTAAGAAGTGGTAGCTGACCTTAACTGAGTTCAAACACACAACCTTCAGTCCCTATAGTTCCCAACAGACAGCAATAACGTAACATGCTGGCAAAAAATGAATATTGCACATTGCCCTGGAGACTACAAATAACAGAACAAGTCCAATGTCTGCCAATATCAAATGCCGAGGCCAGCAACCAAATTCTGCTTTTACTGCAAAGTGGTTGTGGACTTTTCCCAATGTTTTGAGGATTGAGGATCCTTCTTCTGTACACCCAAAATCAAATTATGTTTCATATGTATTACTTGAGCACATTTTTAATGTTAACCATATTAATGTTGTGGATTCACAGGATAATGGTGCAAGATATTTGTGAATGTGATATTCAGCAGTGGTTGGAGCAGTGGTAGTTGTGCTGGGGATGATCATAATCTTTATTAGTTCCTGAACTGCAGCTACTGCAACTACTGTTAATATTTTACGAGGTTGTAAAGTGATGGGGTTAATGTGATTTTACCTCCAAACCACCCATTGACAAGACAGATGCTTGGCATCCAACTGACTTCAAAGAGATATGGTGTCTATTTATATATTATGTGTTGGAAGCAACTGCAGATGCTGGTTTAAATCAAAGATAGACACAAAAAGCTGGAGTAACTCAGCGGGACTCTTTCCTTTATCATCGTTACTTTTTTACATATCTTTCAGTCATTGTTCTATATCTCTCTACATCATCGTCTATATCTCTCGTTTCCCTATCCCCTGACTAGTCTGAAGAAGAGTCTCGACCCAAAACGTCACCCATTCCTTCTCTCCAGAAATGCTGCCTGTCCTGCTGAGTTACTCCTGCTTTTTGTGCCTATTTATATATTTTATTTGGACTAGGAACCCCAGGTATAACCTGCTTTACAGGTTTAATGCATGGACCATAGGAATCCTAGTTGCTCAAAGTTGAGGACAGCTTTGGGAAAAACACACACATTTAGCTCATGTGCCCAGATGAGCATGAGTGCTTTCCCCACTGTCTTACTCTTCCTCCCAATGTTGAACTATTTCCCTACTTTTAAACTCCCTGATAAGGATTGGTTATTAAAACTCTCTGAATCAATGAATCTTTTCTTACACTCCTCCCCAGTACAGGCAACCTTCTGCACTTCCACCTACACAACAGATCAAGTTTGCCTTATTTTAACACCTAAAAGATAAATCAATTATTATTGGGGCTGTGGCTTCCAAGAAGAATCCTAGAATTCCTCCTTTTTTTTGAGTCTTCTATATATTTTTCTGATGGAACTAATGTTTATGGCTGTTTTTAGATGTTTGCAAAGGGGGCTTCACACCTTCAGGCAGTCACAAGCAAATGTCAAAATAGAATTATAAAAGGTGTTCTCCCAATTTTGTTAGCCAGTAGTAGGTTCAAATGCTGCTGCGGCCATTATTTCTGCCAAGCTCAAAGGTAACAAGGAAATCCCCCGGAAATTCCTATCTCTCCCCTCAAACCCTCCCAATTTTGGGCTGTCTCTCCTCCTCCTCCCTTTCCTTTCTTCTCCCCTTTCTTCTCCCCCCCCCCCCCTCTATCAGTCTGAAGAAGGGTTTTGGCCCGAAGGTTTGCCTATTTCCTTCGCTCCATAGATGCTGCTGCACCCGCTGAGTTTCTCCAGCATTTTTCTGTACGTTCTGTAACAAAACTATGTTGATTTTCAAATTTCAAATTCTTACAGAAGCCACATTGCAAATTATTACAACAGTTCACAAGTTAAAACTGTAATGTGCAATGGATGAAACTGAAACCATATGTTTATTGTGTCAGCCTCCAGTCCAGTCCAGTGCTTATCTCAGTCATTGCACTTATGGTACAAATATTGGGGCCATTTTTATTTGCATTGGCAACTTGACCTGAAACAGCATTTGCAAAACCTTCCAGTAAAAATCCAGTCAGTACCAATTGAAATACTATGGGCAAAAATGATTAAATATTATGCAGAATGAAGGGGAGTATGTAGTTTTAATGTTTAAAAAAAAAAATGTATTTGACTTATACTTCAAATCGTGCCAATTGATGTCATTCCTCAGTAATGCTGGACAGTTCCAGATTAAAAATATACAAAATAAGTTATATCCTCTCCAGCCCTTTCCAGGAATGATAACATTCAAGAGCTTGAAACTGAATGATATTTTACATGATATGATGAATATCTCCATTAAACTGCACACCCATTAATTAGCTAAGATTTGTCAATCCTAATGGTCCTCTCTTCATAAATAAAAGTTGTGGTGTAAATGCTCCATTGCGTACTGATATTCTATTGTGTGAGTGCTTTAGACATTATGCCCCAAGGATGTTACTACCAAAAATAAAAGAGCGTTTGAAGGAAATGCTTAATTGTTGTTTATTCAAAGTACTGCATAAAATAGTCGCTGACAAACTGACCACTATTATTTGACCGTATAGTAGTCACCATTGATTATTCAAACAAATGCAAAACTTCAAAGGGGAACAATTAACGTATGGTCCATTATTGCTTTATTATCAACATCATACAAATCATCACTTAAATAAAAACGTTTTTTTTAATAAAAAGTAGTTGTATATGCATATAAATATAAATATTGACAGCAATAATTTAAATAAATAGATAATTCAGAGTAGGCAGTATAATTTCACCCACGAGATTCACCTACTTTATTTGCAGAGGGAGTGATTCAAGTCTTTTGCCTATGTGAAATGAAAGGCATGTACAGGTACATTGTCCTTCTCATCTCAACCTGTGAAATTTGGTAAGAAGGTAAGAAGGCCAATAAACTCATTTGATTTTTGAAGGGAGTCAATCAGCTGGATCTGCCTCCTTTGAGAACCAGGACTCCAAGTGGTCCTGGGTTGGCCTTAAGTACAGTATACTGGATTGCAAATAGACATTTGACACAGTTACACACACAAAAAACACAATGAAATCAAATATTTAAGGTAAATTGCAGGAATGGAAAATAAATATGTTGAAGAGTAAAATGCAGCCAATGCTGGTTGGGGAGGTTATGTGGGTGATGGAGTAGGACTGTGAGGTGGCGAGGTCTCATTGTTGAGACCAAGACCATTGCGGATTGACATCAACAAGCTGCCGCCAGTAACTTAAGGCACAGTGGACACATTTTCCAAAGCTATCAAGAGATTGTAATGTTATTGGAAGGAATTTGAGGCAGTGTGCTACTGGAGGCACGGAATTCAATACAGGCCAGAGTAAACTAATGCATGGACGAAAAGACAAATAGGTGATACATAAATTCTACAAATGGTTTTAAAGTCAACATGAATCAAGCCCCAAAATATCTCAATGTCTTATTAAAGACATTAAAGGCTAGACATTGAATATTCCACCTCGTTCATAAAGAATATTCCAGAGAAAGTCCTGGTTAATCAACAGGTTGCTTTGGTTGGTGTAACTTGATCATTTCTAGTTACTGGGATAAGGATGATCCCCAAATCCCGAGGCAGTGCCGTGAGAGGGTGTGAGGGCAGAGAAGGGAATAAAGACTCCAGAAACACGGAAAGGAAATATCTGAAAGATGGCCTTACACAGAGGTAAGTAAATCAAGTATGGAAAGGTTGAGTAATACTTTAAACAGTTTGAGCAGGTGGATGGATTTGGTCTAAAATGGCAAAGGGTGTTTTTTTAATTTCTCCATAGAATATTCGAACAATATAATCAATAGAATTCCAAGGAGAGTAGTGGAAGTGAGAATCTTGGAACCAGTAATATAAAAGTGAATATTCCGATGTGGTCTGTGGTCCTGTGGAGGGATTAACTAGGAATGGCTTCCATCCACTGTCATGGCTTTGTCATCTTCTGCCCTAACCTTGCCACCAACTCTTCATTTACCTACTCTTACTTTCCAATCCATGAACTGTGCGCCTTGCACAGCAATAAATAAATAGAACGGAACACAAGAAACAGTGCTTTGAGTCAATGTCACCACGGGATGGGTCTCTCAACGCGACCGGACTATCCCGTTAGCCCCTGCTACTTCTGGACAACTTCGGGCTCGCCTGCTGCCCGGACCTCATGCCAAAGGGGTCGGTGTCGTTCGTCTCTCTCTCCGAGCTCCGCCTGCTGTACGTTGCCGTCGGCAACTCGTTTTCTCTCGGCAAAAACATGGAAAGGGGAGGAAGTTCTCTGTTGGGGACGTATGGGCGCTTCTCCAGGCTTAGACTTAGCACCTTCTTATGCCTGGGCGAGTGGTACACGTTGTAAAATGTTTCCAACTGCTCCTCGTTGAAGTTACAATCATCTTCACGGTAGGTTGTCTGTGCATGAAAGAGAGGGAGAGAGATTAGCGACCGGCTCCTGCATTCAGTTCTGGGTACAGTGGGGAGATTTCCAGGAATGGTCCCTGTACCGCGGGAATACGGTTACAAGGTTGTCGAAACTGGGGGGGGGCACGTCCTTCTGAACAAGAGAAGACGGACTGAAGTAAGTAAAATGAGAGGGGGCGAAGATAGAGCCAGCCTGTGACTCTTGGTGAAGGGGTGACAGGTGTAACACAAAGAGCTAGAGGATGAAGAGAGGCATGAGGAGTGACTATTTCAAGCGGCGGGGATGTTGGGAATCTGAAGATAGACACAAAAAGCTGGAGTGACTCAGCGGGACAAGCAGCATCTCTGGAGAGAAGGAATGGGTGACGTTTCGGGTCGAGACCCTTCTTCAGACTAGTCAGGGATAAGGGGAACGGGAGACGTGGACGATAATGGAGAGAGAAAAAGACCAATGAATGACAGATATGCAAAAAACGTAACGACGATAAAGGAAACAGGCCATTGTTAGCTGTTTGTTGGGTGAAAACGAGATACCTAGTGAGACTTGGGTGGGGGAGGGATGGTGAGAGAGAGGGAATGCTGGGGTTACTTGAAGTTAGATAAATCAATATTCATGCCACTGGGCTGTAAGCTGCCCAAGTTGCGGTGAGATGGAAACAGGTTCCTTTGTGGCATTTAGAGAGAAGTGGATAGGTATTAGAGGGAGAGGTGTGCATGGCCGTGGACGATGGGGCTAATGGGTTGTTCTGTTGGGACGCGTGGATGATGGACCGAATGGCTGCTCCTGTGCTTTAACAGGTCTACAGGGACAAGCTGTGATTTCCATTCAGAATCCCAGGGAAAGCATGCTTCGGGGGAAGTGGGATCCTCGTGTTCAAAACCCGGGGCCCAGACAGTCTCCTGCAACCAGAAGGCGGGACTCACCGATCCGAAGATGCTTCCCTCGGTGTCCATGCACAAGTACTGGTCCGTATTCACGCCTCGGATCACCACCTGGCCCCGCTCCACTGCTTTGATCTCCAGTAGAGCTGCAACCAAAAAAAAACAGCCTCGTATTGCTCACGGCTCTGTAATGTAACCGAGGGAGCGAGCTGGAGACCCATCCCACATCCCACATCCCACATCATATTCTACCCTTTGACAAGGCGTTAAGGAGGACTACGGTTGAAGAGGCAGATTTGCAGGGCTGTGAAATTGGGGGTAATTGGAGGACACTTTCAAAAATACAGCACAGTAAGACTGGCCGAATGGCCTTTATCTGTGCTATATCGTTGAGTCAGGGGTGATGTGAGAAATTGCACCCCAGTGCTTTCCACAGATCGCCTCCTCCTCTCAACTATCCCGCCACTTGGTCCCCTTGTCATTCCACAATTCCCCCGAACATGTAGACAAGTGAAAGGAACGTTCAAAATCTGCGCAAATTGCCTTTGGAGAGCAATTGATAGAATTTGATGGAACCGTTCGGCTTAAACTAGAACTGAAACAAGATACATGTATTTACTGATATACTGTGCAGAGTGTTTAAGAAAGAATCTGAAAAAAATCGAAGGTAGACAATCTGACGAAGTGTCTCGACCCGAAACGTTGCCTATTCCTTCGCTCCATAGACGCTGTATCACCCGCTGAGTTTCTCCAGCATTTTTGTCTACCTACTGTACAGAGTGACTTGTTCTATTTATCACGGTTAGCGAACGGACCGGCGTTTCCACAATAAGTGTATTCCCAATCATGGGTCTGACGATTCCAGATGGTGTGGACGTTTTTGTTAAACTACTACTTGCCCGCTAACTACATTAGACAATCTGACCGCAACACGAGTCTAGTGTGACAGTCTGTACTACACGAACAGGAGAAGCTCAAGCCCAATTCAGATAAATGAAGATTTAAAGTTATATTGTCAGGACGTGTTACAACAATCTAAGTCTGGAAGCGCAGCACTTACTGTAAAAGTTCTGGGTGTGCGAGCTGTCGATGTGCCCGTCAGGGTTGATCTGTAAGTGCCTGCTATTGCCTTCCATGTACAGATGCTTGAATCGGACCTGCTGACCCCAGTCCCGCTCCAGTTGCGCCCCTGGGTCCGTCCTGACCAGAGGAGTTGGCGTGACCAGTGAAAACCCGAGGATTGCGGCGAGCTGCAGTATCAGGTGGGTAAACCAGGCGCCCATGTCTAGACCAAGGGCTGGAGCTGGGTGTGTAGAGCTCGGACCTTCTCCTGGTCAACCCCGATCGTTCTTCCGCTCCCGAACCCATGGCGCTGCTTTTAAAGTCAATCAGAAAATGACATCAGAATCACCTTAAACCCCGGCAAAAAGCCAGTGATGCGACAGCTCTGGGTCAGGCTATGGGTTTCTGCACTTGGTCCTTAGTGGGACAGTCATTTAGGAGGAGGGGAGGGGAGGGCGCTGGGGCTGCTTGCTAATTGCCATAGTTACACAGTGCCAGCCCTTCAACGCGGGCTGCATGTAGCAGGACCAACTTTAGCACGACTTTCTATTGCCGACTTTACATTCCAAGTTCACAAGCAACTTCTGGTAATCTCTGACCTGGTTACCAGCCGTCTGCTCGGCGCTCTCTCTCCCTACAACCAGCTCACTTCTGCCCAGCCTTGTCCAAATTCTCGCCTCTGTTCTCCCAGGGCAGGTGCGGCAGCGGGTTATCGGGAGCGCACATTAACTTTAACTCTTTTATGCATGATTTGAATCTCAGGAGGTGCTCCCGTCCACGTTAATAACCAGAAGCCCTGATTTGGAGGCGTTCTCCTACCCACCCGACTGTATCTTCCCAGTTAACATCGAACAATATTTGATTTCACTAACTCCAACGCCAAGAACTTTATTTGTACATCAATTTTGTTGTAAACAGCCACTGAAATCTGCCCTTCCGATAAACCGACGCCTCCGCAAAACGATGTTATCTTTTATTTGGACGGAAGATTAAATTCAGGCCAATTTCACAACTCTTGTGATTATTAACTGGGAACAATTTATTTCACTGGATGCTTTAGTTTCTTTAATTTCCTCAGTAAAGTTGCAGCGGCACACGCCAGAAGCAGAGAGTGCCGCTTTCCGCCAGTGTCCACTTCTCTGGGCGAACCGTGCCAGATGCACGGATCTTCCCCGCATGTCCCTGCAACGTGAACCTTGCTGCCTCCAGCCCGATTCTCACACCGAGGGCCACGTGTCATGCTTCCTGGAGCAGGGAATGCCGATACACAACCACTTCTCTGCCTTCACGTCCGACGTGTGAGCCGCTGGAGTTCCGCGGCCGCGTGTGTCATTTCCAGAAACGTGGAATGGGTGGCAGAGATTCCGGGAAAGTCAATTATATCAACGGTCACCCGAGGTCTGCAGCGTGGAAGCACGTAAAGGCATGTTTCGCACGAACTCAGCGTAAAGTTCTTACGAGTGGATGTCTACCCACTTTTTTGTTTAAGGTTTCTACATTAAATATACTAAATTCCGATCATTTGAAACGTTTGTTGTGCACTTTTAAGTGGACCATCTGACGAAAAGATGTGAACAAGTAAACGCATGTTTCAAAGCAGCAGTAGTTAAATGTGGAGGGAAATGGGTAGGAGGCGTTTCGGCTCGGGACCCTTCCTCAGAGTCTGAAACATCCTCCACAGATGCCGTCTCGTCTGCTGAGTTCGGCCAGCGCTTTATTTTTTAATTCAAGATTCCAGCATCTGCAGTCTCTCCTGTCTCCAGGTGCAGTTTAACTCTTCCATCTGCGAAGGATTTAAAATTCTTTCGGACTTCCAATCGACTTTAGTCAAATCAATTGGCCGTGATGAATCGAGAAATGCAATGAAAATGTCTCGGGCTTTGAAGTATTTTTCAGCAAAATATCAATTATTGCGTGAAAAGTTTGGACATTATGAAAAATCCGTTTGAAAAGTCATTTTAAAGTTGCTCTGTAAATCATTCGGGAAGGTGAGTTACTCCACAGCGAGTAAGACATTACAATCTCCACAAGGGGACGCACTCACCCTGGTGCCAGTCCATTCCACATTCCCCAATCCCAACAAAACCCCCCAGGTTCTTGGTGTGTGTCACTGCAAACCCACCTCCCCACCAACTACCCCCATCTCCTCAGAAAAGGTGATCTCCGACAAACATTTCAAGAAATCTAAAAGAAAAAAGGGGGAAAACGACTTGGTTACATTTTCGGTACCATTGTATATCTTAACATTGAAACAGTTTGGCAACCAAACCTCTTCACATTTCTGGCTGTGATGCCGGACAGTCTGTTGCGGCATAGGAAACAAACATTCTATACTGCAACTGGTCAGTGCACTTTTAAAGCTCTCACTGTGTGATACTTTGCAGGAAAGTAAGAAGAGTATTTTGCATTACACACCTTGCATTTAAAGTGAATCACTTGAGATATGACTTACTGGGCAAGTATGCATTTCACCAGAACCACCTGAACACTGCCTCACTGTTCAACATGCGTCGGTTCTCCGAAACTCTAACAATCCGTAACGGCTGGCAGTAAATATAGGAAAATAAATTGTATCAAATGGCTTACTCTGTAGTCATGGAATCTATATTGACCCGAATGCAAATAAGTTACAGAGCGAGATGAACTCAATGAATGGGGAACAGTCCCAAGGGCGAGATAGCCAACTCATTTCCTCTGTTCTGGAGAAAATTATTGCCATGAATTTAGAAATCTGCTACAGCAAGGTACAGCAAAATCAAATCAATTCGAGATTAAAATAAAACATGTGGCATTTCTTTAAAAGCCAAATAATGTTAAATTTCAGTGATATAGTTAATTCTATTGTGCAAGTCAGATTCAAATAACAAACTAAAGTAAAAACTGTCTTTCAACGATTAGGATCGATTTCTAAACTGCATTCTGAGTCAAACTTCAGCAGTGATATAATTCTGAGATGCCAGATGTGAGACTATTATACAGAGAGCAGATATCAATCGGAATCATAGTACAATACAACATGCAGAAAATCTTCCCCAAAATGGATTGATACGAAAAAAAATTTAGCCAAGCATTTTGCGGTATTACACCATTGGCGTAAAAGTTAGTGAGGAACCTAGGGATCATGGAAATACCGTAATTGCAAGAGAGCTGGGTTGAGAAATAGACAAGTATTGTCCAGGGTGCTGATGAGGTCACACCTGGAGTTCTTGTTCAGGAAATAATATTTTGGATTGGAGGTAACCCAGCTAATTCCTGGGATGAGAGGGTTGTCTGTCACAGATGGCTAAAACATAGATCTACCTTCTCTGGAGTTTAGAAGAATAAGGGGTGACATCTTACTGGAACATAGAAGATCCTGAGGGGGTTGTGAAGGTTCAGATCCTGAGATGAGTGTGTAGATGTCAATGAAGGATCTGGAATGAGTGGACATGATTCCAAGAGGGGAGCATGGTCATTTAAAGTGAGGAGAGTGGGGATTCAGAGTCACTGTCATCGAGTCATTGGTTCTTGGAAACAGGCTCATCTGCCCAACTCGTCGATGCTGCCCCATCTGAGCCAGTCTCATTTGTCCGTGTTTGCCCCAAGTCTCTCTCAACCTTTTCTATCTATGTACCTATCCAAATGTCTTTTAAATGTTGTATTGTACCTGCTTCAACCACATCATCTAACAACACATTCAATATATGTACCACCCTGTGTGTGAAAAGTTGCCTCTTGAGTTCCTATTAAATCTTTCCCTCCTCACCTTAAGCTTCTTGATTCCCCTACCCTGGAAAACACTGTGTGCATTCATCCCTATCTCTGTCCCTCATCATTTTATGCACCCTCAGTAAGATCACCCCTCATTAGCTGCAAGGAATATACTCATAGCCTGCTCAATCTCTTACTGTAACTCAATACCTTGAATTTGGCAACATACTCATGAATAATTTCTGCACCTTCTCCAGCTTAATGGCATTTGACCAAAATAAAACACAATACTCCAAGTCCAGCCTCACCAATATCATGTACAATTGCAACACAACATCCCAACCTCTATAGACACAAAATGCTGGAGTAACTCAGCGGGACAGGCAGCATCTCTGGAGAATGGGTGACATTTTGGGTTGAGACCCTTCTTCAGACTCTCTGAAGAAGAGTCTCAATCTAAAACGTCACCCATTCCTTCCATTCAGGGACAGGATGCTGTGTGTCCCGCTGAGTTACTCCAGCATTTTGTGTCTATCTTCGGTTTAAACCAGTATCTGCAGTTCCTTTCTACACATCCCAACTTCTATAGTGCCCTAGGTAGACACAAAATGCTAGAGTAACTTAGTGGGACAGGCAGCATCTCTGGAGAGAAGGAATGGGTGATATTTTGGGTCGAGACCCTTCTTCAGACTGATTTCAGGGGAGTGGGCGAGACAAAGATAGTATGTAGTCAGAGACAGTAAGACTGGCGGGAGAACTGGAATGTGGGAGGGGATAGAGAGGGAAAGCACGGGCCACGGGTCTGGGTTAAGACGTGGTCATTGAGTCGGAGGGAAGGAGGAATCACAGAGGGGGAGCAGTGAGATGATATTGCTGAACCCTCATCGAAGATCACTTTCAGAGAAGTATGTACTTGTACTCCTAGGCCACTATAATCATCATTGTACATCATTCACTGTGACCTACCATTCCCTGTGAAATTCCTATCCTGGTTTGGGATCTCTCTCATATGTTCATATGTAATGCCATTGAATGAGGAGGGGGGGGGGGGGGGGGGGAGTTGGTCATTGTGTGGGAGATTGCCATGTCTGCCATTTGTCTGCCACTAACATAAGATGCCAGATCTCAGCCCATGTAATGTTATCCATGTCTTGCTAGAAGGAATTGTTTGCTTTTCTGAAGAGTTTCAGATGTGATTTTATATCATGCAATTATCAACATCCGCATTTGATAGCAGAAAGATTATTGATGAAGATACTTGAAACAGAATAGTACAGCACAGGAACAGATCCTTTGGCCTACAATATCGTGCCTAACATGATGCCAAGTTAAACTAATCTCCTCTGCCTGTATGTGATCCATATGCCACAATTTCCTGCATATCCATGGGCCTTTCTAAAGCCTCTAAATGCCTTCACTGTGCCTGCTTTTAACACCACCTCTGGTAACGCATTCCAGGCGCCCAACACTCTCCATGTAAAAATAAATCCCTGCACATCTTAAACTTTACCCCTCTCACCAAGCTATGGGCTCTAACCTTTGACATTTTCACCATGAGAAAAAACTACTGACTGACTACCCCATCTGTGCATCTCATAATTTTATCTACTTCTATTAGGTTTCTCCTCAACCTCTGGCGTTCCATAGAAAACAATCCAAGTTTGTCCAACCTCACCTTATAGCTCATACCAACTAATCCCGGCAGCATTCTAGCAAACCTCTTCTGCATCTTTTCAAAAGCCTCTGCATCGTTCCTGTGCTACGGTGACGAGAACTGCATATGATATAAAAAATGCGGCCTAATCAAGGACAATATACCTATATAGCTGCGACATGGCTTCCTGACTCTATACTCAATTCCCCGACCGATAAAGGCAAGCATACAATATGTCTTTCTTACCATTCTATCTACTTTTGTTGCTACTTTCAGGGAGCTAAGGACTTGGATCTCAAGATCCCTCTGTACAACAATGCTGTTAAGGGGTTTAGTTTAGTTTAGTTTAGAGATACAGCGCGGAAACAGGCCCTTCGGCCCACCGGGCCGCGCCGACCAGCAATCCACTATTGCGGCATATTAACACTATCCTATACACACTAGGGACAATTTTTACATTTACCAAGCCAATTAACCTACATACCTGTACGTCTTTGGAGTGTGGGAGGAAACCAAAGATCTCGGAGTAAACCCACGCGGGTCACAGGGAGAACATTCAAACTCCGTACAGACAGCACCCATACAGTCTCCGGCACTCCGGCACTGCACTCGCTGTAATGACCCTGTCCCACTTAGGAAACCTGAACAGAAACCTCTGGAGACTGGAAACAAGGTTTCCGTGCGGTTCCCGGAGGTTGCAGGTGGTTGCTGGAGGTTGCAGGTAGTGGAAGCAGGTAGGGAGACTGACAAAAACCTCCGGGAACCGCACTCCATCTGCCATTTCTCCGGCCATTTCCGTAGCTGATGTATATCCCGCTGTATTCCTTGACAGCCTTCTTCACTGTCTGCAACTCCACCAATTTTTGGGTAGTCTACAAACGCACAAAGCAACCCATCTATATTTATGTTCATGTCATTTATACATACCAGAAACAACACGTATCACAACACAGATCCCGGCATTAACTTTTTGAAGAGGAAGGTAAAGTTGAGGAATTTTCTACCCCGGATGTTTGTGGAGTCTAGATTAGTGGGGAATTTAAATTGGAATGAGACACATTTTTGAACGATGGTGGAATTACAAGCCACGGGCAATGGACACAGAAGAAGTGAAGAGGACTGGGACAGGTCAGGATTGGGAAGTTCCAGCAAACATTCATCAGTTTCACCATCTGTCTCACCACACCCTTTCTCCCCTTTATATTGGCCATCTCCCCACACCACTCTTAGACCTGATGTAGGGTTTCAACTTGAAAATATCAACCATTCTTTCCTACCCACAGATACTGCTCAACCTGCTTATCCAACCTCTCCTTATAACTAATACCCTCCAATCAGGCAATATTCTGGCAAACCTCTTGGATAATAATCCAGCAGAATATTTGTTGTTCCAGATTCCATAATTTGCAGTCTCTTTGCAGTCCACTTACTTTTGTATAATTATAGTATCCCAAACAGTTATAAACAAGATTATTTTTTTTAACAGATCACTTCCTTGCATTTGAGTTCAGTGTCCTTATGGATAAAACTCAAAGCAGAATCAGCAGATCATTTTACCAGTAGGATAAGCAGGAAGAACGGAAATGAAATGTAAATTTCTTTGAACTGGTCCATCATTAGACATAATGTAAAAATAGAAATGAAGAAGTGATATTTATAGATTGGTGAACCGACAAATTACAACAATGCAAACCTGACAACAGTTGAAGGTAATGTGTGTGTTGATAATCAATACCGTAAAGGGACCAGTTCCAGTTAACCATGATTCATGTAATCCATTGTTTATTTATAATCTCATGTTTTAAGTCGATGAGAGGAGCCAATGGTTATGATGTAACATTTTGCTGCAGATACGGGAAATTCATTTTCTAAGAATTCCTATAAAGTATTCCTTCATAACGCTTCAGCAGCCAAATAAATGATGACCCTTTATGATGAATATTAGAACTGCTGCTTCTCATAAATTTAGGGATTGGTCCATTGTGCCAAACATGCTACCAGTGTAAAATTCAGTTCTCTATGTATATGTATTCTATTACATTCAGACTATTTACACAGGGTGGATAAGGAAACAAATAACTTTACAGGTAATGGTGTATAAAAGGAAAATTGACACATAGGATTAGACAGCAATTTGATAGGTCTCAGACATCTGCAGGCCAGACAGTAATATTGATTCCCTGGATTATCAGGAACAACTGCAAACTTGTTACCTCATTTCAAAAGTTCCAACGAAGATACACACTATGGGAGATTCAATGTCCTATCCTATTAGGCATTGAATGGCTAATTTCAAATGAAAGGGATTCTCCAGCAGGTTTGATTAGCAAATCTTCTGACAACCCCTGTGTAGGACAAGAGGATCATACAGCACGGGGAAAAAAAAACGTTTATGGCCCAACTCGACCATGCTGACCAAGATGCCCCATCTAAACTAGTCTCATTTGCTTATGGTTGGCCCACATCCCTCTCAACTTCCATATCCATGCACCTGTCCAAATTAGTTTTAAAATGTTGTTACTGTACCTGTCTGACTACTTCCACTGGCTGATTGTTCCATCTACATATCACTCTCAGTGTGAAAAGGGAGAGAAAGCCGATTTGAACATTTGGTTGGGACAAGGAGATGACCATAAATTATTTGCTGATAGTCGTGTGTGGAAAAAAGAAAAGCCGTGAAGACTTTTGCTCAGGCAAAGTTTGGCATTTGTTTAAGTCTTGTAAGTTAATAGTCAAGCATTGCATGCTCTCCAACAAAAACTTACTCATTGATTCTCTGGCTTTCATCAAGAAAACATGGTTTAACTCTCATTCATGCACCAAATAATTGAATTTATATCAAGGTATTCTGGTAAAAATAAGGTTCATGGTCATTTCAGGCAAGCTGATTACAGTTATATCTCTCACAAAAGATGATGTTTGAGTTCATTGAAGGTCAATAATCCCAACCCATGACATAATTGCTAGAGAGAGAGACAAAACTCAGTGGGTCAGGCAGCATCTCTGGAGAAAATAGGAGACATTTTAGGTTGAGATCCATCTTCAGACTGGGTCTCAACCCAAAAACGTCACCTATTCCTTTTCTCCAGAGATGCTGTCTGACCTGCTGAGTTACTCCAGCTTTTTGTGTCTATCTTCAGTGTAAACCAGCATCTGCAGTTCCTTCCTACACATCATTTGCTGGAGTTTGTTTAAGACAGTGACCTAGGCCTAGCCATCTTCAGTTGCTTTATCAATGACCCTCCTTCTCACAAGGTGAGAAGTGGGGGATTGTACAATTCCTCATGCAACACCACAGAATATGATGGTGCACAAGCTTGCATATAACATTCAGGCCTGTACTGATAGATCTCATGTAGCATTCATGTCACATAAGTGCCAGACAATGATCAACAAAAGAGAAAGAAAAGACACTGGAGTGCTGGAGTAACTAAGGAACATTAGACCAGAAACATAACTATTTACCAAATACTGCAGCTGAGTATAAGGAGTAAGTGACGCACCTGCTGTCTTCCCAAAATATCCTTGAGGTTCTTGCCAATTTGCTGATCTCCAGCCACGATACCTATTGAAAGATTGAGTGAATACACATATTTTACCTGCTAATAACTCGTTTTAAAAACAAGCTTTTAAAATTTTATAACACTGCAAACTTTAAGTTGTTACAAGATCGTGACTATTAAAGACATTCAGGTATGCATGCAGTTCAACAATGTTAACAGGGGGGAAATCTTTGGATTGTAGGACAATACAGGTGCCCTGATCAACTGGGGAATTCTAACAAAGTGAGGCAATACACCATCAACGGCAGGGTATTTCAGGGTGTGGACCATGGAGTGTATATCCACTGGTCTTCAAAGGTGCCAGGTCATGTCAATAAAAAGGTACATGGGAAGATTTTATTTGTTATCTGAGACAATTAATGTAAGAGCGGGCTGGTAATGCCAGATTTGTAGACATTAGTTAGGCACAACTTGAGTTCTTGGCATGGTACTGGTCACGCATTACAAGAAAAATGTGATTACACTGGAGATGGTGCAGATGGGAGTTATGAGGAGACAGGAAAATGATATCTATGAGGAAAGATTGGATGAGCTGTAGCTGCACTTTCCTGGAATCAAAGGAAGCCGAGGAGAGATTTATTTTTATGTTTAATTAGTTTTATGAATTAATACAAAATATGTGCTTGTAACTGGATTAACATGTCATGGGAAGTTAAAACGACATTATTTGAACAATATCTTCCAAATGCCCGGGAATTGTATTTTACCAATTTTCCCCCTATTTTAGTTCCAATGTCCATTTAAATGACCCACAAAAGCTGGCGAACTTACCATTAGAACAACACAAGCTCATGTCTACACGTAGGACTCTTGACTGTAGCTGCTACAACGTTCCTGCACTGTCCTCCTGTTAACTTCTTTGTGACCTGATGTACATTCTCCATGGAGCATCAGAGTAACATATTGCTAGCATCGAGGTGAAGGCAAATGGGGGAGAGGGTGGGTATGCAGAATGTACAAATGTCCTTAGTATTGATGAGCCTCCAAAGGCCATGAGCACATGAAGTCTGCACAGACAACAGTAAATGTGCGTTTTCGCAGGCATTGATTGGTAATACAGAGAGTACAAACACTGTTGTAATTTCTACGAGGTGAAACCAAAATGTATAAAAATGGCCTGTAATAAAATCTGACAATGTGCACTTTAACCACATGTGATTTTTTTCTATTACAAATCTCAAATTGTGGAGTACATAGGCAAATAAATAAATGATGGGTCTTTATCCCAGACATTATGGAGGGCACAGTACATTAGGCTACCCGAGTGTTTTGGGGAAATGGAAATAAATCGGAGCACCCCAAGAAAACCCAAGAGCATACATAGAAAATAGGTGCAGGAGTATGCCATTTGGCCCTTCGAGCCTGCACCGCCATTCAATATGATCATGGCTGATCATCCAACTCAAGTTTGTGTCAGAATGGTATAAACGAGTGCTGCAATTGTTATGACATTGTTACATGCACAAATAATATTGGAAAAATTATAGCTGCGTCGTTATCTCTCGTGGATAACTTGTGTTCAAGCATGCACAAAATGCAGGGTTTGTGCATTTAGAATAGATGTGCTCTAATTTTTTTATATATATATATATATAGCTATATATTTTCATTAGTTATTTGATTTCATAAAATAACTTTGAACTACAAATGCATGCCCTTATTGTTTGTCCTCAGAATATTCAAATTTGTCATTATATTTAGTTTTGTTCTCTTTGTAACATTGTTTTGTGGAATCTTTGTGACACTGGGATTTGTAACTCGAGTCCAAGCTGACACGTTGAGCAACTTTGTTCAGTCTCTTTCCCTCTCTCCATCCTTTGCATCAACAGCTCATCCAATTCCATTTTGAATGATTTTTAACTGTTTCCATGACCCCCGCAGAATGCAAGTCTCAGGTTGTCACCACTTGAAATTGTTTCCCTCCTATCCTTCTTGTGCACCTTACTCTGAATATCTGTCCCTCGTTTTCAACCGATTCCTGGTGAGAATAGCTTCCTTCTATCGTAAAACAATCACCTCTATCAAATCTCCTCTTAACCTTCTGCGCATCAACGAGCTGTTGTTGAAATCCCTCATCCCTGGAAACCATGCTGAAGAATCTGTTGTGCCCCCTCTCCTGGACCTTCACATGCACATTAAAGTGTGATGATACTTGGCTGCAACAATGAAGTTGTAACTTAACGTTCTTTAAATGTAACACCTGAGATTTATGAAGTTCAGGAATCCATTGTCTTTTTTTTTGTTTTGTTTTTTTTTGTTTATTTTATTAGAAGTTAATACAGCACAAAACAGTACAGTGGCACCTAATTTTAGGTGCCAACTATGTAATACCGTAATCCATTCTATGTACAACCTCTAGTTTTATGTTATAAGAAGGAAGTAAGCAGAACAAGAAAAAGAAAACAATAGAAAGGGGAAAAAGTGGAAAAATAGATGGTAGAGAGTAGAAAAACGTGAAGTGTGTATATAAAAAATAAAAAAAAAGGAAGAGAGAAAGTGGAAAGTAGAAATAGAAGAGAAGGCCCCTTAAAAGAGAATTTTTCAAATCTGTATTCGGAGATGTAGCTCTATCCGCGTCATGAACTGAAATCAACAATCCTTACGGCACCGCTGCATCACATGATTCCAAAAAGTCGATGAAAGGAGACCAACTCTTTAAGAATTGGTCATATTTATCTATTAGTCGGAGTCTCATTTCTTCAAGGCGTGCTATGTCCATCATATTCCTAATCCACATTTTAACAGTTGGTGTGGTTGTATTTTTCCAAAATTTAAGTATCAATTTCTTTCCAATTATTAACCCATAATTAAAAAAAACATTTTGATCTTTATTTAAATTGGTATCTTCTCCTATTATTCCAAATATAATCCATTGTCTTTACCGAGTAATTTTTCTAACATTTCCTGTAACTTTCTAGATTTATGGACATGTTCACTCATGTCCAGTTGTAGAAAAATCTTTCAATGACCACATCACTTAGCCTCTATTTCCTTTCTTCATTCTACTGCCAAAGTATTTAACTACATTTTTTTTGTATGAAATTGTATTGTCAATTGCGTAAAAACTTGCAATGCCAGGGAAATAAAAAATCTATTGTATACAAACGAGGGAACGCAAAAGGAAAATGCAGCTCATTCTGCCAGACTATGTACTTCCTTTTGCAATCTACAATATTACTATGCTCTTAACAAAATTTAACGTTGACTCCAAATTTTGAAATGCTCTCTCTCTTTAACAGATGGGACACACACATTTTCCTTATACATTCCCTGGTTTGCTTACAATATTTTTTTATTTCCTTGGCATTGTAAGTTTTACGTATGATTTTGTTCACAAATTTGTATTCATCTAGGAAATTAGAAAATAATTAGTTAATTGCACACATTGTCCAGTATTAGTCATAGGAAATTCTTTGAATAATACAGATTTAATCATTAACAAAACAGGTGATGTAGAAAGGCAGCAATTCCACAGTACTAATGAAAAATAAAAGCTTTTTTTATGCTAAATATTATGAACTAGGGCAATAGTTCAGATATTGTAATTGTTTCAATTATGCTTTTTTGATTTTACCCTTATACAATTATATAGATCATAACAAGACACATTATATCATTAAACAACAGCGATTTTGAAAGATTTCAGTTTATTATTTTGTGGCATTTCTTATAATTAATTGGATTCAAATTAATTATTTCAATGATACAAAATAAATGGGTCGGGCAGCATGGACTTGACATGGGGGGGGGGGGGGGGGGGTTGCAGGCACTCTCTCTCTCCGATGGCAGCGCTCAGCATTCTCCTCCCCCCGCGGCGACCAGCGTTCCTGGAAGGCCTCCACCGTCCCTGTGGACACCGCGTGCTCCCACGACAGGGAAACACGAGCACAGACGTAGGCCCGGAAAGAGGGGCAGGCAGCTGACTCTGGTGTGACCATCAACCGCCTGGTGCCTGGACCCGTGAATGGCCATCTTGGCCAGGCCCAGGAGCAAACCGACAGGGAGATCCCACCTTCCCGACCGGCCCCTCCCCACTCCCTGCCTTTTGTCAAAACACCAGGATCGTGGGACTAAAATGCAACCAGAACTTGAGGAGCAGCCCCTTCAGGTACAGGGGCACAGGGGCAGCAACCTCACACACTCCATGTACACGTGGAACACGGTCTCTACCTCGCCACAGAAAATCAGGAGGCCGGAAAGCCCATGAATCAGCCCTGTGCAACACACTCTCTCTCTCTCTCTCTCTCTCTATGGCAGCTTTGGCCAGGCCCTCTCATAGATGAACTGATGCCCAGGCCAATTTCAATTTTAGAGGCCTCTAAACCAAGATCAAGCAGAGGCCCTTCAATTTTAGAGGTCCCCAAATTGATCCCTTTGAAGCAGACAGGCATGAGGCATGGACCATGCCAAATGGCACTCTTTGCCCCTCCTCTGATCGGGCCTACCTTTGGCAACCTCTCCTTCTGCTGCGGTTACCATTGGCAACGTCCCTTTGTGATGTCATTGTGGCACTCGGCAGCTTGAGAGCCCATTGTAATTGGTGCACTGCGAGTGGCATTATGACATCATCAGTGGAAAGTCCTGGAAAAAGACTGTGTGAGAACCGTTCTTTGCCTTTTTATTTTAACTTTAATCGTGAATAACTTGAGAAATATAGGATAAAATCTTAAGTGAAGCTGAGTAGGGCGTTGTCGGGAAAAATGTGTTAGAATATGTAGATATTTAAGCGTAGTGCGTAGCGTTTTGAGGAAGATACAAAACATACATACAACACACATACAAGATGAGACTTTTAATAGTATATAGATAGATGTAGGTGAAGACCATATACTTCGATTTCGTAAAGGAATTGCTATTGTGCATTTATGTTAACAAAGATAAAATATTGATCTTATTTTTTTAATGAAAAGATGTACAAAAGTATTCAAAAGGTTGAGCTTTTCCTTAAAGGACAGCTTTGTCTATAAATTACAAACCATTATATTTCCATCTATTTGTTATGCTCAAATACAATCAGTCACACCAAGTTTAAAGTCAATCAGAAAAAGATTGAACAGAATTCAGTGGAAATTATGGTTATTTCATTGAATGTATTATTTTCATAATTGTGCATATCTATGATGTTATGTAGAATTAATGTCTGAAATTTGTATTTTTTAACATTCATACTGCAAGATGAAAGACACTAAGATATGTAGAGTTATATCAGGAACATTTCATTACCAAAGTTTGTATCCAACCTTTATTTGTTTTGAGTTGCAGCAGCCACATGTTAAGTTTAAACAAAATTCCTATCAATCAAAGTTCATCTCTGGTTTCAAATGCTTGCACACTTTAACCGTTTGATTTAGAATTTATTTTCTAATAAAGTGGTGCAGCAAAGAACACTATTCTAAATTGCAACACCATGGATAAGTTCAACATGATCAACATTAGTTAGCATACAGAAATATAAACACAGAGCACAAGCTAATTCAAAGTATTACAGCATATTAATCCAATGTAACAAATAATAGATCACTCTTTAATTAAATATACTACATTAACCTTTTACAAAAAGAATACTAACACTATAGATTTCATTGTTACATTAAGCACATTAATTTACCACATTGATTAACTAATGCAACATATTAATTTAATCCATTAATCCCAGTGCAACCTGCTAACAACACATTCACATATTAACCTAGGCGATTATTTGTCATTAAAACACTTTACCAGATACACAGATCCCAATCCCAGACCTGGAGAACGAGGGTCCCAATCAATCTCCGATCTGTTGGTCCCAACTGCAAATGGTTACAGATATAGGTGTTCACTCGATTGGATATTTTCTCTGGGTTCTCCACATATGTAGAGGCTGCTTTGCCAAGCCACTGCACCACTTGTTTCTATTGCAGATTAATACTTGTTAATTATGCATGGGGCATGGGTATGTCCAACCTATGATATCTTGCAGTGTTCTATCCTAAAACAGATTGGTGATAAAACAGTTTAAACTCAGACATTCTTTATTGGCAGACATAAATGACTGAATTCATTAAGTCCAATTTACTCAGGGTCACTCAAGGAAAAAATATTTTCTACTCATTTTAACTGAATTGTGGAAAGAAAGTGCATAGGACATATACCATGGACATAGAACGATATGTAAGAATTTCTACCGAGTATATCACAGCAAGGCTGCATGCTTCCAACAAATTACATTTTTAAATCTACAAAGACAGGAAGTTGATGTGTACGATGGAGTTTATTTTCCTAATTCTTATTTAATTTGTTAATCTGAAATCTTAGTTTCGAACAGAATAATAGCAATTTGAAGGGGTATTTGTGAATATTAATTAAAAACAAAATATACTCCATAAGTATTTTATATAAATACATTGAAAGTGTTGCATTGATTATTTTGTGTTAATATGAGTAGCTCTCTTGTCTTAGTATGTTAATTACAATGAGCCTATTGTTAATTCCTGCAACTATGTGCATATTTTGGTAAGATGCAATGCGCATACATTCCCATCAACTCAAAGTCTGACCGTATATTAAATCATATTGGTCCAAAATATAATAGCTTAGATTACGCATAGGAACAGCCAAATTGAGAAACCTCCGTCAATTTTATGTGACAAGTTTGTTACCAACATCATAAGGAAATGTGAGGGGGAATGCGTTTCCACCAAGACCATGAGGGTGTTTCCTGACCAGAAACTTTGGATGAACCAGGAGTTCTGCAAACTACCAAGATCCAGATCTTGGCCATTCAACTCTGGCAATAGATTGGTGATAAAACAGTTTAAATTCAGGTACAGGGAGTGCAGATACGACCTCGATAAAGCAATCAGAAAATCAGAGACTTTTTTTATCTAAACCGGAGGATGGAATGGAAGTGCTACAGCCGTGACAGGGCTTTTATGCCCATTTCCTACAAGGTGAAACCAAGTAGTAGCTCAACTGACAGTGCAGCATCCCTCCCAGGCAAGAGCAATGCTTTCTAAGCTCGCATTGAGTGGGAGAACATCGATGTACTTTCTTGGGTCCCCATAATCCCAGAGGACATTGTATTCTTAGTCACAGATGGCGTATCTGCTACGTTCTTATATCCTGCGTGGATCAACTGACTGGAGGTTTTGCAGACATCTTCAACCTCTCAAAGGTCTAAGGTTCACACCTGCTTTAAACGGATATAAATAATGCTGGTGCCCAAGAAGAGGAAGATGACATGCTTCAATGACTATCAACCGGTGGTACTAATGTCCATGGTGATGAAGTGCTTTGAGGGGCTGGTTATGACACATATCAACTCCTGCCTTGATTACAATTTATATACCACAAGAGGATGAAATTTCACTTGTTCTCCACCCTGCACTGGACCACTTGGACAATAAGGAAATGTACATCAGGCTGTTGTTCATGAACTACAGCTCAGCGTTCAACTCCATCTTCCTCTCCAAACTCAGAGAACGGTATCTGCTCAGCAGGACCAGAGCTGATTGCTGACTTTAAGAGGGGAAACGCGAGATCGACGAACCTGTCATCATTGATGGGATAGAGGTGGAGAAAAACAACAGGTTCAAGTTCTTAGGAATGCATAACTCAAAAGATCTTTTCTGGGCCCAGCACACCGTGTAATCACAAAGAAAGCTTATCAACGCCTCTCCTTAGAAGGTAGAGGAATATTAGAATATCAACAAATACTCTATGAAGTTTCTAGTGTGCGGTAGAGAGCATATTGACTGGTTTTCATCAGGGCTTGGTTCAATAACTCAGATACTCAGGAATGAGGGAGACTTCAGAGAGTGGTAGACATTGCCCGGTCCATCACAGGTACGGACCTCCTCACGATCGAAGGATGTACGGAAGCTGCTGTCTCTAAAAGGCAACCACTATCAAAGACTTGGTCACACTTTCATTTTCATAACACCATCGGAAAGAAGGTACAGGAACCTGAAGGTAGACAAAAATGCAGGAGAAACTCAGCGTCTGAGGCAGCATCTATGGAGTGAAGGAAATAGGCAACGTTTCGGATCAAAACCCATCTTCAGACCTGAAACCATGACTGCCAGATTCAAGAACAGCTTCTTCCCAGCAACCATTAAGCTCTTGAATACAACATTACACAACACTACCCTCAGCAACTATGATCTGCTATGGACAGTTTGTCTGGTTGTACAGGTTGAACACTGATTTTCCGGCACCTTTGGTTCCAGAGCCTTTCTGGATTATACATTTTTCCGGGCCAACAGAGGTCACATGATAATGAAACGACAATAAACCTCTGGCCTGCTAATGACGCCCCTCCCATGTCTCTAAAGCATCATGGAGTTCCAGAAACGTAAAGAAATCAATTATAAAATATAAAACTATTGTGAATAGAATGACCTGCTGACCCATCTCCCTGGCCTTTTAAAGCTCCGGCTTCCGACCCTGTTCCCGACTTGCAAGGTGCACCAGCTCCCGCCGCTTCCCTCCTCCATTTACAACTCTAATGAATTTCAGAACCAATTTGAGTGCCACTGAGTGTCCGAAATTACCTCTTCACTTGGGTAGTTTACACCCAGGCGGTATGAACATTGACTTCTCCAATTTCAGGTAGTCCTTGCTTTCTCCCTCCTTCCCAGCTCTCCCACAGCCCACTGTTTCTGCCTCTTCCTTTCTTCTTTCCGCCCCCCCCCCCTACCCTCACATCAGTCAGAAGAAGGGTCTCGACCCGAAACGTCATCTATTCCTTCGCTCCATAGATGCTGCCTCACCCGCTGAGTTTCTCGAGCATTTTTGTCTACCCAAGATATGAACAGTGATTAGTTTCACAAATCTAATCATTCTTAGGCCAACAGCATGTACAAATGGGGGATGGAAAAACTGGAATGATTTTTATATTATTTCAGTATTATATGCACCATAATCTGGAAATATAATGAAAAATTGATGTTACAAAGGCTTAATGTAAATCTTATGTCAAATCTCTTTTTTGGTGGAAGAATTAAACAGTGAAATTATGGAAGGAGAAATCTTGTCCAACTCATCAAATCTGCTTGCAACAACGTTACTTGCCAATTTTTAATTCTGGAAAGGAGACAAGTTTCAGCTTTAAGACAGATCAGCATCATTGTGAAAGTATAAGAAGCATATATTTGATGCATATATCACATTAAGTGTAAGAATTTTAAATGTCGGAAATTTTGCTGAGGTGAGAAAAAGAGTATTTCCCAGCCTCAGTGGGAACATAGTGCAGTTTTGATTATTTTTAATATCTCGTTGAAAGCCCGCACAAAAAGTGACTTGTCAGCATAACTCACTTGCAGTGCAGTGGATCTTTTGTGTTTGTTCATCGCTTGGAGGTCAGGGTCAGTGTAGACGACACTCTAAAAATCTGAGGTAGCATGTTGCTCAACTGGTAGAACATTTCCTCTGAAATACTCTGTTAATAAAAAATTGTATTACCATTTACATTCCATGGTGCGGAGCACACATTAACAGAAATATTCATACCAATGCAATGCTTTTACTCTAGTATGGTTGGGAAATTGATTGTTGAAGTGTGTAAAAAGTTGTCAGTAAGAGCTTCACCTTAATGCATGGCTGCAATTTACATTCTAATTGCCAAAAAGAAACTTTACATAGTCATAGATATATGATTGGTAGAATGTCATTAATTTGACCAGGAAGGCAAGTTTCCTCAAGCATTTGTGATGTTCATTGGACTAGAGGAATTTTTGAACCTGGTTTTTACTTCATCACAGTTCTACTGCCCATGGTAAGGACAACAATCTTTAGAAGTCTTTGCATTCTTCTACTCTGGGCTTTCTGATGCATTCTGATATCCTTTCGTAGTCAACCTGGCCTCAAGTTGTGAAATCCCCTCCCTCATAACTCCTTGCGAGAGATTATCTTTTCCAAATGGTGCAGGTGAACACACATCATGTTTTTAAAATAAATGAGAGATGTGGCTGTAAATGGTCTGAAGAGTTTGCTTAGCTTTCACATGCCCCCCCATATCTGATGGTTTCATGTTGTAGGATGCTCTGTTGATACCTCAACAGAGGAGAACACAGCATAAATTCTAATTCAACCATGTACATATTACATGTGAAATAGAAGAACTGGGCCAATTAACCACTCGAGAGTAATCTACTATTTCAATAAGATCAAGTCTGATCTGACTTCAAATCCACTTTCCTAAACAAAATCATATTCCTTGATTCTCTAAATATCTGAAGACCTCTAGGCAATATTCCCTTTAAGCTGTGCGTGTGTTGGCGCACACACAAGTTTTGAAACCAGCGCACAAAAAAAAATGTATGTGCCCACAAAAGGATTTTGAAATTCGGAGAAAACAAACTATCCACTATAATTTTTTTTCCCCCCCCAATTTCAAAATCCGCCGCCCAGATCCAGCACGGGGGACAGCTGCAGCCCGCTCTGGCATTGGGGAAATCATCAATTGGACCCTTTCGCGGGCCGCATCCAGTCCGTGGGCCGCATCCGCCCCCGTGCTTCACCTGGTGGAGGGCAAGGACCGCCCACCTCAAAGATGGTGGCGCTGCTGGCAGGAACCCAGCGGTAAATGGATGGGACTGCACCTTGGAGAAGAGGGAGAGGGAGGTGGGGAGGGAGGGGATGGGGGAAAAGGGAGAGAGGGGTGGAGATGGAATGGGGAACGGGAAGGAGAGAGGGGGAGGAGAGAGGGGGATGGAAGAGGGGGATGGAAGAGGGGGATGGAAGAGGGGGATGGAAGAGGGGGATGGAAGAGGGGGAGGGGAGAGAGAAGACTTGTTACAGTTAAATAAAGAACTGTTTCTTTTGAAAAACAAAAGCATTAAAAGAGTGTATGTCATAGACACTACAATGTTACCTAAAATGGAGTAATCAATAATTATACAGTATATCATTTATACTTATTTGTAAAAATCTCATAATCATATTGACTTTATTGTACAGTTTACGAAGATCTATTTCAAATTCTGTAGCTGGCTTATTGAGTATTTAATTGAAATAAATTTTGATTCACCATGTCAAATTCAAAGGATCCAAAGGGTGTGAAGTGCAAAAGAACTGCAAACTGGTTTAAAGTTGAATGGCTTAATGAAATAGTGAAAACTGCTACACCAAAAGCTCGAGGTGATATATTTGCATAATAATTCAGTGCACACACACACATTTGTAATAGCATAAACAATTGCAAATACAAGATTTCCGCGCACACGAACTACCTGAACTAAAAATTAGAGGGAACATTGCTGTACGTTTTATTTTCGAATAAACTCAGTGACTTAATCTCCACAGTCCTCTTGAGTGTAAAATTCCAAAGAGTCACTACCATCTGCAGAAACAAATACATTGTATCTTAGTCCTGAAAGGCCCAACTATCATCTTGGAACTGTACCCCTCGCCAGAAAAATACCTTATACCATTCTTATACCTACCCTAGCAAGCCCGATAAGAAATGTTTGTTTTAATGAGATCACTTCTGATTCTTTTAAACTTGAATAGATAGACCTAGTCTGTTTACAAGTCCACATTGGAATCACCCCACACATACCAAGAACCAACCCTTCACTACCCACATCCCATTGGAATTACATTCCTGCCTAGAAGGATGACAAGACTTGTACACGGTATTTTGGTATGGTCTCACCAAACAAACATGGCAGCAAGATGTTTATTCTCTGGTATTCAACATGTTTGACGTCTTAATTAACTATACATTAACTTAATTAATTAAGTTAATATAAATTAATTAAGTTAATATAATGAACTTAATTAAATTTACCAATACATCTTTGAACATCTTACAATCACTCAAGATTTTACATTCTTTGATTTTCTACTTTTTCTACCAAAGTGACCATTCAATTTTTCACATTGTACCGCATCTGCCCTGTTCTCACCCATTTACTTAGCCTGCCTATTTTCTCCTGAAGTCTGATCATTATCATAGTTCACACTGGCATTCAGCTTTATAAGATTAGCTAACCGGATACAGTCATAGAATCATAAAGCATAGAAACAAGCCCTTCAGCACAAACTCGTCTATACCGACCAAGATGCCCTTCCATACCAGTTCCATTTGCATGCATTTGACCCATATCCCACTAAACCTTTCCTATCCAAGTACATGAGCAAATGTGTTTTAAATGTTGTTAGTACCTCCCTCTACCACTTCCTCTGACAGGACTTCAGCAAGGTATTCAACAAGGTTCCGCATGGTAGGCTGCTCTGGAAGGTTAGATCGCATGGGATCCAAGGAGATAGCTGAATGGTTAGCAAATTGGCTCCATGGAAGGAAGCAGAGGGTGATGGTGGTAGGTTGTTTCTCAGACTGGTGGCCTGTGACTAGTGGTGTGCCTCAGGGTTCGGTGCTGGGCCCGTTACTGTTTGTCATCTATATCAATGATTTGGATGAGAACATACCGGCAAGATTAGCAAGTTTGCTGATGATATAAAAGTTAGTGGTTTTGCAGATAGTGAAGATGGTTGTGAAAGATTGCAGCAGGATCTGGATTGATTGGCCAGGTGGGCAGAGGAATGGTTGATCGAATTTAATACCAAAAAATGTGAGGTGCTGCATTTTGGAACGTTGAACAAGGGTAGAACCTACACAGTAAATGGAAGGTCTCTGGGAGGTGTTGTAGAGCAGACGGATCTAGGAGTACAGGTGCATGGTTCCTTGAAGGGCGAGTCGCAGGTAGATAAGGTGGTCAAAAAGGCTTCATCAGTCAGAGTATGTATAGAAGTTGGGAGGTCATGTATAAGACATTGGTGCGACCACATTTAGAATGTTGTGTTCAGTTCTGGGCACCATGTTATAGGAAAGATATTGTCAAGCTTGAAAGGGTTCAGAAAAGATTTACAAGGATGTTGCCGGGACTAGAGGGTGTGAGCTATAGGGAGAGGTTGAGTAGGCTGGGTCTCTATTCCATGGAGTGCAGGAGGATGAGGGGAGATCTTATAGAGGTATACAAAATCATGAGAGGAATAGACTGGGTAGATGTACAGAGTATTTTGCCCATAGGAGGGGAATCGAGGACCAGAGGACATAGGTTTAAGATGAGGGGGTAAAGATTTAATATGAAACCAAGGGGTAACTTTTTCACACAAATTGTGGTGGGTGTATGGAACAAGCTGCCAGAGGTAGTTGAGGCTGGGACTATTCCATTGTTTAAGAATCAGTTAGACGGGTACATGGATAGGACAAGTTTGGAGGGATATGGACCAAGCACAGGCAAGTGGGATTGGGGTAGTTGGGACATTGTTGGTCGGTGTGGGCGAGTTGGGCAGAAGGGGCTGTTTCCACACTGTATCACTATGACTCTACTGATGCCGAGGTCAAAGTTAAATTGCCAGCTCGAATTGCAAGCTCAAACCTTTCATGCAGTGGGTCATGAACTTGGGATAATAAAAACCTAAAATGCCCTGTTTGCAGAATCTAGCTCCCAAAGTTATTAATTAACTTATCTAACATTTTTCTTGGAAAAAGGTATATAAAACATATGTCTTACAAAATCAATGAACAATGGCAATAAATTGAGTCCTTTTCCAAGGAAGATATAACACATGGACAGATGCAGCTGTACTTCAATATAATATTCCAAAGAGGAAGGCAGGAATTCAAACAAGAAGATGAATACAGTGCCTCATGCAATATTAGAAAGGAACAGAGCAAACTACCAGTAAACGCTGGGTTGTGGCAGGAAGCAAGCATACCCAGAAGCAAAGCAATCATGTGGAAAAAGAGCAAACTTGGCACAGAAACCACGAGAGTGCAACTTATTCAGCTGTACAACTATTGCAGCAGTGCAACCTACACAAAGTCCATATTGAATCATTGCTGACGTAGGGTTGTGCAATGTGGTCCAAGTGCCTGATGGTTGATGGGAAGAAGCTGCTCATCGACCTGGAGACATCAGTTCGCAGGCTCCTGTACCTTCTTCCATATGATAGCAACGAGATGAGAGTGTGGCCAGGGTGGTTTGGGGCTTTGATGATATTAGCTACAGTGCCCTCCGTAATATTTGTGACAAAGACACATCATTTATTTATTTGCCTCTGTACTCCACAATTTGAGATTTGTAACAGAAAAAAATGATATGTGGTCAAAGTGCACATTGTCAGATTTTAATAAAGGCCATTTTGATACATTTTGGTTTCACCATGTAGAAATTGCAGCTGTAGTGATGCAACTAGTCAGTCCGCTCACCACCATACAACTATAAAAGTTTGAGAGAGTATTCAACCACATGTTGAATCTCCTCAAGTTCTGAGGAAGTAAAGGCATTAATGAGCTTTCTTTGTGAAGTATAAGGTTGTTGTTCTGGAACCATTGAACCAGGTTATCAATCTTCCTCCTATACTCTGATTCAACGTTACTATTATTCATCAATCAATAGTGGTATAATCGGAGAATTTAACGATGGGTTGGAGCTGTGTCTGGCGGAAAAGTAACGGATATAGCGAGATTAGAGTATGGGACTGAAAACGCTGTCTTGAAGTGCACTTGTGCTGATGGTCAGCAAGTGTTGTTGCCAATTCTTCCGGATTGAGGTCTGCCGATCGGGATGACTAGGACTGAGTTGCATGGGGACGAGCAGAAACCGTGTTCCCCGAGTTTGGCAATAGGTTTAGATGGTGTTGAACGTCGAACTTGCCTCTACCATGTTGAGCCTTGAGGATTTCTGAGGTTGAGGGATAACTGGAGACACCGCAGGACATAAATGTTGATGAATGTTATCTGGATCACAGGACTCAGGAGATGGTTATACATGGAAAATGAGATCCAAATGGCAAGTGGGAAACTATCTGGTGGGTTAGGAAAATGCATGCAATAAAGGAATCCTCTGAGTTCATGTCTCTGTAGATACTCTGTATATTGGTGAGGGTGTGCAATCCTGAGCTAAGCAGTGACACGAAGGATTGCATAGGCAACAAATACAGTAACAACTATGGATTTGATAACCGTGAGGTGGTCAGGCAGTTTTGTAATTATTATGATGAGAGCTGTAGAGCAGATTGCCTCCTGGGTGCTGGGATGAGAAATTACCAAGAGGACGGATATCATCATATGCGATAGGAGGTGGTGTGGGGGTGAGTAGATTGAGAGGGAACAGCGTGAGATCATCCAGATGAATGTAAAAAAAGCATACAGGTTCTCCATCTTTTCCACACTGATCTCTTCAATGTTGCAGTGAACCCAAATGTAAATTTGAGAACATCTTCAGTGTTCAGGAACACAGAATTCAACAATTTCAGATAATTAACAGTACCCAACAACCCTCATCAACTTCTACAGCATGGTTTGGGAGACTACAAGAAATTGGGCGTAGACAATCTTCCATTGACTCCATCTATACTTCATGCTGCATCCGCAAGCCCACTAGCATAATCAAGGATCAGTCTCACCCCTGTCACTCCTTCTCTCTTCTCCCACCAGGCAAGACGTACAGAAGTTTGAAAATGTATACCTCCAAATTCAGGAACAGTTTCTTCCCAGTCGTTATCACCCAAATGAACAATCCCTTCAACAGCTGGAGTGCGGTCCTGACTTCCCATTTACTTCATTGGAGATCTTTTAACTATCTTTAATCAGACTTTACCTTGCATTAAATGTCATACCCATTATCTGTACACTGTATTCAGCTTGATTCTATCATCTATAGTTTATTTGTCTGGAAAGCACGCAATAACAACTTTTCACTGTACCTCAGTGCAGGTGACAATAATAAATTAAATAAATTAAACAAAACCATTTGAAATGAACTAGCTAGTTTGGCTGAAAGGTTATCCTCTGCAAAGTTAACAGAACTTTTCTTTTTTCCTCACTGACGTCACCGCTGAGTTTATTTCACATAAATAATCAGATTTTCATCAATGCAGGGTTTTTAATCTCAGGTCTACTATTGATTGGTTTATCCTCTCCACTGCACAAATTCATCTTCCACAAAATACTGTAAATTGTGTTAAACTGTACACAACATCAGTATAGTCCCAGTTGTGCCATCAGTCAATTCTGGCACCACAATTTAGGAGATGGTGCCAAAGAGATCTAGAATGATTCCCACAGAAAGGATTAGTTATGTGAATAGACATTGTGGTTGTTTTCCTTGGTACACAAATGACTGATTGGAGATGTGGCAGAAATGTTTAAAATCTTGAATATGAACAATTTAGATAGATTACATGAAGAGAAACAATCTTTATCTGCTGTAGAATCAATGTCAAATGGTGATGGACAAAAGGACCAGATAATTAACAGCAAAACTTTGCTCAGCATGTGGTTTAGATTTGAAATTACTTGCCTGAAGGTATAGTACAGGTGCACAACCTTTTATCCGAAAGCCTTGGGACCAGACACTTTTCGTAATTCAGAATTTTTCGGCTTTCGTAATGGAAGATTTTTAGCGTAGATTTTAACGGCTGGCTCAGTGGTACAGTGCTCGGCTCATATCCGCAAGGTCGCGAGTTTGTGCCTCGATCCCGGCAGTTACTCGATCATGAGTTTGAGTCTTCAATGTAGTTTTTTTCTTGCAGAATAGGAGAGAATACGGAGGTTTAGGCTGGGATCATTCTCTGCGAGTGATTGCCCACCATTTTCAAAAGCCGCTGTGTCTCCCTGTCCCTCCAACTCCAGAGGAATCTGCTCCCCGATGGGCCGCTACGGCGACAAGTGGCAGTTCGCTCACAGCCCGAGCTGCGCCACCCCAAGAACAAGACGTACCTTGCACACCATCAGCTTCTGTCCAGCATGTTCCTCTGGAGTTGGCGCGGGGCTGGGCTGGAGTTGCTGATCTGGGATCTCCGTGCTTGCAGTGGGCCTGGGGGTCGGTGTCCCGATGAGGGGGCACAGCTTGGGCTGTGGGCGAACTGCCACTTTTCGCGGTAGCGGCCCATCGGGGAGCGGCTTCTGGTGGTCCTGACGTCTCTCAGCTCCTGTCCAGGGGGGTGGCCGGAGACGTCAGGACCAACAGGAACCCGCTCCCTGATGGACCGCTACAGCGACAAGTGGCAGTTCGCCCACAGCCCGAGCGGCGCCCCCTCATCCGCAACCCGGGTTCCTCTGGAGTTGGAGTGGGGCTGGGCTAGAGTTGCTGCTGGCTGTGAGTCTCTAGGATCTCTGTGCTTGTAGTCGGTGTCCCGTTGGTCCTGACGTCTCCGCCCACCCCCCTGGACTGGAGCTGAGACTGGGAACTGTACCGCCCTTGCCCCCTCCCTCTGCAACTGCAAACAACCCCACATTTCCCAGCCTCAGTTCCTGTCCAGGGGGGTGGCCGGAGACGTCACAGCCCAAGCTGCGCCCCCTCATCCGCAAACCCAAGACCAAGACGTACCTTGCACACCATCAGCTTCTGTCCCTACGGGGAGCGTGTTCCTCTGGAGTTGGAACGGGGCTGGGCTGCTGCTGGCTGTGGGTCTCTGGGATCTCCGTGCTTGCAGTGGGCATGGGGGTCGGTGTCCCGTTGGTCCTGACGTCTCCGGTGACTGGCACTGACCTGCTGGCATCGCCGACGTGAAGACAGTGCAAAGCCCCCACGCCGGTGCAATGGGCGGGGAGCTGGAGAGGGGAGGGAAGGGGGTCACACACATGGCCGGGAAGCAGAGGGGTGTAGGTGGGGTGAAACTGAAGGAAGCGACAATCTGCTGCTGCCTGCCCGCTGAGTTAAAAAGTTCCCCCGCAAGACTCACGATACACTGTATCGTTAGTCTACCGTGGGAACTTTTTAACTCAGCGGGCAGGCAACAGCAGATTGTCAATTATTAACCCTCCCGCGCAATATACCCTCACCTTCTCTTTTATGAATGGGGATTTAGTTCCCCTTTCTTCGAGGACCAACCGGAGGTTCCGCTGTCACCTCTGCGGGCCGCCCTCGGTGAACGTCTTCAAGGACCTTTCTTCAAGGACCGAAAAAATGTCCGCTATTCGGAGCTTTTCGTTATTTGGAACTTCGGATAAAAGGTTGTGCACCTGTAGTTACAGATTCAGTACTAACTTTGAAAAAGGAACTGCATAGATAATTGAACAAAATAATGCCATGGTGTGAGGAATGAGATGAGGCTAATTGCACTGCGCTGAATTTGTTGAATAATTTTATTTTGCACAAGTCAAAGACATGAACTTAGTTAACTTTGATCATTTGTTACTTTGAAGCACACAAGAAGCTTCGGGCTCCACTGTTCCAAGTATTATTTGGTTATATTTCCCCCGTGATGTTAGCAATTGTGCTGATTTAAACTGCACTAAAACACAGATTGTGAAATTATTTTGTGCAAATATTAACTGGTTTGACATTCATTTGTCTGCTATTTTTGAGACGTTAAAATGCTTAAGCAAATTAACAAAGAAATATCATCCAAATAATGTTTATAAACTAAACTCAATGGTCAATTTGCTGCTATAATGAATTTTTCAACCAACTGTAATGAATGTTGCTCGACATCACTGTGGCTAAACGACTGGAAATTAGAAGTGAAATGGAGAAAACTGTGTAATAGGTGCACACAGATAAATTTTGAAATGACCTACAGCCTAAGTGAAAAACTTACAATATGCTGAATTCATCAAGCACACTGGGTGTGGGGGATGGAGGACTGGGGAAAGTCCCAATTGTTGGAAATGGGCTGCAGCTACTCTGTGGAAACCCCTATCCAGTACCAGCTGCTCTGTGTTATGCTCTTTAGTAGACAGAGGCTGCATGGATGAGGTCAGTGATTCCACAGAGCCAGGATTCCACAGAGCCAGGGGCCTCAGCTGACTAAATGCCGTTGAAAGTTGACTGAACTTTTCAGACATCCAGCCTTGATTTCCCACAATGTGGCCATCCAAGCCTGGCTCCCCCGATTTCAGATTGTCCAAATAATCATCCCGGCATTAGAATTATCCTTGGGAGGTTCAGTGCACAATGATAACAACCACCTTATTTGCCAAATTGAACTCACCAGTTACATTTAGCGATTGAAAGGTTTGATACCTTATGCTGCTACTAATCACTCCATCTGCTGATCCACTTACAAATAAACTGAAGCAACATTGTAGGTCAATATAGTTGTGCTTATCTTAAACCAATATTAAGAATACAGTATCAAAGTCAAGGACAAAGCAGATTTTTCAGCAGGATTTAAAAAAAACTAGAAAACATTATTTATTCAAGGTGTTTGAAGTATGGGTAATTTAGAGATAATTTCTAAATAAACCTTTCGGACTTTAAATGTAAAAGATACAACAGTCTGCAAAATCAGTGGACTTGTCAGTTCTAAATGATTAACCTTAAAACTCATTCTCCCTTCAATTAAGACAATTGGTATTATCGTCTGCAATGGAGCGATGGCTTTTGGGATAGTGACCCTCTTTATGTATCCATTCCACTTTTGTCTTAACTAGATATTTTCATGGTGTTCAAAGAATAGCAGCATTCTTATATATGAACTTTACTCCCAAGAATGTGGCATGAACCTCTACCTCTCCAGGAATTTGTAATAAACCAGGCCTAATCACTACATTTAAACTTACAGATTTTTATCAAATCTTAACTTCTTTCTTAACACAATCTTTCCTCATAGTGCAATAAAAAATACACACTAGACAGTGGCAATGGTTATGAACTGATAATGTTATTAGACAGCCAATAGATAATAAAGATGAAAGGTAGCTCTAAGGTAGTTCATCTCCTTTGAAAGGGGCCAAGTATGTTGCATGTGCTAAACCACAAGCAAAACACACCCCAAATTAACCTTTAATTGGGGATCAATCAAAGTTTTATCGTCAATTGAAGAAATGTAAAACATGTCTCCCACTTTTAGAAACCAATCAAACATATAGAAATGAAAACCTCAAGATACTTATATTTCAGTTGAATGGTTAGAAACTTGCATAGAAACTGGATTCAATAGCATCTGTTTTTTTTGTTAATTGTGTGATCTAATGTGACATAGCTGTGAAACCTAATTGAAGAATCATGCTGATACAACTTGTAATTTGTGGTCCACACTGCCCAGAGGGCATTCATCTATAGTCAAGCATCCACGGCAATAGTGTGCCTGCTTCTGAACAACTTAAGCATATGTTACTATATCAGGCCATGGCCAATGCTAGGTTCACGTCTCGGGTACGGCTTCTTCGAGGGGGGCATTTACTTAGTCTCCTTTAACGCCCCTCCTTCCTGCCTGCCTTGGAGGAAACTACAGTTATGTCATGCTCATGATCTTTGCAAATCTACAACTACAGATGGATCTGCTGACTGACCGCAATGCTCTTCCCATTCACACGTCCCATCATGATAATCAGTTGCAGTCCTCCCTCTACCCAGTCACTGATTTCATTCTCATGACGAACAAGCCTCTTTGTGTCAACCGAGTCTCAATCACTCCTCACTCCATACATGCATTAATCCTGATATATTTCCAAAAACTGACATTCCTTCCCACTCCTGGGTTCTCTCCTCCAAAATCACTCAGAACCAGCCAAGGTCCCCAACATTAGTCCGTTTCCTGCATGCATTAAAGTCTTCAGTGTGCAAGGGATTGCTGTTCAGTATTGCCAACTAATTCCGGCCCGGAAACAATATGTTTTTTTACTTCACAGATGCTGCCTGACATGCTGAATATTTTCAATATTTTCTCTTTTTAATGTGACAATCAAGTTAAACTATATTCTAAAGATGTACATTTACATCATGGGATTCATATAACTACTTGAATCTCCAGACATTCATTTTGTTTCTTAGCAACTTATTACAACTCTGATCGGAGGTACTGTCTTAGTACTTTAGAATCTTTTAATTTATTTAATTTTATTTATTGACAGCCGTTAATGCCATTAATAAGGTTGGGACATGCTATCTTTTTGGACCACTGCTGGTGAAAGTATTCCCACAGTTCTCAGGTAGAACGTTCCAGAATTTATATCCAGCTGTAGAAAAGGAACGGTGATAAATTTCCAAAACCGGATACTGTGGGTCCTGAAAGTGTTTCAATCCACCCAGTGACCTTGTCCTTCTTGGAGGTTCAGGTTAGGGTGATGCTATCATAATGGCCTGGCAAGTAACTGCATTGAATTTTGTTAATGATGCACACACCGTAGTCAAAGATCGCTCACAAATATTCTCTAACCAGCTTGATACTTTCCGCTTCAACACTCAAATACATGACTCACAGTAGACTTCCCATTATTTAGCGTGTTTGGAAGTAATTTTAGACTGGCTTACATGAGCATTGCACTCATTTTTGGATCATTAATTTTCAAAATTGCAAACTAGGCATGACTGAATGACCTAACAAACCTCGTGCATTTTACACTTCTCACAACTTGTGCAATATGATTTCAGTAATATGGATTCTCGGCATCCACAATTTATGAAGAGCCAGGAGTGGACGACTAAATGCTTAAACATGTCACTAAAGTTCAAAACACAAATAGATAGGGAGGGAAAGAAAGCATATGTGGAATGCTTGCATACATTGTTAGGGGCATTGTGTACAAGAGTTAGGAAATCATGATGCACCACTATAGGACTTTGGTTGGGGAAAATATGGGGAAGCTTGGAGAGGGTGCATAGACGGAATATCAGAAGGTTTACTTGCCTGGATGAGAGGGTTTCAGCTACATGGTGAGGTTGGATATACTCGGATTTTTTTCTCTGGAACGCCGGAGGTTGAGGGAAGACTTGACAGAAGTGTATAAAATTATGAGAGACATGGATAGGGTAGACACTCAGAACCTTTTTCCACAGGGTGGAAATGTCCACCACTAGAGGGCATAACTACAAGGTGAGAGGGGGAAAATGTAATGGAGTGGGGCAAAGTTTTTTCTTTACACAGATGATTTTGGGGGACTGGAACGCATTGCCGGGGGTGGTGGTGGAGGCAGATAGATTGTTTAAGACGGTTTTGGATAGGCACATGAAAATGCAGGGAATAGAGGGAGATGGATCATGTGTAGGCAGATGCGATCAGTTCAACTAGGCATCACGTTCGGCACAAACATTGTGGGCTGAAGGGGTTCGTTCCTGTGCTTTACTGTTCTATGTTACTGAATGTGTAATTCTACAGGTGAAATAGTTTATTTATCTGAAAAATGTGGTTATTTATTCTGGAATTTTCTCAGATGTTACAATCAGTACGCATTTTGTGTTTAAATTGCAGGCAAAATAATATTGGCCACTATTGTTTGTTTATGAAACAGTGCCTTCCAGAGAAAAAGTGCCTGAATGTGGACAAAAATGCTGGAGGAACGCAGCGGGTGAGGCAGCATTTATGGAGAGAAGTAAAGGAATTGGCGACATTTCGGGTTGAGACTCTTCTTCCTTCGGAGAGAGGAGAACTTCAAAGTGGACATACTTTGAAGAAGGGTCTCAACCAGAAACGTCGCCTATTCCTTCTCCCCATAGATGCTGCCTCACCCGCTGAGTTCCTATAGTATTTTTGTCTACCTTTGATTTTTCCAGCATCTGCAGTTCTTTCTTAAACAAGTGCCTGAATGTGATATTTTAATGGCTCAATACTGAAACTGATTATCATAAGTACTTTGGTTGGGCCCTTAGGTTAGGGGGCCAAGGTTATCCATTCAATCAAACAGGAGCTTGTTAACTTATGCAAATCAGTGCCTTGTGGAGGAAAAATATATAATTCCCCGAATAGCTTTAAAAGCCGATTTGGCAGTACTTCTACCATGACTGTTTCATTCAACAGACGAGGTCATGAGATGCAGGGGTGATAAAGAAATATTGGGAGAGGAGCAGGGTGACCCACTGCCACTTCTGATCTCGCTCCCACAATAACAGCATCAGCTGTCCCAATTCTCAATCATTTACTTTTTTCTGCCTTTCTCAAACTTGTTAAAATGCAGTAGGCATTTTGCATTTAAGTTGTTGACAAAAGCATGTTCCTAATGATGTTTTGGTCTTGACTCCCCAAAACGTTCCAGGTATCCCCATTTGCTGCTTATGCCATATATGTTTACGAGGCCCTGCCTCACAATATAGACTGAGGACTTTGTTAAACTATCAGGTACCTTGCTGGCATACTCTTCTTGTTGACTGCTCAATAATTACGTCTACTTTTATTGTGGTTAATGTACTTCACTTGGCAAACTGAAACAGCTGAAAGCTCTACCTAGTTTCATTGAAAACCTTGTTTTTTTAATAATGTTTTTAATTGTCTTTTTTAATGATAATTAAAAGATAATGGATTCAATCTTGATTGCATTTTTTTTGTAATGCCACCAGATTATTTAATAGACATGACATAGTTAACAGGGTCTATTGACATGAATAGAAAAGTCTAAGCTTTTGGTTACACGCTTAAACTACATCTATGATGCCAATACACATGTCACATAATTCAATGTGTTTGACTGAGCAGCCTAACTGCCAGTGCATGGTTTATAGTGGAGTGGCCCATCTCAGTGAGAAACATTTAATGGTCAGCTTGTTTGGTATAGTTTAATATTGGCAAAATCTGTCATTCAATTTGCACATCACAACAGTAAAATCCATCGCTATCACCAATATTTTCACATCAAAACTTGAGTCAATATCTCAAATGACTGTTTAGGCGTAGGAAACAGACTGGTGTATTGTGGACCTACCCATTTAGAATATCAAAACACCAAACCTGCTATTGAGGACTGGCTTGGTTCTGAGCTTCCAAACTTACTGAAATCATGCTGAAAACATTTAAGTTGATGGTCACCACATGATCATCAGGAAACTGACAGGAACAAGTCACTTCCAAATGGGATCATATGTGGTGTGCCTCACAATAATTTGAACGCTGTAGAGCAGGGGTCGGCAACCTACGGCACCTGGGCCAAATGCTGCCCGTCACTCGAAATCACCTGGCCCGCAGGCGTATTTTTTTCCCAGTAATTATCCGGCCCGCAGACTTCTGTTATCTCCGGTACCTCCCAGGCCCAAGGCCGCGGTGACGCAAGGAGGCCTGCACTGGCGGCCTCAATGGCGGAGCCGCCGAGCAGCGCCGAGCTCTGGCTGTATCGCATCTGGTGCAAAGCCGTCGGCATTGCCGCGCACCTTCTGTGTCTGGGCTTCAGTCGGGATTGGGGTTGTCAATAAGCCGGGGACGAGTGAGTGAGTATTTGAGCCACCGCCTTCAGGACAGAGCCAAGGCAATGGTCCGTAGGCACGCCATGTTCGTGAGTGCCCATAACTAGGGGCCAGTGCTCCGGGTGGGGTCATCGAAGGGGCGGGATCTCTGTGAATACGTGATTTGATGCCTGCCATCCGGGGCGGGATGGGGGCGGGTTCCATGTGTACATGTGATAGATGTGGCCCGCCATCCACTCACACATGCGTCCTGGCCCCTATGCAGAACAAGGTTGCCGACCCCTGATGTAGAGTGTGCACGGATCATATATAATTAACTTTGATTCGTTTGAAATTTTTCTGCTTCCACTCACCTTGTTGCGAACAATCATGGGTGAAAATAGGATCAAAATAAATCAACTTCTGCACTTGTATCCAGCCATTTATTAACACTCTCATACCACTGTTATCCCATGTATTATTTTGTTCATAAGTCAATTGCTGGACATCTGAGTTTGGCACAATGTAAGAAACAATACAGTTTATGTCCCATCTTCAATGGTTGCTCTTTGTGATATTAAAATCAAATACTCCATAAATTTATTCTAATTCTTGTGAAGGGTGGGCTTTGGCAAAGAGGCTTACTTGGTAATATCCTATGTCATACAAATTAGTCAAGAAGTGAAGGGGGAAAGAACTCTGAGACCCATCTGAATTTGGAATTATATTTAATAGTTACTTTGTCATGAGAAAGCAGTTACTGTCAAAAGAACTACTGTGCCATATGCTGAAAACATTGAGCACATTATTTTCAGGACATAGCTTTCAAATTAAATTCTGAAATCCTGTATAATTAACGATGCTAGGTGTTTATATTAAGTCTTCATTATTTTTTAGTAGTAGGGGTTTGAGTCTCCAGCAGATACCAATGACATGGTTATAGAAGGGTTGATTGCTGTATGGCAACTTCAACGTAACTTTCAGCTTGTTTTGACTTAAGTATTCTGGACACTAGCGGCAAATTCCTACCCACATTCCTCACTTCTCCCGTGCTCTAAACCTCAGCTCCAATCATGAAAGTAGCCAAAAATTCTCAATAACAAATGGTTGACCTCATGAGTATGTGGATCTGTGAGCATTAAATCTGCAGATGATAAGGACTTTGTGTATCGTACATGGCTGTCCATCCCGTTACGAAAGCACTATTTGAGATAGATATGAAGCTGCATAATGTTTCTCAAGTTACACTCTCCCCATAGGTGTTAACTTAGATAAGTTGTAGCATTTTCCATTTTTCATATTTCCAGCATTGTTCGTTTTAAAGTTCTCTTAGCTTTTTCAATATACAATTCAAAATGAAGAACTGCGTGGATGTGAATTAGTGCAGTTTTTAAAAAAAGAAACAAAATGCTTATATAGAAACAAAATTGGTGATCTACCTGTGGTACAAGGAACTGAACTGTGCGAGAAGTTCCTCCATCCCAAGATGCCATTTCCATCATAAAACCTTGAAGAAATAAGATACGTGGATTTAAATTAAAAAAAAAATAAGAGTTTAACTCAGTTTGTAATTTTTTTTTTTTAAAACCCTCACCTTCCATGTCTTCACCATTCCTATCCTTTCAATTCAAAATATACTGATACTTGAAATAGTAATTATTTTCTTTATAGACCAGTATCACAAAAATAGATGATATATTCATTACCACATTGCTGTTTGTGGAGGTTTTCTGTTCATAGATTGGCTACAGTAACTCAGCAGGTCAGGCAGCATCTCTGGAGGGATAGGGCAGGTGACATTTTGGGTCTCACCGACTTCTCTGGTCTTTTGTTTTCTGCTCAGTATTGTGCAATGTTGGCTAGAATGCTTCACAAACATTTTTTGCTTGGGTAGTTTTGATTTAATACTAATCACATAATATTACATTTGTTAAGAGTGGCAAACTATAGTTACAATACCGATGTAAATCAATTTCACATAAACAAATAAAACAACTTACTTTTTCTACACAGTGTCACATCAGCCCTACTCTTCTTAAGTAGTTAATTGGCTGTAAATGATTTTGAAATGCCAAATGATTTTAAAAGGCACCAGATAATTAAAATCTTTCCTTTTTCAAACTATAAATAAATTATTGATGATCTGCAAACTGTTCCAGTTTAGCTTTATTTGTCTGCAACAAAAACTGCGCTCCTCAAGGTTATCGTGTTCAATACAACTGAGTATAGTGTATTGAGTTTAGTTGACTGGATAAAACAGGCAACAGAGCACAGAATCATTCAACTGCACATCAGTAGAAAAGGAATAAACACTTGAGTAAATCTAATCTCTTAGCTGCTAATGGACAAGTTTTATTATGAGAAACTCATCGTGCAGCCTCCATGATTGACACTCACTGAAAACATTCATTTCCCAAAATGAACTTGGTATCCCTAAACTTCAAGATTTATTAGAAATTCCAATAATTCACTAACCTTTTACGCACTTAAACACAAGCTCTGCCCTTTTCAGACACCAGGGTATCGTCATCTCCTGTAAATATATGAAACATGTCGGATAAAATATGATACAATCTAAAATATTCAACATGTGTTTCATAAACAACATACAGTGCATTCAGCAAGTATTCAGACCACTTCATTTTTTCTACATTTTGGTACGTTACACCCTTATTTTAAAATGTATTAAATTCTTTTTTTTATCATCAATCTACACACAATATCCCGGAATGAAGAAGCGAAAACAGGTGTTTAAAAGTGAATACAAATAAATAACTGAAATATCACATTTACATAGGTATTCAGACTCTTTGCTATGACACTCAAAATTAAGCTTAGGCTCATCCTGTTTCCATTGATTATCCTGGAGATGTTTATACAACTCGATTGGAGTCCACCAGTAGTAAATTAAATTGATTGGACATGATTTGGAAAGTCTATATAAGGTCCCACAGTTAACAGTGCATGTCAAAGCAAAAGCCAAGCCATGAAGACGAAGGAATTGTCCGTAGACCTCAGAGACAGGATTGTGTTGAGACACAGATCTGGGGAAGGGTATAAAACAATTTCTGCAGCATTGCAGGTCCCGAAGAGTACAGTGGCCTCCGTCATTCTTAAAAGGAGGAACTTTGGAACCATCAGGACTCTTCATAGAGCTAGCCGCTCGGCCAAACTGTAATGGCTGAGCAGCACTGGTCAATTCTTGGTTTATAAAAAAAAAAAAAAGTACCTCTCTATTTGCATTTTAGTATTTTTCCTAGTAGGTCTGTATAGTATCCCTGGCTATCTGATATTTGACGTTATCTTTGTAAAAGTCAATAGATTTTAAGATTTATAACATCTGGTCATTTATCCTCCATGGTTCAAACTACCAGAATAATTTTGCCTATCTAACAGCACCTTAATCATCACTATCGTGTCTGCCTCCACCACCACACCTAACAAGGTGTTCCAGGCCCCCACCACCGTCAGTAAAAATCTTGCCCTGCATATCGCATTAAACGTTCCCCCTCTCACCTAATAGCTATGCCCTCTAATGTTGCCCATTTCCACACTGGCAAAAAGGTTCTGTCTACCTTATCTATACATCTCATAATTTTATATACTTCTATCAAGTTTCCCCTCAACCATTGACCTTCCAAAGGAAACAATCCAAGTCTATCCAACCTCTGCCTATAGCTGAAATCCTCTAATCCAGGCAGCATTGAAGTAAACCTCCTCTGTACCTTCTTCAAAGTCTCTTTCCTGTAATGGGGTGACCAGAACTGCACGCAATACTCCAAATGCGGCCCAACCAAAGTCTTATAGAGCTGCATCAAGACTTCCTTGGGGTGGAAGATTGCAATCTTCACGTGGTCCGCCCAGTTTCCAGGAATGCAATCAACCTGGCGTGCACAATCAAATAATATCAAATAGAACAAGTTGTCCTACAACTTTAGGCTGTGCACGCCATACACAAGAGGAAGATCAAGACTTCCTGTCTCTGATACTAAATGGCCCAAGCAATGAAAGCAAGCATACCATATGCTTTTTTTTTTAAACCATCCATCTACGTATCCTGCCACCTTCAGCGAGCTATGAACTTGGGCTCTAGATCAATGCTGTTAACGTCTTGCCATTAACTGTAAATTCTCTCCTAATATTCAACCTCCCAAAGTGCAACTCCTCACACTTGCTCAGGTTAAACTCCATCAACCATTTCTCCGCTTATTTCTGTAGCTGACCTATATCCTAGTGTTTCTTCTGACAACCTTTGTCACCATCTGCAATTCCTCGAATGTTGGTGTCATCAGCAAACTTACTCACTAACCCAAGTGCATTTTCGTCCAAGTCACTTATATAGCTCACAAACAGCAGAGGTCCCAGCACAGATCCCTGCAGAATTCCACTGGTCACAGACCTCCAACAAGAATATATACCTTCCACCACAACCCTCTGTCTTCAATGAATAAGCCAGTTATGAATCCATATGACCAAGTCATCGTGAATCCCATACATCTTAATCTTCTCTGGATAACATACAATGTGGGACCTTATCTAAAATCCATGTACACAACGTCCACTGCCCTATCTTCATCAATCTCCTTTGTCCCATTCTCAAAAAACTCAATCAATTTAGTAAGACACGACCTGCCACATTCGATGTCTACAGTAGCTGTCTGCCAAATCTGAAATGCTGGTGAAGTTATGTAGAGGTAGGAATTAAAGAAAGATAACAAATGTCCCTACATTATCCTAAACACTATGGACAATTTACACTTATACCAATCCAATTTACCTAAAAACCTGTATGTCTTTGGAGTGTGGGAGGCAACATAAGCTCTTGGAGAAAACCCATGCGGTCACGGGGAGAACGTACAAACTGCATACAGACAGCCCCCTGTAGCCGGGATCGAACCCGGGTCTCCAGCGTTGCAAGCAGCAGCTCTACTGCTGCGCCACCGTGCTACCCACGGTGTAACATGTTATAAATCACTTTGATACAATCCAATGCTTCCTTGCCTTAACACTTTTCCATTTACCTCAGACATATCATGCACCAATAAGAGAGGAATTGTTATCGTTGTTATATCATGAGTGCAACAGACTTTCAGAATGTTACGTAGGCCCATAATTGCTGGATCACGGGCTGTAATATTGCTAGATCTCACATTGTCGTCCACACACAGATGAAAGACAACATGAACTTCAGAAAGGTTAGAATGTCTTGTGGTGTAAAATTCTCCTGTCGAAATAAATAAAAACATTTTATATGACAAAATTAAACTTTTTGAAATCACTTCAAGCACACCTACATTGTTAATCATTTGAAGAAAAATAACTACTGAAGGTGTTGAAAATATGAGGTGGTACCACCCATTATTAAAGTAAAAGAAGCATTATACCATGTGTAAAGGTCGTTTTAGAACATCAATAGAGAATCATTCACATTTCTTAATGCGCTGAATGCAATCTGGGTTGTCATGGCAAATTAATGGATGATCAATGCAATTCATATTGTCTTCATAGTATTACTGATAATTCATACTATTGGTCTCAATGGCACCTATATTTAAACCCATTAATATGCTCCACTAATGAAAGACTATCTTTCCAAACACTGATGGAAAACTCTTGTGCAAGTATGATGAAAATGGAGTCCTACATAATTCAAATATTGACAGGCAACTGGACAAAATGTATACACACCCTCGCAAGATTTCAACTACTCTAGGTGAAAACTAATCTTCCTCAAATTCCCTTTGAATCTCATACCACTTACTCTAAGCTTGTGTCCTCTGGTCTTGGACACTGCTAAGGGGAAAGTTTTGCATTACCTACCCTAACAATGCACTGCATAATTTTGACCATCTTAGCACAGGTTAGGACTATTCTGATGGTTTGCCTATCCTTCCAATGAATTTTGAGGATTTTGTTAGGAAGTCATTGGTGGTATCTTTCCAGGGTATTAATATGCCAGTTGCCAGAATCACAGTCCCCGACACACATAGGAAGATTGGGATCACTGCTGGCCAGAGATCAAGAGTTTGATGCCAGGTTTGTAGATTTGATTTTCAAATACTCTGAATTTCACCATTGATGCTCGTCTTTGTTGAGGAGTGTCTCCCAAGACCTGGCAGATGATCTACATCTTCCAGGTTCCCGCCATAACTCATGGTAGGGGCATTGTGGTTCAGCAGAGGAGGTTGGTACAGGACTTCATTTGGTGCATGCTGAGCACAAGACCCATCTGATCATATCCCTCAGCTATATTTCATTTTCCTCAGATACTGCCTGATGTGCTGAGTGTTTCATCTTTATCTGTTGTTATTTTAGCACAATTTCCTATTGGTAGATAAGAGTTTCTTTGCAGGTGTCAATTATGGTAAACCTTGGGGCAGCCCATAAGATGGACACTTTGTAGCTACTGCAGGCTGTAGTGTGGGATGCTGTCTGAGGACAGTTACCCTTTGTGGGACTTGCACTGGTGGGGCACAGTATTAACCATATAACCATATAACAATTACAGCACGGAAACAGGCCATCTCGACCCTTCAAGTCCGTGCCGAACACGTATTCTCCCCTAGTCCCATCTACCTGCACTCAGACCATAACCCTCCATTCCTTTCCCGTCCATATAACTATCCAATTTATTTTTAAATGATAAAATCGAACCTGCCTCCACCACTTTCACTGGAAGCTCATTCCACACAGCTACCACTCTCGGAGTAAAGAAGTTCCCCATCATGTTACCCCTAAACTTCTGTCCCTTAATTCTCAAGTCATGTCCTCTTGTTTGAATCTTCCCTACTCTCAGTGGGAAAAAGCTTATCCACGTCAACTCTGTCTATCCCTCTCATCATTTTAAAGACCTCTATCAAGTCCCCCCTTAACCTTCTGCGCTCCAAAGAATAAAGACCTAACTTGTTCAACCTTTCTCTGTAACTTAGTTGCTGAAACCCAGGCAACATTCTAGTAAATCTCCTCTGTAGTCTCTCTATTTTGTTGACATCCTTCCTATAATTAGGCAACCAAAATTGTACACCATACTCCAGAATTGACCTCACCAATGCCTTGTACAATTTTAACATTACATCCCAACTTCTATACTCAATGCTCTGATTTATAAAGGCCAGGACACCAAAAGCTTTCTTTACCATCCTATCTACATGAGATTCCACTTTCAGGGAACTGTGCACAGTTATTCCCAGATCCCTCTGTTCACCTGCATTCTTCAATTCCCTACCATTTACCATATACGTTCTATTTTGATTTGTCCTGCCAAGATGTAGCACCTCACACTTATCAGCATTAAACTCCATCTGCCATCTTTCAGCCCACTCTTCCAACTGGCATAAATCTCTCTGTAGACTTTGAAAATCTACTTCATTATCTACAACACCACCTATCTTAGTATCATCTGCATACTTACTAATCCAATTTACCACACCATCATCCAGATCATTGATGTACATGGCAAACAAGTGGACCCAACACAGTTCCCTGTGGCACCCCACTAGTCACTGGCCTCCAACCTGACAAACAGCCATCCACCATTACTCTCTGGCATCTCCCATTCAGCCACTGTTGAATCCATCTTGCTACTCCACCATTAATACTCAACAATTGAACCTTCTTAACCAACCTTCCATGAGGAACCTTGTCAAAGGCCTTACTGAAGTCCATAAATACAACATCCACTGCTTTACCCTCAGCAATTTCCCGAGTAACCTCTTCAAAAAATTCGAGAAGATTAGTCAAACATGACCTTCCAGGCACAAATCCATGTTGACTGTTCCTAATCAGACCCTGTTTATCCAGATGCTTATATATATTATCTCTAAGTATCCTTTCCATTAATTTGCCCACCACTGACATGCGCAAACTAACAGGTCTATAATTGCTAGGTTTACTCTTAGAACCCTTTTTAAACAATGGAACAACATGCGCAGTACGCCAATCCTCCGGCACTATTCCCGTTGCTAATGACATTTGAAATATTTCTGTCATAGCCCCTGCTATTTCTACACTAACTTCCCTCAATGTCCTAGGGAATATCTTGTCCGGACCTGGAGACTTATCCACTTTTATATTTCTCAAAAGTGTCAGTACTTCCTCTTCTTTGAATCTCATAGTTTCCATAGCTACTCTACTTGTTTCCCTTACCTCACATAATTCAATATCCTTCTCCTTGGTGAATACTGAAGAAAATAAATTGTTCAATATCTCCCCCATCTCTTTTGGCTCTGCAGATAGCTGTCCACTCTGTCTCTCCAATGGACCAATTTTATCCCCCGTTATCCTTTTGCTATTAATATAGCTGTAGAAACCCTTTGGATTTACTTTCACCTTACTTGCCAAAACAACCTCATATCTTCTTTTAGCTTTTCTAATTTATTTCTTAAGATTCATTTTACATTCTTTATACTCCTCAAGCACCTCATTTACTCCATGCTGCCTATAATTATTGTAGATCTCTCTCTTTTTCTGAACCGTGTCCAATTTCCCTTGAAAACCATAGCTCTTTCCAATTTTTACTATTTCCTTTCAACCGAACAGGGACATAAAGATTCTGTACTCTTAAAATTTCACCTTTAAATGTCCTCCATTTCTCTTCCACATCTTTCCCATAAAACAAAATGTCCCAATTTACTCCTTTTAAATCCTTTCGCATCTCCTCAAAGTTAGCCTTTCTCCAATCAAAAATCTCAACCCTAGGTCCAGTTCTGACCCTCTCCATAATTATATTGAAACTAATGGTATTGTGATCACTGGATCCGAACTGTTCCCCAAAGCCTGCCACCTGACCCGTCTCATTTCCTAACAGGAGGTCCAGCACCGCCCCTTCTCTAGTAGGTACCTCTATGTATTGCTGCAAAAAACTATCCTGCACACATTTTACAAACTCCAAACCATCCAGCCCATTTACAGAATGTGTTTCCCAGTCTATGTGTGGAAAATTGAAATCTCCCACAATCACTACCTTGTGCTTACTACTAATATCTGCGGTCTCCTTACATATTTGCTCTTCCAATTCTCGCTCCCCATTTGGCGGTCTATAATACACCCCTATAAGTGTTGCTACCCCTTTCCCATTTCTCAGCCCTAGACGAGCCCTCTAATCTATCCTGCCAAAGCACTGCTGTAATATCTTCCCTGATAAGCAATGCAACACCTCCACCTCTTGCCCCTCCAATTCTATCACACCTGAAGCAACGAAATCCTGGAATATTTAGTTTCCAATCACAGCCCTCCTGCAACCATGTTTCACTGATCGCCACAACATCATACTTCCAGGTGTCAATCCAGTATTCCTCCACAGCTGAATGATAGTACAGCATTTTGACCTACACAGTGTCTGATATGGGTATTCAGGGTGGACAGCGAATTTGGTTAGATATGCAGTGTAATCAATGGTCAGAAACATGGCTAGGTACATGACCGGAACCAGGTATTAGGAATGCTGATAAATGAGGCATTTGAGCCAAGGATTGGGAACATATAATCTGCTTTATTATCTCCAAAATCTGGCCTCAAAACATCAGCAGTGGTCTTTCAGAAAGATTGATGCCAAAGCTTTCAAGGAAGGGTCTCGACCCGAAATGTCATCCATTCCTTCTCTCCAGAGATGCTGCCTGTCCCGCTGAGTTACTCCAGCTTTTTATGTCTATCTTCACAAAATTGGAAGTTCAAATTAAATTAATTAGATATTGAATGGCAAGAGAAACCCAAGAGAAAACCTTTTTTTATATCATAAATTTCTGATGTGTATTATTTTTATTTTAAAAATCACAAATGAATTATATAGTCTAAATTCTGTGATAATTTGCATTGATTCTTGTAATTGATATCACTTTTATGCTCACAGATTGCTCAGCAGAACAAGTTAAAGGAGAATCAACGTTTCCAAATAAACAGGTTAATTAACAGGCACTGCAATTGGAGCTTAAAGGGCCTGTCCCACTTGGGCATCATTTGCGCGTCGCGGGGATGGCGTGCGAAGATTTTGTACATCACAAAATCCTGGGGCGCCGCGCGCGACTGCGCGTCACTGCCTAGGTCACCACGAACCATGCGCACGTAATGCGTACCATGCGCGCATCATGACGCGCTCGTCACAACGCGTGCGTCGTGATGCATAAACGATGACGTGTAAATTACGCGCAAATGACGCCCAAGTGGAACAGGCCCTTAAATGTTTCTTTCCTAAAGTTCCAATTAATGGAGCAGTTCTACAATGCAACATTTACAGAAATAGAGCATGCAGTTCTGGATACAAACACATTCACAATTGAACTAAAAACCAGAAGTGCCGTACATAAGCCAAGATAAGCCATGGTTTCGGCTCCTTCACCATCTTTCCCATTATTACTGGGGGGTTAATCAATAGAATGCAATATATTAATTCACAATGAAATGTGCAGTTCCACGTACCTGGCAAAATATTCGATGGATTTCTTTCTCCAGTCTTTGACTTATCTTCATTCCCCCCATTTCCATTTGACAACTCTTGTGTGGAAAAAATATTTTGTCGTTAACTATTTTAGTAACTACTGGAATGTATTGCTTTTATTTTTTATCAACATTTAATAGATCATCCAGTGTTTTAAGATAATCACTGTACAGGTCTACAAGTGTAAATGCCACAATTGTGACTTATCAGCCTGGATTTTGTAATCAGCAATGAAGCAAGGCACTTAGAATGCCCTCAACGATTCACTGATCTCTGCGGCGAGGTTTCATTTCTCTTTGTCAGTTGCCGTCAGGTATCCGTCAATTGGGATATCTACCATTCAGCAACAATGAAGTCATCAAGCAGAATGACTAGCCAAACACACTGAAGATTTCTTAACAGTACATAAAATCCAGAAATCAAAAGCTCTAATATTTAAACTACCTTTTTAATCATTTTATAGAGAATGAAAAAAAAAGGGCTATATACATGAGATAATGTTAAAGGTTTAATTATCATAAACAAACTTTAATAAAGTAAAAATAGATAAAAAATCAGGAGCTTTGAAATAATTATCAGTTGTAGGATCCACATAAAATTACTTTCTTAAGTCAGAGAGGCTGATATGCAATAAATACAGTTATACATATTAAAAACTCAATTACATCCCATTAAACAATATACATTTTTTAGGCATTGTTAACTTCAGAACAGTTGTAAGTTGGTATTGATTCTCTGATTTCTGCTTATTACATAGCAGAACACTGCTAACGCTGCTCTCAAGATAAGGGAATCAAGACGAGGAACTTGTTGACTTGAACTGCAAACATCCAATAAAAATCTGTCCCTTGGTATACCCGGCAATAATAAACTGAACTAAAATACATACTTCCTCAGTTATTGTGTAAATTTTGATAGTTTCATAATTATCATCACTTTTAGGTCCATAATAAAAGAATCAACTACATTAAAAAAATAAAAGTTGCTATTAAAAGCTATGTTTTCTGTTCAACTCTCACATTATTAGTAATGACATTTTGGCTGGGGAAGAGAAACACTGAAACATTGATAGAACTTCAGCTACACTCATAAGAGATCTCATGTTTATATCATGAGGCAAAAATAAATAAAATGTTAGCAATAATAAGATTTTTTTTTTTGGATTAATACTCAAGATTTAAAACTGGCTTCCTATCATAACAGCCTATCATATATAAACTTCCAAACCACAAGTGCAGTTTGAAGCAACTTTATTCATTATAGAACTGGGCCAGACAGGCAAAAAAAGTAACAATGAAGTTTGCAATTGTATTTGCACTTTCTAACTTACCGGCTCTTTCCTTCGATTTCTTATTACGTTGAGCACTTGCATAAAGTACAACTTGCTGGACAATCTGAAGCTGTTGTTCCACTCTAGGAAAATGGAAATCAGTGCACTCATGGCAAACCGTTGCAAAATCTAGTATGGATGGATAATTAAAATATTGGAATTGTGTGGAATTGCTCTTCCTGATTTTACATTATAAGACAGTACTATTGCAAAAGGCTTACTGGGGATTAATTAAACATCTATTTTGTTTACATCCCTCCTTTTGCCCTATTTCTACATGAACAGTATTCCAATCTCTCAGTCATCCATTCCCATTACACCTGTTCTGATGCTGTTAGTGTCTTGTATCCTTTTGACAACTTCTACAGGTACACAGTAGAGAGCATGCTGACTGGTTGCATCGTGGCTTGGTTCGGCAACTTGAGCGTCCAGGAGCGGAAAAGAATGCAGGAAGTTGTGACCACTGCCCAGTCCATCATCGGCTCTGACCTCCCCACCATCGAAGGGATCTATCGCAGTCGCTGCCTCAAAAAGGCTGCCAACATCATCGACCCACACCATCCTGCCACGCACTCATCTCTCCTCTACCATCGGGTAGAAGGTACAGGAGCCAGAAATCTGGTACATCCAGGTACAGATTCTTCCCCACAGCCATCAGGCTGTTAAACTCGCAAACAAACTCTGAACTGTAACAGCCTATTGCACTTTATCTGAACAAAGGTCTCGACCCGAAACATTGCCTATTTCCTTCACTCCATAGATGCTGCCTCACCTGCTGAGTTTCTCCAGCACTTTTGTCTACCTTCGATTTTCCAGCATCTGCAGTTCCTTCTTAAACATTTATCTGTTTATCTGTTAACTGTTTATTTATGCGTATATGTGTGGTCTATGCTATATACACACTGAACTGTTCTGTATTTATGCTTACAATACTCTGTTGTGCTGCAGCAAGCAAGAATGTTATTCTCTCTCTCTTCCCCCCCTCCTCCCCCCCCCCCCCCTCCCCCCCCTCCCCCCCCTCCCTGAACTGAAAGGTTAATTCCCTTTTTCCCTCGTTAAAAATGCTGCCTGATATGTCAATTACTTCCAATGTTTTGTTTAAAAAAACACAAATACTGCTTTGTAGTACCTCGTTTGATACCGCTATAGGAATTGATGCGGTTATCAACAAGCAAGACGAGTCCACAGAGGGAAGTGGAATATAGTGAGAGTGCTGTCTGTAATCTCTGAAGTTTAACACCACTTTGTTGATTGCGCTTGTGTTTACAAAAATCAAGGACATCAGCTCTCACCAGCCGTAAGTTGTGCATGGTTTTCAGTTGAGCTCCTGTGGTGTAAGAATGTACAGGTATTTTAAGACCCAGGTTAAATAGATAAACATTTCAAGATATATCTAAGATTGGAGGATTTAAAACGGTAAAATAATTTCCTACCTAAATGTATGGTAAAACTTTCTTCCAACAAAGATCGTTCTTCAAACACTCGTTCACTTGTTACCGTGGATTGGCTTTGCTTTACCTTGATTTCTTCACTTCAAAAAGCAAAGAAAATTATTTATTTGCAAAATGTATATAAAACCCAATTCAATTTACGGCAAATTAATATCTTTTCTACGTGTATCAAGTTTAAATAATTTATCAGGTCCTCAAGTTTTAGATAAGTTGAAAACGGAAAATAATCCAATTTTCTTCAATCATAAGAGAACGAATTATTCAGAAACTGCCAAAATATCAGCATATGTAAGTATATAATAAATTCAAAAGCATCCAAAAATTAAAGTAAATTTTGAAGAATCTTGTTTTTAGTCTCAACTTTCAACAAGTGGAATCAATGACTACTAAATTTAATGACCAGGTGCTTGGAAGTCAATAAAGCATTCTATGCTTACTGAACTGAAGTCTAAATCACAGACTAGCTATTAGCTTTCATTAGTACTCTGCCATTCCTTTATTATTGTCCATTTGGAATCAGAAACAAAATCACAAATGTTAAACTTATTAGTCTTCGAAATGGTTAATTTGATAATTAAAAAGTGATACAGAGCAGCTAAAAAGCAAAAACAAAAATCAAGATGACAAAACCAAATGCAAAATACAAGAAACAATGTTTAGTTGAATTATAAAACAACATAGTGCCCAATAACTACTCATTGACTAGGGCATTCTGGGTTTGATTAGGCCAGTGCCTTTTAAAATATTTGTGTCATGATAACAATGGAAATAAATGAAAGAAGAAAATTCATAGATAGGTTACCTGACTGTATTGTTGTTAGGATTTTGCATGTCCTGATGTAGTTTTATCACCCACTCTTGGTACTCCTGTTTCTGAATAGTCATGAGTTGTTTCAATTCGCTGGCCCATTTATTCTCCAGTACCTAATTGCAGAAATTGTACAGATGCTTACAAATCATTATTTAAGTCTTACTTTTTGCATAAAGTGCAATGGTTTCACACCTTCATATTGTAATAGTGAGCATAAACTGGTTTTCTCAAATCAATAAAACTCTGATAACCTGGCAGATTCGGAGGTTTGGTGGTGTCAGCCTAGCCAATTATGTGGACCATTGGATTCAATTTCTACTAATGGGCCAAAACATTTTTAGTTATTTCTTCTAGATGTTAGGCAGCATTATAACAAATGTTGCCAGTTAATCAGGTAAGCTTAAGGGGAGCATGGGAATTGGGTCCTCGTTGAGTGGAATGGGAGGGTGGAAACTGGGGCGTCGGTGTGAGTGGGAGCTTGGTTGTGGGGCCCATAGAGCAGAAAACACAAAGACCAATTGGTAGCCAGACGCTGAACCATCAGAAATTCTGAATAGTTGGATAGCAAATGATCAGAGTTTTACTCCAGTCTTTTTCTTCTTGTGTAAGGCGTGCAGAGCCTAAAGTTGTAGACGCCAAAACACTACATCTATTTGTTTGTGCACGTCGGGTTGATTGCATTAGTTGAAACAGGGTGGACCACGTGAAGGTTGCAATCTCCCATTCCTTTACTCCAGTAACATAGAAAATGGGTGCTGGGGTAGGCCATTCGGCCCTTCAAGCCAGCACCGCCATTCAATATGATCATGGCTGATCATTCAAAATCAATACCCCATTCTGGCTTTTTCCCCATATCCCTTGATTCCCTTAGCCCTAAGCGCTAAATCTAATTCTATCTTGAAAACATCCAGTGAATTGGCCCCCACTGCCTTCTGTTGCAGAGAATTCCACAGATTCACTCTCTGGGTGAAAAAGTATTTCCTCATCTCAGTCCTAAATGGCCTTCTCCTTATTCTTAAACTGTGACCTCAGGTTCTGGACTCCCCCAACATCGGGAGCAAATTTCCTGCATCTACCCTGCCCAATCCTCTAAGAATTTTATATGTTTCTATAAGATCCCCTCTCATGTTTCTAAATTGCAGCGAATTCCAATACCATGTTCATGCTGTAAAAATGTACGCACAGAACAATATTATATAATGCAATCAGCACCAGAGTTAAAGATGTTAACGTGTGCTTTAAGTGCAGGTTGGATGATGCCTTGTGGAGCTAATTTTTTTTCTCTGCATATTAATTAGAACAATTTCTTCACACAAAAATACATGGCAGTTCACAAAATGAAAGGTTTTGTTTCACATTATTAATTTTGTGCACCAATACTGATGTAACTGATCCAACAGTGCCTGTGACGTTGAAGCAGGAAATATTACATGGATATAGTGTAATCAGTGAAGAAATACAGTTCGATTACCTGCTGGGAATCAAAGTGCTGAGCAGCGACTGAGTTTACATCTTGATCTGTAAGTGTTTTTCCCAGCTCTTGCATCACTTTGTCCATTTCTACAGACTGCCTATTAAAAAAAATAAAGGAACTGCTTTCTTTTGGAAGATAGATAATATACTATCCTTCCAAACACAAAGAAAAGCAATAAAAAGTGATAACAGGTAACATCAAAATACATATATATTATTCTAATGTAATGTAATACACCAAATGTAATTTATTCAGATTCAATTTTTATTGAACAGTAAATGACTTGAAAGTTTACATGTTAAATCTGGACATGATGTGATACTGAGGGAATCATTTTTGTGAAGGTGTATGCTGTCAATTAAAATAATTGTTTTAGAGATAATAGTTTTACCGCTGGTATTAGATTTTGTGTGAAGTTGTGTGAAATGTTGCAAAGATCAATAAATATCAACTGCGTCAATTTAGACTCACTAACCTCGTCTAGTGAACTGCTTCAAATTATAGTGACAGAATTCTATGTTTAAATAATTATAATTTCATCTTCATAGCTCTGGTCAAACTTGGCACACAATGACAACTAATTCTAGTCTGGAATTCCATGGTTATTGCATTCCTTCTTCATTTGTGCTGGATTCAACAATGCTTGGCTGGGTTTCTAGGATCAAGTGTGCATTCCATCTTCAAGCAAGGTTGAAAACCTGCATATTATGCAGATACTTTTGTTTGTATAAAAAAAAACTGCAAACCTTTCCTGCAGTTTCTTCAATTCCATGTCTCTTTCACTTATAAGCTCTGAGACTCTGACAAAGTAATTATGTTCCAGGTTGAGTAAAGTCTCGGATGCTGGAGAATGAATCAAATCATGGTACACATCTGCAAAATCTTCATCCCAACTTGGCTCTTCTGGCCTAGCATATTCTAACGTGGTCTAGTAAATAATGAAATCATTTAGTCAAACACAAGCCGGTCTCGTCTTTAAATTTATGTTGTATTTTACACAATTGAAACATCAAATCTATAGAATTAAATGGGTTGCAACCACACAACATATGACACAAGTCAGACAATAGTAGAACAACAGTAAATTTAAGTAAAACATCAATAAAATATTTGCGAATTGGAATTGTGTGGCTGTAAACATTTGAAAAAGAAGTTATAAGACCTGTCACGACGTACTTAAAACAATTGTCTATAATCTCCAATTCAACAAAGCCATCTATATTTTGGTACAACATCTTGTATTATTACTATGTTAGGTTAGTCACTGAAACATGAGCCCTGCTAAATACCGAAAATTATAATTGTATAAGATTTTTATTGACAGTTCTCTTTTGGACACAGCAGATACTGAACCATAGTCCAAAACAAAAATCTATTTTTCTGCCAATTGTCTAGTTGGTTCCACATTATTAGATATCTGCAAACTACTGACTGACATTACTAAAATACATACCTCATGGTAAGCTTTAGCCCAAGCATTAACAAGTTGTTCAGTATTCCGGTCGCTGCTTTTTAGTTTTTCTAAGGCAGTTTCTGCTTCTTTGTCATAATTATTTTTAGTTTCTTCATCAATAAATTGATAAAGAGATTTTTTTAAATCTGTAAGACATTTGAAACAACACTGAAGATGTAATTTTCCTACATTTAAAATACATTTCTTAAGATGATAAGATACATCCTGTTTTCAACCATTTTGTGTTATTGTATTAAATCTGACAGAGCATATGTAACACAATGGTACAAAGTTAAATAAAATACTACATTATAAAGGAAGAACCTAGAAATTCACATTTGTGGTATTTGTTTTTTTTTTATAAGATACAGCCAATTTTGACATTTCCTAAAGTAGACTGCATTGGTAATCATTTTCAGATTAAATTGCACTAGCTAGAAAAATGGACCGAGGACTACCATATGCTAATCATGTTGCTATCCTGACCTTTACTGATGCACACCAGATGACGGGATTATGTGCGTAATATTAATTTCTTCTGAAGCCATCATAAATTGGAACAGAAAACTAAAAGCTTTGACTGTTGTGAAACATGCATAATGGTTGCATTTTTGTTACTTTTAGGTGCTGAGACACTCATTCAATTGGCATTTCAATGGGGACGACATTGGCAGTATTACATTACTAGAGAAGTCTAGGCAGCATCTGGTTTGTGCAATTCTCATTTTATTAATACGAGTATCTCTACATGTCTCTATGAGTACATGCCTTTACCAAGAAAAACGATATTGGTACAATCTCAAAATTGCTAATGAAGAGATACTAGAAAGGTGAAGTCCGACACAGACCAATAACAATTCAAATAGTCCAGATGGGATGTAACCTCGTTGCTGAGGAAGACACTTTTAGAGGTCTCAGTCATAATCTTCCAAACATATAGATTCATAGGTGTATGAGTCCAAGGACTGGAAGTCTGCAAATGCTACCCCTTGTTCAAAAAAGGAGTGTTTCAAACTGAATTTAGTGACATCAGTCTGAAGAAGGGTTTCGGCCCGAAACGTTACCTATTTCCTTCGCTCCATAGATGCTGCAGCACCCGCTGAGTTTCTCCAGCATTTTTGTGTACCTTTGAATTTAGTGACACTTGAACTCAATTGGATTTTAGTAATAAATACTAAACTTCTCAGCATAACATTTTGTGTAGAAGATAATTTTCCCATCAAAGCAGGAGATGATAATCTTGTGTGCATTTAAAAACAACTCAAGATCCTGTTCCGCTTCTTGTATTGTATAAAGTTATTTTACATGCCCAATCAATGTTCTACAGTCCCAACTTTAATTTGCCCCAAAGGGCTAATAATGAAATATTCACCCAATTTCGATTGCAACCTATAACTTGCAACCACTCTGAGCGAACTGCCAGATTAATGCTATTAAAGTTACACATTTCTTTATACTGGATGACAGAGAAGGCATGATAATAATTAAACAGATTTTTTTCCCATGCAAGAATCATATACTGTGGAACATCCTGTCAGCCTGGGATGCATTTGAAACAAGGCCCAATAGATATACTGTCAGTGTCTGATTCACTCTATCATTTCCAATAGATAGTTAATAAATAAACATCCTTCCCATACGCACAGATTTGATGATGCATGTCTTTATTTTATAGTGCTGGGATGATACTCTTTGCATTTAATTTTAATATGAGCATAACGGACTGTAGGTTGGGTCAAGCCACAACCTTCAAGCAAGTGAATATAAATGCAGGTAGACAAAAATGCTGGAGAAACTCAGCAGGTGAGGCAGCATCTATGGAGCGAAGGAAATAGGCAACGTTTCGGGTCGAGATCCTTCTTCAGACTGATGTGAGGGTGGGGGGGGGGGGGGGAAGAAGAAATGAAGAGGCGGAGACAGTGGGCTGAGGGAGAGCTGAGAAGGGGAGGAGAAAGCAGGAGAGAAGTAAGAGAAGTCAATGTTCATGCCGCTGGGGTGCAAATTGCCCAAGCAAAATATGAGGTGCTGCTCCTCCAATTTACGGTGGTGCTCACTCTGGCCATGGAGGATGCCCAGGACAGAAAGGTCGGATTCGGAATGGGAGGGGGAGTTGAAGTGCTGACCCACTGGGAGATGAGGTAGGTTAATGCAAACCGAGTGGAAGTGTTGGGCAAAACGATCGCCAAGCCTACGCAGTATGCTTTAAATGCAGTATTCTTTATATTTTAGATAGCTCGCAAGTATTGAAATTTCAGACTGAGGCATATTTATTAATGTAACAAAATGATTTGGTTTCAAGTGGTATATTTTGGCATTACTCCTCACACTACTTAACTCATGGATGCTTGTAATTTGCCTTGTAAGGAAAGAAATGCAGCCAAAATAAATAAGTACACAATAAATCGCCAAATGTTATGTACAAACAGGCTAGAATAACATTGCTACCATAGCATCAGTGGTGAGGATATGATCAGCAACAAATTGGGTAGACAAGGATGAATGGGTAGACAGATTAACTAATGGCTGTTTTAGACCAGGAAAGTCTGGATCTTCCCCTCACAGAAAAACTACAGGATTCCAGTTTTGCTAAATAGCTAAGGTGAAAGCACTTGACGATATACATCTTTGTGTTGCTCAATGGTCGAGCTGGTTTTCAAATTTCAAATAAAATACTCACCACTCTCGACAAAATAAGGAAGATTGTGTAAAAGCATAAGACGGCCATGTAAATCACTGATGCTTCCTTGCATAGGAATCAAGATGGGTACTGTTAGCACATTTGTCTCATGTCCTGTCTTAAAGTTAAAGACAAATGTTTTTTCCGATGACTGGAAATGTGGAGGTTTCTCTTTTATTCTTGTGCCCAAAAGCATCTTTCCACTTCTGAAATAAATAACAATAGATTATAAACCATTAGGTCATTAAACAATAAATTATTGTAGAGTTCTGTGTAACAGATTAATTCATGGAAAATTCAACACAATTTACGGTATAGAAAGAAACCAATCAGTGCACTCTACATCCAAGTGTGGGGCAAAATATATAAAGTTAACTTGCATAATTCATTAGTACTGGGATGAAATTGGAAGAAAAGTAAAAAAGTGTTCTTAATTAAATCATTTATTGTTTATTGAAACACTTAGTTATTAGCAACTCAAATTTATTCAATAACAATACTAAATAACAATATCATTAATGTTGCAAATCTCATTTCTTCATTTGTAAGTGACATCATAAACAAGCGACAAAGAAATTAAGTTGTCTAATTGTGTCGGTAATCCTTATTTACTTGCTGTGGAAAGTAGTTTAAATAGTGCCTTTAATCTTAAAATCTTAAGATGGCAGGAATGCTTAAAGATTGCCATCCTGTAGAAAAACAACATAACTAGTTTGCCTACAAGCAGGAATGTGAAAGTGAATAATCTGTTTCTTTGGTTAAAGGATGAATATCAGAAAGAGCACTGTTGCTCTACTTCAAGACAACACCATGTGGTGAGTGTGGAAATACTGTATGTGGGGAAACACTGACTAGATGAAATTAAATAAATAAAACATTGAAAACACTAAATACTCACCAACTCAGGCAGCATATATGAAGGCAGTATGAGAACATATTAGGCTAACAACCTCTCATCTGATTAATGTTCATTTCCCTCACATGCTGTCTGATTAATTGCGTATTTCCAGTGCCTACTACCTGTTTTTAATCTTTCTAGTGTTTGGTGTGTTTACTTTCTGGATTTAATAGACTACACTGACTCAGTTTTAGCTGTAACATGTTATGAATCTAAGATGAGAAATAGCTGTTTTCCAATCCTTCTAAAATAGATGAATTACATCCACTTCTATACTATAATTCCAGATGATGCTTTTATGGAATTTTAATGTTTTATTCCAAGACTCAGTGGAAATTCCTGGTTTATTGTAAGGAAGCATCTATTTTTTGGGTAAGTCATTCTTGGTCTAGTGCAGTAGAGATGGCAGTTAGGGTGCTGGTATGCTCCTCCAGCAGGGTGTGGGAAAGCAGGGTGATTTCCAGTATCTCTGGGGAAAAGTGGGAAATGTGTTCAGCTGCAACTGTAGATGCAGCTGGACAACCTCAAGATTGTCTCGGAAAATTAGAGCGTCATGGGTAGGAGTTATAGCGAAGTGGTCACCCCTAAGGTACAAGCATAAAGCAGATGGGTGACCACTTGTAAAGGAGCAGGCAGAGAGTGCAAGAATACTCTGTGACCATTCCCCTTCAAAACAAGTATATCCTTTTGGATACTGTTGGGGGAGATGACCGTTCAGAGGAAAGCGGCAGTCAGGTCTGTTGCACTAGATTTGGTTCTAGTGGCACAGCAGGCTTGGGTCATTAAACAGGAAGATAGACAGAAAATTCTGTTGCACAAACAAAACTCCAGGATGGTGTGTTGCCTCCCTGATGCCAGGATGCCTCAGAGTGGCTGCAGACCATTCTCAAGAGGGAGGGGGAGCAGCCAAAAGTAATTGTGCATATTGACCTGGGATGACAAAAGGGATGAGATCCTGCAGAGTGAATATAGGGAGTTAAGCCAAAGATTAAAAAGCAAGACCTCAAGAAATGTGACCTTTGGATTACTCCTGGTGCCACATGGTAGTGAGGGTACTATTAGGAAAATAGCACAGGTGAATACATGGCTGAGCAGTTGGTGTACGGGCAGGGATTCACATTTTTGGAACAATGGAATCTCTTCTGGGGTAGATGTAACCCGTAGAAGAGGGACAGGTTACACCCAAACAGGACGGGGACCAATATCCTGGCAGGCAGGTTTGCTAGTGCTATTCAGGAGGGTTTAAACTAGATTGGCAGGGAGACAGCACAGGTTCCAATGCAGTAGTGAGGCAGGTGGAAGGCTGGGGGTCAGTACAAATGTCAATGATAACAAGTTCAGTAGACAGCACAGGCGGGAGCATGGTTGGGATCAAGGAAAGACGGATGGGATTAAATTGCAATTGGAGAGCAGGCAGGGCAGATGATCTCAGGGCATAGATAGGTACGTGCTTCCTTGACATTATAGTCATTATAAGAGAGGGACAGAAAAGAGGCTAAGAGAAGGACAGAGCTGGCAGTTTAATGTTGCAGGGTATAAGTGCTACAGGTGAAATAGGGGAGGGAATTGTTTTAAGGAGAATATCAAGGCATAGTCTGAGATGTTATTACAGAAGGATCGCCGAGCGAGGTTATATGGGTGGTGTTGAGCAGTGAAAAGGGGTTGAGCATCTCATTGGGATTGTACTATAGACCCCTAGTCAACGGGAATTATAGGAACAAATATGCCTTGATAGATGAGATTGCAAACAGTTGCAGGACTAATATGGTTGTCATGGTATGGTTTTTTTTTAAACTTTCCTCATATAGACCAGCAGTGCCATAGTATCAAGGACTTACTTGATGGGGTAGTGTTTTTGATTTTGTTTTGTCAAATATATTCAGGAAATGTTTAATGGGCTAAACGTGTGTAAATGGGACTAGCTTCGATGGGGCATCCTGGTCTTCATGAACAATTATTTGCCAAAAGGCCTGTTTCAGTACTGTATGACTATGATTAATAAAGATTTATGAATTTCTTTCCTCAGTGAACATATCAAGAACTGGCAATGAAGTCAGCAATTTTGGCCAGATACCATTACAGGACAAATTTGATTATGATTGCTAAGGGAATGAAAATATGTATACAATGGCATACACATCACGCGCCTTGTTTTCCTGGCGCTTGAAGTTTAAGTGGATGTTTCGAAAACAGTACGTCATATTAATAAATTACAAAACTGCATCTACTTCATGCAAGCTTAATTCCCAGAACATATTTATATTTCCTAAGATTTCAAAATTGTGGTTTTAACTCTGGATTGAAATCTAAAGGTTTGCATGAAAAATAGATAAGCAAACCCGTAGATAATTGAAAAAAATATATAAACATGCCGATGAAGAACAAACCCATTCAAAATATCATACCTTCTCTAATAATGATTGACCTGCCATACTTTTCCATCCTAAAATGATTCCGTTAAGTTTATATTATGGTAATACTTTACTTTGTTCACCCATTTTTAAACTGCCCAAGTGTGTTAAAGATGTGGATTTTTCAGTGTTTCTCAATTTTGTTTGGATTTCTGGTGAGTATATGATTATACATTTCCCACAGCAGATTCGGTGTTTCTCAATTCTGTTTGGGTGTTTAGAGAACATATGATTACACATTTCCCATAACAGATTGAGCTTCAGAAAGGACGATCATAAAAGTCAATTCCACTCAAAGAAGAATGGCAAATATCTCAAATTCAGAGGCAGAATTAACATTATAGCTAGTTCCAGATTATTTACTTAAACTATTATGCCCAACTTCTGTGGCATATTTTCACCAAACATAGTTGCCTTTTATAACATGTCCTAAGCTGGCCTAGCTTATGGCAATTACTATCCATGTAAACTAATGTAATAAACAAGGGAAAGGGCCAATTTAAGGCATTTTCTACATTGAGAAAAAAGGTGATTCATAATTACATTGTAAATGAGCCTCATGAATTGTGATGATATGATAGAGGTTTATATTAAGTGTGATAGGGATGTGATTCAATGCAAAACTAAGGTCCTAAAGGGAATTTTGAAGGTACGAGGGGGAAGGCAATAATTATCATTTAAATAAGTAAATTGCATAATTAGTTTTGTTTATTTTAGAGATACAGTTTGGAAACTGGCCCTTTGGCCCGCCGAGTCTGTGCCACCCATTGATCACCCATTCACATTAGTTCTATGGTATCCCACTATCTCATTCATTCCCCACACATTGGGAGCAATTTCTGCCTAATGCGGTCTGCCGTCTATTTAAAAAGCACCTTGGCCCACGGTCTTGTTGTGGGAAATGTGTAATTATATGGTCACAGTAGAGATGCTTCCTTACAGCGAATGCAGCGGCGGAGACCCGGGTTCGATCCCGACTACGGGCGCTGTCTGTACGGAGTTTGTACGTTCTCCCCGTGACCTGCATGAATTTTCTCCCGAGATCTTCGGTTTCCTCCCACACTCCAAAGACGTACAGGTATGTAGGTTAATTGGCTTGGTAAATGTAACAATTGTCCCTAGTGTGTGTAGGATAGTGTTAAAATGCAGGGATCGCTGGTCGGTGCAGACCAGGTGGGCTGAGGGGCCTCCAAACTAAACTAAACTCAGAAGCTGGAAATAATGTATTCCATTATGATGTTCAAAAGGCATCAAATTAAGAATTAGGCAGATAAGTATTTTAGCTTTCATTTCTTTTCTTGCCAGCGTTAGTATTGCTCCCAGTTTTGAGGCATGGATTTTGCACTCATAGCCAACTACAGAAATTTGAGCACACATTCTGATGACACTCAAGAGTATTATTATATAGGAAATGTGGGAGTGTCCAGTGGTAAAATTGAGTATAGTGTTTCCCCCAATGCCTTAACAGACATGGGCAGAAATCCTGGGAGGCACAGGGGGGACGCATCCCCTCCATGTTTTGAGAGGTGGGGGACAATCCCCCCCCCCCCCCCCCATGTTTTGTATTTGTATTTTGAAATTGGGTGAAAAGAAATCTATTAATTATCTCCGCTTTCCGCGAGACAGTGGGGGTGGGACTGATGATCGAGGGCTCAAGCAATGCTGCTGATGCTGGAGTTTGGAGTCCGTCATCAACCAGGTCAGCACCCAATGTTACCGTCCACAGGGCCCACGGCCGAAGGGGGGGTTGGAGTGTGTGTGTGTGGAAATTGTGTGTGTGTATGTGTGTGAATTGTGTGTCTCCCCGACGTTTTCATAGCCATTTCTGCCCCAGAACAAGCATTATCCTGCAATCAACATTGATAAAATAGATTATCTGATCATTTGTGTAGGAAAGAACTGCAGATGCTGGTCATTTGTCAGATTTATATTTGAAATTACTCATTTCTTTATAATGCACAATAAATACTATACTATACTGCAACAGGTACACAATGACACATCCTCCCCACAAACCAGTAGTTTATTCTAAAATATGCTGCATACAGGAAAGAAATGGTAATTTCCTTCCATTGACCAAATCCCAAACATTGCAGCCGACACATCACACTTGCCTTCCCTTGTTAAAATTACTCCCTGAGCAACAAAACTGCAACTAGGAAGATTTGATTATCCCAATATAGGATTACAAACTTTACAACATCTCAATAAAATTACCAATTATAACACTAAAAAACACATCTGTGGTATGTTTGAAATTGCAAAAAGAATCAACGTAGATGTAAAAGATATAATTATAATGGAGTTCTTCAGAATGTGGAAGAGAAAAGTGTCATTTTGGATTTTCATAACACAAAACAAAATCATTTACTGGGTAATCTGTTAAATTGAAGTGGCCTGTTGAAATTGACACTTGAATGATAATAATTGCAATGGTGCATTTTGTAGTGTGTGAGCTTAGAGTTTTTTTTATTGATATACGAGTCACAAGTCTGAGTTTCGTTTCATGGTTGCAATTCCAGCAATTGGTATGTAGCACCATTCCTCCTTTATTTTTGCTGTTTTACAAGACACAAAAAGGAATGCTATTAAGAAGACAAACCCTCATGCTATTCACAGAGTACCCTAGTTTCTGAAATGGTTTCCAAAGATTCTAGAATATAGCGAGGAGAATGGAAAGCAATCTATTTGGAAAAAGTAGTCGGAAAGGGGAGAACCTTGCACAAAGTTGCCTGTCAGAATAGATCTTAACCCTCCATGACTTCCGTTTTCCAGGCCCCCACTCCCTCATCTTCACCATGGATGTCCAGTCACTCCACACCTCCATCCCCCATCAGGATGGTCTGAGAGCCCTCCGTTTGTTCCTCAACCACAGAACCAACCAATCCCCATCTACTAATACTCTCCTCTGCCTAGCGGAGCTGGTCCTTACTCTCAACAACTTTTCCTTTGACTCCTCCCATTTCCTCCAAATCCAAGGCGTAGCTATGAGCACACGCATGGGCCCCCAACTATGCCTGCCTCTTTGCAGGGTATGTCGACCAATCCTTGTTCAAGGCGTATCGTGGCCCTATCCCCGAACTCTATCTCCGCTACATTGACGACTGCATTGGTGATACCTGTACCCATGCAGAACACACCGTCTTCATCCATTTCACCACTAACTTCCATCCGGCACTCAAATACACCTGGACCATTTCCGACATCTCCCTACCGTAACTAGACCTCACTATCTCCATCGCATGTAACACACTACTGACCAAAATCTACTACAAACCCCCATGGCTCCCATGGCTATCTGGACTACACTTCTTCCCACCCTGCTTCCTGTAAGGTCTCTATCCCCTGCTCCCAATTCCTCCGTCTACGCCACATCTGCACCCAGGATGAGGTGTTCCAAACCAGGGGATCGGAGATGTCCCCATTCTTTAGGGAATGGGGGTTCCACTTTTCAACTATAGATGAGGCTCTCACCAGGGTCTCCTCTATATCCCATAGCTCCGCTCTCACTCCCCATCCCCCCCACTCGTGACAAGGACAGAGTCCCCCTTGTCCTCACCTTCCACCCTACCAGCCGTCACATACAACAGATATCCTCCGACATTTTCGCCACCTCCAACAGTAGCCCGCCACTGGCCACATCTTCCCATCTCCTCCTCTTTCGGTTTTCTGCAGTGACCGCTCCCTCCATAACTCCTTGGTCAATTCATCTCTTCCCACTCAAACCACCCCCTCCCCTGGTACTTTCCCTTGCAACCGCAGGAAATACTACACTTGTCACTTTACCTCCCCCCTCGACTCCATCCAAGGACCCAAACAGTCTTTCCAGGTGAGGCAGAGGTTCACCTGCACCTCCTCCAACCTCATCTATGGCATCCGCTGTTCTAGATGTCAACTGCTCTACATCAGTGAGACCAAGTGCAGGCTTGGCGATCGCTTCGCTCAGTTTGCATTAACCAACCCGATCTTCCGGTGGCTCAGCACTTCAACTACCCCTCCCATTCCGAATCCGACCTTTCTGTCCTGGGCCTCCTCCATGGCCAGAGTGAGTTCCACCGCAAATTGAAGGAGCAGCACCTCTTATTTCGCTTGGGTAGTTTACACCCCATCGGTGTGAACATTGACCTCCAATTTCAGGTAGTTCTTGCTTTCTCCTTCCTTCCCCTCCCGTTCCCAACTCTCTCACAGCCTACTGTCTCCGCCTCTTCCTTTCTTCTTCCGCACCCCCACATCAGTCTGAAGAAGGGTCTCGACCCGAAATGTCACCCATTCCTTCGCTCCATAGATGCTGCCTCACCCACTGAGTTTCTCCAGCTTTTTGTCTAACTCATAAAGTTAAATTGGTTTCCCATTCCCAGTACAATGATGGGGAAACCAGCGGAGGAAAAAAAAAGTCTGGATTTTCAAGATTTGATCAATGTCCCATAAAAACGACCGAGAATACAGAATGAATTAAGCACTAAAAAAGAGTAGGTTCATGTTAGCAAACAAACATTTCTGAATGGATTGACGAGGCATGTGAACAATGCCAGAGGCAGAAAACATAGGAGAAATGAAAATTAATTATTGGGGAAAATGGGCTAGTGGTAACACATTGACATGCAATACTTAAGGTGAATGGTCAATAATTGGGCAGAGATGAAATGAAGATGGCACATGGTAGGTAATTGTTTCATAGAGAAGCCTGGGACGAACAAAAAAGAGAAACTAATGAAACGTCATTGTATGGCGAGGGGGACAAAAGACAATTCAACAGGGAAAGAAAGAAAGGAGGAGTGGATGGTAGAGATGGAGGACGGTGTTCAATGACCATCACTATAGTACAAACCGCAGACACAAAATGCTGGAGTAACTCAGCTGGTCAGGTAGCATCTCTGGAGAGAAGGAATGGGTGACGTTTCGGGCCATTCTCTTCTTTCTCACGAGATGCTGCCTGTCCCGCTGAATTACTCCAGCATTTTGTGTCTATGTTCGGTGTAAACCAGCATCTGCAGTTCCTTCCTCCACAATCAATACATTTTCCTAAGGACAGTCCCCTTGTGTCGGTTTTAATACTAGACAAACAAACGCAATAAAACCAAAGAGTAAGCGGTAAGATGCGAGACCTGATACCCCAGCAAACAGCAGCCAGTTCCAGCTGAATCCTCCACTCTGCTCCCGGCAACAGGAAGGCCGACTGCAGGCAGCCCCAAGGATCACCGGCCCACCGCCGCGGATTCCCTGCCCGCCCGTCTACGCCGAGGAAAGGAAAATAATAAAAGCCAACGTTAAGCTAGAAATAGGCGGGAGTATTTTTTACATTTTTGGGGGATCTGTTACGTTATTCTTTCGATCGCAAACCCCGCGTAGCTGGTGAAGCGAAAAGTGCGGGCGGGACAGACGGTTCAACGCAGCCGCTGGCGGTCTCGGTGGCAATGGCGGCGGTTCCTCCCCGAGCTCCCGGTTCTCAGAAAGCTGCTGCAATGGCCAGGCCCGTCAGGTCCGTAAGTATAACCTGAAACAGTGGAGGAGAGGGGATTAGAGCATCGGAGAGAAACCGGGGGACGAGGAGAGAGAGAGAGAGAAAGTGGAAACGGAGGAGATGCGTGGGTTGCGGAGGTGGAGAGGGGGCAAGATGATGGTACATGATGAGGGGAAATGGAGAGGGGCAGAGGGCCAGGAGAGGGGCAAAGGATTAGGGTAGTGAGGAAAGGGGCAGAAGGCCAGGAGAGGAGCAGAGAATGAGGGGAGAAAGGGGCAGAGGGATAGGAGATGGAAATGGGGAATAGGGATAGGAGATGGAAAGGGGCAGAGGGATAGGAGAGGACCAGACCAGACGATGAGGGGTGAAGGCCGAGGGGCAGAGTACTAAGACAGAGGCAGAGAGACACATGATGAGGGGAGATGGAGAGGGGCCGAGGAAGAGAAGCAATGGATAGGGCCCGAGGACCAGCAGAGAAGCTGAGGGCCATGAGATGGGTGGAGGACGAGGGTAGCTGGAGAGGGGCAGAGGATGAGGGCAGATGGAGAGGGGCAGGGGACCAACAGAGAGGATGACCAGTCGAGGGGCAGAGAGCCAGGTGAGAGTCAAAGATGAGGGGCGATTGAGAGGGGCCGAGGAGCAGGAGAGAGGCAGAGGATGAGTGGAGAAGGGTTTGTGACAAGGAGAGAATGAGTTGGGATGATGGCACTGAGAGGAAGAATGCAGACTGAGAAGATAGAGGCCATTAAGTGAAATAACCCAGAAACAAATCCTTGTCTTAACTCGACATCCCATCCCATCCCATGTCTGTTCCCACCTTCCCATCAACTCTCACCACGAGGAACCAGGGCCAATATACAATAAGCAATTGATCTATCATTCAACATAATCTTAATGTGGGAGGAAACCGGAGCAGTCTCAGCAAATCTATGCAGTCACAGTGCAAGCATACAAACTTCACACAGAATGTTCGTAAGACCAAAATCAAACACGGGCCACTGGAGTTTTTTTCTGGAGAGGAGAAGGTGGGAAGAAGGAAGAGAGAGAATGGAGGCCAGAGAGAGAGAGGGAGATAAAGAAAAACCCTAAGTAGGCAAGTGTAGAGAGAAACGGACTGAGGGCTTAGAGAGGAATTGTGGGCATTTGTCCAGAGTTACCAGGCGGGAACAATAGCTGGTTTCCAGGTCAACTATAAGACACTGAACACGACTGTGTGGTGTAGAGAAGATAAAATAGACTGTGGGTCAAGAGAAATAGGGAAGACAGGTTGGGGATAGAGAAATGGGAAGACCACAAACCAGAGGGTAGAGAAAGAAGAGGATGCAATAGACTGGGGGTTCAGAGAGAGATGGGGAGACACCATATTGTCAGCAGAGAGAGAGATGGGGTGACAACAGGTTGGGGGTAGAGGGGAAATGGGGAGACAACAGACTGTTGAGATCACAGATATCAAAATACAAACTGCTAGAAGAACTCAATGGTTCAAGCAGCATCCATGGAGGGAAATGGTCAGTCAATGTTTGGGGTCATGACTGTTCATCTGGACTGCCAAACTGCTTGAGGTAGAGAGAAATGGGAGAGGTGATATATTGGGAGTATAGGGAGATAGAGATGGCAGGTGTCGCTAGGGGGAAATAACAATGAGGGTACGCTGGGATTGATGCTAGAAACAAACTGGGGAGAGATGGAGGAGAAGAGACTGGGGCTGCATGGGAGATGGAGGAGGCCCATTACAGAACAGTCAGTATGGGAATTGCATGGGGAGTTTAAATGGTTAGCAATTGTGAGATCCAGTAGGCCTTGGTGGATCCAGTCCAAGTGTTCAGTAAAATGGTTGCCTAGTTTACGCTTGGTCTCGCCAATGTAAACGATACCACATCGGAAGCAGCAAATGCAGTAGATGAGGTGCACATGAACCTCTGTCTCATCTGGAAAGACTGTTGGAGTCCTTGAATTAACGTGTGTGTGGAGGTATAGCGACTGGTGTTGAATCTCCTGCGGTTGCTGGGCAAAGTACCTGGGGAGGGGATAGTTTGGGTGCAAATGGATGAGTGAACCAAGGAGTTGCTCAGGGAGGGGTCTCTGCGGAAAGGAGTGAGGATGGGAAGATGTGAGTAGTGGTATCACGATGAAGGTGGCGGAAATGTCAGAGAATGATGTGTTGGATGTGGAGACTTTTGGCCTCCAAAGCAACTCTCCTCAGTGGCTTCCTGCAGTTTTTAACCGACAATGTCTACTGTTTTATTATTGTGAGGAGGTGAAACGCACAGGCACCCCCTCTTATGGTTGTTTGGGTAATGGAAATTTGGCTTTAGAAGATTCACTACCCAAAAATTTGACATACAAAATAAAATTTCATTTCATGGGATAAATGTGAAAAAAGTAAATAAATAAACAAGATTTTTTTTTTTTTGCAACTCATGATTCTGGACACACGCTCGGGCTTTCTTTTACAGAAAATCACAATAATCACAGTTTTCTAGGAACAAATTAACTAGCTGATACCCCTATTCCATAACTAAAAGATTTTTGAATTTCTGCAACTGACTTTCTTGAAAAACTCTTTAAAAAAAAAATGGTGAGATGAACTGCATTAATTCAGATTTCTCAGCCTGGTCTTCAACAACCGGGAACCTCTGTACCATTCAATCCTTACTGGGCAGGATAATGAGAATGGTAATAAAGAGGGGAAGTGGGGGAGTGATAGGATGCTGGGGAGGGATGATGGAGTCAGGGACGGATTGCAGCAATTAGCTTTTTATTTCAGATTTATTTATTTCTGATTATGTATAGATCTGAAGTTGGTGCCAAGTGACAGTACCTACGTATGGACTAGGACAGCTGGTGCAACCACAGTTCGAAGAACATGGTGAAAGCAGGAGTTTGCAGGGTGGAAGCAATTTAAGAATTTGACCATAGGTGAAAGAGATAGTGTTAAGGAAAGGACTAGAGGGAAGCATCTCTTGAAGCAATCTTTGAGAAGTATTGTTAAGAAACTGGGGCAGATCTCAGTAGCATTTCTCAGTGCTACAGTATTATACCTCTGCACTTTGATACCATTTTACTTTGGAAAAGTGCCATAATATTGGCTTCCAAATGACATTTCAATACTTATTTATTTATTTAAATATACTAGAACAGCGTGTTAAAATGCGAGTCACAGATTAAGATGATAGCTTTGTCATCTGATCATTTTTGTTTATAGTGATGTTTTTCATTCTGTATACAATATAACATGTGTGAAGTAATTTGTATACAAATATAATAAAAATATTTATGTTCTTTTAAATTGGTTAGTGTACATTCATGTAGTGGGCGAAGCTGTTTATATTGGGTCGAAATTGGTGTGTCATGATAGTTGTGGCAAACGTGTTTTTAATATAGAGGCTTGGTTTTCATATTAAGTAAGATTGGGATGTCCCACTTCAGTGGTGGGTGTTATGAAATGTGAAGGGATAATGGAGGGGAAAAAAGGAGATATTGACAATGAATGTGGATTTATTTAGAAATCAAGTTGAACATTAATATACAAAGATTAAGAGGTGAAGGTAAGAGAAAATATCCAATTGAGTTAGTTTGGTAACAAGTACATTAATTTGGTGAGATGAATTTCCAGGACCTAGAGAAAGAAAGGGAAAGTTAGCAAAAAGCTATGAGAAATTTTGAACATTGAAAATTTGAAATTAGATAAAACTATTCATAGTTATGAAGGAAATTAGGAAGGTGTTATTGGATTATGCGCACAGTGTTTTAATGGTCTGTGGAGAGCAGGAAGGTTGAAATACTTTACTGTGATGGTGAAAGGATTAATGTTTTTTGATTAAGTGGGGAGGGTGTTTATCAGGGTTTGGGGTGATGACAGGGAGGAAAGAAATTGTGTTTTAGGGTTGTAGGGATTGTGGAGATGGTATTCAAAATGTGAATACCTGGAAAGGGTTTAAGATTTTCAATATAATACAAACGTATGAACATTGATTATAAAACCCTGAAAAGAATATCACGTATTGTATTGTCAAGTTCAACTAGGGGTTAGTAGAAGCGAGGAACTGTAGATGCTTAGTCTGGCAATGGAGGGTTGCCACAACAGAAAAGTCAATATGGGAATAGAGAGAGGAGTTACAATCATACAGCATGGAAACAAGCCTACCCAACATCTATATTCACTACCCTGACTGATGAAGGCCAACATTTCAAAAACCTTCTTGACCACTTTATCTACCTGTGACGCCACTTTCAAGACACTATGTACCTACACTGCAAATTTTATTTTAAAGTTCTTATTATGTAACCACCTTTCAGTTAACCTGTATTTTTTTCATTTCAATTAAAGACGTCTAACTTTGAAAATGGTGGAAATACATAATTCAAATGGATTGTTGAAAGTTTTCACGGAAAAGTTTTTTTTTTATCATTAGAAACAAGAAAATTGTAGACTACTCACAGAGTGGAGACTTTGATGATGGTAAGTTTGACTTAAATATTATAAAGTGCTCGTTGATTTCTGTAGAATATTAAAACATTGGTACTTTGTAGTGCTTTGTGAATGTCAGCCTGCTCACTAAAGCTGCCTATGTAATATTATTTCCAAGCAATTTGCCTTATCGCCCTTTATTTCCTCAACTTAAATTTAATTGACGTATGTGAGTAACTATTGCAATTACTTAAAGGCAGAAAAATATTTTTCTAATCACTCATTTTATACTTTCGTAATTACACTTGGATGAATACTTGTTACAAATCTATTGACTTTCAGATTTCACTAGTTTACATAATCTTGTTTTTTTTAATCAGACCCATAACCTTTTCTGTCCCTGCATTAAAAAAAAATATTAAGAGCTGCAAAATATACAGGTCCAACACAGATTTTCTGGACAAAATTGTGAGAGCGCACTTGAAATTCCCCCCCGAAATCTCCCTGAAAATGTGGCGCCTAGGCTGGGTGAAGTGGCTGATCTCGACCAGGGAGTTTTCCCCCTGCAAATGGGGCTCTTGAACTTCAGCCTGGCTGGAGCCAGCAGATCCGTTCCCATAGCTGACTGTCAAGGCTGAATTTGTTGGCCGGTATTTGGCCCCTCGGCAGCCCAGGTGGACCGTTCCGGTACTGTTCGACTCCTCTAGAAGGCCATGACCTCTGTTGGTCAGGCAAAACGGATAATCCAGAAAAGTTCTGGAACCAAAGATGCTGTAAAATTGGTGGTGGACCTGTAAATGAAAAAATAACTTTATACCCAGCATTTTTTCCAACGTTCTCTGAAGTCTTTTATTTGCGGTTCTTTCTTGCTTGTCTAATCTTCTATCTAGTCTATTTAAATTGGCAATCTCTGCAATTACTACTGTTATATTTACTGAATAATTTCTTTGGTAACTTGAAATATAACTTCAACATAGTTTCTTTATGTATAATATTTCTACATTTCATAAACTTTGACCGAACTGCAGTTAATATTGAGTTTGAAACTTTTAATGATTTGTGAGCTCTGCTGCAATAGAAATGTAAGGAAAAAACGAATGAATAATTAGAACAGTGAATATTTATTAGTGTTGATATAATTTTCAGATGAAGATTTTGCATGTGTGTCGGCACCTCCAAGTAAAAAGCCTCGTCTAAAAGTTGATCAGAAGCCAAAAAAAGGAAAGAATGTCAAAGATTCTGACAGTTGCGATTCAGAAATCAAAAAAGAACTGCCTAAGCAAAGGTGAGACTGGTTTGATACATAAGAGGATATCAGTGAGGACTGTTGATAGCTGGGATATCTGTGTTGCCTGATTTACCTCCTAGAAACCCCATTAAGGTCACCATTTATCATTGTTCCCTTTTCTTGTCTTGTAATATTTAAATATTCATGCTGTTGGAAGTATTACGATTAAATGTAATGTCTCTTACTTGAATGTAATTACTGTAGCCCTGTCCTGAGTATTTGAGGATATTTTTCCTCGTAGCTAAGATTTGAAACTTGAGTGCAAAATTGCAGTCACATTTCCGTATTCATGTCATTCTGTTCATTATATCAAACGATTTAAACATAGAAACAGGTGCCGGAGTAGGCCATTCATCGGTCAGCACCGTCATTCAATGTGATCATGGCTGATCATCTAAAATCAGTACCCTGTTCCTGCTTTTTCCCCATATCCCTTGATTCCTTTAGTCCTAAGAGGTAAATCTAAATCTCTTGAAAACATCCAGTGAATTGGCCTCCACTGCCTTCTGTGGCAGAGAATTCCACAGATTCACGAATCTCTGGGTGAAAACGTTTCCCCTCATCTCAGTCCTAAATGGCCAATCCCTTATTCTTAAACTGTGAGCCCTGGTTCTGGGCTCCCCCAACATTGGGAACACTTTTCCTGCATCTAGCCTGTCCAATCCTTTAAGAATGTTATATGTTTCAATAAGAATTCCTCTCATCCTTCTAATACAAGCCCAGCCGACCCATTCTTTCATCATGCGTCAGTCCCACCATCCCTGGAATTAACCTGATGAACCTACACTGCACTCCCTCAACAGCAATAATGTCCTTCCTCAAAATAGGAGACCAAAATTGCACACAATACTCCAGGTGCAGTCTCACCAAGGCCCTGTACAACTGCAGTAGGACCTCCTTGCTCCTAAACTCTTATCCTCCCGCAATATGTATCTAGTTGATTCCATTGATATTGTTCTAAACCAAGATTGTGTTGTGATAGCTTTACCGATAAACTAGTGTATTCACGATGCATAAATATTCCGCTTTAAAAAATCCACTCAAAATTAGATTATATTGGGGAATATTTTGACAGACTTACTGAAGTTTTTTTCAATGAAAACAATGTGAATTTCTCCATAGATATACAGTAAATAGTGGATAATTACAAATTTCCTGCATAAAATTTTCCTGCATAAAATGTTCCTGCATAAATTTCCTGCATAAAATGAATCTTGGTTTTGTGCAGCTTGTCTCTTTCTGAGGCAGGTCTGAGTCAAGTTCCCTAATTGCTGATTTCTTTTACTTTGGTTTGATTTGACAGTTTTCACTTATTTTAAGAATTATCGGTTAACTGGATGCACTTTGAATTCAACATTGAATAGAGCCACTACATACATTTTCCTTCTATAATTATAAGTAAACACACCAATAGAAACATTGCCATTTAATGGAAAATAAATTACTCCAAATGAGTATAAGAGCTTTTATTGACACACTCAGTTGATAGGGGCTTCTTCTGTATCATTTGGGAAGTCAATGTTCATACCGCAGGGTTTGCAAACTGCCCAAGCGAAATATGAGATGCTGCTGCTCCAATTTACGGTGGTCCTCACTCTGGCCATGGAGGAGGTCGAGGACAGAAAGGTCGGATTCTGAATGGCAGGGGGAGTTGAAGTGCTGAGCCACCGGGAGATCAGGGTGGTTATTGCAAACCGAGCGGAGGTGTTTGGCGAAGAGGTCGGCAAGCCTATACTTGGTCTCACCGATGTAGAGCAGCTGACATCTAGAGCAGTGGATGCAATAGATGAGGTTAGAGGAGGTGCAGGTGAACCTCTGCTGCACCTGGAAAGGCTGCTTGGGTCCTTAAATGGAGTCAAGGGAGAAGGTAAAGCGACAAGTATAGCATTTCCTGCGGTTGCAAGAGAAAGTGCGCCGAGAGGGGGTGGGTAGGGACAAATTGACCAGGGAGTTACGGAGGGAGCGGTCACTGCGGAAAGCGGACAGGGGAGGAGATGGGAGGATGTGGCAAGTGATGGGGTCATGTTGGAGGTGACGAAAATTACGGAGGATTATTAGTTGTACGTGATGGCTGGGAGGGTGGAAGGTGATGACAAGGGGGACTCTGCCCTTGTTACGAGTGGGGGGATGGGGAGTGAGAGTAGAGTCACGGGGTATAGAAAAGACCCTGGTGAGGGCCTCATCTCTGGTAGAAGAGGGGAACCCCCATTCCCTGAAGAATGAGGGCATCTCCGATGCCCTGGTGTGGAAGACCTCATCCTGGGTGCAGATGCTGCGTAGACGGAAGGATTTGGAGTAGGGAATGGAGTCCTTACAGGAAGCAGGGTGGGAAGAAGTGTAGTCCAGATAGCCATGGGAGTCGGTGGGTTTATAGTGGAGGTCGGTCAGGAGTCTATTACCTGCGATGGAGATAGTGAGGTCAAGAAATGGTAGGGAAATGTCGGAAATGGTCCAGGTGTATTTGAGTGCCGGATGGAAGTTAGTGGTGAAATGGATGATGTCAGTGAATTGTGGGTGGGTGCAGGAGGTAGCACCAATGCAGTCGTCGATGTAGCGGAGGTAGAGTTCGGGGATAGGGCCACGGTACGTCTCGAACAAGGATTGTTCGACGTACCCTACAAAGAGGCAGGCATAGCAGGAGCCCATGCGCGTGCCCATAGCTACGCCTTGTATTTGGAGGAAATGGGAGGAGTCAAACAAAAAGTTATTAAGGGTAAGGACCAGCTCCAATAGGCAGAGGTGAGTATCAGTAGACGGAGATAGGTTGGTTCTCCGGTCGAGGAAGAAAAGGAGGGCTTTGAGACCCTCCTGGTGGGGGATGGAGGTGAAGATGGTGTGTGGTGTCAATTCTATTATTTATATTTTCTTCTTTTGCTGATGATTGCCCTTAGATCTTGATTATTTTGCTAGTCTGGTTGCTTTATAACATAGATTGCCGCTTGATGAAAAGATTTACCAAAGAAACTTAAAGACTGCATTCATCTTATCAGTCCAAGAGTCGACTAGTGAAGGTGAGACTGATTCATTTTAACAAAGTACAAATTTCCTTTGCTAATTTAAAAACAGATTGAAACATTTCATTACATGTTTGTTATGTAATTGGACTGAAATACAAAATAATCTTACCATTAAAATGCATTTGTATTTATGAATGATTGAATTAATAAGTTTATTGGCCAAGTATTCACATACAAGGAATTAGCGCGACAACGACATACAGTGACACATAACATATAAAAATGTTGAATACATTCATAGATGAAAATATATAATCTCCACCTTTTTAATGGAATAATCTATGGGTACATTCTTACCACCTTTTGGTATAAGAGTGGGCTCACAAGTTATTTTTCAAAGGTTTGTACAACAAATCAGAAACTTTTTTTTTAACCTGGCTGAAGTCTGTTATTCAATCAGAAGTTTTATTCTGTGTTTGTGGCAGTCTCGTTCTCTACTGCAAGGACATGGATAGTATTCACGATACCTGTAGGATACACCATATTGAAGCATTTCCTGACTATTAAAGAGCTGAAAAACTTAGTAAATAGCATGCGTTTTTAAATTGGGACCCAGTCAAATGCAAAGAAGTACCACCCTGCAGTGTTCAGCAATGCAGGGCATTGGACATATGTTTTATTTATACCAAATTTTAAAAGTTGCTCTGGTCAAAAGAGTGGATTTAAAGTAATATTGAAGTGCGAAGGTGGACAAGCGACGTTTCGGGTCGGGATCCTTCAGACTGATGCGGAAATCTTCAGTTGGTATCAGAGATTCACAACTAGTTGGTGAATAAGGAACTTATAAAATCATGTATTGAGTTTAGTTATTAATTCTTTCCTCAAAAGATGGATAATGAAATAGCTGGCAAATGTTAAAAAGTCATGCTGACACCTATGGCTCTGAAGATGCTGTTTGTGTTGCATTATTGACAGTACATTATTGACACCTGAAAACATGCAGAGAAAACAGAATCAAAGTGGAACTTCTTTCATAAAAAGCACAAGGAAAGATTGTGGGTTTATATGAGATTGTACAGAAATGTAAAGCTTGGGGTATCCTTACAAATACAGTTTCTAACCTGATATGCTTACATTACAATGGTACCAGCGATGCACAACCAAATATAGAGAAAAGGAACTGCTGAAGCTAGTTTAAATAAAAAAACACAAAGTGCTCACCTATTGAGAGGTGCTTAGTAAATATTCAAATTTATATGTTGAGTCTAGATTGTACACTGTCTTCAATTCTGTTTGATGTTTTCATCATGGCTATATTCACCCAGTACCAAGGTATTTCTGTTAATATTATAGCAGTTGCTGATAACAAAACTAGGTTGCTGACTGGCTTATCTGAAACCAGTGGTCATTTAAATATTTTCCTAATCAGTAGGATCTGGGTGTATCTCAAAACGCAAGCCTAAAGGGTACCTAGAAAGTATTGATTCAAAGATCCAAATGCCGTCTTTATTTACTGATGATTCACAGCAACACCTAAGAATGTTGCTATGCCATATTATATACATTTCTCTGGGTCTAGACTTGGAAGAAGTCAAGAAATCGAGGTTTTTTTCATTTTTGTTATTTAAATTTCATTTGTGGTGTAATGTACACATATCAAAATAATTCTCTTGCATGTTTCAAGGCTTTCTCTGGCAGAGTACAAGCTCCTGTACCAAATGCAGATACTTCTCATACAGCTGAAATTAAAATTGAATCTGAAGTTTACAGTAGTTGGAATGTGTTAACTTGATATGTCAGGGAATATGCATTCATTTCTCTGATGGTTTAATGCTTAATGTATGATTAAGCATTGGGTTTATTCATGGTGATTCATCGATAGTACTGACACCCTAAATGGGGGTTAATGTAATTTTTCACAGATTTAACTGTACAAATATGCCCATCATATGCTCAGAAACCTATCCTGATGGTATGTATGCTCTGCTGCTGAATGCTGCATGTATATTTTGGCATAGTTTAGGGAAGAGCCATATTTGCACTTTCTCATTTTGTCAAATAATTCTGTTTCAATAGAAAGTGCCCTCCATAATGTTTGGGACAAAGACCCATCATTTATTTATTTGCCTCTGTACTCCACAATTTGAGATTTGTAATAGAAAAAAAATCACATGTGGTTAAACTGCACATTGTCAGATTTTATTTAAAGGTATTTTTATACATTTTGGTTTCAACATGTAGAAATTACAGCTGTGTTTATACATTGTCCCCCCATTTCAGAGCACCATAATGTTTGGGACACATGGCTTCACAGGTGATTGTAATTGCTCAGCTGTGTTTAATTGCCTCCTTAATGCAAGTATAAGAGAGCTCTCAGAACCTAGTCTTTCCTCCAATTAGATTTGGACACACTGGTCTGAACAGTACACTTTTTATAATAGGCAAGCATAATACAGGCAGCTGTGAATACTGTGGGCAAGAAGAGACAATAGAGCATGTCATTGTACATTGTGAGAGGTATGAGGAGGAGAGAGAACGGATGAGTGAGCAGTTCAGAAAAGAAAGAGTACAATTTGATTTGGTAGATATTTTGCAAGGGAGTTCATATAAGTGCTATCAAATCCTGTTGCTTTTTCTTAGGGTAACCAATTTGTTCGGAAGGATATTAGTATATGTAATGGTGTTGTTTGATCCACACTCCATGCCAGTTGGTGGCGGTAATGCACCAAAAAAGTTGTTTGCCAACTGCCAAAAAACACTACATAGAAGAAGAAGAAGAAGAAGAAGAAGAAGAAGAAGAAGTCTTTCCATCGCGTTTGGAAACATTTATTGCTGTTTATCAACACGAGGACCAAAGTTGTGCCAATGAAAGTCAAAGAAGCCATTATGAGACTGAGAAACAAGAGACATCAGCTAAACATTAGGCTTACCAAAATCAACAGTTTGGAACATCATTAAGATGAAAGAGAGCACTGGTGAGCTTACTAATGGCAAAGGGACTGGCAGGCCAAGGAAGACCTCCACAGCTGATGACCAGAAGATTTTTTTTCTATAATAAAGAAAAATCCACAAACACCTGTCTGACAGATCAGAAACACTCTTCAGGAGTCAGGTGTGGATTTGTCAATGAGCACTGTCCGCAGTAGACTTAATGAACAGAAATACAGAGGCTACACTGCAAGATGCAAACCACTGGTTAGCCACAAAAGCAGTATGGCCAGGTTACAGTTTGCCAAGAAATACTTAAAAGAACAACTACAGTTCTGGAAAAAGGTCTTGTGGACAGATGAGATGAAGATTAACTTATATCAGAGTGATGGCAAGAGCAAAGTATGGAGGAGAGAAGGAACTGCCCAAGATCCAAAGCATACCACCTCATCTGTGAAACACGGTGTTGGGGGTGTTATAGCCTGGGCATGTATGGCTGCTGAAGGTACTGGCTCACTTATCTTTAAGGATGATACAACTGCTGATGGTAGTAGCATAATGAATTCTGAAGTGTATAGACACATCCTATCTGCTCAAGTTCAAACAAATGCCTCAAAACTCATTGACCGGCGGTTCATTCTACAGCAAGATAATGATTCCAAACATACTGCTAAAGCAACAAAGGAGTTTTTCAAAGCTAAAAAATGGTAAATTCTTGAGTGGCCATCAATCACCCGATCTGATCCCAATTTAGCATGCCTTTTATATGCTGAAGAGAAAACTGACGGGGACCAGCCCCCAAGACAAGCATAAGCTAAAGATGGCTGCACTACAGGCCTGGCAGAGCATCACCATAGAAGACGCCCAGCAACTGTTGATGTCCATGAATCACAGTCCAAGCCGTCATTGCTTGCAAAGGATATGCAACAAAATACTAAACATGGCTACTTTCATTTGCATGACATCGCTGTCCCAAACATTATGGTGCCCTGGAGTGGGGTTGGGGGGGGGGGAGAGACTATGTATAAACACTGCTGTAATTTCCACATGGTGAAATCAAAATGTATAAAAACAGCCTATATTAAAATCTGACAATGTGCACTTTAACCTCATGTGATTTTTTTTTTCTATTACAAATCTCAAATTGTGGGGTACAGAGGCAAATAAATAAATGATGGGTCTTTGTCCTCAAACACTATGATGGGAACTACCATGAAAGGATTGATCATAGAGTAATAGAACACTAAGAGTTGTATTTAATCCACAGATCTTTGAATTTTAGGAGTATAAATGGCTAAGTTGCTTGCTTTGTATTAATGGAAAGCCAATAGTGGCTCATTGCTGATGTCGTGTGTGCTACTGAATGGAAAAGCAGTCTGGCTAGTGAATTGAGTAACAATTTCCCAGATCATACCTTTAAGGAGCTTAAAAGTACAGAGTGCCGATGATTTAGATTCCCAGCTAGATTCAGATGATGTCTATGGATCTTGATTTTGGTGGTGATTTAAAAGGTATTATCAGTTTTTTCACCATTAGCTAAACCAATTATAAAACATATTTTCTGACAGTCTGTGTTAATAATTTTTAGTGAAATATTTTTGAATAAATACATATTAATCTAAGAGCAATATAATTAACATTTTACATTGTTTTATTTCTGCTTGAAACACTGCATTGGATTGTTTCTCTGTGTTAAAGTATGCATACAGTATACAGTTGTTGGGACATCATATATAGTATAACAAACTTTTTTTAATTTGTGAGGTTGGTGTCACTTGCAAAGCTAATATTTATTGCCCATCCTTAATTCGTAATCTAAAATGTTTTACTTTATTTAATAAACAGCAAATGAATCAGCTGAAGCTACAAACACCGATACATCATTACATTCTAACTGCAATGAGGATAGCAATTATCTTGGTAAGTTTGCAATAAAAATTGAATCATGCCATGCCACTTTCTTGAGTGTATGAAGGAACTGCAGATGCTGGTTTAAACCGAAGACAGACACAAAAAGCTGGAGTAACTGAGCGGGTCAAATAGCATCTCTGGAGAAAAGGATGTTTCGGGTCGAGACCCTTCTCAGACGGAGGGTCAGGAGAAAAGGGAAATGAGAAATATACACTGTAGATCAAGGATCGGCAACCTTGTTCTGCAAAGGGGCAGGGACGCATGTCTGTGAGCGGATGGCGGGCCACATCTATCACGTGCACACATGGATCCCGCCACGGATGGCAGGCAACAAATCACGTGTCACATAGATCCCGCCCCTTCAAGGGCGCCCCCTGGAGCACTGGCCAAAGATCATAGAGCGGAGCAAGATACTCCACTATGCAGTATATGCACTATGCAAAATCTGCAGTATCAACAATGCCAACAATTTGCACAGGTTTGTAACTGAAGGTGATGGGTACAAAGGCAAGGAGGTTGTGTTGAACTTTGTTAAAACGTTGGTTTCATTAAGGCTGGGATATTGGGCACTGCTATGCAGCGCGAAAGCATGGCAGAGAGCGCAGTCAAGATTTACTAGAACAATGTAGGAAGGAACTGCAGATGCTGGTTTACATCGAAGGTAGACGCAAATTGCTGGAGTAACTCAGCGGGACAGGCAGCATCTCTGGAGAGAAGGAATGGGTGATGTTTCGGATCGAGCCCCTTCGGTCTGAAGAAGGGTCTCGACGCGAAAAATCACCCATTCCTTCTCTCCGGGGATGCTGCCAGCCCCGCTGAGTTACTCCAGCATTTTGTGTCTATTTCTTAGAACAGCCCTGCGGCCTGGTACTTTGGTTGCAATGCTGGAGAATGTCTTTTAGGCTGAGAGGAGATTTGGTTCAAAATCATCACTGGCAGAGGGATTAAGGTGGAACGGGTTGCGGAGTTTGGGCTGTTTGATCTAATGTTTTGATTTCATTGCACAGTATTTTTCTTTTCACAGTCTTGTACAATTTATGTATAAATTTATGTTTTGGTAAGCATCTGAACTGAAACAGGTTACGGGAGATACATAAACAATGGCAGTAAATCGACTGCTCTTACAGAAAGCATATGAACAGCAGACACTCCACCTCTCCCATCACACCAAACCAGTTATATAATTGCATACAATGCCTCCACAGGGTCTCTATTCCACAGAGATTTTGTATCTTGTGAATAGACACAAATTGCTGGAGTAACTCAGCGGATCAGGCAGCGACTGGAGAAAAGGAATGGGTGACTTTTCTGTCGCCGTTCGGCGGCGCTCGGCGGCTCCACCATTGCGGCCGCCAGCGCATGCATCCTTGCATCCTCGCGCCGAGGTGCCGCGGCCTCGGGCCCGGGAGGTACCGGAGATGATGGAAGTCTGCGGGCCGGATGAATATAGAGAAAGAAAAAAACCGCCTGCAGGCCGGATGATTTTGGGTTACCGGCCACATTTGGCCCGGGGGCCGTAGGTTGCCGATCCCTGCTGTAGAAGATAATATAGAGAGACATAGAAATGAATGAAAGATATACAAAAAAATGCTGATGATAAAGGAAACAGACCATTGTTAGCTGTGGATAAGGTGAAAGCGAATTTAAGACAATCGGACTCACAAGACGGCTTTGAAGCTAGTATAATGCCGGGTAGGGGAGGGATGGAGTGAGAGGGAATGCAAGGGTTACTTGAAGTTCGAGAAATCTACAGCTAGGTTGTGAGCTGCTTAAGCAAAATATGAGGTGCTGTTCCTCCAATTTGCATTTGGTAAAGACATTTTGTACTCCTGACCATGCTCTGACATTTAGACCTGAATTTATAAATCTGGGTATTTGGAGTGTATTTGATAGGATACAGCAATGCTGAACTCATGGAATGTTTTCGTTGCGATTCTTCTCATCATTTCATTCCATTTTTTAGAACGTTAATGAAATTATTGTAAAACCATGAGTTGGAGGGAGAGGGAGAGAAAGAGGTAAGGGGTAGGGAGGGTACGTGAGGAAATAAAACACAAACAGGCAGGCAAATTCCCTGCTTTGTGTAGCAGCAGATTTGAAACAAACCTCTTCTTCTCGTCTGTCTTCCATCTTTGATTTAAAATTATTAATTTATCTACGATCTAATGCCATTTAGCATGAGAGTTTATATGAAATGTTGCAGAATGGATGCATGTGTTCTTAAATGTTGCTTTTACTTTATGTTGATTTTCTCAAACTCTGAGAACATTATGGATTTTTCTACCTGTTTTGTGCGCCCTTGGTTATCCAAAACTTGAACATGCCTAACGAATCAGGAGCCCTATTTTGAAAGGTCTGAAAGTGGCAAGGTCCTTAATAACACAAACCCTGCCTCAAAATCTCCTGATAACTGGCAAAGCTTAATAAAAGCTTATATTGTTGTTAGTTTTAAATATTTCTGACATTAAGAAATATTTAAAAACTATTAGAAATATCTCTCTAACATTTTCTTAATTCCATCTAATGCACTTTATTGAACAAATCCTATAGGAAAAACTATTCAAATAATTAGAAGCATTAAGGAATTTGCCTTCTTATTTTTCTTCATCAATGTACGAGGAAAATATTTTGACAATCCCAAATCACAGCAATTGGCAACAACAAAGTTGGGATATCAGTAGCATAGAACCACTTGGTTGCATTTTAATAAATTGGATTAAAGGCGGCAGGGAAAATGTCTGCAAAGGGTTGATTGCTAATTAAACTCCGGGATAGTCATGGTTATAATTTCTTTGATTGAATATTAAGTTGCAATGGTTCTGATAATTTAGCTTTTTGAATATTTTTACTTTATGATAAAAACTCAAAATGTGAAACACTTGAAATATGACCATCAAAAAGGTGTGGAAATATGGTAGAGGCTAAATGTATGATAGAGATAACATTTTTATGTAATGAATTTATCATCCTATTGAATGATATTTTCTGCATATTAATGAATAATACTATTGTAATCCATAAAGGGTCTTTCTCAACAGGCATGGATAATACTACTGCTGAAAATAAAGGAGTACGGCCTGGACAGAGACAAGCAGCATCTGGAGCTATGGTAAAACAGAGGAAAATACTACTTGATGATCGAGGTAGTGACGGTGAAGGTGAAAAGGATTCTGAAAGTGAACAAGACTATGTGACAAGTAAGTGGTTAGTAAAAAAATTGGATCAAGCAAATGTTTCCATGAAATGTAAATGAACATGAAAATGTTTTTTAAATCCCCAACATTTGTAGTAATGCTTGCTTTTTTAAAAAAAAAGCAGTGAATTGCTTTACACTTATTAAATTAATATATGTGTTCACCTTTGAGGTGGTGGAACCAGATGCAATTATCAGGTAAGGTGGTAATTAGGAAAGGCACAGAAGTACATAATGCTAATGTAGATAAGTAAGATTAGCGTAGATGGACAGAATGGTCAGCATAGATGCGGTAGACTGATGGGTGCATTTCTATGCTGTAAAACTCTACGACTTTATTGATGGATCTTTTTTTAAAACATTAAAGGGCCTGTCCCACTTTGCGATTTTTTTCGGTGACTGTGGGCGTCAGTAACTGACGTCCGCAGTCGCCGAAAAACTGTCAAGTTGTACGACAATCTACGACAGGCCACGACACAGTTGACGTCAAGCTGTGACAATCTGCGTCACAATTTCCAGGACCTCAACAGCAACAACATATTCGACAGTCTACGACAACGCCTACGATATCCTGCGAGCACACAGACGTCAAACAGTGACAGCCGAAGTCAACATACGTCCACCCGCGACACGATATGGCAAGATACGACTGGATGCGTCACTGTCTATGCCATCTTAGGACAACAGGTTGAAGCATGATGAGGCTATTGCAAAATGAATTAGCCGAGGTCATGACCTTGTGTCACTGGGCATCACCCGCAGGACAGCCTACGTCGGTGTGCGACAAGGCCCCGACATAAGAAGTCAAGTAACGTCAAGCCCGGTGTCGCAGAAAGGTTTTGAACATTCCAAAATCCAGCGGCGGCAAGGAGACACCACGCGTCATTACATGCGTTACGCTGCGACAACCTTTTTTCAGGCTGTCACCGAAAATGTCGCTCAAGTGGGACAGGCCCTTAAGTGAATAAAGAAAGCAATTTGAAATGCACAATTTTAAATACCCAAAGAAACCTAAGGTTAACTAAAATTATTTGGAACGTCACTTAAAGGTTTAAAGCAGTTATCATCATTGAATCACTATTTTTCTGGACTCAATGATGTGAGGCACCAAACATTTCTTGTGTCTTTTGTACATTCATTATACAAATGTAAAATGTAACATAACTGATAGAATGCTTTGAATGATAAGATCAACAGGTATCTGGATTCAGCCACTGTAAATTTAAACATAAAATTGCATGCAGAATAAGATTCTAGTTCTTGTTCAGAACCATTGAAATTTGATTTGATTCGATTCCTTTATTGTCATTCAGACCTTTCGGTCTGAACGAAATTCCGTTGTCTGCAGTCATACACAATAATAATAAATAACAAAACATACAATAAACACAAATTAACATCCACCACAGTGAGTTCACCAAGCACCTCCTCACTGTGATGGAGGCAAAAGTCTTAGTCTCTGTCTCTTACCTCCTTGCTCTACCTCTGCGCTGAGGCGATCCAAGCCGAAGATGCCGCCCTCCAGTCCAGCGGACCTCCGTAGTGATGTTGCCGCTGCCAAAACCCGGAACGCCGTCTATGCTCCGAGTTGGCCCGCCACAGCCTCAGCTCCGAGTCGGGCCGCTGCTGAAAGCTGGAACGCCGCTCAGCGAGTCGGGCCACCGCAGCCTCAGCCCCGAGTCCCGCAGCCTCAGCTTAATAGGGCAATTTTTTAAAATGTGAATCAAGTCATATTAATTATTTGAGAGGTAGACCAAAATGCTGGAGAAACTCAGCGGGTGAAATAGGTTACGTTTCGGGTCGTGACCCTTCTTCAGACTGATGTGGGGAGGGGAAGAGCTCGAGATTAGTGGTTGCCCGGGTGCCATTGACCACCCAAAGTGCCGCCGGGCAACCTAAACGCCAACTCATTTTGCCCGGCTTGGCAAGCAAATACTGGTTTATACCGATAGATACAAAAAAACTGGAGTAACTCCGCGGGTCAGGCAGCAGCGGCGGCTGTATTCCTCTAGTATCTTTGATTGCGGGGCAAAGATACTAGGTGCGTGGTGATGAAGGGTTGGAGCGAATGACGAGCCACGAACAGAGGGTCCATCTCCTTCTCCTCTCGCACCCTGACCGGCGGAAGGAGGCCTCTCTCTCTCCCTCCCTCTTCCCGGCCTCGGCGTGCGAGAGGGGTTCTTTTGAAAGCGTCGTTAACGGATTTGCAAGCAGCGGCTGCTATCGTCCTGATAACGGCCGCTGCCTGCAAATCTGCCAACGGTGCTTTCAAAACACCCCTCTCACATGCCGAGGCCGGGAAGAGGGAGGGAGAGGGAGGTCTCCTTCCGCCGTCTGAAGCAGCTGCACCAAAGATCCTATAGCTATAGGATCTTTGAGCTACACCGCTCGGCCCCGCACCTTCCTGTCGGCTGGCGGAGGAGGGGAGGTGGAGGCGACGGCACTTTGGCATTGGACAAGGACGGCCAAGGCAGCGGGGCGATGTTGTCCCTTCCCCCCCCCCCCCCCCCCTCCCCTCTCCTCTGCCCTCCCCCTCCCCCCTCCCCCTCTTCTCCCCTCCCCCTCTTCTCCCCCGCTTCCCCTCCCCCTCTCTCCCTCCCCCTCTTCCCCCCTCCCCCTCTTCCCCCCCCCTCCCCCTCTTTCCCCCCTCCCCCTCTTCCCCCCTCCCCCTCTCCCCCTCCCCCCTCCCCCTCCCCCCTCCCCCCCTCCCCTCCTCCCCCCCTCCACTTCCCCCTCCCCCCCTCCTCCCCCTCCCCCTCTCTCTCCCCCCTCCCCCTCTTCCCCCCCCCTCTTCCCCCTCTCCCCCCTCCCCCTCTTCCCCTCTCCCTCCCCTTCCCCCTCCCCCCCCCCTCTTCCCCCCTCCCCCTCTTCCCCTCTCCCCCTTTCCCCCTCCCCCCCTCCCCCTCTTTCCCCCCCCCCCCTTCTCCCCCTCCCCTCTTCCCCCCTCCCCCTCTTCCCCCTTCCCCTCCCCCTCCCCCTCTTTCTTGCCCCCTCCCCCTCCCCCCTCCCCCTCTTCCCCCTCCCCCCCCTCTTCCCCCTCCCCCCCTCCCCCTCCTCCCCCTCCCCCTCCCCCTCCCCCTCCCCCCCTCCCCCTCTTCCCCCCTCCCCCTCTTCCCCCTCCCCCTCTTCCCCCCCCTCCCCCTTCCCCCCTCCCCCCTCCTCCCCCTCTTCCCCCTCCCCCCCTTCTCCTTTCCCCCCTCCCCCCCCTTCCCCCTCCCCCTCTCCCCTTCTTCCTCCCCCCCTCCCCCTCCCCCCCCCTCTTCCCCCCCCCCTCCTCCCCCCCCCCTCCTCCCCCCCCTTCCCCCCTCCCCCTCTTCCCCCCCCCCCTCCCCCCTCTTCCCCTCTTCCCCCTCCCCCTCTTCCCCCTCCCTCCCCGCCCCCTCCCCCCCCCCCCCCCCCCCCCTTTCCCCCCTCCCCCTCCCTCCCCCTCCCCCCTCCCCCCCTCCCCCCCCCCTCCCCCCCCCCCCTCCCCCTCTCCCCCCCCCTCTCCTTCTCCCCCCCTCCCCCCCCCTCCCCTCTCCTCCCCCCTCCCCCCCCATTCCTCCCCTCTTCCCCCTCCCCCCCTCCCCCCCTCCCCCCTCCCCATCCCCCCCTCTTCTCCCTCTTTGTACTAATCCCCCCCCATTCAAGAAGAATGGGGGAACAGTCTGAAGAAGGGTCTCGACCTGAAACGTTGCCCATTTCCTTAACTCCATAGATGCTGCCTCACCCGCTGAATTTCTCCAGCATTTATGTCTACCCCCATTCATCCTGCAGATGTTTAACCTGTCAGATGGGTATGAACGGTTTTAACAACTACGTACTGCATCTTTTCCAGCCATAAACAGGATTTCATGAAGAAGGAGCCTCTCCAAACACTCCACCATCATCTTGTGGCAGTGCAGACTTCTGTCAGATTCAATTGCAAGTACCAAATTCACAGACCCGAAGAAAGAGGGCAAAGTGTGAAAAAACACAATTTTGACATATATAAGGGTTTAAAAAAAACCTAGTCCAAATGAGTTTTTTTTTGGGAACATAATTTTTCTGACAGAAGAGATACCAATAAACAAATGACACCCAAGAAGTAGGTTCATAGGGCTGGTGCACATTAGGCCCCTCTGGCCCACGAACTAACATAGTTTTTGACCATGCACGAGCATGGCCACGAGTAAAATCAAAATGTAAATTATACAATAAGAAGCTAGTGTGAATTATCTTACTGTTTGTACTACTACAATAAAGAAACTATTAATCATGAGACTGTTTTTGAAAGATGTATCTTTCGACAACATTGAATGTCTCATGGAGAGCTTGTGAGTGCGTGTTAATAACCTTCTGATCCTCAGTCATCAATTAAAGTGGCTATCGAGGAAAGAATCCTTGAGACGATGTCAAATCTGTCACTACGGTATGCAATACTCAACCTCTGATGTCTCACCATCAGTTTCAATGAGAAATGGCAGAGTGCTGGTTTTGTTGTTGGACAAGCAACCAGAGGTCTCAACCATTATTCCAGAGACATGAATCAGAATCCCAATATAGCAGCTGGGGAATTTAAATTCAAATGATTAAATAATCCAGATATTTTAAATTACATTATTGTAAAATCCAATCAAGTTTACTTGTGTCATTCAGGGATGGAAATGTGCCCTCCTTGCCCCGTATATGGTCCTTCTGTGACAAGCAACAATAATGGACAGGCATTAACTGCTGCCATAGCCATGTCCTGTGAAAAAATAAAACAAAACTGGGGCTAGTTAATATAATAACATTACTTAATTTGATCTTGTGGTGTGCTTTAGCTGTTAACTATCACAAATCACATTGCAATATGTGTATGTGGCTCATGATGTAGAGCCAGGGTTCATTTAGTACAAAAACTCGTTTTTAAAGACGTTAACAACAACAATTGAACTTCAAAGTGTTTTAGGACAAGGAAGTTATGGTTTTAACCTTGTCCCAGCTCTAATTATCTATTATTTCTTTGGTTTAAATTCATTTAAATTGCAATATTTTTAATGATGGTTAGTATCTGACATCCTGGAAAAGTATTTAAGTTCAAGTCTAAATAAAGATGCAATCAATCCATTACTGGGTATGTTTGTCTGCACGTACTGGGTATTTAAATAAAGAGTGAGAGGAAGGTCAATGTTGTTGGAATCAGAATGTGGTCAAACTCAGCCTCAAGATATAATTCTCATAAGAAAAAATGAGCCATTTGTGAATGGGTTTTTTTAAACCAATAAAATAATTTAACAGCTCACTTTTCATTGCATTGCTGATGCATTGTTCAGCTTGAAGCATTTCTCAGATTGGTCTCACAATTGCCGATTATAATTGTTTTTAAAGTATTAGTAATAGAAATTGCTTCTTTTGGAATTAATTTTGTTCCATTGCTGTGATGTCCAAATGTTAAGTACTTGCTTGATGGTCACAGGTATTTTAAACAAATGTGTAATGGTAAAGCACATTGGAGTATTGTTCGGAGCAGAATAAAAAGCAAACAAAATTTAAAATTATACAAAGTTAACAAGTTTAAAAATAATTTAAAATAAAAAAAAACATGTTTTCTTATCAGTATCAAAAACAATGGAGGAAAGGTTTTGCATTTATATACCAACTTTCAATGCTACACGATCTATAAATGTACTTTATAAATGATCGTAAATTTGAAGGGTGGTCAATGTGGTAATATAGGAGGAAAGGGAAATCACTTTTTTGTACGTTTCTGCCATAAATAGCAATGGGATACCCAAGCACATTTACAATGTTAGTTCAGGAATAAATAAAGCTGAGAGGAATCCATTGTTTTCTTCACATAGTGCATTATGAACATTTATATTCTCCCTAGTTCAGAAATGGAAACTCCTTAGTTTAATGTTAGTCTAAAAATTACTTTTCACTTGTGCAACAGTCCCTCAACACTGCAGAGAAGTTTCATTACCTGCTCAAGACTCAAGATCCTTGACCTTTCTTGCTTATGCCAATAGTTTTGAATTATGAAAAACTTAAAAAACATATTTTAAATGAGCCTACCTTTAATTTTACCTGTCAAATTATTATCAGTTTATTAAAAAGTCCAAATAAAATTGTACTTAGCTAGAATGCCTATTTTAAGTGGTATTTTCCCATACTATATCCCTTGACATGGCTCACCAGACATTATCTGTAAGTACAATGAACTACATCAAAACAAATAAAATGCACTGGTTGCAAATTGATGACATATCAGAGTCCTTTATGATTTTTTTCAAACAGTTGGCTCTTTCCCTTGCCCATAGTAAATTCTCTCCACAATGGTGTTGTCAGAGAGGCATGGTTAGGTGGATATTGAAATTATTTTGACTTATTTATATAATCTCATTCATTGTGTACAGTTGTATTCAAATGTTATGCAAATCCCGCATATTTGAAAAATAACTTAGGCTGAGGTAAATATGGTTCTTTAATTATTTCATCAGAACAAACGTACAGCAAATCTGAATAGGTTATTCACAATGCATAGCAGAGAGCAATGCCCTCTGTTGCAGGCAGGGGTGCAGTGCTACCGGAGCTCACCGGAGTGCCGCTCCGCCTCGGGTACCTCCTGTTTTAAAAATAAAAGCTACCGGAGCTCACCGGAGTGCCGCTCCGCCTCGGGTACCTCCTGGGGGGGGGGGGGGGGGGGGAAGCACTAGGACCCAGCTGAGTCAGACCACGTGCTGTCTGCATTGTGTAGATTGTGGGCCTAGTACTGAGCCTGGAACTCTGGTGAGGTGACGAGTGTGTGTGAGTGAGTACAGGCCCAGAGCTGTGGAGGTGTCAGGGTGATTTTGTGCCCGGCCGCCACCTCTGTAAAAATACATGATTACCGTCTTTTTCTTTACTTGCTTGATAATTATATTTCATGATAATTAGTGAGTGCAACCGTGCAATATTTTGTCATATTATTAAATTAAGTAATATATGTTTTATTGTACTTGTTATACACTGGGATGTAGTGATAGGCTATAATCTTGTTTGACCCTCTTGGGAGATGAGCTTGCCCCCTGCCCCCAAGCAAAACCAGAAATGACGCCCCTGTTTGACACCTCTGGCACCTAAAAAAATAGCACTGCAACACTGGTTGCAGATGACCATAAACTTTCCTTCTGAGTAAGGTAAAGTATGTTTCTGCCTAACTACATTAGTGCATTTTGTTGAATTGTATAGTAACAAGTCAAAATTGACAAGGTAAAGGACAGACTAGAGTATTCTCAATTAGAAACATCTTATGATGTATGAAAATAAAGAAGACAGGCCTGTACTTTATTGATATGTTTTGATTTACACATCATCCTGCTCCATTTCCCACATGTGGGTCAACAGTTTTACAATGTCTCGGGAAGACTGAAAAACCTAAGCCAATGTCAATTTAAGACAAAACAAGGACATTTTTCCCAACTGCATGAACCAATGGATGTTGGCTACCAGGTGATGCAGCCTTTCTTCAGCATGTAGTACTTTAAGCTCACAGTAACTCCTCCAACTCCCTTTTGAATGCTTTGCATTCAAATCTATGGTCATTGCAAACGCCATCAAATCGTTCCAAGACCAATAACTTTCTATGCCATGTAATACCTTTTAGCTTCGAACCTAATTCCATGCTATAGCAACTATCCCTCCCAAATTATAATCCTTTTAATTATTCTTAAAATCTGAAATAGTCTACATTTCTCTATGATGCAATGTGTGGACAGAGTATTCAATGTGAGGCCTTGAGACTCTGTTAAGGCCTTTTACACATTTTGTTATGAATATACAGGTGCACAACCTTTTATCCGAAAGCCTTGGGACCAGACACTTTTCGTAATTCAGAATTTTTCGGCTTTCGGAATGGAAGATTTTTAGCGTAGATTTTAACGGCTGGCTCAGTGGTAGAGTGCTCGGCTCGTATCCGCAAGGTCGCGAGTTTGCGCCTCGATCCCGGCAGTTACTCGATCGCGAGTTTGAGTCTTCAATGTAGTTTTTTCTTGCAGAATAGGAGAGAATAGGGAGGGTTAGGCTGGGATCATTCTCTGCGAGATGATCTTAGTGCGGGAGACAAGTGTAGGAGAGGTGTACTGACTGTGTGGGCAGAACTTTGGAAGTGATTGCCCACCATTCTCAAAAGCCGCTGTGTCTCCCTGTCCCTCCAACTCCAGAGGAATCCGCTGCCCGATGGGCCGCTACGGCGACAAGTGGCAGTTCGCCCACAGCCCGAGCTGCGCCCCCTCATCCGCAACCCGGGTTCCTCTGGAGTTGGAGTGGGGCTGGGCTAGAGTTGTTGCTGGCTGTGAGTCTCTGGGATCTCCGTGCTTGCAGTGGGCCTGGGGGTCGATGTCCCGGTGAGGGGGCGCAGCTCGGGCTGTGGGCGAACTGCCACTTGTCGCTGTAGCGGCGCATCGGGGAGCGGCTTCTGGTGGTCCTGACGTCTCTCAGCTCCTGTCCAGGGGGATGGCCGGAGACGTCAGGACCAACAGGAACCCGCTCCCCGATGCGCCGCTACAGCGACAAGTGGCAGTTCGCCCACAGCCCGAGCTGCGCCTCCTCATCCGCAACCCGGGTTCCTCTGGAGTTGGAGCGGGGCTGGGCTAGAGTTGCTGCTGGCTGTGAGTCTATGGGATCTCCGTGCTTGCAGTCGGTGTCCCGTTGGTCCTGACGTCTCCGGTCACCCCCCTGGAATGGAGCTGAGACTGGGAACTGTACCGCCCTTGCCCCCTCCCTCTGCAACTGCAAACAACCCCACAGTTCCCAGTCTCAGCTCCTGTACAGGGGGGTGGCCGGAGACGTCACAGCCCGAGCCATCAGCTTCTGTCCCTACGGGGACAGCGGAGAGCGTGTTCCTCTGGAATTGGAACGGGGCTGGGCTGCTGCTGGCTGTGGGTCTCTGGGATCTCCGTGCTTGCAGTGGGCCTGGGGGCCGGTGTCCCGTTGGTCCTGACGTCTCCGGTGACTGGCACTAGCTCCGACGTGAAGACAGTGCAAAACCCCCGCGCCGGTGCAATGGGCGGGGAGCTGGAGAGGGGAGGGAAGGGGTCACACACATGGACGGGAAGCAGAGGGGTGTAGGTGGGGTGAAACTTAAGGGAGCGACAATTTGCTGCTGCCTGCCCACTGAGTTTAAAAGTTCTCATGCAAGACTCACGATACACTGTGTATCGTGAGTCTACCGTGGGAACTTTAACTCAGCGGGCAGGCAGCAGCAGATTGTCAATTATTAACCCTCCCGCGCAATATACCCTCACCTTCTCTTTTATGAATGGGGATTTAGTTCCCTTTTCTTCGAGGACCGACCGGAGGTTCCGCTGTCACCTCTGCGGGCCGCCCTCGGTGAACGTTTTCAAGGACCTTTATTCAAGGACTGAAAAAATGTTGCTATTCGGAGGTTTTCGTTATTTGGATCTTCGGATAAAAGGTTGTGGACCTGTAATCGTCTGAGCAATGTATTCTATCACCCAATTTGCTTTTGCTGCCATCTTGCCCTGTAGGTCATTAACCTTTCGTAACTCGTGCATCTAAGCTTTCCCAAGTCAAGTCAAGTTTATTTGTCACATACACCACATACAAGATGTACAGTGAAATGAAAGTGCCAATGCCTGCGAGATTGTGCAAAACATCAGAACAGAACCAGTATTTACATTTTTTTTTTAAAGACACAACAATAATTACGCCACGGTGAGATCAGAGTTTACAGTCCTGATAGCCTGTGGGAAGAAACTCCGTGTCATCCTCTTTGTTTTCGCAGCGCGACAGCGGAGCCACTTGCCTGGCTGTAGCAGCTGGAACAGTCCGTTGCTGGGGTGGTAGGGGTCCTTCATGATCTTGCTGGCTCTGGATCTGCACCTCCTGGTGTATAGGTCCTGCAAGGGGGGGGGGGGGGGGGAGAGTGTAATTCCCATGGTGCGTTCAGCCGAACGTTCAGCCGAACGCACTACTCTCTGCAGAGCCTTCCTGTCCTGGGCAGAGCTGTTGCCAAACCAGATCGAGATGTTTACAGTCAGGATACTTTCTACTGTACAAAAGTAGAAGGATTGAATGATCCTCAGAGAGACTATGAATGCCAGGTCAGCCACCTCCTCCCGGTAGGCCTTCTCATCATTATCAGTCCACCACAGTGTCATCAGCAAACTTGAACCTGGCCACACGGTCATGTGTGTACAGGGAGTACAGTAGGGGGCTGAGGACGCAACCCTGGGGGGATCCTGTGTTCAGGATAAGCGGGTTGGAGGTATGTCTCCCCATCTTGACCACCTGGGGCCTGGCGGTGAGAAAGTCCAGGACCCAGGCACACAGGGGAGTGTTCAGTCTCAGTTCCAGCAGCTTCTCAGCAAGTCTGGTGGGGACTATGGTGTTGAAAGCTGAACTGAAATCAATGAACAACATCCTCACATAGCCCCCCCCCCCCTTCTGGTTGTCAAGGTGACAGAGAGTGGTGTGCAAAACCTGGGTGACCGCATCATACGTGGATCTGTTTGGACGATATGCGAACTCTCCCGTTTATTACCACCCTGCCTGATGCATACGTGGTGTCTCTCCCCTACCCAAGGGGCCTCACTAGTGACTGGGTCTCCCACATCACACGGAACCAGGACCATTTATAATTATTTTGTGTCTATGGGAATATTACCAGTTCGACACAATATCTGCTTGCCAGTCCCACAGGACTCGACCTGTTTTGTAGCTTTTTTGTACACTATGACGTCAAAGGCTATTTGAAAATCAAAATATACACTGTTAACTGGGCTCCTGACTTCCATTACTTTAATAACTTCCGCAATAAAAACAACCCTAACCTGAACCAGGAAAAGCTAACAGTGAAAGAAAGGAAATTAATCTAAATGCATTTCTAAAAATAACAAGATTTTTTTTTTTACAATCTTCGACTTTTCTGATCAGGCTTCGGGCTAATGGTTGAACAATGGTTTTATAAAAATTGGTATTTCCAGATCACCAGTGTTAGGAATAACTATAAACAGTCCTTCCTAGTATTTTAAAAATGTGATTAATTGCATCAATCTCTCTTAAAATTCCAGTCTTGTACTTGATGTTTTTCTTAGATTCATCACTGAAATCCCCAAAAGACCCATCTGAACATATACAGTTTTTTTCTAACATTCCTCTGTATGTTGCTCTCCTGTGAACTGGCAAGATGTCCTTGTGATATAAAGTTACATTGTTCTGTCAAAATTTCAAAACTAGCAGACAAGAGTTCCAACATAGACAGATGGTTTTGATGACAGAATAAAGAAATTTAGACCATTTATCAGAATTATTCAATCAAAACTCACAGCACACTTTGTCTTACCTGTCTACAAATCCCTTTCCAAAATTTAACCATAGCTGGTGCATGCTCCTGCATCTTCTCACCAACTCTTCACACTGCTATCACTAGTTAACCCAAATGTCAAGTTATACTCTACAAAATTGTCAGATTTCTAGGTATCTGCATGGTCATAGGATCTCCATGTCGCTGCTATACATCTCAATGTTGTCAAATCCTAAATTGTACCCCACTGGTTTCAAAGATGCACACAAAATGCTGAAGTAATTCAGCAGGTCAGGCAGCATCTTTGGAGCAAAGGAATAGGTGACATTTCAGGTTGAGACCCTTCTTCATTTGCAGTTCCTTCCTACACATTAAAACCAGCAAAATAGGTTAATAAAAAATGAAAGTCAAGCACCATTTTCATTGGTCAAGGAACTGAAAGGCAGAGGAGTTATGTTAGGTGTACATTGAACCTTGGCCATATCACACATGGAGTACTGTACTCCTCTGATCTATATATTATAAAAATGATACATAAGCAAGTGACTTTGCCAAAAAATGATTCACAATGACAATACCAAATCTAAGAAGATATACTTTGTGCAATCAGCCGAACTGTCTACGATTATTTGCTCTTGAAAAGGGACGGTTTGGAGGTGATCTAATAATGTTACTGTATTTCGTTGTCTCTGTACTGTACACTGCACAAGTACAATTAAAGTTGAATCTGAATGTTTTCGCCAGGTTAGCTTGGTACCAGGGCCAGCAATATAAAATGATCATTTAAGAAATTCAGTCAGGAATTCAGGAAAAAATAGAGATCGTGAGAACTTGGAGTGCTCATCAAAAGTGGTAGTTGAAGAAAAGTGTACAAGTAATTCTGAGGGCAGTTAAGGATAAGAGGCAGAAAATAATAGAAGAAAATGTTACTGCAATTAGATAAAATATGCATTTAACAGGAAATATAAGCAACAGAGAAGGCTACGTTTTCATCGTGGAGTAATTCAAAGGTCTTTTTCAAGGGACTGAATACAAAAAAAGTCAAACAAGTAGCATGCAAGAAATTTACCAAAATAGCATGTGTTTAAGAAGGAACTGCAGATGCTGGAAAATCGAAGGTACACAAACAAGCTGGAGAAACTCAGCGGGTGCAGCAGCATCTATGGAACGAAGGAAATAGGCAACGTTTCGGGCCGAAGAAGAAGGTCTGAAGAAGGGTTTCGGCATGAAACGTTGCCTATTTCCTTCGCTCCATAGAGCATGTAAGTTAGTTGGCAAAATATAGAGGGGGTTTAGGGTTAATTGTATGTTCAGTATGAAGTAGGATGTGAAGTGATATATCATTTGCCAGTTTTGAATCTGTTTAATTATATATTAAAAGGTATAAATTAAAATATAGACAGGGAAGATATGAAATTAAGATATGGTTATAGCACTGAGATTTCGGAAATATTACCCAATGATTTTAGCAGGACACAGACTTGTTATATAAACGAGAGAAGCTACTTATGAAGACAAAAATAATGTATTGAATGCAGGAGAAACAAATTAGCATGAACTTTAAAAAAAATTAACATTGCAATTCCTTTCAATTAACAGATCATAAAATGTGTTGCCTTTCTTTACAATAGTAGCCATGTGGTCTATGAGGAAAAATGTAATAATACCAAACAATCTTTAGACCACAGTTAGGGTACAATGTGCAAGTTGTAAGCACACCAAAGCTACAGAATACATTATAATATCAGCTAATGTGAGAAAATATGAACATTGGTATTGTTCCTACTACTGTCAAGAAGGTACTGAGGGTTTTATTTAATAAACAATTATGATCGAAATAAAGTATTTTATTTAATAAACGATTATGAACAAAATAAAGTATTTCTTGTGGTTGAGGAGTCAGTGACATGAGAGTTATTGATCCAAAACTGTCACACAAGGAAGGATAAAGGTTAAAATAAATTATTGTTATTGGAGGTTAGCCCAAATATCCTTCTGTGTTTGACATCCTGTGTTTAGCAACAGCAGACAAGTATGTGCATTCATTTTGACATTTTACATTGTTTTAAAAATAACAAAGGAATAATCGGACGTGATGAATATTTAGTAACTTCATTTAAGGTGCTCAAGGCCAGTTTAGTAAATGATTTATTTTAAAAAGTAGTTGGTTGGTTAGAATCGCATTTTTGTAAGGTTGCGAATCATTTCCATCCCTAAATCAAAGTATTATATTGTATTTTCATCATTGTTAAACCTTCAGAGGTGCCCATAAATATATTTTCCAACAGTGACACATCATTTCCTTATCTTTTATTTAGACGAAGTATGCACCAATGTCTACACAAACCATGGCTTTGAATCAATGATAATGTATTCAGTTATCTGATTTTAACAATAAATGTTATCTTTCATCTGTTGCCTCATTTTATATTACCCAAGAGGGAAAAGTCCAAAATAAATAATTATTTTTGATGTTTGATTTCTGATCCAGTAAAATCCTTTTGAGTTTGTACGAAATGATGTTTGGACACTGCTGAACCAATTGCAGAAATAATGGTTATTTTCAAATTTATCAATCAATTATTTGTTACTTTTCTGTAGCGGTATTCAATAACCCACCAAATTTCAGTCTAGTTATTCAAGAAAAATGACTCGCTAGCCTTTTTTTAATTGTTTGTGAAATTGTATTGCCTAAGAATATTAACAAAACAATTTGCATTAATAAAACCTGTTATTAGAAAGTGGGATATCCAAGGAAATCTGCTGTAATACAACAACTTTTGCATTAATATAAATCTGTTTACGGGCCAGGCCGCCTGATACCTAAAGGAATAGATCATATAAGAAATACGTTGGATTCCTTCTTGTGGAGAACAAAATAGAAATGAACGGATTATAAGTTTACATCCCTGATCTTCTTATCGAGTGCACACACATGATTAGAAGTTGTTCAGCCAGAGCTGACACTTCTCGGCATCTGCATACAATGGTGTCTGTCTTGCGCTTCTTGTGCTTCTTGTGCATGGTGGTGGAAAGATTGGTGAAAACAGGGCCGTGACGTGAACGCTCTTTCCTGGACCCCATCCCTTAATAATCCATTCGGAATCTTGGACTACTGTTATAACAAATGTCAGCAAAGCTCATGTGGGTATAGTTTGTGCAAAAGTATATTGTCATTGCACCTTGCAGAAAGCCAGACTGTAGTTCATCAGCTGCACGTCTAAGGTCTGTTGACTGTACACCGCTACCATCTGATACTGTTCTCAAAAAATAAATATAGCTTTAACCCATTATTCACTTTGGTATAATTTGGAGCAGAAAAAACGAGGTGTAATGTGATAGATCTTTGAGAGACATGAAGGGTCAGGTCAAAGTGACTAAAGAGAAATTGTTGGGCTTTGCATTTGATTGGAATGTTCTTACAAAAATCTCAGCATTGCATATACTTTTATGCTATAACAAATTTAATTTTAGATAACGTTAATAGATCCAAGGGAAATTTCAATTTGGTCTGAAATATATATTTGTTCACACTCGATTGAAAGATCACAGAATTTCATGTGTTACTTTCAACACAACTACATTATCTGAAAATTTTTGTTTGTAAAAAAATTAGAGCAAAAGACACTCACTCTCTCAAAACAATCACACTTATGTATTGAATTAAGCCACTTTAAGTACACTCTTAAAATTAAGCTTTTTTTGTTTAGGTGCCAATGCAAAAACAATTTCCATTTATCTAAAGTAGCAAAATATCTCAAGATGCTGGATCATTGAAGGAACATGTATAGCAGCGATGTTACAAAACTTGCGTTCAACGGCGCTGCAGTTCTGCCACTGGCCGTGTGCGCGACTTTGGCGCCTTTGAGGGCGGGGTCTGTCCGAGGCAGATTTCCTCGGGCTGCTAGCTGATGCGGAAAAATCGTTCCGACTTCCATTCCCGATTTTCTTTTTTTTTATTTTAATCGCGAGACAATTTCATAATTATATTAAAATAAAAAGCGACTTCTAACGCCGTCAACGCCTACAACGTGACGGATCTCAAGTACGGGACAAAACACGGTGCAAGTCGTTTATTTTACTTATAAACTTGCTTCTTGGGATGAATTTAATCAATCCTCTATAAGCGAAAATGTGATTTGGGCCCCATACGAACCGGCAGTGTTTTTCCTGCCGATATGTGGTTCAAAATCACCGCAAATGCAACGTTCCAATTGATCGCATTCCAAAGCAAGATGAATAAAATGCCCATTTTATTTGGAGATAAGCCGTCTAAATTGTCAATATTTTGTCTTATTCTCTCTCTCTCTCCATGATCATTATTTTTAAACTAAATATTCACAACAGTTTGAGTCACATGTGTTGTGCAAAAAACAATAATTTGATTATATTTTGGGTGGATGTTTCTAGATTAATTTATGGGAATTAAACATTAAATTCCTTCCATCTGGGATATAAATTCATGACAGTGAAATTTAAAAAATCATGTTATATTGTGAATTCTTGTGTGAATGGGATTAGTTTGTTATTTGAATACTTATGCTATTAAAAAAATATATCCTTTTCTTAAGAAATGGAATCTACAGGACATTGTTAATGGGAAAGGAGTGGGCAGAAAGGCATGTCATGTGTGGTTTGAAGAGCAAAAACTTTTTTGTAATGCCAAAATTGAAATGTTGAGGAAAAACAAGGTGTGCAGAGTTGCTTATTGGTTACAATCTGAGGAGTATGATGATGCTACTGATTATGATATGCCAATGTACCAGCTAGCAACTGATCTTCTCCATAAAGACTTGGTCTATTGCTCAAAATTGTAATTTATTTACCTATCTGTTACAGATTTACAGCATATAATACAATAATATTAAAGTTCTGATCTTGAGAATATCACATTTTTGAATTTTCAAGACAGTCTGGGTGTTTATTACTATTTCCGCCACAACAGTCAATTTTGTAATTAACTACAATTAGGAAATTAACTATATGCTTTAATTTCCAATCACCCAAGTAAGATGTTTTATATTTGTTTCAGAATGCTTCCATCCATAATAACTGAACATTTCATTCAGTTCTCTTGATTTTTAAGAAAGTTATGGGCTTTTGACTGTCCTCGATCACAGCTTTTGTGTTAAGTAAATGGAAAAGCAATAAGGAACAAGATGCTAATTTCCGAGTATGAAAATGGCCATAAATATTTTAATACTGAAGATATGATAGTGAATTAAGTGTCAATTTAAACTTATTTTTATGCTTTATCTGATGGGATAAATTGCAGACTTGATTTTTAAAATCTCAAAATTTTGTAACATTGCTATGTATAGGGGCAGAAATGTTAGAAAGAAATTCCAAGGCTCTGGACCCTTGCCAAGTAGCCACACAACTGCCAATAATGAAGCAATTTAATTTAGGGTGAGCAACATAATCGGAAGCGCACAAATAACTTGAAAGGTCAAGGCTCTTGAGATTACAGAGAAATTGAGGTGCAATAAAAAAGGAATAGAATTTTATGATCATGCTGTTGCTTAACCAGCAGACAATGTAGATTAGTAAAATAGGGGATGAGCAGCAGAATTTCAAATTACCTCCTTTATGGAGAGTGGAATGAAGAAGGTTTAAACCTACCCTTGAACCAAGATTACACCGTCTACAATTGTTTAATAGATAAATTGTTTGCTCTGATAAAAACTACAGGTAACTTCCAGTTGAGACGGCTGAAGCATTTATGCTTTTTAGTTGGTAAATGATGAAATAAAGGTTTCCTAGAAAAACCTTTGAAACTTCTCAGTACTAATGGTTAACTAAAACTGCTGAATTGACTGCTGAAGGTTTTCCATACACTCTGCAACATCGGTTCAAGATCACTCCAGAACTCCAAAATCTCCTGTGTTGCTTGAATCTAAATTAAATCAGTACAGAAAATGTGATCCTGCAACACAAACATAGCAACATATTGGAATATTCAGAGAGACCATGGATACAATACAGGTCATTTTCTGGTTCACTTGAAGAGTGAGAAATGGACTTTGATCTGCCTTGCTTCAAATGCAAAGTGTTAATATTGCATGCACAGAATGTAAAGCCAGTTTTTCCCCCTATACTGGTCACTTCCACCATGTCAGCACCTTTTTTAAAAAAAAAGCAAAGGTAAAATTTAAATTGGAGACCATTTTAATAAAATCTACGCATACAAATGTTTTGTTTTCTGCATTATTTGACATTTTAACCAGTGAAATCATTACCAGAAGCTCTTTCGGTATTGATGAATATATTATTGGACAGATGTGCTTGTGTTGTTATTTTAGGTTTCATTTGACTGAAATTTGATTTTAGAATCATCTTAAAGTATCTATATACAACATAATATTGAACAAATGCTCTTTTAGAGGGTTCAATATAAGTAGAATTCCAGAGAAGCCTTTTCGGACAGAAGCATTCCAATAATGTGAGCTATAATTTAATAGTTGTCTAATATTGACAGAAAAATCTGTCATAAGCACTGGCACAATTTCAGACATAGCATTATTTAAGAGGGTAAACTGCCATAATAAAGGCAATATTTTTGTCTTAGCTACAATTTCATTGTGCATGGGGGTGGGGAGAGGCTTATTCATTCTTTCAAAATACATAATAGTTAATATTACACACTTTATTTTCCCTTTAACCAGAATGCTTTACTCTTTTGAAGGAAAATACTATTCATTTAGAATCATGTTATCTGCATCCTCCAGTTATCTTTTGGTTTCATATGTCTGATATTGTTTTCCCTTTAGGTATCTTGGGGTTTTCTTGATTTTGCTTACTAATATTTTGTCATTCATTTTATTTGATTGTGTATACATATCTTCCTTGATTTCATCCCTGTCCTATCTATACTCCACTGGCTTTGTGCCGTAAAAGACGTTGCATCTGACGTAAGCTTCCCTTTTTTGTATTGTACTACATCGACATCTAAAGGAGTGGAGTATGCGATGTTCCAATCCTTTTCTTAGTGGGAATGCAGTTGGTCTACACCCTCACTATCTCCTTGAATGTCTCCCACTATAGGCTGTGGGCCGAGCATCAAAAATGTGTCTAGAAATCAGTTTTCGTGACCCAACTCACCAAACTACATGAAATTTTCCACAGATTTAGATGAAATATAATTTAGAAGGAAGTCATAACTCGTCATTGCCGAAAATTGCACATTTATTAATTAAACTAATTAGAAAATGAGATCCGGAAAGTAAGCGCCATCTAGTGGCCAATGCCCATATTACATGATGGGCAGCCTATTTCCGTGTTGCAGTCCATTTAAACGATATATCATTATACCTATATATATACACAAGATAGTAATATAGGTATAATAATATATTACCTATATATATTCCAGATAGTAATATAGGTATAATAATATTATATTTAGGTATAATAATATGTATTATATATATTATTATACCTATATATATTCCAGATAGTAATATGGTATAATAATATAATATATCTATAATAATAATAATATATAATATATTATTATAACTATATATATTCCAGATAGTAATATAGGTATAATATAATATATTATTATAACTATATCTATTCCAGATAGTAATATAGGCAGAATAATATATACCTATATATATTCCAGATAGTAATATAGGTATAATAATATAATAATACAATAATATAATATTATTATACCTATCTATACCTAAATGCCTATCTATACCTATACCTATCTATACCTAAATGCATTTCGTTGTCTCTGTACTGTACACTGACAATGACAATTAAAATTGAATCTGAATCTGAATCTGAATCTATCTATATTCCAGATATATATATATATTCCTCCGTATTCCTGGAAACGGCCGCTATGGACGGCACTATGTACACCCCCCCCCCCCCCCCCCCGCTCGCGAATTGGACGCTTTTAATTGAGACCGCGGCTTCACTATGTTAAATACAAACGGAGCACCTTTTCCCGGTGAGTTATCGCAGGCAGCTCCGAGATTAGATGATTAAGACTTAATACTCTACAACAAGCTGGCATTAGTGAAAATGTTTAATTTACCTTGTTATTGATACATATAGTTTAGGCCATGAATGAATGTATAAGTGTGAATGAATGAATGATTGAATGAGTGATTGGGTGAATGAATGAGTGAATGATTGAATGAGTGAGTGAATGAAGGAATGAATGAATGAATGAATGAGTGAGTGAATGAATGAATGGATGAATGAATGAATGAGTGAATGAGTGAGTGAGTGAGTGAGTGAGTGATGAATGAGTGAATGTACAGCCTCCAAATGTCATTTTTACACATTATAAAGGCTGCAATTAAATTAATTAAAGTCCATACAGATTAATGTTCATAAATTAAGACTTTAGATCTTACCTTTCAGTTTGAGTTGATTCACAAAGTTTCACAACTTTGTGTTGCAGGGACTTTGCTTTCAAGACTTTCTTCTACTTCTATCCACTTAGCTGCACATTTTTCAGACTTCTTAATGCTTTTCTCACTAAATTCAATTACCCGGCTGCAAGTTTCCACGACAAAGAACCTTCATCGGAATCTCCAGTAAAACAGGCATCAGTGAAGCCCTCTCAGCTATGATGTGTGCTAGCCTGAAACAAAGCGCGTGATTGGCCAACTGGCAGACAACTCAATGTTAAACGTGCTTTGATTGGACTAAAAATACCCGATATTTTTCCGGTTTTTCTCTAATTTAATAAAAATGTGCAAGTCAGTTCTTGACGAGTTTCAGGGGTGATTTATATAATTTTTTTACACAATATGTGAAAATTTAATGTAGTTCTGTGACTTGGGTCACGAAACACTGGAATAAAGCTCCTCGGCCAACAGCCTACTACAATGATACAAAATAATCTCCAAGTAGCTGTCTCGTCCCCTTTAATTAGTGTTAATAAAGCTCAAATCCTTTAATATGATTGCAATACTACTTTGCACTTCTCAGAAATTTGCCGACCTACTTGATTTTCTATCTCCCTCTGACTTATGGAGTCCTATAATTCCAATGTCACATTTTTTCTTTATATGTTCATCTTTCTAGCATCTATCCTCACATCTGTCATTGTTACCTTGACCAATCGTCCTGCACCTTTATGCTTCTCTATATGATCTAAAAACCGTGTTACACGAATTTCTCAACTATCAATCCTGTTCTTCTTTATACTGTTTATTTAATAGGCACAATATCATAATCCCACATATCTATATGTACCTCAGCTTGCTGACTTTATTTCCTAGGTTTGTTATAATAAAGTATGTATTAAGTATTTCTAAACTTTTTTTGGCTTTTATTTTCTAACCTTATTTCCTCTCCTTCCAAATGTGTTTCATAATCTCCCTCTTTCCTCACCCAAGTGCGTATTCTTCTTCTGAAATTGCTTCCAGGATCCCTCCCCCTGTTAAACGATAGACCAGGAGCCCAGAATTTTAAGATTAATTCCTGTTATACAGGACAATTAATGATCTGGGTTTTGAGAGAATTTATCCAGGCCATCCAAAGATTGACATTATCCTACAAAACTCAATGCAACCTCAAAATTGCTGTACAATGTGAAAGTTTGAAAATTACTGCTATCTATCAAGTACTTTCACAATAGCTTTCTGCTGTTGTGAATCTGTATGAACAGCTTGCCCCAGCTGGAACTTCATGCAGGAAGTTCAGCATTGATTTCAGTGAGTGGGAACAGTTGCAATGGAATAAGACAAGAGATAGCTTTAAATTGTTTGAATGTTTTGATTAACATTTTTAATACTTTTTTGAAAATTCCTGTTCATTTGAACGGCGTTTAATGGATTTTCATTGTTTCAGAATGTCTGAAAACAGCTTAAATTTGTTGACAGCTTTAATGGTCAGTTTTGTAAATTGACATGCTGTCAGATTTTTAAAGCTGTTTTGTGGTTGAGGCTTGTTCTGGTTCTGACCATAATGCATTTAAAATGCGTGAATATCTGATCACAAATTTTGGGCCATTGTTCTTTATACCCCTAGTAGATACTTCTTTAGTCTATGAAACTTAAACACTAAGTTTTAGAATATATCGTTGCCAAAATCAAATCCGTTGCTCTTCAGTGCAACATTACCATGTAGATGCACCATAGATTTTCTAATGAATTAATGTCAGAAATACATGTCAGAAAAGATTGTGTAGCAAAATTGCTACAAATTTTATAACCCAGATTTTGTGGTCTTAAAGTACTCTAAGCTGAGATAAAGCCAAAATAGAATAATTCTTATCAATGATGTGGAAGAAAATGTGGAAGGCATAATTAGCAAATTTGCAAATGACATTAAAAGTATAAGTTTAATTCAGATAAGTTTGAGGTGTTGTATTTTGGAGCCCTGGGGATAGCTTCCCTTAAAGTGGTATTGCAGATAGATAGGGTGGTGAAGAAGGTTTTTGGCATGCAGACCTAGATTTAGTCAGAGAAATAAGTATAAAAATTGAGAGGTTATTTTACAGTTATACAGATGTTGGGGAGTCTGCATCAGGGGTATAATGTCACCCTGTTATAGGACAGATGTTGTTACGTGACTTGTTTTATGGAAACGTAACTATCTAATATTATTCAGACATTCTGTGAAAAAATTATTAAATCGTGGCATTTGATATATGCAACACAATCAAAGCTTGAACTAAATTCACTTTTCCTGCTCCTGGGGATTAGAGTAAACCGAATGATAGATGATTTAGACATGAGTGGGCACAAACAGATTGTGTCAAGCATTTCTGCATTTTCCAACACGCTTTGGGAAGGAGAGAATAAATCTATTTTAAGTGAAGAAGTCAGAGACGTCAAAGAGCACAGATCCTCAAAAGCAAGATTTGCATTGGTAAAAACCATTTGACAGATTGATACACTATAAGATAATCAATGGATATGGGAGGTTCGTGCAAGAAAGGGGTGCAGAGGTAAAACAAAATCTTTCATGACTTTATTGAATGAGACAGTACACATGAACATCAAAATGGCCACGCTCTATTTCTAATTCTATAGTTCTAATAGGACTAATTTGGAAGAGAATGTTTTTGCACAAAGGATTTTTGAACAGAATATAATATTGCATGATGAAGCTGTATTAATCTATATTTGAGTTGAAATTAGATTTTTTTTTAAACTGGTAACGTCATTGGGGAAAAGAGCAAGGTTGGACCAGAGCAAAAGATAAGAATATAACTGAAAAATTTAGGATGATTTTGGCAATTAACTCAGATGTTGTGCTTTATGGTTCGTGTAGCAGAGCTGCCAAGTAGTACGGATTTTCCGTATTTTGTAAGGAAATTCTATAAGAATACTGATGTATGATTTTGCGTTGTTAAATACGGATTTTTTTTAAATCGGCCCGACTTCCTGTTTGATTAACATCCCACTCGCCAATGGAAAAGTAATAACCCGTTGAAATTGACTTAAGATCTTGCTGCTTAAAAAATGCAAGGATATAAAAAGTCATACTGAACCTCTAAAAATGATAGCAGATTAAATCTATTAGTATTTTAAATTTCAAGATCTCGGTGATTATTTTTGTAAGCTTTAATCTGCCTGTCCCGCTCCAGGTTTAAACAGAACGCTGTCAGTTTAACGCGTGGGAATTTAAACGAAGAGCTGTCGGCTGCAGCGCTATGGGTTCTAAATATAGCGCTACCGGCTGGAGGGCTATGGGCTTTAAACGTAGCGCTATGGGCTTTACACATAGCGTTATGGCCACAGCGCTATGGGTCACAGACTGTTACGGAAAATTCTCGTATAATAATGAATCTTTGGAATTCTATTTCTCAGTGGAAGTTGAGCCTTTGCTTATTTTTCAGGCAATGGTAGAATTCTGGATAAGCCTAGTAGTGAAAGGTTACCAGTAGGATTGCAGTTACATTGGGATTGGCCTTGATTTTACAGAACGGTGGGTGGGCTTGAGAGGGAGGGGTGGAGAGGGGAGGGAGAGAAGGAGAAAGAGGGAGGGAGAGAGGGAGGGGGAAGGGAGGGAGAGAGGGAGGGAGGGAATAAGAGAGGGAGGGAGAAAAAAAGGAAGGAGAGAGGGAGGAAGGAAGGGGAGGGTGGGGGGGCAAAAGGGGGGAGAGGGAGAGAAAGAGGGAGGGGGAGGGGAGAAGGGATGAGGGAAGGAAGAGGAAGAGAGAGGGATGGCGGGAGGGAGAGAAAAGAAGCAGGGAGAGAGGGGGAGCAAAGGAGGGAGAGGGAGGCTTCCAAAATGGCTTGTACATCATCATCTGGTACTAAAAGCAGGAAGCAGTCGTTCAAACAGCAGTATACAAAGAGATGGCAATGAATGCATAACTTAGAAGAAGACATGTCAATTGGTAGCAAAGTTATACATTCCTGTACTCTTACATGGGTATGACCACACAAAAACAATAATATTTTTTCCAGCAAAATGGCACCGTGTAAAAATGCTGATTTCCTCAGCAAAATACTGATTTTCAGGTACTAGAATAAATGCTCTGACGAAACTTGGCAGCACTGATATAGACCTGAGGTTACTACAATATTTTTTTTGTGCTGCAGCTGAAGAATCAGAAAGCAATGGAAGTAATGCAGATACAGATGAGGAATTTACTGTTAAAAACCCATCAAAGAAAAACAAGCAAAAAAATCAAATCAAAATACAAACAAAGAAGAAGGAGGAAAAGGCCCTGAACTCAAACAACAGAGATAAAGGTACAGCATCCAATATTTCGCTTGGGCAGCTTACAGCCCAGTGGTATGATTATTGATTTTTCTCACTTCAGGTTGCCCCAGCATTCCCTCTCTGTCTATCCCTCCCCCACCCAAGTCGCACTAGCTTCTCATTTTCACCCTACAAACAGCTTACAATGGCCTGTTTCTTTATCATCGTAACTTTTTTGTAATTTTGATTTAAGCCGCACCGAGCGCTGAAAGGCCCCGTGAACGGGCCGATTCAGCCCTTTGAAAGCGGCTGATAAAGTCCGGATTACAAAACTTGGGGGGGTTCGTCCCCCACCTCTCAAAGCAGAGGGGGGACGTGTGTCCCCTGTACCTCCCGGGATTTCCGCCCCTGACTAGTGATTAACTGACTGCAGAATATTTACCATCGATATCTGGAGACACTCAATTTATTTAAAGTCTTTTGCATGGCTTCAATGGTTTGAGGAAATGTTTATAAAATTAATAGATTTTTGCCATATTTATTTATTGTCACGATTTTCTTAATTCTAACTGAAGCAATTTATTTTTTTGCTAGTAATATGCCAGTTTGCTTAAGCATGTTTAGGCAACCAATAAATACTATTCCATTTTTATTATGCAGATAACTTATTTGAATAAAAACAAAGCTCTCAATTGAATTGTAATTGCTGTTGCATTGTATTGTAAAACACGATAACAAAATAACAAGTATTTTTTGCTGATGCTCCTTCTTGTGGCTTGTGTTAGAAAAGCACAAACCCAGGTTTTGAAGCATATTCCTTATGTAATCTCTTGGGAAGTGTATAACTGGGGAGGTTTTTCATATCGATTTTCCTAGTTTGATACCCATGGGCTCCAAATTGAACCTCATAAAGTAGATCAATTCAGGTTTATTTTCCATGCTATCTTATTCAAAGGATTCAGTCATGTCACTGTGAACCTCATACTGGTTCCAAGTGCAATGACGTATTCCTAGACATCTCCAATGAGCGGATGAGCAGAGTCCAGAACCGGTTTAAGAATAAGGGGTAGGCCATTTAGGACTGAGATGAGGAAAAATGTCCACATCCAGAGAGTTGTGAATCTGTGGACTTCTCTGCCACAGAAGGCAGTGGGGACCAATTCACTGGACGTTTTCAAGAGAGATTTAGCTCTTAGGGCTAAAGGAATCAAGGGATATGGGGGAAAAGCAGGAACGGGGTACTGATTTTCGATGATCAGCCATGAGCATATTGAATGGCAGTGCTGGCTCGAAAGGCTGAATTGCCTACTCCTGCACCTGCTTTTCTATGTTTCCATGATACTCAGAGGAAAGGACAATTAACAACAGTGACATTATAATAATATGTATACAAAGTTTAATTTTTTTTTCCCAGCAGCTCCAGTTCCTGCAAAAAACAAACCTTTGTTGGTGAAGGCAATGCCAGTTTCTCCACCAACCTCCAAATCACCACAGGCACAAAGTCCTTCCACTGGAATAAGAAAGCCAAAGTGGATTCCACCAGGTATGTGTCTGTGTGTTTCCTATTAAATTGAATTTTATTGAATAATATACCAAAGAAACACATGTAGAGTGAGAGGCCCAAGTTGGAAGTATCATACTGTTTTAAGAAAACATTTAACAATTTTGGTTGCCTTGAAAATAAAATATATGGTGTTTAGACTTATAATGTTAGCAAATTGATTCTGAACAAAGCAAAAGATCAGGATAGCTAAATATAATTTAATTCCCGAGTTAGCGATGAAATTGGGAGATGGAAAGTGACTTAATTAAGCAGCATTTTACTTTAATAATACATTGACATCAAAATGCCCAAATAACAAAACATGCATTATGTTGTACGTGTGTTCTTATAGTCACACAAATTGTGGATTATTGAGTGCATCTTGCAACGAGTGTTGAATTTGAATGTGAAGGTAAAGTTACATGAATTTGAGATGAGAGCAATATCCTGTAAACCAAACAAACTAGCTTTGATAGGTAGCCAGCACTGAAATATTAGCTATAATTGCCCAATGTCACAACTTTGAGCATTGATAGTAATGACTCGGACGGAATCAGTGAGGAGTCCATTATCAAAAATGGAAGAATTTAATTCTACAATAGGCCTGCTCTTCCTGACTGCACAAAAAAAAGTAAAATTATTTTACCTTTTCTGGACATTACAGGTACTCCCTGACTTACATAATAGCCAACTAACGTAAACTCCCACTTACGTAAACAATTCACAATAGATGGTCCCGTTTCCTGAACGACTTGTGTTATTGCAAAGGTAGGATGGCGATAATTCCCCATCCTCTTCATAGAAATAAAAGCATCACCTGGGCTCAGTGCGACACTGGGAAGGTGAGCGAGAATAAAGGAACAGCGGTGGGCAACTCTTGACCGAGTCACCTACATATTCCACAAGGAGTCACCTACATATTCCACAAGGTGCACCAGCACGCCCTTATTCACCAGCAGCTGCACCATCTGGTTGACACGGCTGATGTTGCGGCTCACGTTGTTGCCCCTGGCCGACACTCTTTCTTCAGGCCACCACCACCAACAGGATGTGCACAGTCGCCATGGGGCTTCCTCCCCTATCACCGGAAGCTGCTTCTTCCTGTTAGCCATCACTTTATCCACTCCCCTCTCCACCGCGGCGTCCTCCTCCTTCTCCCCTGGCGTCGCCAACATCTTCCACCTTTGACTCCGGAGGAAAAGGAGGAGGCAGCATGAAGAAAGCACTATCAGCCAGGGGCTACAACATGAGCTGCAACAACAGGGTGGTGCAGAAGCTGGTGAAGAATAATTTGCTGGTGCAGACTACGCCATCGCCGCCAAGTTTTATGTTGAAATTAAACAAAGTGCTGGGGTAACTTAGCAGCATCTCTAGAAAACATGTATATGTGATGTTTTGGTCAGAACCTTCTTCACATTGATTCAGATGTTTTGTGCGTGAACCAACATCTGCAGGTCTTTGTTTCTGCCTAGTTTTAAGATGATTCAGACTAGTGTAAATCTGACTTAGGTAAGGGTTTACAGAATGTAGCCCTTACGTAAATCGGGGAGTGTCCATAATCACAACCTTTCTGGTTTCAACTAGGAAGAAGCTGTCTTGTTTTCTGTTCAATAAATTTTGATCAATTAAAATAACATTCGGCCAGCTATTTGCTGAGTAAGTGATCAGAGCTCCCATAAATTTCCATGGCCTTCATATCTTTCCCAAAGTGTGGGGTGATGCAAAATGGATACACCACCCCAACTTTAGCTGGACTAGTGTTTCATAAAGGTTTGTCATGGCTTCTTAACGTTGTACTACATGCCATTATTTACAAAGCCCAAGATCCTGCTTTGGTTTTCAATTAATTACCTTCTCTATATATTTGTAGATTTACAAATATATAGTATAAAAGTTTCACATTTCCCTTACAACATGGAATCTACAAACAGTTAAATTTGCACTGAATTAGTTAAGGACGTGCTTTTCTCTGTAGCTGTCTTTAAACTCGTTATGATATGACTGATGTTAAAGAGGTAGCCTTCAAATTAAGGTTACATAAATGGTGTTTTAATGTTAAAAGTAGCAATGTAAAACAAATACAATCTAGGTCAAAATGGTATCAAAAGATTTTTTTTACATGTCTCAAGAATGAATGTAAGTAAGTAAACTAAAATTATATCCTTTTTCCTTACTGCTTTCTGAAAGTTGTAAATGTTCAATTTGCTTTTACAGCCTCAAATGAAAACAGCAATGCTTCATGGGAAAGAGTTTCTGTCAGAAGTCCAAGCCAAGGCCTCCGATTAGGCCTTTCTCGATTAGCTAAAGTCAAACCTTTACACCCCTGTGCAGACAATAGGTGAACATGGCTGTAAACTGTAATAAGAATGAAGCTTAATGTTCTGTTGCTGTAATAGTTATTTAGTTTTCTATATTTTCGTTTGCTTTTTGATGTTTTTTTGTCATAGCCTATTTTGCAAAGTTACTGTATTTATCTATATAATTCTTTCAAAATTTGTTCCCAATTTTAATAAAAATAGCGAGTGGAGGAAATCATCTTGATCACAAACTACACTGATAATGTTGTACATATAGAGATCTTAACCATTATTTTTCAACGTAAAAGCCATCAGACATTAACGACTTGAGTACACCTTTAAAACCTCCACTAAGATTTGAGGTATCTTGTATCTGTTTTTTTTAGTCAAGACTAAATGCACAGGTTGTGCAGAAAATGTATTGATACAGGGTGGCACGGTGGCACAGCGGTAGAGTTGCTGCCTTACAGTGCCAGAGACCTGGGTTTGATCCTGACTGCAGGTGCTTGGCTGTACAGAGTTTGTACGTTCTCCCTGTGACCTGCGTGGGTTTTCTCCGGGATCTCCGGTCTCCTCCCACACTCCAAAGACGTACAGGTTTGTAGGTTAATTGGCTTGGTATAATTGTAAATTGTTCCTAGTGTGTGTAGGATAGTGTAAATGTGTGGGGATCGCTTGTTGGCACGGATTCGGTGAGCCGAAGGGCCTGTTTCCGTGGAGTATCTCTAAACTAAACTAAACTAAATATCATAGTTTAAATTCACCACCAGGTGGAAGTTTTATTGGGGCTAAGGCCTGTAAATTAAATTTGAACAGGCTTAGTCTGAATTGGTGCAAGACCACCTCAGAGAATACCACATTTTCCATGATGCTCTTATTTAAAGAGATCATGGTATTGCTGGTGCAGTACAGTATGGTCTTCGAGGCTTTTCTTACAACATAGATTGAAGGATGATTTCCTCTTTGTCTGGTTAGAAATTTCAAACATGCTCTTTCTAGGCATATTTGTAACATCTGTTTTACAGACAGTAAATCTGCTGTCACCAGACCAGTCTATACAATGAGAACTTTGGCTTACTCTCTGCAATTTTATCTGAGTGATTTATCAAAGCAAAACTGCTCTGGAACAAAGCTTGTTAATCCAATGTTTGGGAATTGTAATGCCTTGTGATTAAAATATTATCAATTCTTAATAATTATACATTATCCATTTGTTTTTACGAAGAAAGTATGACTTCTTAACATTCAAACTCTCTTTATTGTTTGGGTACAACGTCCTACTGTCTTTTTTAAACATGTTGCCATTTTTTGGTCTCCATCTGAGAGTTTCAACTTTCAAATTAAAATCACTATGGTAAAAATTAAAAATAAACACATATTTGTAACAATCAATGCATAGTGGGTTTTGTAAGGTGCAAAAAACTTCTGCATTAATAATGGCACATTATTCAATAAATGGATAATATTTAAATTATATTGGTAAACAAAACTGTGCATTTATATGTGGCAAGGACCACCATTAGGCAAATGTGCTGGATGATCAGACACCTTGATTTTGATACTGGATTAAGGAAGGTTATTGGCCAGTGTGTGACAATGTGGGGAATGGAAAATAATGGTTTATATTCTGACATACAGGCACCCACAGAGGTGAGTACAGAGCTGATCTGGGGGGGGGGGGGGGGGGGGGGGGGCAGAGGAACTACTCCAGGACTGTTTGGAGTCTGTAGAATGGGCAATGTTCAAGGACTCGGCAACGGACTTGAACGAATACGCCACAGTCGTTACAGACTTCATAAAGAAATGTGTGAAGGACTGCATTCCTACAAAAACCTTCCGAGTGTTTCCCAATCAACAACCCTGGATGAACTTTGAGATCTGCACTCTTCTGAAGACCAGACACCGGGCATTCATGTCTGATAATACAGTGGTCTACAAGAAGTCCAGATACGACCTTGGTAAGGCCATCAAAAAGGCCAAAAGGGACTTCTACTCCAAACTGGAGGATGAGACAGATCATCGGCAGCTGTGGCGGGGCCTGAATGCAATCATCTCCTACAAGGCGAAATCAGGAGGCAGCTCGAATATCGGCGAAACATCACTACCTGACGAGCTCAATGCGTTTTACGCACGCTTTTATAGGGAGAATACTGATGTGCCTTCCAGAGCCCCCATTCGCTGTGATGGTATTTCAATCTCGGTCACAGAGGACGACGTCAGGAAATCCTTCAGAGGGGTTTACCCTCGAAAAGTGCCTGGACCTGATGGTATACCCGGTCGTGTTCTAAAAACCTGTGCGGACCAATTGGCTGGAGTTTTTACGGACATTTTCAACCTCTCACTTCTGAGGTCTGATGTTCCCACCTGCTTTAAAAGGGCATCAATTATACCAGTGCCCAAGAAGAGCAAGGTGACGTGCCTCAATGACTATCGACCAGTGGCACTAACATCTGTGGTGATGAAGTGCTTTGAGAGGTTGATCATGGCGCAAATCAACTCCTACCTCGACAAAAACCTGAACCCACTGCAGTTCGCTTACCGCCACGACAGATCAACGGTGGATGCGATCTCGCTGGCTCTCCACTCCGCTCTGGACCACTTGGACAACAAAAACTCATATGTCAGGCTGTTATTCATTGATTACAGCTCGGCATTTAATACAATCATCCCCTCCAAGCTGGTTACCAAACTCGCAGAACAGGGTCTCTGCGCATCCCTCTGCAATTGGATCCTCGACTACCTCATTCACAGACCACAGTCTGTTCGTATTGGTGGAAGTGTGTCAGCCTCGATAACAATCAGCACGGGAGCACCTCAAGGCTGTGTGCTCAGCCCCCTGCTGTACTCACTCTATACTCATGACTGCGTCATAGTGCGAACTCCATCATCAAGTTCGCTGACGACACCACTGTTGTGGGAGGTATCACTGGGGATGAGTCCGAGTATATGAAAGAGATTGAGCGACATGGCAACCTGGCCCTCAACACCAGCAAAACCAAGGAACTGATTGTGGACTTTGGAAGGAGTAGGATGGGGACCCACAGTCCCGTTTATATCAACGGGTAGATGGTTGAAAGGGTCAAGAGCTTCAAATTCCTGGGTGTGCACATCTCTGAAGATCTTTCCTGGTCCGAGAACACTGATGCAATTATCAAGAAAGCTCATCAGCGCCTCTACTTCCTGAGAAGATTACAGAGAGTCGGTTTGTCAAAGAGGACTCTCTCTAACTTCTACAGGTGCACAGTAGAGAGCATGCTAACCGGTTGCACCGTGGCTTGGTTCGGCAACTTGAGCGCCCTGGAGCGGAAAAGATTACAAAAAGTAGTAAACACTGCCCAGTCCATCATCGGCTCTGACCTCCCTTCCATCGAGGGGATCTATCGCAGTCGCTGCCTTAAAAAGGCTGGCAGTATCATCAAGGACCCACACCATCCTGGCCACACACTCATCTCACCGCTACCTTCAGGTAGAATGTACAGGAGCCTGAAGACTGCAACAACCGGGTTCAGGAATAGCTACTTCCCCACAGCCATCAGGCTATTAATAATAATAATATAATAATAATATCTTTTTAAAAAATTTTTTTTTAATTGTCATTGCACATCAGTGCAACGAGATTTAGTATGCAGCTTCCAACCAATGTAAAAGAAAAGTAAAATAAATAAATAAGCTGTGTGACGTGACCATCCGAGGGAGACAGTCCAGGGGGTATGGGGGGCACTCAGCAGGGCCGGTTCAGAGGGGCGTATTCTCCATTATGGGACCTCTTGAAGTCAATAATTAGCTCCTTAGTCTTGGAGGTGTTTAGTGACAAGTTGTTACGTGCGCACCAGTCGGCCAGGTTCTGCACCTCCGCTCTGTATATTGTTTCATCACCGTTGGTGATCAGCCCAATCACTATTGTGTCGTCTGCAAACCTCACGATGGTGTTGGTGTCGAATGCAGGAACACAGTCGTGAGTGAAGAGTAGAGCATGGGGCTTAGTACACAGCCCTGTGGTGTGTTGGTGCTCAGGGTGATAGTGGAGGACAGGTGCGGGCCCAGTCTCTGCCTGCGGTTGCTCCGTCAGAAAGTTCAGGATCCAATCGCATATCGGCGAGCTGAGGCCTAGCTGGTGGAGTTTGGTGGTGAGCTTGGTGGGGATGACCGTATTGAATGCAGAGCTATAGTCAATGAAGAGCATCCTCACGTACGTGCCCTGTCTGGCCAGGTGAGTCAGGACAGTGTGAAGAGCCAGAGAGATGGCATCCTCTGTTGATCTATTTGCCCTGTATGCAAATTGATGAGAGTCCAGTGAGGCAGGGATGCTAGATTTGATATGGGAGAGGACCAGCCTTTCGAAGCACTTCATTGGGATTGGAGTTAGGGCAACCGGGCGGTAGTCGTTCAGGTTGGTGACTTTAGACTTTTTCGGCTCGGACAAACTCGGATTAAACTTGGCTCAGCCAAAACTCTGAACATTAATGGCCCATTATCTGTTTATTTGCACTTTATCGGTTTATTTATTCATGTGTGTATATATTTATATAATGGTATATGGACACACTGATCTGTTCTGATGTCATGCCTACTATGTTCTGTTGTGCTGAAGTAAAGCAAGAATGTCATTGTCCTATCAGGGACACATGACAATAAACTCTCTTGAATCTTGAATCTTGATCAGAACAGATTTTCAGGTTTTCTTAATATTGATTTTGTTTTAATCCTCTTTTAAGGAATTGGGTAAATTTCGTTAAATTACTTATTTAAAGAAAATAAAGATTAAGCATGATTATTAGAAGCTGCAAGTGCATGGCTAATATTTGTATTATCTATCCTGATATGACTTCCAACCATTTTAAAGAGTATTTTTTATATCCATTTGTCCAGTAGAGTCCAAGTAAAAATGGCTTTGCTGCCATTTATGGGTTGTTGTGTGCCAAATCTAAGTTTTTGAATGTGTGCTAAGACTTTTTATTAACATACTGATCACTCATTGGAAGTCATTGCATCCAAAATAATTGGTGAGCCCACAACAGCACCTGGTATTAGTGGAGCCAGCTGGAACTCTAGGACCCAAAATAATTAATACAGGCACGGCAATCCCTTTATGTGAAATCTTGTGAATGTCTTCTCACAGTTCATCATGTGCCAGCAGCAGTAGTTCCACCACCCGATACTCATTGCTGGAAATGGTCTTGGATCTTCTGAAAGGAAGTTCACTTGTTAATTCAGTCATTATATTTCAATATGGTATAGCAGATTAAAGTGAACCAAGACTGACAAAGCATCCAACGGTTGTCCTGCCCATTCTTTCCACTGAGGAACTAAAATGCTTTGTTTGCAATCCTTCCATTGATAGCATTTGATGTATTTTACTGTAGTTTAAATGCAAGACAAAACATTGGATTACTTTCCCAAGATTGATGGATCAACAATAGGATTCTTTTGGACTTTGAAGACCTTTGCTAATGTAAATAGCAGTGAATTGCTTCCAATGATTGTTAGGAAACTGAATAAAATGACAAAAATGTAATGTAATCACAAAGAATTTGAAGATATCACTAGAATAATATGTTCTAAAAGGGGGGAAATGATGTTACAAGATTATGATGAGAACCTATTGCAAAAGCAGGAAAGGATTTGCCATGGGACTTTTTCTTTCACAATATAAAGCGTAATAAATGAGCATTGTTTATTATGTGAAGTAATAGTATCTCCAACTACAGACGTGATTCATAGCGTTTATGTCAGAAAGAGCGGGCTATCAGGAAAATGGAACAGAAGCTCACTTGTAACGTTAACAGTATCACGCACTGACGTCAATCGGTGACAATACTTCAAACTGCATCAGCATTTCAAGAGGTTGTGTAACGAGAGAATACATCACATGCCAAATGTTAAGTGTTAAAACATACTGCTTAGCAAGTTCAAGAAGTGACAGTGCCTGAAAACATGTATTCGGGAATCTCAGTTATGTCTAAAATGTGCATTAACTCGGCTATGAACTGGGGAATACATTTATTACCGCAGAATGACTTTGATATCAATGAGACATCTTAATTCGTGGGCAGACATGTAGCTTCTTTCTCACCATAAGCAATTTGTTAACCCCCGTCTAGCTGACCCACAGACACAGCCTCACGAATAAACACACTTCCACACATTCCACACTTTCTGTTTCCAAAAATCAATCTCCTTTGATATTTCTAACTGGTCCAAATTTATATCATAGTTACAGCAGGGATGGGGGGTATTCAACCCATCAAGTCCACAGTGACTCAATGTTAGAGCAATCCAGCTAATACTATTGTCATGTTCTCGCTACATAGGCTTGCTAATTTGGTCATATACTTTACCATCTCCCTTTTTAATGCTATAATTGAAACAGCCTCCCCTACAGCAATGCATTTCAACCTCTAACTATTCACTTTCTAAAAGTGTGTGTTCCTTCATGCCACCTTTGCTTCTTTTGCCAATCTCCTTCATTTATATCTCCTGGTATTTGACTGTTCTGCAATGGAAGGTCTCTCTATCTTCTCTATCTGTAGTCTGTGATTTTGAATACTTCTGTCATATCTCCTCACAACCTCTGATTCAAGGAAAACAACCCCACCTTACCCTATCTTGCCATATAACTAAAGTTCTTCATCCCTGGAATCATGCCAGTAATTTACTTCTGGGATCTCTCGAAAGCCTTTATCTTATTTCTCAGAAGCATGTTGCCTGGAACTGGACGTAATTTCCAATTCAATCAATCAATCAGTTTTATTTGTCACTTGCACATAAAGTGCAAGTGAAATGAATTTACCAGCAGCGGTACAATAAAAAAAGAACACGTAAAAACACAATAAAAATTTAACGCAAACAGTTATTTTTAAACATCGCTGGATAATTTAATTGTTGGAGTAAATAAAAAATCATCTTCTAAAGCCGTGAACGCTGACAACGGGGTAAGGCATGGTATACTGTTTATTTTTACATTAAAAAGTGCTTCTTAAGATGCCTTTAATCAAAATTTCAAGTTGCGAGAAGGTGACTTGGGGCCCATCCAAACCAGCAGTATTTTTCCTGCCGATATGGGGTTCAAATTCACTGCAACCGCAACGTTCCAAACCATCTCGTTCCACAAAATCCCACTCGCAAGATGATTTAAATGGCCATTAATTTACTTCCATTTGGCCTATAAATTAATGACAATGAGATTTTAAAATCATGTTATATTGTGAATTCTTGTGTGAATGTTATTTGGGCACTTAGGCTATTTAAAAATGTTAATCTTTTCTTAAGAAATGGATAGATGTTTGGATCTAGCAATTGAATTTTGTAATTAACTACAATTGGGTAACTAACTAATTATATGCTTTAATTTCAGGTCATCCAAGTAAGATTGTTTAATATTTGTTTCAGAATGCTTCAATCTATAATAACTGAAAATTTATTTCAGTTCTCTTAATTTTTAAGAAAGTTATGGGCTTTTGACTGTCCTTGATCACAGCTCTTGCGTTAAGTCAATGGAAAAGCAATAGGGAACAAGATGCTAATTTCCGAGTATGAAAATGGCCATAACCTTTTTAATACTGAATATATGAAAGTGAATTAGGTGTCAAATTAAACTTCTTTTTATGCTTTATCTGATGGGATAAATTGCAGACTTGATTTTTTAAATCTCAAAATGTTGTAACATTGCTAGTAGAGGAGGAGAAATATCAGACAAAAAGAAGGTTAAAGGAAGTGGACAGCAGACTGCTGTATAGACACTTTATTCCCCTAAGCTCTGTCATAGGAAGAGATTGTTAGGTAGATTAAAAGATGTATTCAAAGCCATGCAGAAATTCCTCAGACTCCTACAAACCTGTGGCCCATGACCTCACAAAGTAGAGCGGGAGCATTCCGGTTGGTGTTATGAATCTCAAGGGCATGCATTGGGAATATAGAAGCCCTGCATATGTAGTGGAAGGACCATACCATCTCGACAACTAGTCCCGGCAGCACTTCCTGCTCCATCTGCGGTTCCTACGTTAACCTCATTAGCCACTCGGAGCCCACAAAACCGGAGTAGAAATCAGTCAATTCAAACCGAAGGGACTGTCTATGAATAAGAAAAAGAAGGTTGAAGATTCGGTAGATTCAGTGTTGTGCAGATTCCAGCCCATCATTCACACCTGCACTAAACATTACGAAAATGATTGAACACAGCAAGTAAATGTCAAACTAAAATTAATATTATCGTATCGATGGTGCACAGATTATGTCATATTGCTATATGTGCAAACCAGAATTGAAGCACTGCAATGCAGAGAATTGATGAGAAATCAGCTAATTCTGGAGTTGTCTGGTATGTGCAAGGTCTTGCAATGTTTAAAATATCTAGCTCCACTCTCTGTACTTTCCCATGGTGACTGCAAATAAACTGCATTGTTTTCCTGCACTCACAGCATCTCTTGTAAAGTCAGATTGTCACAGCAAATATTCGTACAGTAAATGATTTATACTGGAGATTTAAATAACTTAAACTGAAGAAACATTAAAAGATAGTTCCATTGTTAAACTTCTCTTACTTGGGGTAAGCATCTACAGTTTTGCCATATTTTTGTTATATGATTATTCCAAAGTTTCTACGGTCCCAGCTATTTAGGGAATGTTTTTGTGCATTTAGGTTTATGAGAAGGACACTGGTACCTTGCTTAGTGCTCAGGAAGCTCTGGGCTGCACTCTGGCCGACACAGTGAGTGATTAGTTCTGCAACACCCTCTCACGCTGCTCCTCCTCTGTGATTCCTCCTGCTATCTTTCATTCATTGTTCTTTATCTCTCTACATCATCATCTATATCCTTCATTACCCTTACCCTAACCAGTCTGAAGAAGGGTCTCGACCTGACACGTCACCCATTCCTTCTCTCCAGAGATGCTGCCTGTCCCGCTGAGTTACTCCAGTTTTTGTGTCTATCTGCAGTGAGTGACTTGCGTGTAGATACTACCTTAAAGACTTGTAGTGGAAGATATTTATCTGCAGCAACATTACTGTAAGGACAGGTGGTGTGCACAGTCTAAACAACTGGAGTATTCTGTAGCAACTCTGAGGACAAGTGGAAACTCAGCAGACCGAGCCACTCAGTGTTTGAACCCAGGCTCTGTGTAAAGCTAACTGGTGTCAGGATGAACGCAATGTTGGGTATATTCTCTATGCACTTTGTCGTGTGGGCATGATCCATTTTGGATTTCCATTGAGTTGAAACATGGCTTGGGGCGAGTGCCACAGTAAGGAGAGGGTCAAGGGCTAAACCTGCACCCTGCACAGCAACACTAACAGCAGCTTGACCTGATGACCAACTACCCTGCCGCAGTCAAGAGGGAGCACTACGCCCACTCTCAGCTTCTGTTTCTCCATGGGTAATTCCTCCTACCTTGGTTATTGCTGACTGTCCTAGCTCCTCTGAACCAGATTCCCAGCACCTTCAGGTAATCTGACCTGACGGTGAAGGGAACAAACAATCAGTCTGACCTGATGACAAAGATATGGCTTCCCTTACTGTGTAGGAAGGAACTGCAGTTTAAATTATGTCTATCTTCCTTTTACTGTGATTGACTCAGTTCAAACTAGTCACTGATGCCCATCGACCTACAGGCCCAACATTTGTTCCCAGCAGAAAATGACAATGTTGGTCTTCTATTCGTGTCCGTCTTCCATGTTTTAAATGTTGACATCGCTGTCATCGTCTGTCCTGAAAAGGACGCAAGCTTCCTGCAACAATCAGTGGGAGCCATCACTTGTTGTAAGATGATGGTGGTAGCAGAATTAGCTCAGGATACTTCCAATTTCCAGCCCCGCGACACAGACGTTTCTGCTGTGAGGCCGCAATGTTGGTGGTCATGTATAAGGAAGCTTTAACTTGAGGGCTCTGGCTGCCTGAGATTGTCATCCATCATTTCCATGAGCTTCTTGATTGATTGAGCAAAATAGGTCAACCCCCAAACTAGGCTGAGGAGAGAAAGAGCAACTTTGACTCCAAGTGTTTTAGGCAAGCTTCCCTTTCCCAATAAAAAATATATAAATATATTTTATTCGAAAAACATATACTGAAAACACAATACAATCAGCTTACATCTTTTTTTCTACATTAATTGTATCATCAAATCACCATGTTCTATTAAAATGCAGCAAAGTCACATTGTTGCCACCCATTGATTTAAGGGCACCTACTTGCATCTGGTTCCCAGGGCTGCACTCTACAAGCTGTGACCTGTTAGAGCAATTTCCCTTAAAGTGTTGGATTTGGCCTTCTTCTGCGTGAGCGCGAGTGGCCACTGCTTTCCATTCATTTGGAAAATTCAGAAACAGAATCGCAATCTTTGTAAAAAAAATACAGTAGAGGCACTGTGATGGTTTATTTTCTGTTTACATTTCTAATGTATAGCCCACATACACATTGGATCACACAATCAAATTTGAGCCATTTAAGCTAATCTTACTTTGCCCTCTACTGGTTGCATTATGATTGTATTATAACCAATAATTCATTTGTAGACTGCACCAAAGATCATCGAGCGGAGCTTTGGACTGCACAGCCCGATTCTTAGGATAGCAAAGTGCTGTGTTGTAGACTTTGGCAATGAAAACTTTTTTTTTGTACAATAATGCAAGATAAACAGTGGCAGAGACTCCCATAGGACCTTAAACTGAGACAGTCTAATGATCATGTGTCTATCACAGAACTAAAGTAAATTTAAGATTACTAACGTTGTTTCCAATGAGTTTTAACATTTATACGGGTTTCCAAATATAGATAAAGCAAATATGACCTGTCTGCTTAACAACAAATCTTCTTGATGCAAACTAACTGCCTAAAATTTACTTCCACCAAAACTATTCAAATGAAATATATGAATAACGTTCCCTCCATTTATCCTTATTTTCATTAGTCAGAAGAACAATAATTGTCATTAATCTGTGCTGTTAACTGATGTCGGAATCAAGACCCAAACTAAATTTTCTTTTTGAAAAAAGGGCAAGGCTGAGGTAGGTAATGTTTGAAGGTCCATCAATAATTAATGTGAAATATTCCATGTTGTCATTTGAAAAAGAACAGTGAGTTCTCCCAGGAGCCGGGTTCTGATCCTTGGCTCCCAGGCAGTAATTTGACAGATTGATCAGCCACTAGTTGTAGACCCAGTCAGTTTCTCATCTTGGTTATTTGTTTCTTGGTCCTCCAAAATATTCCAAATTGGAATTTAAACTGGATGTGGTGGAGGGAGGACTTAAGCCAGAAAGGGTTTTTGGGAAGAAAGAGCTACCTTAAATTTAGTTGCATCTGGTTGGGTAACTATGGTAGGGTGAAGATTATTCCATGCTTTAATTGTGCGGGGGAAGAACAAATTGCTTTACACATCTCTCTTGGTAGCTGGAATCTCAACTTGGATCGAATGCCCTCGTCTGCTCCTAATTGGTTTGGGTTTGGTGTAGGTTTTGTAATCTATGTCGAGCTGACCATTTGACACTTTGTAAAAACAGGTCAAACGATGAGCTTCACGTCTGTCTTGGAGAGGGTTCCACCCCAGTGAATTCAGAAGTTTGGTAACACTCGCTTATCTCTCATAGGTGTTAGTAACAAATCGAGCTGCCTGTCTTTGGACACGTTCGATGGAAGAAATGTTTTTATTTGTGTATGGGTCCCATGCTGCAACTGCGTAGTCCAAATGAGGTCTAACGAGGGTGAAGTATAGCTTCTCCTTGACAGAAGTTGAACAATGATGAAAGTTGGCCCCCAGAAAATTTAGGACACCTGTTGCTTTCACAGTTGCCTATTGAGTCAGTCTGACCATTCCAACGCAGATCATTCTGCAATTTGATGACAAGATACTTGGTTTGTTTGGATTCTTCAAGGGTGGCACCAAGTATATTGTAAGATGTTTCGCCTGGATTCCTCTTTCTGGTGACATGCATAGTTTCACATTTGGAAGGGTTGAACTGCATGAACTGTCCTCCCTACGTGATTGTTAACAGTAGAACGTAGATTGACAGCCAGCCAAACTCGATTCAATCACGTTCTACTGCATGCCCCATTGTTGTGACCACTCAACCATTGTATCGAGATCCTTTTGGAGAGCATCTTCATCCCATTGATTTCAAGGTGGAGTGGTGGGGGTGGGTGGACTAGAATGGGTTTGCTGTTGGGTGTTGGTGGGGTGGGGCTGAGGGTAGGGGCAGTAGATAGAGGATGGATGCAAGATCATCCATTCAACCAGAATGAGGAAGGACATTTGTGCTATTGAGGGAGTGCAGCGTAGGTTCACCAGTTTAATTCCCAGGATGGCAGGACTGACATATGATGAAAGAATGGATCGACTGGGCTTACAGTATATTCACTGGAATTTAGAAGGATGAGGGGTGATCTTATAGAAACATATACAATTATTAAGGGATTGGACAAGCTAGATGCAGTTAAAATGTTCCTGATGTTGGGGTAGTCCAGAACCAGCGGTCACAGTTTAAGAATAAGGGGTAGGCCATTTAGGACTGAGATGAGGAAAAACGTTTTCACCCAGAGAATCGTGAATCAGTGGAATTCTCTGCCACTGAAGGCAGTGGAGGCCAATTCATTGGGTATATTTAAGAGAATGTTAGATATAGCTCTTAGGGCTAACGGAATCAAGCAATATGGGGAAAAAGCAGGAACAGGGTGCTGATTTTGGATGATCAGCCATGATCATATTGAATGGTGGTGCTAGTTCAAAGGGCCGAATAGCCTACTCCTGCACCTACTTTCTATGTTTCTAATGCCACCACAGCAATGAAAGCAAAAAGTTACTCTTGATAGTGTAGCAAACATTGTTATTGTGGAAAAAAAGTTGAGGAATTTCTCAAAGATGTGATATGGCCATATATAAATATATATATATATGTTTCTCTCATGTCAATAAGTTACAGAAGTGAGCAGTAGAGCCCTCACTGGGTTTCTCTGTTGGGCTGTAGCACTGTTCAAGATCATTTTCTCATTACTCAGGTATCTTAAGATTGGGAATACTGGCTCCGAGCCATCGCACAAACACATGCTGACAAAAAGCCAGGTTTAACAGTAAATGTGAGAACGTGCAGTCCGATGCATTTGCTAACTAATATGATGTAAAAGGATATTCCCTGGAGAGCAATGAAAGCCAAGGCATTAGATTATGGGAACTCTGAAAAATTCAAGAAGGAAAAGAATCATATAGCAGCTGTCAAAAGCTTAGTAGCACGTGCTCGCTTTGCCGTAAGCTCTCCATAATTCATTTTATCTTTTGGTAGCTACACTACTAAAATTAAATAGCACTGCCTTCCAATGAACTACATGATTTATGCTACTGAGTTTTGAAATTTTTGACCTTTAAAGGTTATCTAAAATGTTCCCACAGAAAATACACATTCAACACACATTTAAAACCACACGTACAAAAAGTTAATTTTGTTGGATTAAAAAAAATTCTGTTTGAATTGCGCAAAATATTTAATGTTCTACTTGGCCTTACCTGTATTTTCAAATCTTTTTCATTTGTGTTGAATATGTATTACTTTTTATGCTGTCTTTAAAAATAAAGGAAAAGGAAGTAAAATATACTGAATCCTATAATATCATGCAAAACTCTGTTTATTACGTGGCGTAATTTCAAGGAAAATTAATGACACGAAGAATTAAAAAATAATGCTTTTTTTTCCTAATGTACATCTGATGTTCATGTGCTGCTCCACCAAGATACCTCGACAGGTACAACCAACTGTGAGTAGATAACCTCATATTGTTAAATTTAAATTCTAAAATCTGACTGACAAGTACATGGTGTGAGAGATTTATAGATCTTGACCAGAGACTTGTACCTTCATATATGATCACTGCCCTGACACTCTATTAGTGGCAGATCACCTGATTTAAACGTGTGCTCTCTCCATAGTCATGCATAATCAGTGAAGTGGTTTTCTGCTCACATTGTCCACTGTGTACTCTGTATGTAATACCATTGTGGTATCACACTCTCTTAAAACTGCCTCACTGTTGCTGCCAAGATTGTGCTGTAATTAAATGTTTTACAATTAATTACCTCTGGACAATTGAAATGGATGGACTATTCAGGACTTTACACCGGCAGAGCATTACATACATCTTGTGAAGGTGCCTCGGTGACAGGCACTAGATCATTGAACTCATAACTCAAGTTTGCATATCAGCTGCCAATGATATTTCTTAATGAAAATGTGGGCAATATCAGCACACATTTTAAATGTCCTCCAGCTAGCATGACTTCCCAATAATTAACATCTGAAAGAAAATCAGCCCTTTAAACTAATGGAGAATGACAGGTATTAATTGGACTATTTTCGCAAAATGAATCAGCATCAATTCATTAATAACATTTTCCAGTGCTTTAAGCAGACCACTTGCCTGATGACTTGCATATATTTTGCAGATGGGTGACAGGGGGGAAAGGCATGAATGGAAACTTGTAAATAATGGAACAAGATTAAACAGTTACGGAAGGCTAATATCATTCTTATACTTTACCAGGTACTGCAGTACCAACAACATTGTGACATGCAATAAGCTGTGCATAGTTCTACTGCCTACTCAAACCTGTAAACTTAAATGATCAAAGGTACACACAGAGTGTAACACATTTGTTTTCTACCATTGGCAGTCTTTTGAAACAAGATAATGAATAATTTCCCAAAACACAAAAAAGGATTACATTCTTAAACCAAAGTAAATGAAATGGGACAGAATAACAAAACTAAGACAGGATTCTCTGCTGAAAGCAGCAGGAAAGTTAGACATGACTGAGTGTGTTATTTATCTACCTGTGATCAATGGTCCCACAGTGGATTGCATATTTAACCACGTTTGGAGGGACAGATTAAAAACACGCACATTGTATATGCTTGTGTGTATGCTTGTATGTCCTCTCCATGCTTGATGATCATTAGAGAGAGGAGCGGTACTTCTGTTGCCACCCCCCCCGTTGCCATCCTGGGGACAGAGTTGGATTCATGGGAGGTGGTCTTGGAGGGGAGGATGCTCCTCAAATTGCGCAGCATCTTGGACAATACAGCTCACCCCCTCCATGACTGGTCAACCTGAGGAGCACATTCAGCAATAGACTGGTTCCACCAAGATGCAGGACAGAACACAACATGAGATTGTTTTTCCCTGTGGCTATCAACCCCCCCCCCCCCCCCCCCCGCCAATCTTTGCATATCCCCAAATGTTTCCACTCGTCACTTTAATTTCATGTTTAACGCATCTTGTCGTGTTTTATGACTGTTGGGGACCAATTTTCCTCCTGGGATAAATAAAGTTCTATCATATCATATAATGTTCCACAACATCCTCCTTTCCCTTGAATAAACTTGTGCATTTGGTGGCGTAGCAGGCGAGACATGGGTCCAAAGTAAAATGAAGAATTAGTAGTTACTCATTGAAAATGGTAGTTCCACATGGATTGATGCTTCTTCTTCTTCTTATTGAGTCCACACACAAGATTAGAAGTTGTTCAGCCAGAACTGAAACCACCTCTTGGCATCTGCATACAATGGTGTCTGTCTTGCGCTTCTTGTGCTTCTTGTGCGTGGTGATGGAAACAGGGCCGCGACGTGAACGCTCTTTCCTTGACCCCATGGATTGATGCTAGGATCACTGTTGTACATTTGGATAATGATTTAGACTCAGGAATCAGCAGCAGAAGTTCATCACTTGTGGGTGATTTCAAACTGGGGTATGCAGTTAATACCATCACAAAGTACAGCAAGACAAGACAAAGGTGAGATGGGAAGAATAATGATATTCCAATGTGGCCTAATCAAAGTCCTATAAAGCTGCAACATGACATCTTTCTTGTATACTCAATGCCCTGACTGATGAAGGTGAACATACCATATGCCTCTTCCACACTATCTATTTGTGCAGCCGCTTTCAGGGACCTATGGACTTGGATCCCAAGATCCCTCTGTACATCAATGATGTTAAGGGTCTTTATTCTATTAATCCAGTGAAAGCTTTACTAATGAATGTTGGCAGTTAGCATAATCCTCTCATATTGTTGCTGCTCTGCCACCTTGTGGTAATAAAATAAAATTAGATATTTAACCAAATGTAAATAAATTTACACACAAACATCTCATGTCATTGTATAGATTCATGTCAATGTGTAAAGGGGGGATGGGAGCTTGCCCAGCCAATGCAGAATTTCAAGTATTATTGGAGATCTTAAAAAGTTCATGATATGAAATTAAAAAAATATATATAACAGCAATAAAGGAGAAGTTTATCCTAACAACTTAGTGGAAACTGAAATATTCCCAAATATGTAGTAATTCCACACTTCACATTGCAGTGAATGCATTACTCAACATTCCAGGTATCTTTCCCGGAAAATAGTGATGAGGTATATCTGAGAAGGGATAAAGGTAATCAAAGTATCTAGAATGTTTGTTGACCCAAGGAAACACACCGAGGTATTGCTAAGTGATATCTCAATATTCCACAGGTACCAAAGAGTGCATGTCACAAAATGTTCCTTTTACTATTGACTGTAATCATACACACACATCCTTAGTTTTAACCACAGCAGATTTGAAGTAGCATTATCTTTACCGTGCTGGAGCTGCCCTGCCACCCAGGGTCACTGGGTGTACTCTGCCATGCCCTTCCTCACACCATTGGGCCAGGTGCAGAGGAACCATTGTTCTGTTTCACAGTGGATATGATCATGTTTAGCACTTGTGGCCGTTTAAATGACTAACACTGTTGGTTCCAATCAGAACCCCTGGCATAACTGTGTTAAAAACATTATTGATTTATTTGACGTATATATATAGAATATTTAACTCTGGTCCAGTTATAGTGTGTATTCACTGCAGCAGATCAAAGCCCACGTGCTGACTGTAACAGTCATTCTGTGTGATTATCAACTTTCAATGTGCTGAATTTGCAACTTGTTGCTGACTTAGTGGCTGTGATGTTAAATATTTCACATCCAACATATTTAAATGTTATGCCTGGTGCGGACTCACTGATGTATCTGTTGCTTGGAGCACTCAGTGAACTGCTTATAGATAGACACAAAACGCTGGAGTAACTTAGAGGGACAGGCAGCATCCCTGGAAAGAAGGAATGGGTGACGTTTCAGGATGTGACCCTGTATTCAGATCAGGTGAACTCATTGGTGTGCCAGCCCTCAGAGTAGATGAATGGCCTGTTCCTGTGTACACTTGCTAGCAAACAGACCGTGTTTCCCATACTCACCAGTGAATTCCCTGGTGCCTCAGCAATTGAGAAGACCCGTCTAGTCATTCCCCACACATGGAGCTGGTGAATGACCACCCCTTTGTGTGAACGTGATGGTGAGTCAGCTGGGTGGATGACAGAATGAATTCCTTCCCACCAAGTTTCTCTCCAGTGTCAAGCTGTTTATGTCTGAATAGTCTGGAGACCGCAGTGAGTACCTTCCCACACTACAAACAGGAGCCTCTCCAGATGTAAATATGCTATGATGCCTGTAAGAAGAAAGAGGATGTAAATCACATACCATTTACAACACAGGTATACGACCTATGCCCTGTGTAAATGTCCTTGTGCATTATAAAGACATTGGATCCGTTTTTAGTTTTTAACAATATCTAAATACTGAAGTGTTATTATTGTGGTTAATTCAAAGATGTTTTAAAAGCAAAAGTGTTCCACTGGATTAATAGAATAAAGTGTTAATTCTGTTAAACCATTTCGGACTCTTTTATCATTTAATTATTAGTTGCAATATGTTAAACATCTCATTCTGTAATTTTAATAATTTCAGGTTTTTTCCTTTGCTTGTATATGATTTTATTTCAAACCCGCTTGGGAAATACCCTTGGAAGATTGCTAGAAAGGAGAACAGTATTAGTTAAGGAAAATCATAAAGCTGCAAGTACTGAAATAATAACTACCCACTTCTGCCTTAGGCCGTCCTTCAAACAAATTACTTTGTCAACAACTTATTGCCTCCGCCTTTCACAGAGATTCGATTTTTCTTGGTCATTCCTTCCCCATCTACCCTGCATCTTAAAACAAATTTGTCTTCTCTCTTTCCCAGTTCTGATAAATGCAGTTTAACCTGAAACATTTATTCTTTTTTTAATTTTTTTATTTATTTTATTAGAAGTAGACATATTATAAAGTATAGTTGCATATTATAGTAAAAAAACTTTTCATATACATCAGTCATACATTATTAAAATTTTCAATTGTCGATTACTTCTACTTCTAATGTTTTTTTTTATATAGAAAAAGAGAGAAAGAGATAGAAAAGTTACAAATATCAAAAAAAGAACAAAAAAATGGAATGGATTAGTTATAATACGTAATTGGAGATAGATTTGTAGGTTATAAAATATGACTTTTCATCTAATCCTGAGTTCAAGTTTCAGTTGGGTTTTCGTGCCGGGCCAATCTATCCCATCAGATAATTAATGAATGGAGCCCATATTTTATCAAAAAGTTCTTGCTTGTCCATTAAGACAAGTCTAATTCTTTCTAGATATAGGGTCTCCAACATTTCCACAATCCACATTTTAATTGTGGGGGTCGAAGGGCCTTTCCAAAATTTTAATATTAATTTTTTCCTGGTTATTATACTGTAGTCGAGGAAATTTATTTGACTTGTTGTAAGTGTTAAACTTTGTTCTGATATTCCAAGTATTATTAATTTTGAGTTTGGATCCAGTTTTGTATTAATAACTTCTGAGATTATTTCAAAAATATCAGTCCAGAAATGTTTAATTTTTATACAATTTGCAAACGTATGTGTTAAATTAGCATCTAGATATAGACATTTATCACAAATAGGAGAGATTTGTGGGAAGATTTTATTTCATTTTATTTTAGAGTAGTGTAATCTATGTAAAACTTTAAATTGTATTAAAGCATGTCTGGCATTTAACGAACATTGATGTATATGTTGTAAACTTTCGTCCCACAAATCTTTCGTTATAGGATGACCTAATTCATTTTCCCATGTATGTCTATATGGTTCCGTCGTTGGTACCTCGTTGGTTAGGAGGATGTTATAAATATAAGCTATTAATTTTTCAGTGTTAGGATGCTTGTTCAAACATTCATCAAGGATTTCTGGTTCCCTAGTCCTGTAGACTTGTGTGTTAGATTTAACATAATCTCTAATTTGTAGATATCTGAAGAAATTATTTGAGTGCAGTCCATGATTCTGTTGTAACTCCTGAAATGAAAGAAAAGTGCCTTTCTCATAAAGATGTCCAATCTTTTTAATTCCATAATTTTTCCATTGTGTGAAACCCTTATCCAAAAAGGATGGTTTGAATAAGGGCTTATTTACAATGGGAAGGCATAGTGGTATATTATTCAATTTTATTTTTTTTTTAAATTGTTTCCAAATTCGTATTCCACTATGTATTATGGGGTTCTCCTTATAGGTTTTTTTGTGCCGTTTTGTGGTAGCACATATGATCGGTCCAATTTCAAAAGGTAAACAGTCTTCCTTTTCCATCCTTAACCAATCTTATTGTTGATCCAGTTCTTCCAGCCAGAAATTCATGTTTTTAATATGGACAGCCCAAAAATAAAACAATAAATTTGGCAAAGCCAAACCTTCATTTATCTTTGACTTGCATAAATGTTTTTTACTTATTCTATGATTCTTATAATCCCAGATAAAACTTGTAACAATGGAGTCGACTTTTTTGAAAAACGTTTTTGGGATATATATCGGGATTAATTGAAATAGGTACAGTAGTTGTGGTAAGAAGATCATTTTTATAGCATTAATTCTACCAAGCATTGAAATGGGAAGTGTTTTCCAGTATTGAATATTCTTGTGTAGTTTATTCAGTAAGTGTGGAAAATTTAGTTTAAATAAAGAGGTATATGTCTTAGTTACATAGATTCCTAAGTATTTAAATTTATCTTTAACTATTTTAAAAGGGGATTGTTGTAATGTATGTAGATTGAGTTGTGTTATTGGCATGATTTCACTTTTATTCCAATTAATTCTATATCCTGAGAACTGACCAAATTGAGTTATTAAATTTAATAGATTTGGAATACTAGTTTCTAACTTTGTAATATATATTAGTACATCATCTGCAAATAAGGAAATTTTATTCCTTGTTTCTCTAGTGTTATATCCGTATATTCCTGTATGGGTTATAACGCTTTCTGCTAAGGGTTCGATTGCAAGAGCAAATAATAGTGGGGATAGTGAACATCCTTGTCTACAACCGCTAGAGAGGTTAAATTTAGTTGATAACATTTGGTTTGTTAATATTCTAGCTGTTGGATTAGAGTATAACAATTTATCCCATGTACAGTACTTCTCTCCCAATTGAAATTTTTCCATCACCGAAAATAAATATGGCCATTCAACCTGGTCAAATGCTTTTCCAGCATCTAACAAAATAATTGCTAGATCTGCATTAGGAATTCTATTGGAGTATATAATATTGAATAGTCTTCTCAGATTATAAAATGAATAACGTCTTGGAATAAAACCTGTTTGGTCGGGGTGTATTAATTTGTTAATCACTAAGCTCAATCTATGAGATAGAATTTTAGTTAGTATTTTCTGATCGGTATTTAAAAGGGCTATTGCTCTATATGAACCTGGGTCTTCAAGATCCTTATCCGTTTTTGGTATGAGTATGATTGTAGATTCATTTAGAGTTTCTGGGAGTTTCTGTTGAGTGTAAGCACATTTGTACAATGTCTGTAAGCGTGGAGAAACCAGGTCATACATTTTTTTATAAAATTCAGAACTTAAACCATCAGGACCTGCAGCCTATCCATTTTTTAAAGATTTAATTGACTCTTCGATGTCTTTTATTGTAATTTTAGCACCTAGTGATTCTCTCTCTTTCTGATCTAAACCCACAAGCTTACATTTCTGTAGAAATGTTTCCATTCCTGCTGATTGTTCTGTCATTTTAGATGAGTACAATTTTTGATAGTATTGTAAAAATCTATCATTAATATCTTTAGGCAATGTTAGTGTTTCTCCCTTGTCTGTTCTAATTTTGTAAATTGTTTTTTCCCCGTCCAGTTTACGAAGTTGTCGCGCTAATAGTTTTTGTGGTTTATCACCAAATTCAAAATGTAATTGTTTTGTATGTTGATAAAGTTTTATAACTTGGTCTGAGTATATCTTGTTCAATTTATATTTCAGTACTGCAATTTTATTGTGTTTTATCATGGATGGTGCTGCTGCATTTTCTATGTCGAATTGCTTTATTTCCATTTCCAGTTTCTGTTGTTTGGCCCTATTCTCTTTGTTAAGAAATGATTGAGAAGAGATTAATGCTCCTCGCACAAATGCTTTAAATGTTTCCCAAAGAAGGGAAGCAGAGATTTCAGGGCTATCATTAGCCTCAAAAAACATATTAATCTGTTTTAAGAGGTATTCATTACATACCTTTTCTTTTAAGAAACATTTATTCTGTTTTGCTTTTCATCGAAGCTGTGTGACCTGCTGAGTGTTTCCAGCTTTAACTGTTACAGGTATTAACTAAGATTATCTGCTCTGATCATTGAGGGGAAAATGTGAATGTGAAACTGGAAAAGGAAGCCATAAGGCCCCGAGACCCTGTTCTACCATTCATGGTGATCTTGGCTTCTACTGAACTCAATGACTCAATCTCCATATCTCTCAAAACTCAAAAATGTCAAAGATTTGTGATTCAATCAGAGAAGAAGTTCCTCCTCCTCAACATCCAGTAGGTCAGAGGAGATGGCGATACAGGTGAGGGTAAGCCCAGTGCCATCTCTGTAGACTGAATAGAGGTGCTCATTCAGTCAAAGGTTGAATTTTCCAATGCAGAGGAGATGATTTTGGGAGGAGTAAATGCGGTGCATAAGTGCATGCAATTTGCTGCCTCAACTGAAAGGTAAAAGTACAATTGCAGGGTCTCCTGATGTTGCATTAGAAGGTGCTCTTAGAAGGGGAATGGATATTAGTGTTCAAGGTGGAGGTACTTTTGTATCGAATTTCATAACCTCTGTGACGTTTGTGGGTTCTCATTTACACTCCTCTCCTCCTGCTTTCTATGCTGCTTATAAAGATTGGTACTGGAGAATCCACAAAGAGGAAGCACAATAAACAATAGGTGCAGGAGTAGGCCATTCGGCCCTTCGAGTCAGCACCGCCATTCAACGTAATAATGGCTGATCATCCACAATCAGTACCCCGTTCCTGCCTTCTCTCCATATCCCTTAACTCCGCTAACCATAAGAGCTCTATCTAACTCTCTCTTGAAAACAAATCAATTTCACATCAAGAATTTCCAGAATAACAATTCACTGTGTCCTGAATACCAACAGCTTTTTAATGTACAACAGAGTGGCAGAGTGGCACGGTGGCGCAGCGGTAGAGTTGCTGCCTAACAGCACTTGCAGCGACAGAGGCGTGGGTTTGATCCCGACTATGGGTGCTGTCTGTACAGAGTTTGTACGTTCTCCAGTGACTGTGTGGGTTTTCTCCGAGATCTTCGGTTTCCTCCCACACTCCAAAGACGTACAGGTTTGTAGGTTAATTGGCTTGGGTTTGTGTACTCGGTAAATTGTTCCTAGTGTGTGTGTAGGATAGTGTTAGTATGCAGGGATCGCTGGTCGGTGCAGACTCGATGGGCCGAAGGGCCTGTTTCCACGCTGTATTTCTAAACTAAACTAAAATGAAGAAAGCTCCAATCAGAGCAGTGAGAATGTACTGACCACAGATCATGTTTCAGCTGTACATCTGGCCAGTAAACTTTCCAGCTTTCACCAGGGAGATAGAATTCAATTGCCCATCAGAGATGCAGTTCAGTACTGCAGCCACACTGGGGAGAATCCACCAGGTGCGATTGTGTGAGGAGCTTTGCTCAGAATTCCAATCTGTGTAAACACCACCAGATTTACAGTCAAAACTCTAATCTCCTGCTCTGTGGGAGAGTCATAAAGTCATCACATCGGGTCATAAGGTTAAATTCTGCCAATCGGTCCATCTACTCCGCCATTCAATCATGGCTGATCTATCTCTCCCTCCTAACCCCATTCTCATGCCTTCTCCCCATAACCTCTGACACCTGTATTAATCAAGAAAATCAATCTGCTAAGATACCTCTAATTTTACACTGGAGGGATAGTGGTCCATTGACCTGTTCCTTGTTTGTGAAGAGGTTGTGCTAAATCACACTTTTGGGGAAAGATCAATTTAGTGCCACTGTTGAATTTGGCTATTTTTCACCTTGTTAGGCTTCCACCTCAAACATTTCAGGCCTGGTCAAAAGTATCTGTCCTTATCTGCCTACTAATAGGGGAAATTGACTGACAACCTGGGACATGTAGTCTACTTCTATTCTGATGTTCCATTAGGAAGCTATTGTCAGCTTAGTGGGGTTCACTAGTCTTCATCTCAAGGTAATTTGTGAAAATGTAAGGTGTGATAATTAGGCTGTATTTAAACATGCACACAGGCAACCAGAATTTGTTTCTCAGAGCTGCAAATATAACAAACCGGGCTTTTGAAAATTGGCTTAATCCAGAATGGAGGAATTTTGCACATAGTTCTAAATGGCTAATGCCATCAGGAAATTTAACTCATTGGTCTGAAATATTGCAAATTAACCTCACTGATGTATTGCGTGAGGGTTTGGTTTATTATTAACACATGCTCCGAGGTACAGCGGAAAGCCTGGTTTTGTATGTTATCCAAATTTGAAAAATACATTGATACAATCAGTTCAAATGCAAGTACAATAGATAGAGCAAAGCGGAAAATACAGACTGCAGGATATAGGGAGGTTGCACGGCAGTCGAGGTCATGACCCGTGACCCATACTGTTACCACAAAACGGCTTCTGGAGTACAAGCGGTGAACTGCAGGTAAACACATACTATGGCTTCCAGTCCAGTCTTCTGTCCCAGCATCCGGACTCCACGCTGACTGATTCCACACTTGGGGTCCAGGGGTCAGAGGGGTGAATCACCCCGTGTGGTGGTGTGGGTCAGGGGGGGGTGTCACCCCGTGTGGTGGTGTGGGTCGGGTGGGGGGTGAATCACCCCGTGTGGTGGTGGGGGTCGGGAGGATGAATCACCCCGTGTGTGGGTTGGGGTCTGGGTGGGGTCAATCACCCCATGTGTGGGGGTTGGGTGCAGCGAGGTCAGTGACTCTAGGTGGGCGGAGGGACCAGACTGCCCCCAACTCTGCTGCAGCTGATGGGAACGTTGCCGGGTTTATGGCCCCGTGTGTCCGCTGCCCGGAGCCGCGGCCCCGCTCCATCCAGCCCCGTGTGTGGGCGCTGCCGACCCACAGCCCGTCACAGTACGGCCGCACAGGGAGAGACAGGGTGGGGGGGCGGCCATGGCCAGACAGCGCTGACCCCAGGGGGAGAGTGGGGGCTGTCCCGAGTGATCCGCTCCTTCGGCTGCTTACACCTTGTAGGTATGTTGCAAAACTTACATTCAGCGGCACTGCAGTTCTGCCGCTGCCCGTGTGTGCGACTTTGGCTCCTTTGAGAGGGGGGGCGGGTTTAAAACGCGATTTTCTCTAGGCTGTTGAAATCGAGGTTGTTCAGCCTACTTAGTTGCTGACGAAAAATCACTGCGAAATTCGTTCGCTGCAGGTATTTTTAAACTAAATTGGGTTATTTAATTGTTATAGTAAATTAAAAATCATCGTCTAAATCCACGAACCCCGACAACGGGACGGATCTCATGTAGGGGACAAGGCAAGGTAGGTTGTTTATTTTTACATTAAAAAGGGCTTCTTAAGATCCCTTTATACAAAATTTTATGTTGCGAGTAGCTGACTTGGGGGCCCATTCAAACCCGCAGTATCTTTCATGCCATATGGGCTTCAAATTCACCGCAATGGCAGCGTTCCAAACCGGCGCGTTCCACAGAATCCCACTTGCAAGCTGATTTAAATGGCCATTAATTTACAGCAATTGAACACTAAATCCCTTCCATTTGGCTTATAAATGAATGTCAATGAGATTTAAAAATCATGTTTTATTGTGAATTCTTGTGTGAATGTTCCTTGGACACTTAGGCTATTTAAAAGTGTTAATCTTTCCTTAAGAAATGGATAGATGTTTAGATCTGGTAATTGAATTTTGGAATTAGCTATAATTGGGTAACTAACTAATTATATGCTTTAATTTCAGGTCATCCAAGTAAGTGTTTAATATTTGTTTCAGAATGCTTCAATCTATAATAACTGAAAATTTATTTCAGTTCTCTTAATTTTTAATAAAGTTATGGGCTTTTGACTGTCTTCGATCACAGCTTTTGTGTTAAGTCAATGGAAAATCAACAGGGAACAAGATGCTAATTTCTGAGTATGAAAATGGCCATAACTTTTTTAATACTGAAGATATGAAAGTGAATTAGGTGTCAAATTAAACTTATTTTTATGCTTTATCTGATGGGATAAATTGCAGACTTGATTTTTTAAATCTCAATTTTTGTAACATTGCTACACCTTGGTGCTCGCGTTCAGAGTGCTCAGTCACCCTCCAGCCCCGGGCGGTTGTGGGCCGGGATTGCCCTCAATCCGCCGGTGTGCTGCACTTTCGCAAATCAGTGAGCATCAGTGATTTCGGCGGTTTTCTCTCACGGTTACCCATATTTACACTATTTTTTACAACTCAAAAATTTACCATTTGGGGTTTTTTTTTTAAACAGGTAAGAACGTATGTGTTTCGTGTGTTACTAGTGTATGCCGGAAGCTGCCTTGTACTCCAAAAGGATTGAGCTAATCCGTGCGTCACTCCCTTTAACCTTATGACCTTACGTGCAACCTTCCTATTGTCAGCAACATTATCGGGCATGAGTTCCAGAGACAAAGCCAACATGTCCCAGAGACACTAGTTACAATAGTAGACACAAAATTCTGGAGTAACTCAACGGAACCGGCAGCATCTCTGGAGAGAAGGAATGGGTGCGTTTCGAGTCGAGACCCTTCTTCAGACTCTTTCTTTCCTGTTTAGTGCACTGGCTCTGTTGGCATGTTGGGGAGGGTTATGGTACGAGTGCAGGCAGGTGGGACTAAGGGGAAAAAAAATTTGTTCGGCATGGACTTGTAGGGCCGAGATGGCCTGTTTCCGTGCTGTAATTGTTATATGGTTATATGTTATATTTCTAACTTTGCCCTGTAAATTAGAATTAAAAAGCTGCAGGAATAAAAAACATAGCAGGTCAGACACAGAGTGCTGGAGTAACTCAGCATTTCTTCCATCGAACGTGTCCAAAGACAGGCAGCTCGATTTGTTACTAACACCTATGAGAGAGAAGCGAGTGTCACCAAACTTCTGAATTCTCTGGGGTGGAACCCTCTCCAAGACAGACGTGAAGCTCGCCATTTTAACCTGTTTTTACAAAATGTTAAATGGTCAGATCGATATAGACTACAAGACCAACACCAAACCCAAACCAATTAGGGGCAGACGAGGGCATTCGATCCAATTTGTGATCCCAGCTACAAAGACAGATGCATACAGCAATTCGTTCTTCCCCCACAGAATTAAAGCATGGAATAATCTCCACCCAACTATAGTTACCCAACCAGATGCAACTAAATTTAAAGTAGCTCTTTCTTCCCAATAACCCTTTCTGGCTTAAGCCCTTCCTTCACCACCTCCAGTTTAAATTCCATTTGGAATATTTTGGAGGACCAAGAAACCAAGAACCTTGGTAACCTTGGTAACTCAACAGAACCGGCAGCATCTCTGGAGAGAAGGAATGGGTGCGTTTTGAGTCGAGACCTTTCTTCAGACTTTCCTGTTTAGTGCACTGACTGTTGGCATTTCTGACTTTGCCCTGTCAATTAGAATTAAAAAGCTGCAGTTTCTGTAAGTATGGAATAAACAACATAGCAGGTTGGTGGACACAGAGTGTTGGAGTAACTCAGCGGGTCAGGCAGCATCTGTGGACAACATGGAAAGAAACGTTGCCTATAGGGTGATTTCACCAAAGGTCAAATGAGCGTAGATCCCCCCTCACGTGACCGAAAATTCTGACTGGAGGACATCTCTCAGTTTGGTACATGTAAGTGAATGGGGAAACACGCACTTTCCCACCCGTTATCGGGAATTATCGCGTTTGCTCGCTGAATTTCATCAAAAGTAAGTTAATAATGCCTTAGTTTTGATGAAATTCAGCGAGCAAATGCGATAATTCCCGATATTTTGGATCTTAAAATCACCACGGCAATTGTCAGCTGTTCATTTCCGCGGCTTTCTACCTTCAGTTCCCTCTTGTAATTACCTCACTTTCTATCTTTTGTTTTGCCTGAAAATTTAGGTCGCTGTGCTTCAGGGTCACCCCGACTAGCACAGAAAATTTCAGCTCAAAAATCGGCCGTTTTCCATGTTGTTAACGGGTGGGAAAGTGCGTGTTTCCCCATTCACTTACATGTACCAAACTGAGAGATGTCCTCCAGTCAGAATTTTCGGTCACGTGAGGGGGGATCTACGCTCATTTGACCTTTGGTGAAATCACCCTATTCCCTTCGCTCCACAGACGCTGCTGCACCCACTGAGTTTCTCCAGCATTATTGTGTACCTTGGATAGGTGAGGTCTGTGCTGCCCAGAGCGCCCCCCAGCGGCCGCCCCTCTCATTGCTGCTGGTGTCCGCTGAGCAAGATGGCGGCGGCGCTGGTGCTGGGCGGCGGGGTCGGCCGCCGCGTCCTCCCAATGTCATGTAAGTGTCGGTGGTTTCACCTCTGCTCATCGGGCCCCGGCCCGCGGTTTAACCCGGCTCCCGCTGAAACTCGACTCACGCATCCGGTGTGGAGAGAGTTTGCAGCCGGTGTTTACTCACTGGCCCGGGGTGTCGGCCAGGCCAGGCCCGGGTTGGACCGGCCTTTAATCGGCAGCCCCCGTCACACCTGGCCCATGTTGGGGGGTCTCTCTCTATCTTTCTCCCCCTGGGACCGTCTGTGTGTCAGCTACAGCCTGCTCTGTGTATCAACCACAGCCTGGTCCGTCTCTCTCGGCCCATTTATATGTGTAGGTACTTGGACCCGTAGTCTGTATTCTGGCAAGGTGCATGTAAATAGGGTGCCGACCCGATACATCACCTGTCCATGTTCTTCAGAGATGCTGCTTGACCCGCAGAATTACTCCAGTGCTTTGTGCAATTTTATTTTTGTAAACCAACATCTACAGTTTCTTGTTTCTACATAATCCAGAACATGCTCTCTCAACCTTCACTCACCCTTGAGTAAACCGCAAAGTGCTGGAGAAACTCAGCGGGTCAGGCAGGGAATTGCCTGCAAGCGCTTCGATTGGGATACTTCTTCTGATGCTGCTTCATTGCCAACCACCCCCACATTTTTGTATCTGCACTTGTGATGATGATGATACCTTATAGGGAGGTTGCACGTAAGGTCACTGGGTCATAAGGCTTGAGGCACGGAGCCACTCAATCCATTGTGGGAATCGTAAGCGTGAGATAGATATAGATATGCCATTTATTGTCACTATACATGTACAGTGAAACTGAAAGCTGCTCGTACTCAGTGCATACATACAATTTAGCACAAAAAACAAGAGACAGAAAACAAAAAAAACAGAAGGGAGATGGGGGGGGGGGGGGGGGGAATAGGTGCACAAAATTCTGCGGCGCTACATTCATATATACATATATACAGAAGGAAGTCCGTGTTGGGCGGTGTAGTCAGTGCATGTGTGAATTTGAATTTATAGTAGATTGTACCCAACTTCAGAATTCCAAAAGTGAAGCGAAATGAAGGTAAAGAGAAGCGAGAGCTGAAGGGACAACAACAGCTAAAATGCTTGGTGAACATTGGCCGTGCAGATATCGAAATTGAAAATATTGGGAATTATCGCGTTTGCTCACTGCATTTCATCAACAGTAAGGCATTATTTGTGTTTTTTCTTGATTCCTTTGGTATCTAAAAAGTCTCAGAAGTAATAAATCTGGCTGTAAATTTTGCTTCAGAGGCGTTTTCCTTTTGTATGTAAAAATCCACTTGAGAACCATGGGTGATTTTAAAATTTTACAGCCAGATTTATAACTTCGGAAACTTTTTAGATGCCAAAGGAATCAAGAAAAAACACAAATAATGCCTTACTGTTGATGAAATGCAGTGAGCAAACGGCCAATGTTCGCCAAGCATTTTGGCTGTTGTTGTCCCTTCAGCTGTCGTTTCTATCTACCGTCATTTCTCCTCACTTTTGGAATTCTGAAGTAGTCTCTCATGCTTATCCCGATTTCTATAATTATTTACAGCGCAAAAATTGACCATTTCGGCGGGTTTTAATGGGCCTGCTACGCTGGAAACAATGGTAAATGCCTACCTGCAGTTCATAGCATGTACTCCACGGCGTAGCGTAGCAACAGTACGGGTCATGGGTCGTGACCCGACTGCCGTGCAACCTTCCTATTGTCACTTGTACGAAGCTACGTGCAGTGAAAGTCTTTGGTTTTTGCATACAAAGTACATAAAAGATTTGCCACAACTGTGCCGACAAAATTACAAAAAGTACTCATCCATTCTTTGCTCCCCCCACCCCGGGTCCCCCTTTGTTCTTGGTGATATGGCCCGTCCATTTTGGACTGACTTTGTCCTCGGGGCTCCATCCTTGGCCCGCCTCCATTCGGGGACCTATAAAAGGCAGCCCCCATGAGGTCCTTTGTCGATCTTCTGGAAGAGCACTTGGGACTGCGTGACCTTTTGGAGTGTCTCTGCTTGCACGAGGCTTGAAGGGCTTGGCCAAGCAGATACAAGGATCGAACCCGCGGTGGTTGGGGAATAGTATAGGGGAAATTGTGTTGTGTTATCCAAAATAAAGTTTAGTTGCTCAAGTGCTTGATTCAGTATTTTATTAACTGAAACTAGACTGGTGGGAGCTTACAACGAGCTATTTACAATAACAGAAGGGAAGAAGCCAATTCTGAGTGACGCACGCTATCAAGCCTGTACCTTCTGCTGGATGGGAGAAGAAGGTATGACCAGGGGCGGGGCAGTCTGATTATGTTGGCTTATTTTGCAAGACATTGTGAAGTGTAGATGGAGTCTGTTCTGTGTGATGTACTGGGCTATATCTACAACTGCAATTCTTGCGGTCGAGCTGTTCCCAAACCAAGCAGTGGTGGAATCCAAAGATGTGCTTTCTGTAGTGCATCTGTAGATGGTGTATGAATTATTGGAGACATGCCGAATTTTCTTAGTCTCAGGTGATGTTGTTGTGCCGTCTTGGCTGTTGCATCAATGTGGTTGGTCTACAACAGATCATTGCTTATATGAACACAAAAGAACTTGAAGCTGTCAATCATTTCCACATCGGCAGCAATGTTTACACCAAGTTTAACAAGATATACCATTGGTTCGAGTATTTGAACTTGTTCCATGTTCCTTCATCCACTATGTACTTCCATCAAAATATTCACAGTTATGTACTTCCCCTGTCACAGAGTGTGAATGTAATTTACTGCTGATCACTTACCCTGAACAGTATCTGCATTAAATCAGCAAATTGGACATTCCTCCTCCAGAGGGGGAGAGAGAGAGAGAATTAATTCTGATCTCTCTGGCAAAACTTTGTTACAGCCTGATTTTGATCATTCACCAACAGAGTGTGAACGTAATCCATTGTGTGCTTTTTCTTTGTTTTAAAGAATGTGTACAATTCCCTGTCTTGTCACTGTTTCTCATGTACAGAATATGGAATTATTACGCATCCTGCTTTCCCCACGTCACAATGTGCCAGTATAGAAAGAAAAAGAGAAGGTATTAAAGTATGGTTAAAAATATGGGACGTGGCTGAGTGTATTTTAGGAGCTCTGATAGGAAAAAAATGTCATCAAATACATTATAATAATGATAATCCACAAAAATGTGGGTAATAGAAGAGTTATGATTCTGTATCTGAAGGCTACTGTTTAAATTGGTGAAGTCCAATGAACGAAGAACATATCAGAGGAACCCTAAATAATGTGAAGGTGGATGTGATGTTTAGACGCCTTTGTTAATCCTATAATGAACTAAACTGTTGAAAATCAGAACAAATAAATTCCAATGCCACTTGAAAGTTTACTTCATCCTAGAATGTTTGTTGTAAAATGTGCCAAAAATTTATATTTTAATCAATTGTGTGATTTATTTTCGAGCAAATTCCATTGCAGATATATTTAAGTTCATTTTTCCATTGATTTCCTTCATTCTACAAGGCTGCTAATTTCAGTTGGATGTAAATTGTTGAATAATTGAATCTTCTGCAAAATTTTGCTTGTGTGGACGTGGAATAGCAATTTTGGAATGAACCAGTGGCGTTGACTTGGAAAGTTAAATTAATATTTAGTGAGTTTGTTGTTTGAAAAAAACAGAGTATTTTCTTATCCTCAAATGTTTACTATTTTTAATGGCTTTTCATGAATGGTATTGTTTTTTCAATTTGCTACATTAATTGCAGGTAGCAATTTCTTATTAATTAGTATATAAAAGTTTTTTTTTTAAACTAAATTTAATTATCTATGCAGTATTTCCTACAGATGTTAATTATTTATTACCTGTTATGAATTGCATGTATGCAGATAACCATATGTACTTACATTATGTTGCAGGTGTTGTATCACCAGGCTTATCCTCAGCAGTGTCTATTTTAATTCAGAAAAGGAATATTCACCATGCTGTTATACCAGCTGGTAAAAGTGGTCGATCATCTTTGAGTGGGATTGTGGCTACAGTTTTTGGAGCATCCGGATTTCTTGGACGATATGTGGTTAACAGACTTGGTAAGGTCTAACACTTAAATTAATTGATCTAATTGGCATTAAGGATATTAATTCCTTAAACACTTTATTCTACGTAGAAAGGTTCTTAAACATCAGTGCATTAAAGAGAAAGGTTTTTTTTAGACTTATTGCATTGCAAAGGAGTTCTTGCTAAGAATGCTACAGGTACTACATTATGACATCGATCACATAAGAACTTCAAGGAACATTTATTTGCTATAAGAATGATTGAATCCCCAAAACTTGACATATCAACAGTAATTATTTTAAAAATTAATTCCAACTCTTGTACCCATTATACTGCCCAATGAAGGCAAGCTTGGTAAATGCCTTCTTCAGCACCCTGCCTACTTGTGCCGCTTCTTTCACGGAACTGTATATCTTCACCTCCAGGTCTGCCTGTTCTACCACACTCCCCAGTGTAAATCCTGTTTTGGTGTGTCTTACCAAAGTGCAACACCATGCATTTATCTGAATTAAACTCCATTTGTAAATCCTCAACTCATTGTCCAGTTGATCCTATTATAATCTTAGATGGTGTTCTTTACTGTCCACCAGACCACCAATTTTAATGTCTGCCACAATCTTACTAACCATGCCACCTATATTCATATCAAAATCCTTAATCTAACTATCAAATAACAGTGCATCTAGCACCGATTCCCGTGGCACACCATTTGTTGCAGGACTCCAGTCTGAAAAACAACGTTTTACCACCAAACTCTTATATTCTATCTTCAAGCTAATTTTGTATCCAATTGGCTAGTCACTCTGGTCCCAGATCATTTCAGCATTCAGATCAGCCTATCATGTGATACCTTGTCAGAGGCCTTATTAAAGTCCATGTAGACAATGTCTACGCACTATTCTCAACAATCTTGCAAGAACCACCAAATGGCTTCTATAATACTACAAACAATAGTCGAAGGATTTTTTAAATATTCAGACATTGGATTTTAATTGTTTCTGATAATATTTGTTCACCGAGTTTGTTGCAGGTATCCAGGTACCCTTCCCAGGCTTCAATATAATAAGGATTCTGTTTAATATTAAAATATTTCCCTGTTTTTAGGGCGGATTGGCTCTCAAGTAGTCATCCCATATCGTTGTGATCCATATGATGTTAACTATCTCAAACCTATGGGTGATCTTGGACAGCTGACTTTTCTAGTGAGTCTCATTTACTCTTGGAAGAAAATGTGAAGTTTTAACTGGTGGATATGTTTGATAAGTTTTAAAGTGATAATATTGACATACTGTGCTATAGTTTCTTTGGCTGGTGTCTAATGATTTTCCATTAAATTTACGATGGAGAAAGCAGTTATCGTGTGGAAATGTGTGAATAAGTTATCCACACTCAGCTAGTGGAAGCTGATTTCACTTGAAGTGCCGTGGTGAGAGAGTTAACCTTACTTCAGTTGAAAGTAAATTTACCTGAGTTCAAAGTTTGTGGGTTTGAATCTACAGACTGAAGCACATAATCCAGGCTTATTCTAGCTCTGGCCTCTCTGTTATCCCTAAATTTCACCATCAGCACTACCATTTATGCCTTCAGCTGCTGAGAGACTAATCTCTGAATGTCCTTCTCTTTAATTTCCTGCTTCTCGGGTTATTTGGTGTACCTCGTAAAATGTTTATTCCCCTGCCATGATATTGCATACATTGTTCATCTTCCAACTTCCATGAGATGTCACGGGACTTTTTAAACATTAAATGGACCGCACAAATTAAAGTATTAGTCAGAAGTGCTGTCCTTTAGATGAGATGTTAAACCAAGGTGCAATGACCTTCCCATCTTCCACCTGCAGCCCAAACCCTCCCCTTACAGGTGATGTTAAAGGCCCAAAGGCACCACACTGAAGAAGAGGAAGGAAGTTATCTCTGGTGTCACGAGTAATAGTAATCCTGCAAGTGTCAATGAATTAAAATAGATTATCTGGTCCCTGGTGTTGTGTGAATTTAGTATACAAATCAGTTTCCTACATTAACATAGTGACTGCAACACTATAACTTAATTGACAATAAAAAACACTGGTTATTTTAAGATTGAGGATGATGGTTTAATTTATCCTGTTATGGCCGCGTTTTTTTATTCCGCATGGTGAATGGTGAATTTAGGATTTATTTATTGGTGTAGATAATATATCATGTGGTTGGAAACTAAATGTATTTTTGTCTGGTGACAATTTTTGCCTTCCACCACAGTGAGGAAGGTGGAGGAGTCACTGTGGTGGATGTTTATGTTAAAATGTATTTTGTGTGTTCCGTTGCTTTTTAATTGTGTGACTGACTTGGCAAATGGAATTTGTCATATGTTGCAAAACATACTTGGCTAATAAAGTATTATTATGATTGTGATTGTGATGATCCAGTCTAAGGAATTGATTGAAATACTGACTGGTGCATTTCATGCAAACTCTATCGCCACATGTAAATATCCATCTTTCCAATAAATTGACGCTGATAGTTGGATTGAAACTGAAATAGAAGTGAAATTATCCTTGAAATTTGCCACCCCAACTAATTCAGATAGGGCAAAATATTATTAATAAATATATAATACATTATTTAGGTTTCCAGTTTGGGTCTGTTGCATGCAAGATGCCTATTTGAGAGGTGGTGAAGTTACAAAGCTTCACTGTGATTTGTTCTTTCTATGAATGGGATATTAATCAATACTTTGATTTGATTTCTATTAGGAATGGGATCCTAGAGATAGAGATTCCACCAGACAAGCTGTAGAATGTTCCAATGTTGTTATAAATCTTGTCGGAAGGGAGTGGGAAACCAGGTAAGTGCTAATATATCAAAGCAAGGATAATAGTTGTTTTTCAGTACATTGTTTTGCAAGAAGAATACTTTATTTTTCCTGTGGACAATGGAATCTGGAGTTGTTAGGTGAAACTTGGAAAAAATCTCTCGTGGCCACACTGTGAGAATACAGTTTGCTTCTTAATTTTTCCCTTTTTTTCGCCAAGGTATTTCTTCAACCTGTGTAAATATATTGGAATGAACTTTTCTCTGCATCCAGCTAATGTTGCACTTAACTTCGCAATATTTCATAAAAGTGACTGCCAAAACATTCTATCAATTGTTTTCTTTTGCTATTGTCACTTACTGTTTTTCTTTTTTTTTTAGTAATTTCAAGTTTGAGGATGTCAATGTCAAAATTCCACAAGATATTGCTCTCGCCTCAAGGGAAGCTGGAGTTGAAAAATTAATCCACATTTCTCATCTGAATGCTGAAATGAAGAGTATTTCAAAGCTTTTACGAACAAAGGTATGAAGAACAGCGCATTATGAAAACGTAAGTCTTTTGCAATTGCCAGCAAAGTATGCCAAATGATTAAAAACATGCATACTTTATTCTCTTCTGTCAGGCTGTTGGAGAAAGGGTTGTGAGAGATGAATTTCCAGATTCCATCATCATGAAACCATCTGAAATATTTGGAAGAGAAGACAGATTCCTAAATTATTTTTCACGTAAGAAATTTTTTGAAGACACCATAATGTTTTGAATCACAATTAGTGCATACAATTGATAAAATATCTTTGATTTGGCTTGTAACTCTGTCAAGTAGACCTCTTTGTCTATAGAATTATATTGGACATAAAAGCAGACTGTTGATGCCATGAATCTGTCCATTTAAAAAAACAAAACAAGGTACAGTGAAATTCTTTTTTTGCACACCATTCAGTGAAGTATTACTATACAGAAGCACAATCTTAGATCAAATACAAAATGTATAGAAATAGTCCACTGAAACTATATAGAAGAGTGCCAGATTTTGGCACCATTCTCAAAGTCCAAGTTGCATTAAGTGCAGCTGGCTATACAGGCCCAATGTCCTGGCAGCGTTGCAGGGTCAGCCTGGCCAAGCAAAGTTGTAGGCGTCCTCCACTGCTACTCCACCGTGCTGTGCCGCTGCAGGCCCGGCCAGTTCCTTACACCCATCTTTTTATAGATTACCCCCAAATAGTTTATCTTGAATACATATCTAGTTGCCTTTTGATATTTCTCGTAAAATCTGATTCCATCACCCAATTCCATCACCCTTATAGGTTTCAAATCTTAACTTTCTATATTGTGTGTGTGGGGGGGGGGATATATTTTCCAGTATAATTCATTATTTTAAATTGATGATCTCAGGTTATGTGCCCAAGTCAGAAGAAACAGTTTGACCATTCTTTCCTTATATCATAATTATTGTTTTGAATACCTGCATTGGGTTTCCATATAACAATCAATGTTGTATGACAGACACTCCCAGCCTCTGTAATCTCTCCGTCTAACGGAACTTTTTCAACTCTGGTATTCTGGTCTTCAGCATTTAATGTTTAGTATAACCTGTTTTTGTATTCATTGACCCTATTTACAAATCCAAATCTCCATGTGCTTTCTTAGTTGCTTTGTCAAACAGCATTGCACCTTTGGGATTGGTGAATATACACCCTCAAATCCCTATGAATTTGCATCTCCTAAGTAGTAAAAGGGACCTGTGAAAGTGCATTTATAAACATTTATTCGCATCATCTGCTTATAACACAAAATGCAACAATGTTAATAGCATGCTTGGGACATTCTGCTGCTCCAGTTAATAAAATGTCCCTACATTAACACTATCAGCCATAATTAATAGTCAGGATAATATATACAAATATTATTTGAACAAATTTTAAAAAATTGATAAAATTCCTCATATGACTTTTTTTTAATGCTCATGGAATTAAAAACAAGTTATTAAGTTGGCTAGTTATAAACTTATTGAGGCTGAAATGGTGAGGACTTATGACAGATATTTAGATTACCATTTCATGCGTCTTATTATTTTTTGTAAAAAAAGAAGACACTTTTATATGTTTGTTGATCATGTAAAGATAAGTAACATTGTGAGTAATGTAGATGGAAACATTCAATTACAAAAAAATGGTAATACTATATTGTAAAATAGTTATGAAATAGTAAAATCACAGAAGCACTGAAGGACCAAACAGATTTGAATATCTATGAGCGTAAAGCATTACATGTCTTGGAAAGTAATTATTAAGATTGATGGAACATAAATTTATGCCTTTATATCTGGAGGAATGGAGTGCATCAGGATTATGTAACTGATGTAAAAACAAAACCTCAATTTTTAGAAACACGGCATGGAAACACGCCCTTCAGCCCATTGAGTCCATGCTGACTGTCGATCACCCGTTTGCACTAATTCTATGTTATCCCACTTTCTCATCCACTAGGGACAATTTACAGATGCTAATTAACCTGGAAATCCGCAGATCTTTCGGATGTACAGTCAAAGGAAGACCTTACAAACTCCACACATACAGCACCTGGGGTCAGGATCGAACCATGGTCTCTGGTGCTATGAGGCAGCAAATCTAGCAGCGGCACCACTGTGCCGCCATTGTCCTGACTTCTTAAGTTTCAGGACCATTCTGCTTTCTGCCTTTAACCCCTGACAACCTTACTAGTCAAATAGGTTTATACAAAAAAAATCAAACATATAATATTAGTGTACATTAACTGAGGGTAAAGGTTAAATTTAAGATTAATAAAGGTCACAAAGTTATAACCAAAAGTTTATTTAGGATAACAGAATAGTTTCTACTGCTTAGCGTCTCCTTCAAACATTGGAGACAACCCAGTCTGTTAAAGCAAAAATTATTCAGTAGCAAAAGGCTGAATTGGATTGGAATGTGAAATCAGAACTCCCTTTAAAATTCATTAGTGGAAGTATTTTACTTCATCGTACTATTGACTAATGAAACAACAGGAATATATATTGCATGGAAATAAACGTTCTCCTGTCTGTCACTAAATAAACTAATGACACACTTTCCTATTTTTAAGCACATAATTGAAGAACAGTGCAAATTATTTTTCCAGATATGCGGTGGTTTGGGCGTGCCACACCACTTATTTCTATGGGCATGAAGACCGTGAAACAGCCTGTATATGTATGTACATTAGAAAATGGTTTCTGACTTATTTACATTGTTTACCAATAATTATATTCTTACTAATTCTGTGTTAACTAAATAAATAAACTTGTTTTTTCTCTCTTAATAAATAGGTGGTGGATGTGGCTAAAGCAATTGTAAGTGTTATTAAAGAACCTGACTCCATTGGGAAAACATACATTATAGTTGGGTAAGTTTTTGATGGCCAAACAACGACTTCTTGCTCCTTCTGCCACACATAGTTTCATTGTATTGGTTCCTCTGTCGGTTTTTTGTCAAAATCGGTCATTCTTAAGACCGCGTAACTCTCCTTTGATTAATTCTAGGCCATTTTATTTTTCATCAATTTTTCCTTTCACACTTGTTCTCTTGTGAGGGTAGGATTATAACCGTGTCACTTTACAGCCAAAATCCTTCAAATCTTTACATCGACCAGTCCTTAATAACTTTCCTTCTAAGTCCTTAAACATTACTACACTCAGTTCAGATCTCTTTAGCCTGGTTTCGGTTCTGTCTAAAGCACCATAGTGTTGTTAACAATAATCTTAATTAGTGACATTTGGTCCATTAATTCCTCATTCTTTTGGTAGTTCACCAATCCTTTTTGAAAGTAGACACAAAATGCTGGGGTAACTCAGTGGGACAGGCAGCATCTCTGGAGAGAAGGAATGGGTGATGTTTTGTGTCAAGACCCTTCTTTAATCCTTTTTTAAATATTCTTTCATGCTGCAATGTACCCTGCACATATTTGAGTATTTCTCTGCTCCCACACAGTTACTCTGTATCAGACACTCTCCGAGTCAGCATCAGTGAGACAGAAGCTCGTCTATCAAGAATATTGTGCCTTATGTCGCATCTCAGAATACACCATCTTAATGTGCTACTGCACAGAACTTGCAACAGATCTGTCAAATGTCCATGGATTTACTACCTTGGAGCTCAATGTGCACAGGGATCCCCATAGAGGTCACAGAGAGATGTAGCATGGAAACATCCCCTCAGTCCACCATGGCTCTGAATGGTCTGAAGAAGGGTCTAGACCTGAAAAGTCACCTATTCTTTTTCTCCAGAGATGCTGTCTATCCCGCTGAGTTACTCTAGCTTTTTATGTCTATCTTCAGCATCTGCAGTTCCTTCCTACACATGCTCTGTCAGAACCCACAAGAGTAGATTCCTCACCAACTGCATGAAAACCTTTATTCACAGCCTGAAGAAGGGTTCCAATCTGAAACGTCATCTGTCCATTCATTCTATAGATTCTGTCCAATCCACTGAGTTCATCTGGCATTTTATTATTCACAGTTTGAAGTTCTGTTTGCCTAAATCACTAATGTATCTTCTTGCTGTCCAGCAATCCTTAATGACAACTTTATAAGCCGTGGTGGTGATTGAGCTCCTCACCATTAGTAAAAATAACAACATTGTTTCTTATGCTTCATTAAAATGATATGAGAAAAATTTATAAATCTGTATGGAAGCTTCCTTCAAGGAGTGGCTCCTTTTCCTTAGCTTAACGTCTCGACCCAAAACGTTGCCTATCACATCTTCCAGAGATGCTGCCTGACCCGCTGAGTTACACCAGCATTTTATGTTTCACTCAGGATTCCAGAGTGTGCAGTTCCTCGTGTCTCCTTACAAATATCTGCCTGAGATTTTCATTAGTTCCCACATTTCACATAATTACCATGTATAGCTTCAATACTGCCATTCCTACAGCTGATTACAGTGATAGTGTTATTGGTTTATATGAATGTAAATAATCATCAATAGTTGTCAATTATTACACCAGCTCAGATATTGTAATGGTACTAAAATGTGATTTTTATATTGGGCTAAACTTAGTGGGATGAGGAGTTAGTGGATGAAAACGAGAAGCCCTCAATGACCAACACAGACTAGGCAAATACTTTGTCAAGCACCTGCGCTTCATCTGCCGGGTCCGTCTGTAGCTCCTGATTCCCTGCTCCCACATTGACCTATCTAACTTTGGCCTCCTCTACTGCCCTGGTGATGGCAAATGCAAACTAGAGGAACAGCATCTCATATCCTGCGTGGGTACTGTACAAACCCAACGGCATGAACATTCAATTCTGCAGTTGTGGGCCTGTTTCTTCTCTGTCCCTGTCTCATTCCTACTAATCTACCCAGGTCCTCTCTCACACACCTTTTCAGCCCCATATCAACTACCTACCACCCAGTATTTTCCCCTTCTCCCACTGTTTGCATCTGCCACTGTACCTCCCTTATTTGGTTCCATGCTCCACCTTCTTTTCTTGGATAATTCTATCATCTGCAGCTCTTTGTTGCCTGCACCTATCACCTCCCACCTCCCAGCCTCAGTTGCTATTTCCACCCTTCCTTCTTCCACCTGATTCTATCTGCCATTCGAGCCCTCCTCACCCGGATCTACTTATTGCTTGTCAGCTGTTACCCCACCCCTCTGTCTCTCTCTACTGGCTATTTCCACTATGCTCTTTCATTCCAGATTAAGGGTCAAAGTTTGAATTGACACCCCTCCATTTCCCTGCACAGATGCTGCCATACACACTGAGTTCTTCCAGCAGACTGTTTGTTGCTCTAGACTCCAATCTCTTGTGACTCCAGCTTTACTAGCTTCTTCTGTGTCCTTTCAGTTCTGATGCAGGATCCCCGACCTGAAACATTGACTTTGTTTCTCTTCCCACAAAGGCAGCCTGAATTTTCTGTTTGTGTGATAAAAATAAGTGTGTCATTTCTGGTTCAGTATCCATACCCCAATAAAATATTTATTTCATTTAACAGACCTCATCGATACCTTCTGCATGACCTTGTGGAATATGTATATGCTGTCATGCACAGACCGTTTATTTCATATCCATTGCCAAGGCCTCTCTATCAGTAAGTACCTGAAAAAGTAAACAATGTGACACAATGCACTGCTATATCCATGATTGTGCAAATGCAAAATTCCAAGTTACCTGGCTTGATCAGTTTTCACTTGGCTTTTAGTTGAGAGGATTCTCCTATGGATTTAAAACTAATATAAATGCTTTTTAAAATTCTTCTGTAACCTCATGGTTGTTGATATGGCTCTGAAATACTTTATTGGATCAGATCATCTGACTGACAGTTCGCCATCCATAGGAGCTCCTTGGGTTATGGAAGCTCTTACTTGGGGAAATCTGACCTAATGCAAATTCTCCAATATATATTTAATGTTTTGTCCTCAACTGCAATCTGTGGTAGAAAATTCCACAGTTTACCACTCTTTGATGAGAACATTATTCTAGTCTCAGCTATAAATATCCTACTCCATATTCTTAGCTGTGACCCATCATTCTGGTCCTCCTTCACTTTTGGGATCATCTTTCCTTCAATAATCTTTCCAGTCCTTTTAGCCTGATAGATTTTTAGTTTGTCAGATTTCTTAATTCAAGTGAGTAGAAACCCGATTATGTCAATCATTCTTCAGACATCAGTCTTTATATCCTAGGAATCAGTCTGTGAAGCCTGATGGGCAAGATATAAAATGAGCATAACCAAATCATGTACCAAGTTATATCTATATTACTAAAAGTCTGTTCTTGACCGGTTTTGGCCATCTATGCTGCGATTTCCGAGAGAATACCGCCACCTACGGCCGTCATTTTTGGCCACCTCGCTCAGAGCCCCCCTCCGCCGTATGTGTGCCGAGGATTTTTCCTGTCGATGAAAAATGACAGAGATATTAATGTTTTTACAAAATTCCCCATTCCCTCCGCTGCCCCCGCTGGAGGCAAGGGACTATAAAACCAGGAAGCGGTGTGTCTCAATTAGTCTCTGCAAGCTGGAGCTCTGTCAATTAGTCTCTGTCACTCTTGAGTTCTGAATGACTGAACAAATATCTACAGCACTGTGAGTACCCTGAGTTGGATGATCAGCCATGATCATATTAAATGGCGGTGCAGGCTCGAAGGGCCGAATGGCCTACTCCTGCACCTAATTTCTATGTTTCTATGTCTATGTTTCTACCCTTAATTTGGTTTGAAAATGAAAATATAGTTAGTTTGAAGTAAAAAAGCACTGCCTGCAAATGGTTGTTTGGGTTGAATTAAAAAGGCACTCTCTCTCTCCTCTCCCCCCCCCTCCTCTCTCTCCCCCTATCCTCTCCCCTCTCTCTCTCCCTCCCTCCCTCTCTCTCTCTTCTCGCTCTCTCTCCCTCTCTCTCCTCCCTCCCCCTCTCTCCCCCTCCCCCCCCCCTCTCTCCCCCTCTCCATCTCACTCCCTCTCTCTCACCCTCTCTCCCCCTCTCCCCCCCTCTCCCCCCTCCTCTCTCTCTCTTCCCCCCCTCTCTCCCCTTCCCCTCCTCTCCTCCCCCCCTCTCCCCCCCCCCCTCTCTCCCCCCCCCCCCTCCCCCGCCTCCCCCCCTCCTCCCCCCCCCCTCCTCTCCCCCCCTCCTCTCCCCCCCTCTCCTCTCCCCCCCCTCTCCTCTCCCCCCCTCTCCTCTCCCCCCTCTCCTCTCCCCCCCTCTCCTCTCCCCCCCTCTCCTCTCCCCCCCTCTCCTCTCCCCCCCCTCTCCTCTCCCCTCCCTATCTATTAACTAATTTTCATTTTCTTCTTCCAGTTTGGCAGCACGGCTGTTTGAGATGAGCCCGTTTGATCAATGGACGTCACGAGACAAAGTAGACCGGGTACGTTTGCACTGTGACCATATTTCACATTATTAGCTCAGTGTTTTAAATATAATTATACCAAAAAATATAATGCCTTTTCTGAAAAAGGAAAATGGATTGCAATGGGGAGATTTAGAGCTTCAGAAAAATGTAGTTATCTGTGAAAGTCTGAAATAATTGTCATTATATATTAATAATTATATATAAATTGTCATGTTACCATATAACCATATACCAATTACAGCACGGAAACAGGCCATCTCGGCCCTACAAGTCCGTGCCGAACAAGTATTTTCCCCTAGTCCCATCTACCTGCACTCAGACCCTAGTCCCATCTACCTGCACCCTCCATTCCTTTCCCATCCATATACCTATCCAATTTATTTTAACTGGAAGTTCATTCTTTTGCTAAAACAAAAGGAAGATCAGGACCTAAGGGAAGTAGTTTTGATTCCGCTGTATTAATAATAACATATGCATTGTCTCAATTTATTTTAGTTGCACATCACTGATATGAAGTACCCTGACCTTCCTGGTCTGGAGGATTTGGGGATTAACCCAACGGCCATTGAACTGAAAGCAATTGAAGTTTTACGACGTCATCGCAGATACCGCTGGTATGATGCTGAAATTGATGATGCTAAACCAGCTACTCCTGTGAATTACTAATGTTTCAGAAGATGTCCAACCTACTTCTCTCGTAATGTACATAACTTGAAATGTTCTGTTTTAAATAAATAAATATTTAGAGCTGCGTTGCTTGTGGTCTAATAAATGTTTCAGGATAAGAGTGGAAAATGGCTTTGGTCTGCCACAATATTCACTTTATTTTGATTGTGCAGGTTTGGGTGTTAAAGATATCATTTGCATCTGAGTCCAAGTGATCATTCCAGATGTACACAAGACCTTTGGGCACAGAGTCTAAATTGCCATTTCATTGTTGTGCTAAGGGAATGTTGTATTTTTTGAGGTGCTGTTTTTTAAATGTTCTGAACACCATTATGGTTCAGAGTTTATTACCCAGCTAGTGAAGCTTGATCCATCAACCGATTATTAAACTGGAATAGATTATTTAATCTTAAACCCATTCTTCCTTTCAGTAAACTGGGCTCCCCGATGGGCCGCTAAGGCGCCAAGTGCCAGTTCGCCCACGACCTCAGCCTCCACCCTAAGTACAAGCTGTACCTGGGGTAGCGGCTCCTCCTCGGGGTTGTGGATGAAGTGGCAGCAGGTAACATTGGGGCAGAAGCCGGTGGTGTGCAAAGTACAAGCCGTACCCTGCACACCACCGGCTTCTGGCCCTACAGTACCCGCTGCCACTTCATCCACAACCCCGAGGAGGTGCGAAGGCCCCGGCCTCGCCTGCGCCAGCCTGGACTCACCCTCCTTTTGCCCGGCACTAGACTGGACCACGCTGCGGGCGGCTTTCAGCCCCGACCTGGAGTTGGAGCTGGCCCGGACTTGGGGCTGGGCAAGGAGGTTGCTGCTGCCGCAGCACCTCCATCACCAACAGCACCCGTATCTCCAGCGGGCACCCGGCCTGCGCCATGACCAGCAGGAGTCCATCCCCAGACACTCTTTCCGACCAGGATGACTCCAGCAGCAGCGACTCCGAGTCGCCCGGTTTCGAGCGGGGTCGGCAGCTGCCCATCTTCAGCAGGTTCTCGGTGTTGGACTGAGGAGAGGGGGGTGGAGGTGGAGGGCTGCCGGGACCAACCCGATGGGGTAGGCAGAGCCCTTTGGACAGAGCCGAGCTGGAGCCAGCGGCTGCAAGTCCGGGATGGCCCCGCCAGTCCAAGGTCACCTTGGACAGGGACGGGACACCAGGGAGGGGACGGGGACGCCCCAACAGCAACTCAACAGCACCGGCAGCGACGGAGAGCCTACCCCGACCCGACTATGGACGAAACGCAAGCCTGCACACAATGCAGCAGCACCGTTGCCAAGACTGTTTTATAGCTAGTGACCTATGACCTGGGCATGCGCAGTCGGAATACCGAACTATCTTATTTTCGAATTGTGTGGCTTCTCAATTAACGGGTGAAACCAATGTGGGCGACACAGACTCTTGAGCAGCAAAGGCGTTACACAGACGAGTGTTAGTTAATGTAACGGGTGGTGTTTGGAACTAAAGGCTGGAGGAACTGATGAGAACTACAGCCCCCAGGATGCATTGCCAGCACGGCCCAAGCGCAAATGTGTAGGAAGGAACTGCAAATGCTGGTTTACACCTCTATAATCTTTGATTTACACTGAAGATAGACACAAAATACTGAACTCAGCGGGACAGGCAGCATATCTGGAGAGAATTAATGGGTGACGTTTCGGGTCGAGACCTTTTCAGGCAGAGTCAGGAGAGAGGGAGACAGATATGGATATGTAAGGTGTGAAATCGTGAGATCAAAGGGTATGAAGTTCAAGGAATAGATCATTGTTAACTAGGGGAAGTTGACTACAAAGCAAACAGATAAAATTTTAATCAGGGGCAGTCAGACTGGTTGGAGAACTAGGATGGGGAGTGTTGGAGAGGGAAAGCATGAGTTACTTGAAGTCAGAGAAATCCGAGTCATTCCGCTGAGATGTCGATCATGTCGATATGAAAAATGTGATGCTGTTCTTCCAATTTGCGTTGGGCCTCACCCTGACAGTGGAGGAGGCCCAGGGCAGAAAGGTCAGTTTGGGAACGGGACGGGGAGTTAAGGTGTTTAAGCAACCGGGAGATGGTGTAGGTGGACTGAGCGGGGGGTGTATGAAGAAACTGCAGATGCTGGTTTACACCGAAGATGGACACAAAATACTGGAGTAACTCAGCGGGACAGGCAGCATCTCTGGAGAGAAGGAATTGTGACATTTCGGGTCCAGATGCTGAAGAAGGGTCTCAACCGAAACTACAGCTCCCAGAGTGCATTGCCGGCGCATGCGCAGCACAAAGGAACTCACAGGGTGAACTACAAGTCCCGGGATGCATTGCCAGTGCGGCGCAAGCGCAGTGTCGTTCAAAGATCGTGTCGTTAACGGCTTCGTTTAAACCCGCCAATGAGCAGCGAGGGTCGGATTTGAAACTGTGGAAGGAGCAAAGTTGGAGCCGGTGAGGAGAGTGTCTGCGGGTAAGAGGGGGCCTTGCGGGGCCTTGCGGGGCGTGGAGCAGGGGTGCTGTCGCCCTCACACTGGGCACAGCCTGGGCTAGGCGGCGGGACTGGGATCAGCGGTACAGTCATAGTGGGCAGACTGTGCTTCACCCCGCAACCCTCCCTCACCCGGCCTGGCCCGTGTACCGGGGGGCTGTTGGATGTAGTGGGCAGTTTGCTAGGCTGATGCAAAGGCCCGAAGGGGAGTTGGTATATTATAGTTCATTGTTATTGAAAGAGGTCGTCTGTTTTCATTACTGCTCAAACGCATTTAACATGCAATTGATTGTCAAATCAACAGAACAGGGATTCGATGTAGACCTGTAGTTGTTTGGAAATGTTGCTTGAACGCTTAAGATAAGAGCAGAACTACGGGACACAGGAGACACTGTTGCAGGCTGCGACCACAACAGTAAGGGAGAAGCCACGTTTACTCAAAAAGAAGGTATCTTGAATGTCCTACAGTGAAAAGGTTTATCTTGGAAGAAGGTGCAGTGGAGATGGAGAAATTGAGAGTAAGGGATGGTGGTCTTGCAAGAGGCAGAGTGGGAGAGGAAATCAATAAATTCAGCATGTGTGCAGGAGGCCACCCTGGTACAGTCATCAATGTAGCAGAGAAAGAGTTGTGGAATGGCGCCAGGATGTGTTTGGAGAAAGGAGTGTCCAACATTACCAACAAAAGAGGAGCATAGCTGGTGCCCAGTGAGAGCCTGTGGGTGTACTTTTGACGTGGAGCAAGTGAGGGGAGTCAAAAGTTGTTGTGGAGGAGAGTGTTAGTTCAGGGGAGCTGATTTGGTCTTTGTTTAAGGAAAAGCTGAATGGCCCTGAGCTTTCCTGGTGGGACATGGAGATGTAAAAGGATTGGATGAGGTGATGGGGCCTGGGAATCGGAAGTGATTGAAGTGGGGTAAAGGTTGTGAGTTGTCTCGGATGTTAGTTGGAAGGGATTGTACAAGAGGGAGATAAGATAAGTATTTGGTATGAGTAGGTTTGAGATAAAGGAATTACGATTTAAACAAATAAATTAAACATGACATCTCCAAGTTTGCATGTGACACAAAGCTGGGTGGCAATGTGAGCTGTGGGGAGGATGCTATGAGGCTGCAGAGTGACTTGGATAGGTTGGGTGAGTGGGCAGATGCAATCTAATGTGGATAAATGTGAGGTTATCCGCTTTGGAGGCAAGAACAAGAAGGCAGATGATTAGCTGAATGGTGTCTGATTAGGAAAAGGGGAGGTGCAACGAGACCTGGGTGTCTGTACATCAGTCACTGAAAATAAGCGTGCAGGTACAGCAGGCAGTGAAGAAAGCAAATGGCATGTTGGCCTTCATAGCGAGAGGATTTGCGTATAGGGTGATTTCACGAAAGGTCACTGGAGCATAGATCCTCACCCACGTGACCACAAAATTTAACTGGGGTACAAACATCACTTCCAGTACATGTTATTGATGCTGAAAACGCGCACTTTCAAAACTTAAAAACCGCGAAAACGGCCCGTTTTTGAGCTGTAAATAACTGTGCCAGTCGGGGTGACCGTGAGGCACAGTTATCCTGCTTTACAGTCCAGAAGATAGATAAAAACGAAGGTAAATACAAGAGGGAGCTGAAGGCAAAATAACAGCGTAAGTGGTTAGCGGACATTCACCGTGGAGATATAAAGATAGAAAATATCGGGAATTATCGAGTTTGCTCGCTGCATTTCATCAAAAGTAAGGCATTATTGACGTTTTGATGAAATGCAGCGAGCAAACGCGATAATTCCCGATATTTTCTATCTTTATTTTATATATTTGTCTGTCTATATTGTTTGTTTATATATTTTTTTAAATTTGAATCCTCAGTTTTCACCAGCTGCAGAGATCAGAAAGAAAAGGAATGGATTTGTCGAATGGTAATTAAACGTTCACACTTATGTTGCCTGTAGTAATCCAGCCACAAGGAGTTGACTCATTTTAGTTAATATCAGTTTGTACTTTTCTAAACACTCAACAATATGTAAAAAGTGGGTCAGACCTGCTTGTGTGCATGTTCTGGTTCCATTAATTGGTAATGAAAGCTTTTGATTGATTTCCACATTATAATCTATGCTTGAGTGAGACATTAACTGTGTTACTATCTTTCAAGCTGACATTACAAAAAAAAGAGCAATTTTGAAAGAGAGCTGGTTGATTTGGTGCCCTGATATCTCAACTAGTTTAATTAGTCATCCATGTGTGCTATTTTTAAGAGTCAAGGAAGTTATTTAGCCTATATGAATATGTGTAACCTGTTAATATTAACCATGGTGGGAAAGGAAGCAGTTCAATGAATGGGCAGGATGCGCTCAAGAATTCGGTGATAGCAGTTGGATAGTGGGTATCCATCATAACCATCTTGTGATGACTGGAAACTGCAGAGGTTGCAGAAAAGGAAATTGTTTGCTGTGAAGTTTCTTTTGATAGTTTGCATGTTTAATTTAAATTATAGAAATCAGTAAAAAAGTAATGCATAAATATATTGTTTTTTACTCGTGATTTGTCATAATTGGATACTGACTTTAAATTGAAGCTCTAAGTTTTAATTACAATAATGTTATTTGTTTGTCTTCTAATTGTCAAATGAGTTCAGAATATGATTTGTATTTTCAGATTTCAATCTTTTGTCTGAGGAGAATTCTGACTTTGACATTCTGTTATCTCCTACAAGGTAACATTTTTCACTTTCTTAACTTTGTCCATAAACAGTGATTATCTTATCAAATGTTTTTTTGGAATAAGATTCCATATAATTCCAGGAAAGGATTGTGTTGCATTTGGCAATACCTGATCAGCTAATGGGAAGGGAGTACCTTTGAGATAAAGTGTGCAAGATTTTCTTCATTTTAGAATATTGATACAGGATGTGCTTAATATAGTTTATAATTATAGTCATAATTATGAGAACACAATCTAAATGAGCAGTTTGAAATGATCATTTTATCAAAATCTATAGTCCTGTGCCTATCATCAATTTTATATGATGCCAATGGATCTGCTGGAAGGCAAACAAGATGAAACATTTGACGGGAATTTGTTAGAGCTATATAAATTGGTGATTCTTGGAGAATACAATTTTATTAAAATTGTCGTGATCCAGATAGAAATTTTCAAATGATCTGAAAGAAAATAAGTTACTGACAGTACTCCCATATTATGTTTGACGTATCTCGCGAGAAAGAAGGGTATTTGTATTTTTGGTAAATATTTTGACAAGTGCATGCTTTGTATATAATTCAATCTGACATTCCAACTTCATGAATAGTTTAGACAAGATAGCTAACAAAACAAGTTTAATAAATGGTGTCAAGAATGTTACTGGTGGAAGTATTGCAAATAGTTTTTAAGTTGAAGATAGGCACAAAATGTTGGAGCAACTCAGCGGGACAGGCAGCATCTCTGAAGAAAAGGAATGGGTGACGTTTCCGGTCGACATCCTTATTTTTAGGTTGCCTAATTATTGAATATAAATAAAATGAAAGGAAATAGGTGATGAGGTTGAGATCTACCATGGTCCTCTGGGGCAAGCGAATGAAGCCATAATAGATTGACTTTCTTGCGCTTAAAGAAGTAATAACAGCATGTTCCTTGGGTTGATCCTAGTCCATTCTGTTTTTGCTGCAAATATCTTGTGTCCCAGTAAATTTATTAGTCACTAATAAGCTACATGTATGAGATAACTTCGGTTTTCACTGACTGTTGTCTTAACTTGGCAGTTGTGGTTTTTTTTCCCTGTATGGTTCTTTTTTTTTTTTTTTTTTTTTTTTTTTTTTTTTTTTTTTTGTTTTTTTTTTTTTTTTTTTTTTTTTTTTTTTTTTAATATTTTATTTTATTAGAAGTAAGCACAGTCATATGGCACCAAAGTGCCTAATATAGATTTTTATATACATTTTATGTACAACTGTCTTTTTTTTTTTTTTATACATTTTTTGAGAATAGAGAAAAAGAGGTTAGATAGTCCTAGAAAAATGTGAAATATATAGTGTGTGAAGAAAGAAAACGAGTAAATGAAGAAAGTTGAGAGAGAAAATAGTGAAAAGAAAAGGAGATCATTATTTATAGTCTTGACCAACCCTCGTCCAGTCCTGAAACAGTTATTTTTTACAATTGTGTTGCACCATATGATTCCAAAAAAACGACGAATGGAGACCAACTCGTTCTGAATTGGTCTGATTTATCCATTAGGTGGAATCGCATTTCCTCAAGATGAGCAGTGTCCAACATACTTGCAATCCACATTTTAAAAGTGGTATTGATGTACCTTCCAAAATTTAAGTATTAATTTTTTTGCTATTATTAAACCATAATTAAGGAAAGATTTTGAGATGTGTTCAATTTATTCCCATCTTCCATTACACCAAATATAATCATTTCAGTATTAGGTTCATTAACTGTCTTGAATAATTTTGTATATTTCAAAAATATCATTCCAAAATCTATAAAGTTTTAGCAGGAAACTAAGGAGAGTGTTATAGTTGATTTGGGCTAGACATTTATCACAAGTGGCGGATATATTTGGATAAAATTTGTTCAATCTTGTTTTTGAATAATATAATCTATGTACAATTTTAAATTGTATTAGATTATGTCTTACATTAATTGAACATTTGTGAATATATATCAGGTATTTTTCCCAAACCTTCGTAAGCAGTTCATTAATTCCCGTTCCCATCTTCTCTAAGTACCTCTGTCGATGGTAGGTCTATATTTAGAATACTATTATATAAATAGGATATTAATTTTTGTGAGTCAGCTTCAATATTCATTGCTTCTTCCAATAAGTCAGGAGTTACTTTTTGATATCCTTGTATATATTTTTTCACAAAGTCGCAAATCTGAAGATATTTAAAATATTGATGTGTTTTTCAATTTAAATTTGATTGTAGTTGTTGGAATGATAGTAGGTTTCCTGTTTCGTACATATCCCTGATCCTTCTAAAAGTAGACTTTCCCATTGGTTATATGTCTTTTTCAATAAGAGATGGTTTAAATAAAGGGTTATTCGCAAAATGGCATTAACAGTGATAGATTTCTTAATTTTAAAGATAATTTTATTTGTTTCTTCTAATTGTACCAATATAATTGGGTTCTTCTTATATATTGTGTTATTCAGTTTTTTGGGGGAAAATCGTTCCTATATTACAAGGAGACAATCCTCCTTCTCCATTTTTATCCATTCTGTCTGTTGTGTAGAACTATCCAACCAATAAATCATATTCTTAATATGCACTGCCCAGTAATAATACATAAAATTCGGAAGTGAAAGTCCCCCGACCTCTTTTGGTTTACATAAGTGTTTTTTTTTTGTGATTCTATGTGATTTATAGTCCCAAATATAATTTGTAATGTTAGAGTCTAATTTTTTAAAAAAATATTTTGGTATATATACCGGTATAGACTGAAATAGGTATAGTAATTGTGGTAGGAAGATCATTTTTATTGCATTTATTCTACCTAATAATGATAAGGGAAGTGTTTTCCAAAATTTAATCTGTGTATTAAGTTTATTAATAAAGGTATGAAATTAGCATTGAATAATGCTTTATATTTTCTAGTAATCTGAATACCCAAATATTTAAATTTTTCTGTTGCGATTTTAAAGGGGAACTTCAGTAAGTGTGTAGGTTCTTGAGGTTTAAATGTCATGATTTCGCTTTTGTTCCAGTTTATTTATATATCCAGAAAAAGACCCAAATTCCTCTATTAAGTTTAATAAATTTGGTATGCTCGTTTGTGACTTTGTAAATATATAAAAGTATATCGTCTGCATATAATGAGATTTTATTCTTTGAGTCCCTGGTATTATAGCCCTGAATATTCGGATGAATTCTTATACTTTCAGCCAGAGGTTCTATCATAAGGGCAAATAGCAGGGGTGATAGTGCACATCCCTGCCTATTACCCCTTGATAGTTGAATTTTTTTGAGATAACATGTTATTAGTTAAAATTCTTGCCATCGGTTTATCATATAATAATTTTAATACCATGTTATAAAATTGTCTCTCCCATGTTAAATTTTTGTAGTACTTTATATAAATATTGCCACTCTACCTGATCAAATGCTTTCTCTGCATCCAAAGAAATAATTGATATATCTTCTTCCTCTATTTATGCGAGTACATTATATTAAACAGACGTCTCAGATTATTAAATGAGTATCTTTTAGGTATAAACCCCCCGTTTGATCAGGGTTTATCAGTTTACTAATATTTTGCTTAATCTTTGCTAAAATCTTTGCTAAAATTTTCTGATCTGTATTTAAAAGTGATATAGCTCTGTACGAGCCCGGATCTTCTAAATCTTTATCTTTTTTTGGAATAAGCGTAATAGTTGATTCTGTTAGTGTTTCAGGTAGTTTGTTTTCTTTAAAAGCATGGGAGTATAAATTAAATAAATAAGGGGCCGTTATCTCCTGAAATTTTTTATAAAATTCATTATTAAAACCATCTGGTCCCGGTGTCTTACCATTTTTCAGCGATTTTATTGTTTCACTTATTTCTTTGATTGTAATTTGAGCTCCTAGTTCCTCTTGTTCCAAAGGGTCCAGTATTGGAAGATTACAGTTATCTAGAAATTTTTTTATTTTACTATCTTCTATTTTAATTTTAGATGTATATAAGTTTTGGTAAAATTGGGCAAATCTATTATTAATATCTTTAGGTAATATTAGTAATTCGCCTTTCTCTGATTTAATTTTGGTTATAGTATTTTCTCTTTCTTGTTTTTTCAATTGGCGAGCTAAAAGTTTATGTGGCTTGTCACCAAACTCAAAATGTTCCTGTTTTGTAATTTGGAATAGTCTTATTACTCTTGCCGATAAAATTCGATTAAGTTTAAATTTCAGTAATACTATCTTATTGTGTTTATCTGTCGTGGAATCTTTGGCATTATCCAACTCTAACTGTCTGATTTCTTGTTCTAACAACAATTGTTCTGTCTTATTCTTTTTATTTTGAAAACTTTGGTATGAAATTATAATTCCTCTCATAAATGCCTTAAAAGTTTCCCATAATAAAGAAGGCGAAGTACCTGGTATATCATTTGTATCGAAAAAAAGTTTCATTTGTTGTTTTAAATATTGATATCCTTGCACGTCATTTAAAATATGTGTATTAAACCTCCAAAAAATTTTTTTTACCCGGCATTCCCTCAAATTTTACTGAGAATGTCAACGGAGAATGATCTGAGATACTACTAACCTGTATGGTTCTTGAGGTGGATTAAACAGAAAATCTAATTTATGCTAGTCACTTATCTTTAACTGTATGAAACTTGGCCTACTGCTGCTTCAGTTATGGTGTGCCCCTTTTGTCTGTTCCTCCGTTCATTAAGTTCACGTCTGAATCGCATCCTCATTTCCTCCAGTCACTAAATGCATGTTTGAATTGCAAAGTTGAAGGGCTCCTGATCCATGACTGCTCCTACGAGAACAGTCTCATTGCTCGCCCCACACTTCCCTACATCATTGCATATCCACATACTCTTTGATTCTTTTTGCTATTAATCTAAGCTAAGGACTAGTTTACATTAGCCAATTAAACTACCCGCATGTCTTTATTATGTGGAAGAACCTTGGTCTACCTACAGAATGCGCAGGACATATAAACTGCCCTTAAGTAGGGCCTAAGTCAGTGTTGAATCTAGATTCCTGAAACTAAAGAAGCAACTCTAACTGTTGTACTGTCTGTACATTATCCCTTAACTCTGTCAACAGTCTATTGATCTATTCTTGAATATATTCAATGCTTTTATCTAGCAGTTATATGGGGCAGAGTATTTCAAAGTTTCACAACACTAGGGAAAGTATAGTTAAATTTCTTAAAGTTCCTTCCTGTTCCTTGGGTAACTGGAAACATGTTGAAACTACATTTAGTTCTAAAGTACTGTAATTATTGTGCGGTACAGTGTTTTAATATCTAATGCTAGCAAAATTGATAGAAGAAACAATGTTTTAATAAAAACAGAAAATGCTGGAAACCTAGAGGTGCACCTAGATGAAATTGACCAGTTCAATGATGGTTTGTCTGTGAAGCCCACAAGTTTAGTGCTTTAATTCTTTGGCTCATTGCTTTGCTTCCCTGCATTCAAAAAGTATAAGTAATCTATTTGACAGAGTTTCAAAACTATGGCTATTGTGCATCTAGCTTAAATGTTTTCCAAAGAGAGCCTATTTAGGTAGGAGAATGGGTTGAATTGATTGTAATATAAAACATTTTGAGTTGATGATGGTCAGCTCTGAATTGGACTGCAAATTCAAGTGTCATTGGATTTGAAGATAGCTAAGTTTGGAATAAACAAAGATTTCTGGCTGATATATAGTGATCTCTAGAGGAAAACAGCTTGCTATTTAACAATGGAATTATGCAATTTCCTAGTTTCCTACCTCTAAGACAAAGTAACTTATCCCTCTTTGTTGCTAGAGAGCTTGGAGATACAGGTAGCAAGTTATATAACATTTTGTAGTTTTAGTTTGAAATACACAGGAAATAGGGACAGATAAATTTTAAATCAAATGTTTCAAAGCATAGAAATGGATGAGTGTTCAAATTCTTCATGGTGATGAGGACTGATGAGAGAGTTGTTAAGGATTCTTTGATTTGTCCAGGAACAATTTAGCAGCTGGGTTGTGGTTTGAGGAAGCATAGTTTAGGGTTAACTGTAGAAACATTATCTGGGCATAATTAAGGAGGAAGATTAAAGTTTGTGTTTCAACAAAAGAGAATTAAACACTGATACAATAGTCTTAAATTGTTTTGTTTTATCTCCAGTGGAAAAAGTGATGAGGAAGATGAAGTTTTCCTTGAAGCAATTGGACATACGGAAAAATGCGTTGCTGTTGGCATTGATTTAAACTGCAAAGAAGAAAAAAGTTTAGAGTTGCCAGAAACATTGAACTGGAGTCCTCCAAACATGGGCAAGTTTGTTGACGTTTTTAGAGAAGCCAACTTGTTAGCACAACATTATGAAAACCAAGTAGAGCATAAATCTAAGGAAATGGGTGCAAAAATCATGCACAATAAATCGGTGGAACAATTTATAGAGGAATCCAGATTACATCTGTCCCTTCTAAAGGGTTTTACCAGCTCGGATTCTCCAAGGAAAATGACCTCTGTAATTCGAAATACTCCACTGAAGTTGCATCAACCTGGAATTTGGAACAAGTCTGGAGACAATTCCCAAGCTTGTCTTGTTATTCCATTAAAGTCACCTAAGAAAGCTGCTGTTCAGGCAACCAACCATTCTTTACAGCCCACACAAAGCTCTGGAGATTCATCCTCTTTGAACGATGACAAAATTGCTGCATGTACTGAGACCACAAATTTCAAGGAAGTTTTAAGAGATCAACCACCAATATGTGAACCAACAAAATCCATGCCATCGGAAAATGTAAGCAATTTTTAGTTTTGGTAAGGAAAATCAAAATATCGCGATTGCTTCAAAAACCTTTGGTGGCAGTTAGTTTCAGTTGTTTATTGTTAGTATTTAGAATTAACATGATGGGCTGATTAGATGCAAAGTTTTAAATGTTAAGATAATATTTTTTAACAGCCAAGGACAAGATCTAGAATTTTTTATTTATCAACATGGTTTCTGTACTCCAGTAGTAAGAAGCTTGTTTTTCTTGTGAATGTACTTCCACAGTTCTGTCGGGTGATATGCTCCAGAATTTGGGTCTGCAACAATGAAAGACTAATGTTATTACGTGTATGAGAACCTGCTGATACAGTTCCCAGGTGACTGCATCACCTGCTGCACTTGTCATGACTAAAGACTGTTAGATTACGAGGAAACCGGAACACCCGGAGAAAACCCACGCGGTCAGAGGGAGAACGTAGAAATTCCATGCAGATAGCACCCATCGTCAGGATCTAACCTGGGTCTCTGGCTCTGTAAGGCAGCATCTCAACCTCTGCACCACTGTGCCACTACTGTTAGTATCCACTGTGTCCCAAATAGAGGGAATTAATATGTAGGACATTAATAACAACGGTTCCGAAATTGTGAATATGGACTAAATGGTTGTCCTATCTTGATATAAATGGGTGCTGTCTGGCACTTTTGTGGCATAGGTGCAATTTGTTACGCAGTAGGCCAGGTGTGTGTGTGTGTGTGTGGTCATTGTACTTCATGCAGCACAAGAGAAACTCAAACTATGATGAAGGAGAAAAAAAAACTATTGTCGTGCACCCATTTGAAATTGATTTTTTTTATTATTGCAGCTCTGCCCACCTAAACAATCTGGGTCTAAGACTTCAAATTCCATGAGGAAGAATGGTGGTAGTTTAACAGGAAGGGCTCTCAATCGTGTTTCATCATCTACGTCCAGTCTTCATTCTAGTCTTCGTACATCCCCGTCCATTCGACGGTGTAAGTTAAAATTTTAATTTCCAACGTGGAAATGTTTTCATGTTTATTCAAATGTTGTGCTGTGCAATCCAATGGTTTGCTTAACTTAACATTACGTTTTCTGTACTGTCCTTTTAATAAATAAATAAATAAATAAATAAAAATGGAATGGAATGTGTACAAGGGGAGAATAATGAGTAAACCATTGCAGAGGTATTATTCCATTGGTTACTGTAAATTGATTTGTCACGATCCGAAACGTCACCCATTCCTTCCCTCCAGAGATGCTGCCTATCCCGTTGAGTTACTCCAGCATTTTGTGTCTCCCTTAATTAAATCTAAAGTTGCTTTCTCCTGAGAGTACTTAGTCCTGGCTCAAAGTTGAAGCTTGAAGCACTTCTACGGTATGTCCCGTATAGAGAAGTAAATGATTGAGTTGCCTATTTATTGGTTTTCTGAATGTTTTTACTGGTTCTTGTAATACATACAAGGACAGTTTTTTTTGTGTGTGACTTTAATTGTGTGGCCCCGTTTGGCAATTGCTTTGTTTACAGAGGTGTGCACTAACACTTTGTTTTTGTTGTCCGAAGCTTGGGGTTGTGGACGTTCCACAGATAACAAAACATACCCTGATACCATTAGGGCCTCTAATAACCTAATGGTAGTTTTTACGGTCAGCATCATACTGCACCTGTCCTTTATTTGAACAGCCACTGAGCCAATTTTCTATCTAAAGCTATTTTCTATCTAAAGTCGTTGAATTGCTTTATTTAAAAAATAATTATTCTATATTAAATTTAAGTGAAAATGTGGAGATCATCTCTTTGAATCTATCTGACACCAGAGAGGCATTGTAGATAAACTTATATTCCTGGAAACAAAGATGGTATCTTGTGTGCCTCTCTGGAATCTGTACTAGAAAAAATCCTCAAACAATCCAAGACTGTTTTGAGCGTACTAGCTTTGACTTTTAACAGTGGGCTTCATTTTGCATTTTCTAATATTTTGTTAAGAACGGATAAGGTTTTAATGTTAATCCAATCTTCTCATTTTCATTCCAATCCATGTCTGGAACCATTGGGTAATGTTCATTACAGTAATTCAGTAATTACACCTGGGTTAGGTGCCATTTTGGAAATGTATGTTAAATAGAAGGAATAAATCAGAAACATATTGCAGTTAATTAAAGAACACATTGCATAGAAGCCCCATGTATTAATTGAACTTAACAATGGTTGGATTTTATTATCTTCTTTCTAAAGCTCTGTTCAGAAGGACTCAAAAATGCTTCCAGTTCAAGGGGAGTGTATGGCCACGATAGTCTGACGTCAAACTCCTAAATTGAATATTGTCTTTTCTCCCTTCAAGAAGACCAATTTGTCTGCAGCTCACCATTTGTAAGCAATGAAATAGATGACTGTTTCTTCTCATACTTTCTTGTTTTACACACCTCTGCAGTCAAATAAGCCGATTGTCATCCTCTCACAGCAAAGTAGATTGAATTCATGACTTTCAAACACTACTACCAGTGGTTTTCTAGAAATGAGCTATACTTAAATGTCAAAAATGTACATTTCTTTAACAAGTGGTGGGACTCTTGATGCCTGCCTTTAAAAAAAAAATGTACAAGGTTAGAGCAAGTAATATTTTTAAATGAATTTATGTATAAATTATAACCTCATTTTGAATTAGATGGAAAGATGCAATTTATAGGGGAATAAAAACATTATTTTTGTAAAATGGAAATTGCAGTTAAAATTCATGAAACTCTGCCTAGATTAAAGGGCTAATTATTTGAATTAACTGACATTCAAGATGGTTGCATTAAATAAATTTGAAAATGCAGTTGGAAATGGTAATGCAAAATAGCTAATTACATTATGTAACAATATTCATGCTGCTTCTGGCACTGCAATATTTGAGCAAAATGCTGGAAAAACTGTCCAGGTTTTGCATGGTAGGCTGCTATGGAAGATTTGACCACATGGAATCCAAAGAGGCTGGCTGGATACAAAATTGGCTTCATGGAAGGAAGCAGAGAGTGATGGTGGAAGGTTGTGGAGGCCTGTGACTAGTGGGGTGTCTCTGGGTTCGTTGCTGGGTCCATTGCTGTTTGTCATCTATTTCAATGATTTGGATGAGAACGTACAAGTCATGATTCGTAAGTTTTCAGATGACACTAAAGTGGGTGATATTGTAGACAGTGAAGATGATTGTCAAATATTGCAGCAGGATCTTGGGCAGGTGGGCTGAGGAATGATTAATGGAGTGCAGAGAAGTGTAAGTTGTTGCATTTTGGCAAGTCAAACCAGGGCAGGACCTACACAGTGAAGGCCAATGCTCTGGGAAGTGTTGTCGCGAAGAGGGATCGAGGAGTGCAGGTACATAGTTCCTTGAAAGTGGCATCACAAGTAGATGGGGTGGTCAAGAAGGCTCAGTCAGAGTATCAAGTATATACATTGGGAGGTTATGTTACAATTGTATAAGATATTGGTGAGGCCATATTTAGAGTATTGTGTTCAGTTTTGGGCACCCTGTTATAGGAATGATGTTGTTAAATTGGAAAGGGTGCAGAAAAGATTTACGAGGATGTTGCCGGGACTTGAAGGCCCAAGCTATTGGGAGAGGTTGTATGAGCTAAGACTATGTCTTGAAGTGCAGGTGTACATGGAGGTGTACATAATCATGAGAGGAATAGAACCATAGAAGGGGAATCAAGAACCAGAGGACATAGGTTCAAGGTGAGGGGTGGGGGGAGAGGTTTAATTGGAACCTGAGGGGCAACTTTTTTTAATGCAAAGAGTTGTAGTTGTATGGAACGAGGTAGTTGAGGCAGGTTCTATCACAACGTTTAAGAAACATTTAGACAGTTACATGCATAGGATAGGTTTAGAGGGACATGGGTCAAACACAGGCAGGTGGGACTTGTGTAGATGGGGCATGTGGTTGCTTGGGCAAATTAGGCTGAAGGGCCTGACTTCACGCTGTATGACTCTAGGTCAGGCCGCATTTGTGGAAAAAGAAACGGTTTACATTTCAGGTCTAGATCCCTGCTTTAGAACTTTTCATTAGTTCTGAGGAAGTCTTCCATTCCTGACATGAACTATCTAGTGGTGTTCTTTTTATATTGCACCTATCTAGTGCCTGCAATTCCGTGTTGGATTTCTTCAAAATAATAATGTAAATTACGTTTTTTTTTGCAGCATTGTCTCTGAACAAGCCAGTGAACGTTTCCAGATTGCAAGCCCCAAAAAATGGCAGCAGAATTGCTGCACCAAAAAGCAAACTGTCAAATTCTACATGTGCATCCAATGCTCCTAGCACAAAATTACTAAAACCAACTAACACTTGTAAACTTTCCACTGCTGGAAAAGTGAATCGGCAAGGATCGGGGACGCAGGCTCAATCAAATAAAGGCTTGCAGAGAATTAGCATGGCAACTAGTAAGAAGATTGATGCACCTGTCAAATTGAGCAAATCTGAAAATGTACTTTCACAAGATCTAAGCTCAAAGTCAAAGCCATCTTTACAAACTGCACAGAAGTCCAGTGGTAAATATAAACAATTGTTTGAAATGGTTAAATGGCTCTTGTATACCTTAGAGCGATTTTTAATAAATCTCAACTGTTGAATAAAGTACTTGTGTAAGTATCGCAAGTAGAAGTCAATGGTTAGATGTTTATTGTGTACAGTTGAGATATTGAAATAGTTTTCAGAAAGCTTGTTCTCTTGTACAGCAATTTTTTTTTTTAACATTTTAAAAACTTGATCTCCCATTAAGTATCTTCACCTGGATCTATAAGACCAAAAATAACTCAACCAAAGAAGCCATTGGCGTGCAGTGCACTTGAAAGGTAATTGCACATTACTATATTGACAATGGAATGCTAATGAAGTATGTTGACACAAAGAACTGCAGATGCTGGTTTATCAACAAAAAACAGAGTGCTGGAGTACCTCAGTGAGTCAGCCAGATGTGGACAGGGACAGTGGGAGTGGGGTGGGGGTAGGGTGGGGGGGGGGGGGGGGGGGGGGAAGCGGGGAAGCGGGAGGGTGAAATAGTGGAACAAATGGGTCTCAAGAATGTGAGGGGGGGTGGCTTGAAACTGGAGAATTCAATGTTCATATCATTGGGTTGTGCTACCCAAGTTGAATACCCAAACTGTTTCTCCAGTTTGCATGTGGCCTTGCTCTAGTCATGGAGGATGTCCAGCACAGAAAGATTGGAATGGGAAAAGAGTTAAAATGGTTAGCAACCAGAGTGCCCCATCCTCTTGCACCTATCTTCCTCCCCCTCGATTTGCATTTCATTCCTTTCCTCTCCTTAACTGACTCCTTTTCATCTCTAGCCTTTGACTACCCATCTGCTTATCAAATCCCCTCACCTGTATCCACCTATCAGTTAGTTGCCGGGCTTTGCCCTCACCTATCTCTTTTGCCAGCTTTCTTTCCTTCTTCCCCCCCCCAACCCAACTATAATCAGTCTGAAGAAGGGTCCCAACCCAAAAGTCATCTATCCACAGGCCACAGAAAGTAGGATGGTAATTTCCTTGCCTAAAGAATGTTAAAAATCAAGCTTGTACTTTTTTTTAATCAGATAAATATTACGTGGGCACTGCTTACTCTGCAACATCACCTTTATCAAACTTTTCACAATGCGTTCCCTTAGTTAATTTATTCATGTGAGCTATGTCTCTATTTCCAGTCTCTGCCTTGCATGCCTGTATTGCTGACATCCAAATCTATGGCTGTATTTTGCAGTGTCCTTTTTGAATATTTCCTTCCATGCTTCTGCTCCAGTCAACATTTGTCATTATCTGGGAACTGACCTGTTACATTATAGCCCTTGACCTCCTACGTTTATTCAGATACCACATCATTTTTGGTCCGTGGTGCTTCCTGCAATTGAATACAATTTTAGGCTATTGAATTTTAACCAATTTACCTTCAGTAATGGTTTCTCTATCTCTTCACCTGCCACCTCCATCAAATAATCTTCTCATTTACATATTGACTATATGACATTATTAGAACACAAATGCACTGCACAACATCTGATTCAACACCTGATATCTGTAGATATGACTTTAGTTTAAAGATATGGCATGGAAACAGGCCCTTCGGCCCACTGAGTCAATACCGACCAGCGATCACCCATACACTAGTTCTATCCTATGCACTGGGGAAAATGAGCAGAAACCAATTAACCTATAAACCTGCACGTCTTTGGAATGTGGAGGGAAACCTAGGCACTCAGATGAAACCCATGCATTCAAACAATAAACATAATTTTCCAGGACACCTCTTCCAGAGCTCACACCGCAGCTCTCTTGTTCATTGGGAAGGTCCTAGCCTGGTTTAACGTCCCAAAATGCAGCACCTTATGCTTAGTTCAATTAAGCTCCATTTGCTATTGGTTGGCACACTAGTGCAGCTGATCAAGATCACACTGTAACTCTTGATAACACTCTTCACTGTCTATGATACCATCTATTTTAGTGTCATCTGCAAACCTACTTGTGCATTGTACATTCTCATCCAAACCGTTGATGTAGATGATAAATGGCCACTGACCCAACACCAACCACTGAGACACCACAAGTCATAGGCCTCCAACCTAAAAAAACAGCCTTCTACCACCAGCATCCTCTGTTTCGTATCATTAAGCCAAATCTGTAGCTGATTACATAGCTTTCCCTGGATCACGTGATCTAACCTTCCTTATCAGCCTACCATGCGGTACCTTATCACGGGTTTGACTTTGTTTCTGGTGCAACATAGTTCCAGTTGCATGGATGTCCCAAATGGGACATAAACTGAACAAAATACCAAGGTTATGTCCCATTCTATGGGAAATATATAATTTAAGGTGGAAAGAGCAGAGAAGATTAACAAGAATGTTGCTAGGACTCGAGAGCCTGAGCTACGGAGGAGTTGGGCAGATTAAGACTTTATTCCTTGGAGTGCAGGAGACTGAGATCATGGAGACATTTGGACAAGTACATGGATAGGAAAGCTATATAGGGGTATGAGCCTAAATGGGACTAGCTTAGATGGGGCAGCTTGGATAGGTTGGGCCGAAGGGCTAGTTTCTGTGTTGTATGGCTCTGGCTGTGCCATAATATAAACCTACTTTCACCTTTTGCTAATTCTCTATTTTTGTTGTTTTTTTCCTTTAAGATATTGGATTTTTTTTCTAAGTTGTCCACAGGTGATTTTCATATAAATCCTTTGGTTTATAACCTGTTAATTTCATGTTTAATCTTCTTCAGTAATATAGGGGTTAGTACTCCAAACAAACCTCTTGCTGGAGGAATGCTGCGAACACCTAACGTTACAAACAGAAGAGTTTCAATGACACCTAATGCAAGACCGTTATCTAGTTTGCCCACACCATTAAATCGGCGGTTGTCAAGTATTCCAGCATTCACTCCACGAACACAACCAAGGCTTGGATCGTTATCTCAGCAATCCACATCTAATCGAAATCGTAGTATGTCAGCCAGTGGTGCTGTTCTGGCAAGGTGAGGGGGGAAAAATTGCTGTGCTTCAGCCATTTGCTTGCTTGATAGAGGATAGTTGGTTTTTAACTATTTTGAAATTTAGAAATATCTGTGGGTAAAATGTCAGACTTTTTGTAGAAAATGCTGTGTGAAAATCTTTAGTAAAGGGATGATTTCCAATTTTCTCTCCACTTCTTCCCTGATTAAACTAGGCATGCAATTTTGTCATATATTTTGCTATGCTCAAAGCCATATCTGCCATTTTATAATGCATTTTGAGCATACTTGGAAGTATCAACCATGGAAATGTTGGAGGCATTTGTTTTGTTCACTGAGTAATGCAATGATTTTGTTAAATTAGGTGTGAATACAGTATTCCACATGAATGTGTTTGAATATGGTAAAGATTGAGAATAGCTTGATATTTGAGGATGATTGTGAACAGCTAGAGAGGAAATCAATAGTTATAATGTTAACTTTTTCTCTTCAGTAATAACCAAAAACCATTGGAGAAGGCACAGGTTCTCGGTTCACCCAATTCCTCTGGAGATGAGATGCCTACTCCTCTGGTTCCTTGCTTTCTGGATTTCTCTCCTGATAAAACGCAGACCATATGCCAAGAGAAAGCCAAAAAGAATGCATTTGAAGTTCAAATCAAAGAGGTAGGTATGCATACCAACTACGACAAAAATGTATTGCATTTTTGAAAACAAAAGTAAAGCATGACCTTTTACTTTTATTAACTAATAATGGCTCTTTATTTAAACACTATTTGAATTTTAGCTATTGCGCAGTTTTATTCAAATGAATAAAGTGCAACTTACCTAGCCTATTGAAACAATAGTTCACCAAGTGGACCATTTCATATGTTCTTTTTATTCTGTTCTCCTATTTAGAATCTTCTGGTTGGAGTTGATACAAAAATTAGGAAAATTGATGATCGTCCACTTATTGATCTCTCCAACACTCCTGATCACAAAAGAATTGCACCACTTAAGGCTCTCGAATCCGTAAGCTACTTTTATACAGGCTGTCTTTGTTTCAGGAAGCATGATCTTAAAAATGTTGCTAATTTATCTCTTCATGTGACAAACTATTGCCCACAACCTTCTAAGTATAAATTACATAATTCTATGCAATGCTTTATAACTTTTAAATGCATCCTTTGAGTTTATGTCCTCAATAATTTAAAATATCTAAAAATGAAGGATTCAAGATTGAATCTGTTTGCTTAGTGCAATGGACCAGAAATGGAATTGTTACTTTATATAGTGAAGACCACGTGGTATAGGACTAGGGTATTTCAATTATTGTTGGACTTGGGGTGGGGGAGGGAATCATGGACCATGTAGATGAAGATAATCAAAAATATACAGGAGCTCTTTCATTGCTATGTTACCAGTCCTTCAGGGAACCATTTTGTGAATATTCATCTTGGGAGCAGGAGTGGGTTGTTTGGCCCCTTGAATCTCTTCAATACAGTGAGCCCTCGTTTTTATGGACCCCTCAACGTGGTTTGGTTATAGAGGTCGGGCCTGCCGATGTCACCCCGGCTTGCACTGCCTCCACTCCGCTTCCGGTACCACCCCTCAGCTCGCAAGATGCACCTGTGAGTCCTTCACCCACCACACAATCCAGTTGATGCAGCTGTTGTTGCAGCTCACGCAGTAGGCCCTGGGGATGGTGCTTTCTTCAGGCCGCTGTCACCAGCATGCTTGGTCACAGTGGGGGCTCCCTCACCTTACACTAATTGCCACTTCTATCTGTTGGCCATTACTTTGATCACTCAGCCTCTTTGCCCTCTCCCCCCCCGCACCACCGCCTCCTCGGAAGATGTCAACCGCTAACAGGAGGAGGGCGAGCTGCAAAGCGGCAGAGGAGAATCGCGGGAGCCCCATTGTGACTGGGCGTGTCCTGTCTGTAGTAACGACCTGACGTCCTGTTGGGAGCTGCAAAGCAAACCACAGCAACATTCGAGTCAATTAGTGAAGAATGGCTTGCTGGTACAGACTGGTGGCCTCAGCAACTAATTTAAAGGTGAAACTACACAGCGTTTTAGTAACTCAGCAGCCTGAAGAAGGGTCTCAACGTCACCTATCCATGTTCTCCAGAGAAGGTGCCTGAAGCTGAATGGAGTTCCTCTATTTCGTGTCATTTTGTATATTAACCATGGTATGGTTTCATCCCTTTGATCAACTTTTAAAATATTCAATGACTCTTCCTCACAGTGTGGTGGAAATGGAAGTCCAAAGGCTCAGAAAGATTGCCCCATTTCTGTCATATTCATAAATAAGTGACCCCCCCCTAATTTATAAAGTGTTTTCTAGTTCTAGATTTTCCCACAAACAGAAACATCATTCCACATGTACCTTGTCAAGATCCTTATGGTTTTTGTTTCATTGTGAAATGGTGACATTGTTGTAATTATTCTCTGGATCACGGATGTCTATTGGGTCTGTCCTTGACTATCTTAATTTGGTACGTTTTGAGGGAACAAATTGGGAGTAGTTTCCTCTGATAGATGGGTAACTAAGAGGATAAATAATACTGATCCCTGCATGGTCTCTGGGTCTGAGTCCTGGAACTCGTACCTAACGGCAGAAGGGCAGTGGTGATTAAAGGATGACGGCTATTTGTCAGCTTTTCAACAGCAGCTGGGGTGTACAGTAGAGAGTGGCCTTGCTGGAGATGCACAAAAGAAAGCAAACAACCAGAGAGAAAATGAGAGTTTTTTCCACAGTGGTGTTACCTGAAACAGGATGACTGCATGGGTGGTCGAAACAGGATTTCGTATAAAATATAGGCAGACAACAATTTGAAGCGCATTGGTTGGCATAATTTTGAACAGCTGTCACCATGCTTAGTGGTTTTAATAATTACTGTATAATAGAATTCTTTGAAGACGGTATATCTAGATTTTCTTAAACTTTTGCTAATTGTGTAATTTTCTATTATAGCTTATAGATTTCAGCTCTCCACTGATTTTATTGAGCCCTGCTGACAAAGAAAACATGGATGTCAACTCTCCTTTGGTCAGGTTTTGAAAGTAATGCAGTTATTTATGGTTACAAGACATCAATGGAATTGCTTCCGTCTCATTCTTTATAATGTTTTGCTTTCTGTGAGTTTTTAGCATTTTAGCATGAGCTGATAATTTCCTTGTTTATTTAGATGGGCTAAAATTAACGTTGTCTTGTTTTTAATTGATGTAAATGTATTTTTTAAATTCAAAAATTTAAATGGTTAGGATAAATTATTATTTAATTTAAACCCAACCATGGCATGTTTATCCTCTGGAAATGTATCTGATCTTCCAAAGAAATGTTTTAAGTCTGAATAAAAGTCTTAATTCAATATAAATAACATGCATACGTTTTTTCAAGAGTTAGTCATCTGATTTTATACCATGTACCCCTAATATAATACGATTTTTGGATTTTAAGGTGCTACAATATTGAGTTTGGTTTATTGTCACATGTACCGAGGTACTGTGAATGTTTTGTTGCGTGCTAACCAGTCAGCGGAAAGACGACACAATACATAATTACAATCGAGCCATCCACGGTGTACAGATACATGATACATGTTTAGTGCAAGATAAAGCCAGTAAAGTCCAATCAAAGATGGTCTGTGAGATTCCCCAATGAGGTCATGAAAATTACGATTACAGGATAAAAAGAACATTTTTTAGAAAATGGGTCACATTAGATCACTCTGTATTCATGGCATATTTTCAGCATGGCTTTGGAGCTCAATCAATTTTAGTAAAGTTGCATAAACTTTTTTTTAGATGGAAATTAAAAACATCTGCAGGTGCTAGATATCTCAAACAGAAACAAAATGCTAGACTTGTCAGACCAGTCAGCATCTGAAAAAGTAGGTCTTCAACCTGAAATGTTAACTGTTTTTCTTTTCACAGACACTACCTAACTTGCCAAGTGTCCAAATTTTAAGTTTATTCATTTAAGGATTTAATTAGTGGAAACAGGCCCTTTGGCGCACCGACGAGCGATCCCTGCACATTAACACTATTCAGCGCAAGGGCCAATTTCATAAATTTACCAAGCTAATTAACCTACAACCCTGTATGTCTTTGGAGTGTGGGAGGAAACCGGAGCTCCCGGAGAAAACCCAGCAGTTCAAGGGGAGACCATACAAAGCCATTAAAGACAGCATCCGAGGCCAGCATCACACCTGGTTGTAAGGCAGCAACACTGTGCCACCATGCAGCACTGCTAACTTGCATCTTGTCTATAAAATGCATATTTTAATGTACATGGTGACTCTTTTGTAAAAGGGCAAGAAATACAATTGGGCAAAACTGTGGTGCAGTGGTAGAGTTGCTTCCTTGCAGTGTTAGAAACTGGGGTTCGAACCTATGAGTGCTGTCTACTGTTTATACGTTCTCCCTGTGACCACCTGCCTGGGTTTTCTCTGGATGCTCTGGTTTCCTCTCACATTTCAAAGATGGGCAGGTTTGTAGGGTAATTAGCTTCTGTAAAATGTCCCTAATGTGTAGGATAGAACTAATGTACGGGGTGATTATTGGTTGGTGTAGACTGGGTACAAAGGACATGTTTCCACACTGTTTCTCTAAAACTAAAGCTAACGAATTGCAAGAAATTAAAACAACACATGATGGAGATACTCATATTAGGCAGTATATGCAGTTGATGTTTCAAATTGGGGCCATTGATGAATACAAAGGAAGCTGAAATAACTTAAAATAAGGAATTATGAGGGCTAAAAGTCTATATGAATGGTCCTTGGCAAGTTAGATTAAGGCGAGCCCCAAGGCATTTAATGTGTATATTTGGGGCAGAAGGGTAGTTGGGGAAATGGTAGGTTCACTCCAAGACCAAGGAGACTATTTAATCTCCTTATTTTTGTTCTGCCCATTATCAAATGTGTGGTTTTTTTGCTTCTCATTTAAAGGCAAATGGTCGGGCAAGTACTATTGCAGTGCACATCGATAATTATGGATTTATTTTCACTGAAGTTCCATATAGACACTGATGCTTTCAAAATTTGGAAATCTTGTATTTTAGATCGGGGTTTATTTATTACATTTATTTACACTCTAATTCACTTGTGGTTTTACAGCTGTGTACAATTGGCTGCTTCCACAGCAAGTTATCCTAGATCAAGATTTGGAATTTCATCATAAACTCCAAAATGATGATAATGATGCAAAATGGAATGAATTATATTGAACAGATTACAAAAGTAATTCAGAATTCCAAGAGTTCATGAAAGTTTATTCGTCATATGCATTGGAACAATGAAATTTGTATTTGCTGAAGCCTTACAGGCACATTAGAAGTAAGGTGGACCATGATAATATTAAATCCAAAGTACATAGAGCGAACACAGCAGTGCAATGTCAGTAGTGGTTCGGGGCAGAGCTTGAGGTCAAGGTTGTGTAGGAACATGATGGTCGGTAGGGAAAAAAACATTTATTGAATCTGGAGGTAAGTTATTAGGCTCCTGCACTTTTTCCCCGATGATAGTTGATAGCAAGGAGCATGCTACAGATCCCTTTGGTAGGAGGAAGGTCCATACCCATGATGGACTAAGCAATGCACAACAATTCCTGCAGCCTGCCTTGTTCTTGAGTATTTGATTTACTGAACCAGGCTGTCGTGATGCAACTGGTCAATGTACATTAGTATAATTATGATAGAGTAATTGGCAACATACCAAATCACCTCCTATAGCAAGAATTTGTGGTTTTGGTAAGCAAATCATCATAAATGTATTCACCCAGGAACTTGATGCTGTTAACTTTCTCTACTGCCAGTGAAGATAGGTGCTTGATCCCTCGACTCTCCCTTCCTGAAATCAACAATCAAGCTCCTTAGTCATTGCTAATATTGAGAGCAAGACTCGTGTTCTTGCAACACTCAACCAGGTTATCAATCTCCCTCCTGTACTCTGATTCATTATTCATCCAACAATCGTGACATTCTGATTTTAAAGATGGTGTTGGAGCTGTGTCTGGCTGCACAGTCATGTGTAGAGAGAAAATGGAGCAAGAGACTGAGTGTGCAGTTCTGATAGTCAGCAAAAAGGAATTTAATGTTTAGAAATGTTTTTAACTGTTTGGGGGCAGTAGAGCTGCAGCTAGTATAACTGCTGCCCCAAAGTTCCAGTGACCCAGATTCATAGCAGTGTATCTCTGGCTTCTTAAAAGTTGTCTCCACTCCTTCTTCCCCTCCCCTCTTTACAGCGCCAACCTTCCTGTTCATTGCGGTGTGTGTCTGTATCAATTAAGCTTTGCACCGTGTTAATTTCACTCAGACAGCGCTCTCCCCGCTTGCCCTGTCCCTCGCATGCATAACCGGCTGGTGAAGGAAGCGATGTGTGTGTGTTCCACTCGCCGTTCCAGTTGCTGGTTTTTTAGGCGACTGCCGGCAACTTAACAGTCGCCTGTGGGACAGGCCCATGAAAGTCAGTGCACTCAACACGAAACGTCACCTAATCTTTTCTCCAGAGATGCAGCCTGACACGCTGAGTTATACCAGCATCTGCAGTTCCTCCCGACACATGTTCCCAGATTGTTGGGCAGAGCCTGTATTTGGGGACCTGAACGCTGCTTTAATCAACCCTGGATTCCTGGGGCACCTAGTAAATACCCTTTTGGTAAAAACAGAATCGCCTTGGACAGAGCGGTGGAGTTTCCCCCGCCGCCCGCTCTGGAGGATGTGGAGCTGTTGCACCGAGGACCAAAGATACTAGCTCCTCTATAATCTTTGCCGAGAACGAGCAGCAAGCAGGGGGCCGGGCCGGGCCGGACCGGAGTTTGGTGCCGCAGTTTGCCGGCGGGCCGCTGTGCGGGGTGAGCGGCGGCCGGGGCCGGGCCTGGTGGCGGATGAGCAACTCTCTGCGCCGGGTGGCGTGTGCCGTGTCGGGCGGCGTGGACAGCGCCGTGGCAGCGCTGCTGCTCCGCCGGAGAGGTGAGGGGCCGCCGGTGACCGCGGCGTGTTACACGGGGAGAGAGCGACGAGGAAGTGGGTGGTCGGCGCCCCGCCATCGTGACCGCTACGGAGAGGCGGGGTCAATCCTGACCTTCGCACTTGGAGACTTTAACCAAAAGATATAAATATATATATATATATTTATACCAAAAGATCATGACTTCCCTTCATACTCCCCCGTATAGATATATATATATACATATATATATACCTGAACACGCACTTGGAGACTTTAACCAAAAGACATAAATATCACTGGAGCGTAATCCGCACCCACGTGACCATATATCGATTTCGGTACATGAACCAAAAAAACGATCATGACACACGAGGTACTGCAATTTACTGTGCCATATGATAGGCACAGCTATATATTTACAGGAAAAAAAAAGATAGCAAGTATAAATTCACTTACCGCCAAACCGGCGGAAATGAACAGCCGACATTTGCCGTACATTTACAGGTCGATATATATAATTATACACGCACTGATTTCATCAAAAGTAAGGCATATTAAACTTACTTTTGTGTCAGCGACAAACGCGATAATTCCCGATATTTTGGACCTGTATATACGGCAAATGCGGCTGTTCATTTCCGCCGGTACCAGTTCCCTCTTGTACATTACTTGTATATGTAAATCTAGGTAGCTGTATCACGGTCACCCCGACTGGCACAGTAAATAGCTCATATATGTGTGCGTTTTTTCCCATCCACTAACATGGTATATATTTTGGTCACGTGTGTGTCCAGTGACCTTTAGTGAAATCACCCTATACACACACACACACATATACATATATATATATATATGTATATGTGTGTTAATATATGTGTGTGTGTGTATATATACATATGTCTATACGGGGGAGAACAAAGAAGGGAAGCGAATTTAACTTTTTTTCCCCCTTCCATCACAGCGAGGAATGTGGAGGAGTCACTGTGGTGCTTGTTTATGTTAAAATGTATTTTGTGTGTTCTGTTGCTTTTTATTTGTATTACTGACTTGGCCCGTCCAGTCTTTTGGCCCATCCAGGCTGCCCCCTCATTGCAGATCTATTTTTGCCTCTTAATCCCACTCATCTGCCTTCCCCCCTTAACCTTTGACGTCCTTGCTGATCAAGTTTGCATGGATGACCACATTCCCAAAGAGGTGCGGGTTAGTGCCCTTGTAAACCGACCCTGGTGTGTTGTGTGTAGAATCGGTGAGGAGGTGTTGAAAATATAGAAGAGATTAATATAAATTGCCCCCAATTCTGTGGGCTGAAGGACCTGTTTCCTCCTTTCTGTTGTTTTTATTGTTTATCCTAAAATAATCTTGAGAAAGTGCTCGTGGGGACCAGCTACGCAGCCATTGTGAGTAGGTGGTTGAGGAGGATGCTGGTGATGGCTTGTGCCAGATGGCAGGGAGGCCCTTCTTTTCTTGAGGATGGCCATAATTACAGCATTTCTGACTGCTGTCATCTCTGCACTTACATGGAGGTTGTTGTCTATCTTATTTCTAGTTTCAAATCATTTCATGCCCTCCTCTCTGCCTCTCCATTTCTTGTATCCCTTCATTCTAACCACATTTCCTTTAGTGTTGGTACTTCCAGCTGTCTCGACTTGAACCCTCTGAACTTCCTTCTCCAACCTCTCACCATCTCTTTCTGTCCCTTTTAATCTTACAGTATTTGTAAACTTGCTCCTTGATCAAATCTATTGAGTCAAATTTAATTTATTATGTGAATAGGACAAACAGTAGCTCCTTTATCATTGCTCCCTTGTCCTGCACGTGGAACACTGTGTAGATGGAAATTCAGCACAAAATCATCACCATTTGATCTCTTCCTGTGTTATTTTTAAACAATGGTGGTTTGATTGTTTTTAATTGCAACATTCTTTCTAATTTAATCTGGTGCATTATTTCTTTAGCAACTAGGAAACCACCAGAGGGGGCTCTAGAATAATTTAATAGTATTTCAAGACCTGGATGTGAGTTTGAATGAGTGAATAGACAACTTTCCTCATGGCTTAGCCAGCTAAGTTAGAAGACAGCATCCCATACTCTTAATTTCAAGATGAGAATTTCCATCCTAGGACATCAAAGATCTCTTTCTTTAGTAAATGTGGTCCCCCCTGCATGATAAGTGGATTTCTCACCCGTGGCACCTCTGTATCCTGTAGTTCTGCTCTTGCTCCCACTCCTCAGACAGAACAAGAATAGAATTACCCTGGTTCTCACTGCATCAGTCTCTGATATTTTTGTCACCTCCAATCTGATCCTTCACCTCCACCTTCCCTCTGCAACTTCTCCCTTCCCTCCCCAGGTACTTTCCCTGTAAGCACAGGAGATACAACTTTTACTTAGCTGTCAGCGTACCTCCTCCATCAGCTCCATCCAGGGACCCCAGCAGACCATCTAGGTGACACCTCCTCTTACGTCATCTACTGATCCGGTGTTCCCGATGTGGCCTCCTGTACAATGGTGACACCAACTGTAGACGTAACAATCGTTTTGTCAAAAGCGTGCTCAGTTCGTCAAAGCCGACTGGATCTCCCGGTTGGTTACCATTTTAAGGCCTCTTCCCATTCTCATACTGATCTTTCTGTCCTGGGCCATCTCCATTGCCAGACCCCATTGCCATGGGCACTTGTAAACTTGAGGAACACTACCTCTTATTCTGCCAGGGTAGCTTACAACCCAAAGGTATGAACATTGATTTATCTAATTTTTGGTACCCCTTCCTTCCTCGCCCCACTTCCCCCTTCCCTCTCTTGTGCCTTGCCTGGACTCGCACCTATTTCTCTCCTCTCCTATTTCACCTCCATTCCTTCCTCTAGCTTCACAATTTTCAAATCTTCATTTATTTTGTCTCACTGCTAAACATAGGGCAGCAGCTATCAGGAATTTATTGCATGTGTGGTATTTTGGACCATGTCACATCTATCTGTAATATTGCAAGGAGCCAGTCTGTTATGAATGACAACTAAGATAAATTAATTCTCAAAAAGTTCAATTTATTGTTTTAAAAGAGTACTATTTTACAGTAAAATCATATTTGTTCATAAACCAAGGAATAATTCACTTGAGAGATGGAAATATCACAGTTATTTGGGAAGTACAATGGGAATTGTATTATTTATAATGGAATTCTATTATTTATCCTGTCATAATCAACAAAAATTGAATTGAAAACGCCATTGTGATTCAAATATGTATTTGAAGTGGTGCATTGCTTAAATGGTTTTACATAAAACAGTATGGAGAGTATTACCTGTTTTGATTTGATTTTGATCTTGATATCTTCTCTGTCGAATGCGGCTGTGAACATTGGTTCACTTGAAATGACTTGTGTCACATTTTTTAATTAACTTTGTTCCTTCAAATGTAAGATTTTAGCTAACAAGTTGTACATTAAAATATATAAATGCAAATAATAAAGTGGTAAACAATGCATGGACACCGATAATGAATTTAGGCATCATTCGATAAGAGTGACTTTCTGCTACCCATACCGCTGTAACTAACGTACATGTTGCCTGTGTACTCAGAAGCAAACCAATATCCTTTGCATACTACAGGTGACCTTTAAGGTTTATGTGAAATGAAATGAAATGAATCTCTTTATTGTCATTGCACATGGTACAACAAAATTTAAAAGTCAATCCAACGGTGCCATTCACAAGAACAATTTTAAATATATAAGAAAAGGTAAAAATATATACATATAAAAAAATTACAGATAATGTTTTGCCACTAATTTGCCATTATGAGGTATTCGGTGTTGTACAGTTATATAGTAGTGCAAATGGTTAAGTACATTCAGGATCTTTTTAAGGTGCTTGTGAGTAAGAACCATTCAGTTGAATGTGAGTGTTATTTCTTATTTTGCATTGTTAAGTTCACGTATGGCTATGGGGTAGAAGCTGTCTCTGAGTCTGTTTGTGCGAGTTTTGAAAGACCTGTACCGTCTGCCAGAGGGCAGCAGGTGGAACAGTTTGTGTCCAGGGTAGGAAGGGTCCTTCAGGATGTTGGCTGCCCTGCCAAGGCAGTGAGAGCTGAAGATGTCCTTCAGGGAAGGCAGTGGGCAGCCAGTGATTTTTCGTGCGGTGTTGATGACCCTTTAAAGGGCTCTCCTGTCCGCTGCAGAGCAGCTGGCATACCATGTGGTTATACAGTACGCCAGCACACTCTCGATGGAGCAGCGGTAGAAGGACACCAGCAGCTTCTCCTCCAGGTTGTTTTTCCTGAGGATCCTCAGAAAGTAGAGTCGCTGCTGGGCCTTCTTGACTGCTGTGGTGGTGTTTGTAGTCCAGGAGAGATCCTCCGTAATTTGTGTGCCCAGGAATCTGAAGTCTGAGACCCTTTCCACACAGTCCCCATTGATGAATAGGGGTTTGGGGGCTGCACTGTTCTTACGGAAGTCTATGATAATTTCCTTTGTTTTTGTGGTGTTTAGGATGAGGTTGTTGTCTGAACACCATGCTGCCAGTCTTTGGACTTCCTCCCTATAGGCTGTCTCATCTCCTCCTGAGATACGTCCAACCACAGTCGTGTCGTCCGCAAACTTGACGATGGTGTTGGTGGAGTGGGCGGGGGCACAATCGTGGGTGGGAGTGGGCTCAACACACAGCCCTGTGGGGAGCCGGTGCTGAGTGTGATGGGGGTGGAGAGGTGATGGCCCAGTCTGACGGTCTGGGGGTGGTTAGACACAAAGTCCTTGATCCAGAGACAGATGGGTTGGGAGAGCTAAATCCATGAGTTTGGTGACCAGTCTGCTGGGGATGATGGTATTGAAGGCGGAGCTAAAGTCAATGAAAAGCATCCTCACATAGCTCCCCTGGTGTTTGAGGTGGGTCAGTGACCTTGTTCTGGGTATAAATTGATTGACAAACTAGGGAACACTTAGATTTACAGGATGGAGCAATGATTGATCTACGCCAGACTTCTGGAAACAGGTCTTTTGTAAAGATGTTATGTTTAGTTTAGAGAAACCGCGCGGAAACAGGCCCTTCGGCCACCGAATCCGCACTGACTAGGGATCCCCGCAAATTAACACTATCCTACACACAGGGGCAATCCTAGGGACAATTTGCATTTATACCAAGCCAATTAGCCTACAAAACTGTACCTCTTTGTGGGTTACACAGAAAAGCTGGAGAAACTCAGCGGGTGCAGCAGCATCTATGGAGCGAAGGAAATAGGCAACGTTTCGGGCCGAAACCCTTGGTTTCGGCCCAAAACGTTGCCTATTTCCTTCGCTCCATAGATGCTGCTGCACCCGCTGAGTTTCTCCAGCTTTTCTGTGTAACCTTCGATTCTCTAGCATCTGCAGTTCCCTCTTAAACACTGTGTACCTCTTTGTGGGTGTGGGGGCAACCTGAAGATCTCAGAGAAAACCCACGCAGGTCACGGGGAGAACATACAAACTCCGTAGTCAGGATCGAACCGGGATCTCTGGTGCTGTAAGGTAGCAACTCTACCACTGCGCCACCATGCCGCCCTATTTACCTAACAACATATGTATTCCACAATTAATGTATTCTGTATGGTAATTTGATTAGTATCCCAAGCATAATGTATTACAGCTATCATGTTAAGTTTCCATTACAGATTAGGCATCCCGCCAATGAACCCAGAGACATGTTTCTAAAAAGTACCACTTCTCGGTCCAAGTCCAGCTGGGAACATTGTCTTTCTTATTTGATTAAAACTGGATTCAACATATCTACATATTGCTGCCCAAGTTTAAAAATACTTCATAACTTAGTAAAGTTATCCAATGTCTACCTTAGTGTGCCACAAAGAGGCACTAGAGACTGCACTTGCTGGAATCTATAGCAAAAAAGGAGGGCAGTTGGACAGCATCTGTGGAAGCTAATAGGACAGATAGTGATTCAGGTCAGGACCTTTCATCTAGACAGAATGTGAATGGTTTATGGTAATTATTTACTTTATAAAGGCCATTTTGCATTCAGAGATTGCTTGCTTCATGATGCGCAATATTGAAATAATTCATACTGTCTTTTCTAGGTTACCAAGTGATGGGTGTCTTTATGAAAAACTGGGACATGCTGGATGAACGCGGTATCTGTACAAGTGATCAGGACTGCAGAGATGCACACCAGCTCTGTGAGATGCTTGACATCCCTTTCTATCAGGTTTCCTTTGTGAAAGAGTATTGGCATGAAGTCTTCAGGTAATACAGATGTTTTTTAATTTGTTTATGGATATGTTTATGGATTCAAGGCTATAGAAACATAGAAACATAGAAATTAGGTGCAGGAGTAGGCCATTCGGCCCTTCGAGCCTGCACCGCCATTCAATATGATCATGGCTGATCATCCAACTCAGTATCCCGTACCTGCCTTCTCTCCATACCCCCTAATCCCCTTAGCCACAAGGGCCACATCTAACTCCCTCTTAAATATAGCCAATGAACTGGCCTCAACTACCCTCTGTGGCAGAGAGTTCCAGAGATTCACCACTCTCTGTGTGAAAAAGGTTCTTCTCATCTCGGTTTAAAGGATTTCCCCCTATATCCTTAAGCTGTGACCCCTTGTCCTGGACTTCCCTAACATCGGGAACAATCTTCCTGCATCTAGCCTGTCCAACCCCTTAAGAATTTTGTAAGTTTCTATAAGATCCCCTCTCAATCTCCTAAATTCTAGAGAGTATAAACCAAGTCTATCCAGTCTTTCTTCATAAGACAGTCCTGACATCCCAGGAATCAGTCTGGTGAACCGTCTCTGCACTCCCTCTATGGCAATAATGTCCTTCCTCAGATTTGGAGACCAAAAAAAACCGATGTACGCAATACTCCAGGTGTGGTCTCACCAAGACCCTGTACAACTGCAGTAGAACCTCCCTGCTCCTATACTCAAATCCTTTTGCAATGAAAGCTAACATACCATTCGCTTTCTTTACTGCCTGCTGCACCTGCATGCCTACCTTCAATGACTGGTGTACCATGACACCCAGGTCTCGCTGCATCTCCCCATTTCCCAATCGGCCACCATTTAGATAATAGTCTGCTTTCCTGTAAGCAGGATCGCATGGCGCTGCTGTAGAGGTTTAATTAAAAATAAGTACAACAACAATATTATATGAAAGCTGATAGACCTCGTTCCATCCATTTAGAATTGAGAAAATTAGAACTATGATCTTTGTTTTATGTATATTTATTTCTAAAGTTTAACATATTTGGTTTGTAAACCACCATATTTGATAAATTCAGTGATGCAGCTATTACGGGTCAGGTTTAATCCATTGGCGTTGGAGTATTGGCTTGGAGGCTTTGGAGAAGGTGCAGATAAGGCATAGCAGGATGCTCTCTAGATTAGAAGATATTAGCTACATGGAGAGGCTGGACAAACTTGGATTGTTTTCTCTGACGTGTCAGAGGCAAAGGGGTGACTTGATAGAAGTTTATAAATAAACTCATTAGAAGCAGTGATGGCATAGATAATCAGAACCTTTCTCCCAGGGTGGAAATGTCAAATACGGCACAGTGGCGCAGTGGAAGCTCTGCTGCCTCACAGCAACAGAGACCCGGGTTCGATCCTGACCAAGGGTGCATGTTCTCTCTGTGACTGCTGGGTTTACTCCAGGTTCTCCTGTTTCCTCCCACATTCCAAAGACGTGTGGTATTATAGGTTAATTGGCCTCTGCAAAATTGTCCATAGCGTGTAGGATAGAACTAGTGTGTGGGTGATCGCTGGTCGGTGTGGAGTCGGTGGGCCAATAGGCCTGTTTCCATGCTGTATCACTGAACTAAATTAAAGGGCATGACCTTAAGGTGAGAGGGGCAAAGTTTAAAGGACTCATACTATTACTAATACTTATACTAATAGTACTATACTATTTTTTTTACCAAAATTCAGTACCTCCTGATTGGGTAGTGAAATCCATTTGCCAGTTTTACGCCACTCTGCAAGTTTTTGAATATCTTTTGTTTTGGCGAAATCTTCTGCATGGTTAACAATTACTCCCAATGTTGGTGTCATCCATACATTTAGAAATAGTTTATTAATTCTGAAGTTTAAGTTGCTAATGTAATTTGTGAACAGAGTTGGCTCCAACTGTCCACACCATAGAAGAGTATTGTTGCAGTAGAGTGAGGCATAGACAAATGTCACGTCTTTCAGCAAACCTCTCAATCCTAGCACTAATCTGAACAATTGCATTTTGAACTGATGTAGTGTTGAAGTTTGAAAGTCTTGTTGCTAGAAATTGAATGAATGAAAAGTGTTGTTTTGTTCTTTTTCAGTAACCTAGTAAAGGAGTATGAAATGGGAAGGACTCCGAACCCTGATATAATGTGTAATAAAAATATCAAATTCAAATGTCTGTTGCATTTTGCCATGGAAATGTTGGGTAAGTGTTTTGTATTAACTGGATGCTCAAACACCTGTCATGTTATACATTTTATCAGAAGTCAAATATGTTCAAGCATTATTTATACAAACATTCTAGTGTCCAGTAACACTCCTTACACCATATAATTTGGAAATGTAGAAGCAATGATATTTCAATTCAACCTCTGTTTTTCAATTTTCTTTAAAACGTATGCATACCACTAGGGTTCCTTCTTTATAATCTGCTGCAAATTAATATATTGGTATTAATTTGTCATTGCGATTAATAAATTCTTCCAACGAACTGTGATAGCATTAGATTTACATCTGCTACTTCTGGTTTCATCATTTCACTTTGTATTTGACCACCTGTAGTATTTCACACTGGGTGTCAAGACCAAATCAGATAGTCTGGGTTATTGAGCAAGGGAATAACTGGATTTATGACTGAGATCATATAAGAGATGGGGAAAGGTGAGAGAACATTATAATGACTAATCATAGCTTATCATAGGACGGCAAGTCTATGTGAATACTTTCAAAATTGAAAAAATGTTCCAGGAAAGGTCAGAATTTTCCAATTAATCTTTGTTGGAAAGTGTGGAAAGCCACAAGGTAGATATGAGGAACAGGATATCTTGAGTCATCCCCGGAGCTACAATTTTGCCAAGGATATCGTAATTTCTTCCAAGGAAGATGATCTCACCAAACCTTATTCTCATTCTTAATAATTAGACATTAAAACAGTTGTAGTACTGATGAAAAAGGACACAAAGTGCCAGACTAACTCGGGTCAGGCAATGTCCCCAGAAAACATGGATTAGTGTTGTTTTGGGTTGGGACCCTTCTTTAGACTCTGAAAAACAAGTCTATACAAGGGTCACAACACAAAATGACACCTATCCATGTTCTCCAGGGATGCTGCCTGAGCTGTTGTACTCCATCTCCATCATTGTGTCTTTTTTTAGTAAACAAGCATCTGCAGTTCTTTGCTTCTAGTATTCATGAAAACTGGCTTGACTGAAGTTAGCAATAGTTTGGTTTCCTTTTTGATGCATCTAATGTTGAATCGCACTAAATCAGATGTAGCATGTATTCTGGTGTTTATTAGAAAATAGGATATGTAATAGTTACATTCTTTATATTGAGGTAGGGGCTGATGCAATGGCAACCGGTCATTATGCCAGAACGTCACAAGGCGATGAAGAAGTTTTCCAGCAGAAGTCCATTGGAAATACAGAAGATATTTTATATAACCATGGTAAGGATGGTGAGTGAAGAACATTACATTTTGACGTGACACTAACTTTTAATTCTTTAAATATTAATGTTCAATGTAGGAAAGTTTGGTTGGCCAAAATGGAGTTTAAACAAAATGTAATCATGACATCCACGTAAACTGGATAGCTTTGCAGAATCTGCATGTACAAATATTTAAATAACTCACTGTTAGCGTTAACATTCGCCAGGATGTTTAACTAAATGCAAATTTGTATACACTCTGTTGGAGGTGTTTCTTTTAACTAACTTCAGATCATAATGGTTAGTTGCTATCATGGACCCTTCAATGGGGATCTCTGTGCAGTCTCAATTGTCCGATGTAATGAGCCTAATATTGCTACTTCAGTTTTCTTTTTATTACTGTCATTTAAAATGCAGGGACAGCTGTATTGAAAGGAATACTATTCCACCAGTATCTGACTCTTTCCTTACCCAAAAAATGCTTTATTTACCTTCTGTGTCCGAGATTGAGCTGGGCATCTGATAGAAAATTCAAATTGGCGTGGTTAATCTAAACAACTCTGAAGAAGGGTCTCGACCCGGAACATCACCCATTCTTTCTCTCCAGAGATGCTGCCTGTCCCGCTGAATTACTCCACCATTTTGTGTCCAACTCTGCTTTATGGTTTTGATAAAAAATGACCAATGTATAAACACATATCAGCAAAACTCATAACATGGATTTAGAATGGCAAGTTTAGCACGGATATGGAGTAATTGCTTTAACCTTGTGGTTTAATTTTATGACTGAAATGCAGTAGCTTTAATGCCAATGAGGATCTGACTCTGGATTGAGGCACAGTGACACTGCTAGTAGGGAAGCTGTCTCAGAGTTCCAGTAACCTGGTGCTGTCTGTGCAGAGTTTATGTGTGAAGTGTTGGTGAGTGGTAGAATCTGGAAACATGGAAAACATAGAAAATAGGTACAGGAGTAGGCCATTCGGCCCTTCGAGCCAGCACCGGGGGGGGGGGGGGGGGGGGGGGGGGGGGGGGGGGGGGGGGGACAACAAACAACTGCAGGGAATGGAGAAATGGGATTACTTGTTGAGCCAGTGTAGAATGATGCCAGTTCTGCTTGTCTGTTCTGTGACATATGAAACAAATATAAACAGTAAAAATGTTGTACTGACATAACAATTCCAGCACAAGTACACTTTTACCAAATAAATCTGCTATGTATGAGAGTAATGTGAGCAGAAATTTAAATAAAACAAAGAATGTCTTTGAAGAAAGAATGCTAACAATATTTTATTTTGCCCCAGGTGTTTGAAGGTGGAGTTATTTGTCCATTGATTTATTCATTTTCTTTAGATCATGTATTAGCCAGAACATTTAAGGTATGAGGTAATCTGAGAGTGTCTTTAATAAGCAGGCTTGTGGTAGTTCAAAAAGGTGAGCTATCATGTTTGCTGTGAATAGGGCAAAATTGAGGGAAAAAACGGTTTTACTGGGCGGCAGGCAGACATTTCAGAAAGATCAGTCAATATGGGGATGTAGAATGTGTGCAGTGTAGGAGAAGTCACATCCAGAGAGAGCAGTGATGCTGTATAATGCTGCAGAGTGGAAACATACTGTCCGTTTTCTGACTTGCAAGGTATGCTTTATTTGGTAATATGATGTTTGATGTGAGTCTTACTATTTACACTGAAGTGAGGGTGTAAGTTGTGAATGTTTCTTGATTTAAGCTATGGTAGGAATAAAAGGGCAAGTAAAAGTAAATATCATACATTGAGACCCAAATCACAACAGCATTAGTGGAATATGAGTGTTAAGTAAATTAAATATTTAAATCATGATTTACTTTAAATATTAGCCTATGTAAACTATCACAATTCTGTCACTAACAGCCTGTTTCTTTTCTGCATTTAGCTGTAAAACTCTTGAAGGCTGCTGATCCACAGAAAGACCAAACTTTCTTTCTGAGTCAGATATCTCAGCATGCTTTGCGACATACCATCTTTCCCCTTGGAGAATTCAGGAAAAATATTGTAAAGGAAATGGCAGCAGAGGCAGGATTTCACCATATATTGAAAAGAAAAGAAGTACGACGTTTTATTGTCATTTGGTTCTTGAACCTTGAATATTGAAATCTCTGAAATTGTAACTTGATTCAACCATGTAGCATGAACATTGACTTCTCCAATTTCAGATAGTCCTTGCTTTCTCCCCCCTTCCCCTTTCCCTTCCCAGCTTTCCCACAAGCCTATTGTCTCCTCCTCTTCCTTTCTTCCCCCCCCCCCCCCATCAGTCTGAAGAAGGGTCTCGACCCGAAACTTCACCAACTCCTTCTCCATAGATGCCGCCTCACCTGTGTCCTCCAGCATTTTTGTCTACCTCCAGCATTTGTTGAATATTTGCTGTTGTGACATTATTTTTATTGATTTCTGCAGAGCATGGGAATCTGTTTCATTGGAGAAAGAAACTTTGAACATTTTATTCTTGAGGTTTGTGTGCTTGTTCCTTTAATATGCATCTATCCCTGTCAAAAAGTAGAATATTTTAATTTCCTACAGTCCGTATATAGATGAAGAACAAATAATACAATTTAGTTGTAGGCTCTAGTTTCTGCCTACTGTGAGAAAGAGTTTTCTATTGGCAATAATCTGAACATTTAATGTTTTCATTTTGCATCCTAATATTGATTTTAATTTATTTAATCTGGCTAAGGATTCCATTGTTTAGTGGAAAAATAATATCATAAAAATGTGTTATTTTTAAGCTAATATTATCAATAGTAATTTACCCAGACTACAAAGAGTACTTCAAAAGTACTAATTGAATATTTTGGTTGCTCATATCAGCCAACCCAGTTGAAGAGAAATTCCTAACGTGATGCCGAATTTTATAGAATAATGACTTGTTGACATCTGGAAACATTTTTTAAAAATGTGTTTTACTTGGGACTTGTAACGGATTTGGAGAAAAAAAGATTGCATTTATTTGTGCTAGATTCAAATCCAGTGCCCAGTCTTTTGTTGAGTAGTTGGAAATGCAAACGCATTTGGTGTGTTGACCTTGATTTTAATTATTTCATTCTCAAAATGTTATTAGTATCTCGAACCTCGTCCTGGAAATTTTGTTTCTATAGAAGATGGAAAAATAATGGGGACACATAAAGGTAATTACTATATCTTAAGAAAATTAATACTGAAATATGTTCGGTGTGTCGATAATTGATGGGCCGAACGACCTGTTTCCACCTGTATCTCTAAACTAAACTAAACAGTGTTTTCTGCTTTGTTTCCTATTTGCAGTATCTGTGCTTTTTGCTTTTTCCCATTTCTTGTAATCCTACCTACATTTCCTGGGTATCCTGAATTTTATATTTTGCTTTGTAACTGTTTCAAATAAAGATTTAAATAAATCTACAAAATCAATATCAGAAAAAATAGTTTAGGTCTCTCTCGAATATGCTTTTTAATGGTTTTTACACATGGACGACAGATGGCACAATGGGCTAAGTGTTCGGCTGGCAACCGGAAGGTAGCCGGTTCGAATCCCGCTTGGAGCGCATACTGTCATTGTGTCCTTGGGGCAAGACACTTCACCCACCTTTGCCTGTGTGTAAATGTAATGTAATTATGTGAAGCACTTTGGGGTCAATGCAAGTTGACTAAAAATGTGCTATATAAATAAGATTATTATTATTATTATGTCCCTTCTTGAAATTGTTGGGGAGCGTGATATTACCTAGGCAGTTAAGAGTATGGATATACTATTTATTCAATGATTCATTATGAAACATTTGTTCAAATTGTTTGTTCAATTTCATGTTTCCTTTATTGTTCACTTTTAGGTTGGTTTCTGTTCACTTTGGGACAACGTGCCAGGATAGGTGGTCAAAGTGATGCTTGGTTTGTAGTTGATAAAGAGATCAAAACTGGCGACGTATTTGTGGTGAGTGTTACAGAACCGATGGATAAGTTAGAACAAAGTATAATAAAAAAAGATGATATTTTAACCTGAAACAGATCAAAGATCACAATGTTTCCTGTCAATCTTTGGTTCCATCTTACCCAGACTGGATAAACTCTCATCCTTTTGAATTTAACTCTTTTCCAGTTGCGAAGTTCCTCTCTAGATTGTTCCTTGCCCAAGTTCTAATCTAAACCATATAAAAGAGTGATCATTCTGACACACCTAATCTCCCACCGACACTTGCAACATCACACCTTAGCACCAGATTCATTATGGTGTCCTTTCACGTAGGGCGAGAACGAAGTGAATACATTGCAGAAGTTCTTAATTCCATAAATGCTTTGTAATATTTTGGGATTAATGTCAGAGCAATTGGACTCAATTTCTCACTGCCAAAGGGAACTTCAGTATGGTGATCTGACAAGGAAATTCTTGTGGGGTTCTTATTGATAAATTAGAGAAAATATCAACAGTTATAAAGTCAGTGTGAATAAATGACTAAATTGAATTAGCATAGAGTTCAACTACGGAACGGGTTCTGTAAATACTGTTTGAACCATTCGCCAAATTTCAGTCTAAAGAGATGTACTTCAGTCTGGCCAATTTATTTATCATGAAATTAAAATTGATTTTGTTTTTGTAACTTAGAAACTTCAATCTGTCTAAGTGAAATTTTAAGTGAATTGGGCAAAGTGCTCACAGCAATCACTCAACTCTGCAATTCTATAACTATAAAATTGCGGCCGGGTTTCTAGAATTGTGTTAGTGTGTTGTTTCAATTGTAGACTATGCCTGATGATATTCATATCTGCTATCTGCCAGGCACCAGGCACCTGTCACCCAGCTTTGTACAGGAACTCACTTGAAACTGACCCTGTCCATTGGATCGCTCAAAATCCACCTGCAGACCTGCTCAGGGATGGAGTGATGCAGTGCAGTTTTCGCTTCCAGCATCAAATGCCTCTTGGTAAGAAAGGTTCAGACTTTGCTTGTGTGTATCTGCATTAAACACATCTTGCTTCTCTAGGTGAGAACATGGACATATTTGGAATTAATTTTGAAGTATAATGTCAGTTTATGTAGATCATAATTCAATATTAGTTTACTTTTTGATTAAATATTTCCCCGCGTGTTCTAATTTAAGGTGGTATCAGCAAAATGCATGTATTTGACAACCAGGATTTCCTGTCTGGCTTTTCAACTAATACTGGTGTCAACAGCAACACTGATGTAATTAATGTTGAACAAAGAATTATTCATCGTCTCAATGGGAATACTGTATTGTCACCTTTTGTATTTGTCCTGAGGATTAAACAACTCCAAGCAATGTTAGGTGGATAAAGCTTATTCTAAATGCCACATCTAATTTAATTTGGTTTCCTTGTAAGTTAGCCGACTATAATTATGTGTATCTATGCTTGGTACACATTAAGAGTTTCACTGAGACAGCCCCAAACTCAATTATCTTGGGGTCTGTCCATAGAAGAGTTAAATCTGCAAATTTGATCATAGGTAGAACGACAATGATCTAACTCAGAGTTGCCCCTGTGATGTAGTACACTGATGTTGCAGAAGGCTTGGGCTTAATTGCTGGCTTCACTTTACTCATATTTGTTCCCAAACCTTTACATTACCAGTTTGCATTGAATGCTGAATGCAAATAATTAAGGTTTTATATTCTGCATTTTTTTCTTGCAGTGCAGTGTCAAATAACACTCAATGCAGATTCTACAGTTTTGGTGACCCTTGTCAAACCAGTCAGAGCACCAACACCAGGACAGGTAGGTTCTTTCTTATTCTTCCATTTCAAATACATGTAGACTTACTTGATTTAAAGTCCATTGAAAATTGTTTTGGTTATAAATCTCTCACATTCAGGTAATTTGCAAAATTAGTTCTTTGGAATTGAATTCGCCCCAGAGAAATTGTGGTGGATGTTTGTAAAACTAAACCTATCCTCTTGGGTATTATTTGTGCTGAATCAACTGTGACATTATTACAGTCATCCTTTTCACCCAGTGTCACATGTTGGCCAGTTTCTGTCATGTGTTCTTTTCCAAACAACAGCTAAAATAATAGTTGTAATTTCCCATATCAGCTGAGTGGGAGTGAGGAATTTAGCGGTCCTCTATTATTGTAACGATTGGCCACACTGAAGTCTGACGGATAGATTTAAATATAGTACTTTTCTAGTTTATAATAAGTGTAAAATTAATAAGTTTTATTTATTTTAAAGGGATCGGCATAATGTGATTTAGCCTTCGGCTGAAGTCTGAAATGTATCGTGTATACCTTCTTTGATTAACTGTTTGGATTTATTATAGCTTTTTGCATTACAGAACTATTTCTTATTGTTTATTTAATATCCTGCACTGTATTTTATCTCTTGAAAATCAAAGATTAACTGATCCTTCTCACATTGCTTAGTGCAAAATTGATAGCCACATTTTCAAAATCACAATAGTGACTGCATTTGAATAATACGTCAATGGTTTTTTAAGTGCTTCGAGACATTCCAATGTAATGGTGATTTCTAAACAGAAACTTTGAAAAAAATACCTGCTAATCATTATTTACACAATTAACAAACAATAATTTTAAAGCTTTTAAGAAAACGTTTTAATTAAGTAATCAAATCACTGATATTAATAAATGTCGGTCATCTTAATTTCTATTGAACTATTGTCCATGAATTCACGAAAAAGGTATTCTACCAAAGGCAAAATGTAATATTAACTTTTTGCTCGATAAAGGTGAAAGATGATACAGTGAATTAAATTAAATTTTTAAATGTTATCATAATTATTCTCATTCTTTAATGACTTGTCCTTCAACCTGATGGATTACATTGTTGAGTAATCTTGAGACAAGGAATTACAGGTTGCTGAAAATTAGCTTCTCTGTCAGTGTGCACATTTTCTGGCTCCAGAGGAATTTATGGATCCTTTGTCAGAGGATTATTTACCAACTTTTGGAAGCTTTGGCAGATGCTTGGCACAAAGCCCTTGTATTACGACGCATTCCAAAGTCTTACTTGAACTTGCTAATGAGTATCTTGGTGTTTTTTTAATCTTTTCCCACCTTCATTAAAGAAATGTCTGCTGGTTTTGGCTTAAGTAAAATTATATTTTGTATGTTAGAGACCAGATTATATAACACAGGATTCTTTCTAAGCATTTTATATGCTGTAATGTTGTTATACTTTGATTTCAGTATGCTGTGCTGTACAAGGATGACGAATGCCTTGGCAGTGGCAAGATAACGAAACTTGGCCTGTCCATGTACAAGGCAGGAGAGGATAAATTGGCAAATTTCGGAAGACCGGTGTTACCAGATAACAAATCCATGCCGTAACGTGTAGTTCAACTTGGCAAGATGCTGTGAACCACCGGAACTAATAGGAATAACTGCATGAATCCATCTGTAACCAGACTAGAATCGGAGTAGACTTCATTGTTGCATGAAGACCATTTCTCACTACCTCCCCTTAAACCCAATGTTCAAATATACTTTAATATTTACCATGGAGGTTAACCCTGGCTTTTGAGATGTTGCTTTTCTTGTGCCTTCGGTTAATTTTCAAATATTTGCTTTTGGATCCCACATTCCTATTAGTTCCAAAAATGTTGTTGGTCATGACTTTTCTAGTCCATCATGAAGCAAATTTATTCCTTAATCCTTAGAACATATGTTTTAATATATATTAAGCTGATCACATTTTGTAATTTATTTTTTACAATGATTGCAGTAATTTGAACTTGTTTTTGATTAAAAAAATAAAAAAACTGGAACTGGAAAAACAATAAATTATGCAATTTCTAAATGGGACAGCCTTTTAAAAAAAAAGTATTTGAAGATAATATTGGAACTAGATTATCAATCATATGTTGCAATCTATCTGAAATAATAGTTATTGGAAGTGCATAACAAACCTTTGGTTATCATTATATGTCGACTCTGCTACAAATAATAGTTTAGGCGGCACAATATCATAGGTGGTCAAGTTCCTGCTTCACGTACGTCCGTGACCTCAGACGTGCCGGTTTGTGGGTTAATTTGCTGCTGTAAATTGCTGCCCCCTAGTGTGTGGGTAAATGGATGAGAAAGTGAGATAGTATCGAATTTGTGTGAATGGGAGATCGATGGTCGGCATGGACCCAGTGGGCCAGATCCCGTTCTGTATCTTTCAATAATTAAATAGTGGACCAGAAATGTTTGCATTCCCAAACAAGATGAGTTTTGGTGAGTGTTGCACCATATGTTGTAGTTTGGTTTCAGGACTAGGGACATGGAGGGCTAGTTCGTGTGAGGGATTGTGGAATTATGACAGTGTCTTGCAGGTGATATGAGATTGGGATGTAGTCCTGGAGCAGGTAATATGGAATAACATTGCCAGGAATCACTGCTCTATTGGTTGCTGGATTGATTAAAGGAGAAGGATAAGGGTCAAGGACAAAAGGATTCATAATTGTGTAAAAAATATAGAACAATACAGTGTAGGAATTGGCCCTTCAGCCCACATAGTTTGTGCTGAACATGATGCCGTTAAATCGGGGGTTCCCAACCTTTTTCGTCCCGTTTACTCCTGGCAACTTTAATAGAAACATAGAAACATAGAAATTAGATGCAGGAGTAGGCCATTCGGCCCTTCGAGCCTGCACCGCCATTCAATATGATCATGGCTGATCATCCAACTCAGTATCCCGTACCTGCCTTCTCTCCATACCCCCTGATCCCCTTAGCCACAAGGGCCACATCTAACTCCCTCTTAAATATAGCCAATAAACTGGCCTCAACTACCCTCTGTGGCAGAGAGTTCCAGAGATTCACCACTCTCTGTGTGAAAAAAGTTCTTCTCATCTCGGTTTTAAAGGATTTCCCCCTTATCCTTAAGCTGTGACCCCTTGTCCTGGACTTCCCTAACATCGGGAACAATCTTCCTGCATCTAGCCAGTCCAACCCCTTAAGAATTTTGTAGGTTTCTATAAGATCCCCTTTCAATCTCCTAAATTCTAGAGAGTATAAAACAAGTCTATCCAGTCTTTCTTCATAAGACAGTCCTGACATCCCAGGAATCAGTCTGGTGAACCTTCTCTGCACTCCCTCTATGGCATTAATGTCCTTCCTCAGATTTGGAGACCAAAACTGTACGCAATACTCCAGGTGTGGTCTCACCAAGACCCTGTACAACTGCAGTAGAACCTCCCTGCTCCTATACTTAAATCGTTTTGCAATGAAAGCTAACATACCATTTGCTTTCTTTACTGCCTGCTGCACCTGCATGCCTACCTTCAATGACTGGTGTACCATGACATCCAGGTCTCGCTGCATCTCCCCCTTTTCCCAATCGGCCACCATTTAGATAATAGTCTGCTTTCCCCGTTTTTGCCACCAAAATGGATAACCTCACATTTATCCACATTATACTGCATCTGCCAAACATTTGCCCACTCACCCAGCCTATCCAAGTCACCTTGCAGTCTCCTAGCATCCTCCTCACAGCTAACACACTGCCCCCAGCTTTAGTGTCATCCGCAAACTTGGAGATAGCAAGATAATAGCACAAAAACAATGTTATTTCACTTATTGATGAACGTATACCAGAATCAAACACAGTCAGTCAATGAGAAAAAATATGTACAAGTCCAGAATCAACAAATTTACCCCCTGGGTTGGCGACATTTACCCCCGGGGGTAAATTTACCTCATGTTGGGAACCCTTCCATTAAATTCAGATTCAATTTCAATTTTAATTGTCATTGTCAGTGTACAGTACAGAGACAACGAAATGCATTCGTACAGTACAGAGACAACGAAATGCAACGAAATCAATCTCACATGCCTGCACAATATCCCTCTATACTTTGCACTCCCATGTGCCTATCTAAAAGCCTCTTAAACTCTGAAAAGAAAAACTTGCCATGCACATCTCCATTAAACTTTTGCCCTCTAGTGTTGGACATTGCCACCGTGGGAAATGGTTCTGACTGTCTATTCCTCTCATAATTTTATTTAATTCTATCAAGTCCCTCCACAACCTCCGATGTTCCAGAGAAAGAAATGTCCAACCTCTCCCTGTAACTGAAACCCTCTAATTCAGGCAGCATGCTAGTAAACCTGCTCTGCACCCTCATCAAAGCCTCCAAATCTGTCCTGTAATGGGATGACTAGAACTGCCAGAATAATAAAATAAGGGATGGGTTAACATGGCCTAATCTTTGATGAGGCATGACAGATGAGAGAATAACAAAGAACCGGCTATGCAAACCGTCATCCAATCTGTCAGTATGTATATTCCAATGGCAACTTCTGCTACAGTTAATGTGCATTTATGATCATGGTTATAAGCCGATTAAAAATTTCTAGTATTCATGTAACAAAATACCATGTTTTGTTATTGCACAATCGGACTGCTACTCACATAAAGCAATTTTTGTTATAGCAATTTTACTTGTAACGAACCACAGTCTGAAGAAGGGTTTCAGCCCGAAACGTTGCCCATTTCCTTCACTCCATAGATGCTGCTGCACCCGCTGAGTTTCTCCAGCATTTTTGTGTACCTTCGAACCACAGTACATTCTAATTTATTACTAATTTAAACAGACAATTAACAAAGGTTATTAGCACATTCAATTTCCCAACATAGGATGATTTGCAAAATAACCAAATTTTAAATATTAGAAGCATTGGATTTGATTTTATGTTGCCTTGTATTGGAAACTACCCTTGATTCATTTATATCAGAAAATACTTTCCATCTATTTCAATGTCATTGGTAGTGAGATGTCTGTCTTCATTCAATCTTTCCATTCGAAGATACTGGCAAGATTTTGGTAATTCACCGTAGGAAAGTTACACACAGAGGTCAGTTCAGTTTAGAGATGCAGCACAGTAACAGGCCCTTCGGCCCACCAAGTCCATGCCGACCAGCGATCCCCGTACACTAGCATTATCAACACACTATGGACAATTTTACCGAAACCAATTAACCTACAAATCTGTACGTCTTTGGAATCTAGGAGGAAACTGGGGCACCTGGAGAAAACCCACGCGGTCATGGGGAAAGATGTATAAACTCCGTACAGACAGTACCCATAGTCAGGAATTAACTCGGGTATCTGATGCTGTAAGGCAGCAACTCTACCACTGTGCCACCGTGCTGCCATTTTAAGGTATTGTAATGGAGAAATGCCTGTTTATAATCATAATACTCAGCCCCTGGTTACCATGCATGAATGTGGCAGATTTGTTTCTCAGGCCAGCCATCTTCAGCTGCTCCATCAAGATGCTTCTATCCATCATAAGGCCAGAAGAAGACATTACACAATGATTGCATACGGCTCAGTTCCATTCACAACTGCTTTGAAAGTGAAGAAGTCTGTGCCTGCAAACAAGAACTAGACAAAATGTAGGCTGCTTAATGCAAATAAAGGGTCCCAGCACTAATCCCTTGGCACATCTTTGGTCCAGAGCTTCCACTCAAGAAACCCATCACTGATGGATGCCCTGTTTCCAATGACCAAGCCTATTTGCCTACTTGCCACAACTCCTATGGGCTCTAATCTTTTAGAGCAACTGTCAACGTGGGACATTGCCAAGGTCGAAATTTACTGAGATCGAAAACCAAATCAATTGCACTTCTCTCATTCACATATTTAGTTACCTTGAAAACCCCCCAATTAGTCAGACAGGATCTCCCAGTAACAAGTGTATGCTGTCTCTCGCTGCTGTGCCCAGTGTGGCTTAATCCTGGGTTACTCCATCACTTTGTATCTTTTTTTGTAAACCCACATCTGTAGTTCCTTCTGTGTAGATTTGCGCTGTTTCATGTTTTAGCAAATATTTAAGACTGATAAATTTCTTGGGCGAGTGTCTTACTCAGCGTGTCAATAGTGAGGGTGGCAGTTAAATATGTACAATTAGATTAGGCAGTAGGTAATGAGCTGCCTCTTCTCACTGCTGGTTCAAATAAAATATATCCATACTTGTGTGGGTTGTTCAGTGCTCAAGCAAGCCATGACATGGTGGGTGGTAGGATCAACTCCACCCACAATTAACCAAATAAAACTTGGACGACTGGTTAAGCTGCACCCCTTCAATAAAATGAAGACACATGAGACTCTAGATGCTGGAATCTTGAGCAAAATACAAGGTGCTGGAGGGACTCGGCGGGTCGGTCAGCATCTGTGGAGGGAATGGACGGACGGCGTTTCCAGTCAGGACTATTCTTCAGACGGATGGAATAGGGGGGGAGGGGGGAATAAAGCCAACTATGACACTGCAAAGTCAACTGTTGCTGCTTTCTTTTGAGAGACCATCATAGTGAACTGTATCCACAGGGTCTCCTCTGTTATCTGCTGAGGCCTATTACTCTTCCTGGTGGTCAACAACCGATGTTCCACTCCACTAACTGGCTAAACCTGCTATCCACAATGTCATCAGCGTTGTAGATGCTCCATAGTGAGGCCACCTGCAGCTCCACTTGTACAATGAGGTTGATCAACAGATGCATCACCAGGGAAAGTGGAAAACTCCATGATTTACCACAGGGCTAGGTCTTTCGCAATCAGATATTCCCTTTGCTCTACATGTCTCATCACCTAATCGCCCCATTGCAGGAAGGATGTGGAGGCTTTGGAGAGGGTGCAGAAGATGTTTATCAGAATGCTGCCTGGATTGAGGATATTAAGGAGATGTTGGATTATCTAGGGAACGTCAGGGGTTGAAGGGAGACCTAATAGAAGTATATACAATTATGGGAGGCATTGATAGCAGTCAGTCCGGACCTTTTTTTCTAGGGTGAAAATGTCAAGGACTAGCAGATGCACCTTTAAGATGAGAGGAGTAACATTTAAAGGAAATATGTTGGGAACGTTTTTTTTTTACACATAGAATGGTGGGGGCCTGGAGCATACTGCCAGGTGTGATGGTGGAGGCTTTAAGAGGCTTTTATATAGGCACATGGATAGGCAGGGAACGGAAGGATATAGATCACTTGCAGGCAGATGGAATTAGTTTAAATAGGCATCATGTTTGGTGCAAACATTGAAGGCTGAAAGGCCTGTTCCTGTGCTGTAATGTTCCATGTTCTCTGCAACTGAAATTTAATTCCCAGTTTTAAATAAAGGGTTTTAAACCCGAGATGTTAAATGTTTTCCGAAGATGCTACGTGACCTACTGCAAGCTTTTTAATGCCAAATAACAACCTTCTCTTACAAGAGAAGACACAAAGCTCTTCTTAACATTCAATGACATTACAATTACCAAGTGTGTCATTGTTATCACCACAAGGTCATCATTACGCACGACCCCACCTCTGCATCGAGCTACTGGGGACTTTGCACTACGAAGGTTGCACTACAGACGTTGGCTTGCACGTTGGCTTGCACGACAATTTATTATATTGTGCCGTTGCGTTTAATGTGTCTGAAAAGCTGCAACAGTAAGAATTTCATTGTTGTGGTCCTGGTGCATGCGACTATTAAACACTCTTGACTAACATGTCAATGCTTTAGTGCCAAGAGCAGATCAGTGACTAACATATAAAGCTGTTGATGCTGGAAATTTGAAGAATAAACTGAAAATGCCAGAATCTCCCCAGGGCAGAAACAGGGGCATGTTTCACATCAATGGCCCTCATTGAACTGAAATATCGAGAAAACAATTTGTTGGCAACAAGGGGAAGAGTAAAAACGGGCTGTGAGAGGGAGAGGCCAACATGTTTATGATGCCAGTGGGAGAGAGATGGGAAACAGCGTGTGGGATCTATGAAATACATAAGGCAGCAGTGGTTATAAAACTGTAACAGACAAATTGGAAATACCAAGCAGTTCGGGTAATATCTGTTGAAAGTTCACAATTTAAAGATGCAAAGGAGAAGGCAATTTGACGACAATTCTCTCTTGCCTAGATGAGTGGTTCCAGCAACACTAATAGCTCCATGGTATCCAACCAACACAGCTTGCTTCAATGGAACCCAGACAGCCATCCTCAACATTCACTCCCTCCACTAGCAGTGTCATGTTAGAGACATGGTACACATCTGCAGATTCTTGCACAATATATCCCAAACTCACAACATCTTAAACATAGAAAGACATAGACAGTAGACACAAAGACAGTAGCACCACAACCATGACAACATCTGTCATGTCATGCCATGTAACGTCACCATTAATAGAGAAACATAGAAAATAGGTGCAGGAGTAGGCCATTCGGCCCTTGGAGCCTGCACCGCCATTCAATATGATCATGGCTGATCATCCAACTCAGTATCCCATCCCTGCCTTCTCTCCATACCCCCTGATCCCTTTAGCCACAAGGGCCACATCTAACCCCCTCTTAAATAGAGCAAATGAACTGGCCTAAACTACCTTCTATGGCAGAGAATTCCACAGATTCACCATTCTCTGTGTAAAAAATGATTTTCTCATCTCTTATCCTTAAACTGTGACCCCTAGTTCTGGACTTCCCCAACAACAGGAACAATCTTCCTGCATCTAGACTGTCCAACCCCTTAAGAATTTTGTAAGTTTCTATAAGATCTTCTAAATTCTAGCTTGTACAAGCCGAGTCTATCCAGTCTTTCTTCATATGAAAGTCCTGCCATCCCAGGAATCAGTCTGGTGAACCTTCTCTGTCACTGGGTCAAATTCCTAGTAGTTAATTTGCAAGGATGGATAATAAATGCTAGAATCATCTTCCTGCGAATTATCAGTGCTAAATTAAGCAGATACCTAGCTGCTATTTACTGCTGGACCTGGTGTTCTGATGAAGGGTTACTGACCTTGCAACATGAACTTTGTTGCTCCGTCTACAGATGTACGTGACCTGCTGAGTGTCCCCACTATTGTCTATTTTCTTTTCAGAATTCCACCATCAGTAGTTTATTGCTTTTCATTTAATGGTGCACTTGCTTTGTTCTGGATTCTCGGATAAACATCAATAAAATTCAAATGCAATTTCTTTGAATGGGGGGGGGGGGGGGGGGGGGGGGGGGGGGGGGGGGGGGGGGGGGGGGGGGGGGGGGGGGGGTGTGGAGGAACCCAAACTGCAGTATACCATGTGGCTTCTTTCCAAGGTTAACCCACGACTTACAAATGGCCCACTCTGGAAAAATATTTTTCTTAAAATGTATGGGAGCATTAGATACCTGACAGACTGGAGATCTTCCCCATCGCATTAACTCCTAGCTTATGTGTAGCCCGTTCATACCGTCAAACGTTTGGGAGGCTGCAGACATCGTCTGCTGTGTGGGAAGTCGGTTTGTGGCTGCATTTCCCACTTGCTCTGGTTACAAAAGGATCTCAGGACCAGGAGATAACCTGGGGTCATCCTGCAGTGTGGTTGAATAAGATTTTTTAGAGTTACACTACTATAGCTTGCATGTCTTTCGAACACCATTCTGTCATTAATTGCCCATGACCAATGCATAAAGAAATATCCCAAGGAAATCAATTGACAAACGAGTAGGTGTGGAATGTAACAACATAGGTGTTAACATTTTTGATTTTCCACATAGCTGGGCCAGCATCAGCTCAATTGAAAAGCAAGTACGCTATCATTAGGTGGCACTGTTGAACACATTTTTGTTTTCTCCTACCTGAAAGTTCCTCAGTGGCCAAGGAATTATCATTAGAGCCTTAAACTGAATTCCCGTATGAGACAACATTCACATTTAATTAAGCATTCCCTACCCTTGAATAATCCAATCAGCGTGGGTTATAACCTTAAGAATCATTAATTGTGATTCCAAAGTTTTATTATTGAGTAGCGCATTACTTAGTTTCATACAAATAGTTGTAAATAAACAAAATCAATACATTTAAAATCGTTATTTGGTTTCTAAAGTGCAATAAAATGTTTCATTTGCTGAAGAAAACACTATTGGAAGAATTGCATAGCAGATCCTATTTCTACAATTCGGCTTTCTGGAAATGATTATGTACAATTTTTTAATTCCAATTTTTGGAAAAATTGCTGAAATAAGCTGAAATAAAGATTTTGGATAAACAGACATTCTAATGCTTCCATTTTGGCTTTGAATTTTAAAAAGTTATAAGGATAAGAATAATGAATTTCTATATTGAGATTTGCAATTCTTGGACAGTACAATGTCACAGCTGGTAGAGATGCTGCCTTGCAGCACAGAGACTCTGGTTTAATTCAGACCTTGAGCGCTCTCTGTGTGAAGTTTACATGTGACCGTGGGGGGGGGGGGGGGGGGGGGGGGGGGGGTAAGGGAGGAACCGCTTTCGGTCACCTCCCCCATGGAGAGGCAACATTTTCCATGTCGCCCCCCTCGCGGCCTAACACCATGGATTGGAGCGGCCTTTCCCAGAGTTTCAGCAGCTGGCGCAGTGTGGACATTTCATCGTTGCCTGGGTTCCCTCGCCGGGGATAGCCAGAGAAGAGCTCCGACCGCCGGCCTGCAGCCTTCATCCTCAGCCTGAAGCCGCGGCCTCCGGTAGGAAAGTGCCGATTCGGGGCCTCCAAGCCGCGGAGTGTGCTCGATTGTCCCGGCGTCGGTGTTTCAACCATCCTGACGAGAGGGCCTGTACATGGGGCCGACAGTAGCGGCGACTACGGAGGGTTCATGGCCTCGACCATGGGAGAACAATGGAGGAGGATTGACTGTACTTTGTGCCTTCCACCACAGTGAAGAATGCCGTGGTGGATGTTTGTGTTTAATTTTTATTGTGAATTGTGTGTTCTTTTTTTGATTGTACCGCTGCTGGCAAATTCATTTCACTGCCCTTATACGTGATGAATAAAACTGATTGATTGATTGATTGACCACGTGAATTTCCTCTGGCTGCTCAGATTTTGTAGAGTAATTGGTCTCTGAATTGCCCAGATGTTGGGAGTGGATCCGAAAGTGGGATAACATAGAAACAGTGTGAACGGGTGATCTATGGTCGGTATGTACTCTGTAGGTGAAGGGCCCGTATCCATGCAGTATGCTTTAAATAAAATTAATTGCCCCCTGCACTTTTGGTGGAACACAGATTGGACGAGGTGGTAGGAGCATTGTTAATAAAAACTAAATTGGGAACAATAGTTACCGGGTGGGATGATATTTTGAGTTCCGAGCTTTGATTAATTTGCAGATTCTGCTCAAAATGTACCAGGTAAAAGGTGAGAAATATTTAAGTTTCTTTAAAAGATACCATCAAGAGACTATTTTAGTACACTGTACATATAATTGGGAAACGAGTGCTGTCATTTATAGATTATTTTAGTTTCCCTCCATTTCACAGCTTTCATCTTGAGACCTTTTGAATGCTTATGCTTATGCTGCAAGCCCAGTCTCTATGTTAGTGCTTCTGGCTGCCAAATCCTATTCAGAAATGTGAATGATTCACATTTCATTGTCTTTCATTCACTGTCCATTGTGTCAAGTTTTCTCCAGTATATTTTTGACAATTTCTTTACAACCATTGAAAATCTTTAGCTTCTTAACACTCCAGTTGCTGCACTCTCATTTTCTGTTTATTGAATGGAGGATTGCCAAATCTCAGCCCAACAAACAAAATGCCCTTTTCACATTGTAGAACTTTAAAACGTGACTGATATATTAAGGCTTTAGACACAACTGGCTGAAACAACCCATTATTCTATTTAATGATGCGGAGACCTCAAAAATAAATTTGACTATAAAAGAAAGATTGATTTGCTATGATGTTACAAGAACCTTGTATATACCCTAATTAAAATGACAAAATCTTAAATTATTTGAAGTATAAAATCTAGATAATCTTTTGAATATTTTTAATTGTGGCATTTTACGAATGGTCGATCCTTTAACAAAGTCCAGAGCATTGTGCACAAAAATATCAGGTTACCAGCTTTGGTGAGGCACCAGTGAAAATCCTGTTCCCATAACCTCCCATTTGTTGAGGTTCCAATGTCAGCCTCATTGCAGAGGCAAGGCCAAGTTTGTCTGCTACCCACTGTGTATCTTAGTGCTGGATAATTGGGATTGCTTTGGAATTAATGTTACTCCATGGTGATGTGGCTGATTTCCTAGCCATGAGATCTGATAGAAGATTCAACAATACATGGGCATTGCTGGTGGTTTGCTGCTGAAATTATATTCCAAGAGCATTCAAATGGATGGGTTAATTCATGCCAGGTATCCTATTGAAGACTTCTAGTACTATGGCATTTCCCAATGCTTGCCACAGTATGTAAAGCAAGCATATCATGGTATAAAGTTTGAAGCCGCATACTTCTACTGATGCCTTCTCAAACACCAGCAGGAGGAACCACCCTCCCTGATTTTCGCTACACCAAACTAGTTTCTGATCGACCTCTACTAGCTGGGATTCTGCCGTTTGCTGCAATTCATTTGCATTGTATGTGTCTAGTGGAATCTGTGGCTGGTGCTGGTTGTGGCCATGTTTGCATTAAAGATTTAAATCATTAGTTTCAATATTCTGACAGGTTGAGTGCTGAACTAATTCCAAGGGCATTGTTGAAGAAAAATCTCACCTTCAGCGTTCTATCTTCCAGATGTCCGGGTATCCGTGCCTCTCTCTTTACCTCCCTCAGGTGTAGGTGCTCCAGCCACTGTTTTGCGTGCAATTATCTTGCTGTTGTTTTCTGGTGAGCCACCAGGTACACGCAGAAACAGAAACTATGAAACTTGGATCTTCATTGTGCTGATGAACAAATGGTAGCTGTCCTCAAGAAAAAACATAGTATAAATTCATGACAGCATTAATTCAGCAACACACCTTTAGTCTGCTCTCTGTCATAAATCCATAACTGCTCTGTCCATCAAACACCGACACTCCCGATGAAGGAACAGTCCAACTTACCTCACTCATGCATTCATCTGGTAAGCCTCTTCATTGGTTTATAAATTTCACAGTTAATATAACATACTATTTTAACCAAGGCCTCATGCATACATTCAGCATTCATTCATTGCTTTTACATTGGCGGAAAACTAAGGATTACATTTTTGCACAGCAACGAACAATCTGCTGGAGAAACTCAGCGGGTCGAGCAACATCTGGGTGGAAAAGAATGGTCGATGTATTGGGTCAAAAAAATTTTCCCAATATATTTTCATTTATATTTTTGTTATATTTTCCATGTTTACATTTTTTACACGCTGCTGCCTGTAATGTCAGCTCATCTGTACTAAAGATACATTAGACTAGAGAAAGGTAAAAATAACACCTGATTTTGGCACTTTACAGGATCCAGTTTCAAGTTTATACAGAGAAGATTGTGATCCTGTACTCAAACGAAATATGAGGTGCTGCTCCTCCAATTTGCGGTGGGACTCACTCTGGCCCAGGACAGGACAGAAAGGTTGGATTCGGAATGGGAGGGGGAGTTGAAGTGCTGAGACACCGGGAGATCAGGTTGGTTAATGCGAACTGTGCAGAGGCATTGGGCAAAGCGATCGCCAAGCCTACACTAGGTCGCACCGATGTAGAGCAGTTGACACCAAGAGCAGCGGATGCATTAGATGAGGTTGGAGAAGGTGCAGGTGAACCTCTGCGTCAGCTGGAAAGACTGCTTGGGTCCTTTGATGGAGTCAAGGAGGGACGTAAAGCGACAAGTGTAGCATTTCCTGCAGTTGCAAGGGAAAGTACCAGGGGAGGGGTGGTTTGGGTGGGAAGGGACGAATTGACCAGGGAGTTACGGAGGGAGCGGTCTCTGCGGAAAGCCGAAAGGAGAGGAGATGGGAAGATGTGGCCAGTGGTTGGATCCCATTGGAGGTGGTAAAAATGTTGGAGGATTATCTGTTGAAAAGGAAACAGGTCATTGTTAGCTGTTTGTAGGTTGAAAATGAAAAGCTAATGTGACTTTGGTGGGGGAGGGATAGAGAGAGAGGGAATGCATGGGTTACATGAAGTTAGGTAAATCTATATTCATACCACTGGGCTGTAAGTTATACAAGCGAAATATGAGATGCTGTTCCTCCAATTTGCATTTAGCCTCACTCTGACAATGGAAGAGACAAAGGACAGAAAGGTCAGTGTGGGAATGAGAAGGAGAATTAAAGTGTCCAACAACCGGGAAATCAGGTAGGTTCAGGCGGGTTGAGTGAAGGTGTTCAGTGAAACAATCGCCCAGTCTATGTTTGGTCTCGCCGATGTATAAGAGTCCACATTTTGAACAACGGATACAACAGATGAGGTTGGAGGAGGTACAAGTGAACCTCTGCCTAACCTGAAAGGACTGTCGGGGGGGGGGGGGGGGGGGGGGGGGGGGGGGGGTCCCTGGGTGGGAATATCTCATCAACTGGAAATTAAAAGAAAACATTAATCTGTTAGTTGTAGCACACCATGTGAACATCAGGAAGAGTTTGACCAGCTTGCAGTCAGGTCTGAAGCTGTCCAGCCAAGTTTCTCAATAACAAAACAATGTCCTTCCAAATCGACAAAATACAACAAGTGGCGTGATATCATTCCAGTTGCACTGCGACTGCTTCATGAAATTCGCAGTTACAATCATAGAGTCATAGAGGATACAGTGTGGAAACAGACCGCTCGGCCCAACTTGCCCACACTGGCCAACATGTCCCAGCTACACTAGTCCCAGCGTAAACGGCACTGGCTAAACCTCAACTTAGTAAACCTAAACCTCGAGGCTTTCATTTTGGCTGGTTATGGACAATAAGCTCAGTGTGTATCTTTCATGACACCATTAAGTGTATGACAGGCACCGTAGAAACATCAGGGGCAGCACAGTAAACAGCCACCAGAGGGCCTGGTGTGATTTTAATTAAAACTAGACTAAGTCCCTCTCACAGGCCTGGTCCCTCAACACAACCCGTTCCCCAATGCAATATTCCTCCACTCACCCATTCCCCAATGCAATATTCCTCCACTCACCCATAGCCCCCAATTGCACAGGCGCGGCTCATTTCCCCTCATCCCCAGCACTTCCTCCCCCTCCTCTTCACCCTCCCTCTTCTTTCCCCTCTCCTCCTCCCCTCCCTCACCTCTCCTTTCCCCTATCCTCAGTCACTCCCTCCCTCTCTCCATAATTCCCCATCCCTCCCTCCCCCTGTCCCTCCCCACTATCCCTCCTCACCTCCCCCACTGCCCTCCTCTCACACGGGTCCAGAGCAGCAGCCGCCGGCCTCAGAGCCAGCCTCAACGCCCAGGCCCCGGATCGTCGGCGCAACCTCTCCCCGTCCCCGTAGCCGGCCGCCGCCTGTAGACAAAGCCCCAGCCTCAGCACCAAGGCGGGCGGATCCCCACAGGCCCAGAGCAACAGTAAAATGAAAGTAATCTTACTCGTGTCTCCGTTGTGAAAAAAAGATGGCGATCTGAATTCTGGAAAGGCCCCAGTTGGGTGCCATTTGAGACGACAATAAAGATGCGCACGGGAACCCTCCCCCAACAGCACATGCGCGGGTGGGGGCGCTGTTTTGTTCATTTAAGTTTTAAACGTTAATAATTTTTGAAATATACCATCAATCTGAACAAAACTTGTTTCATTTACACCACAGGACTATGGTAAGGTGGGCCAAAAATTGTAGCACTATCATGTACTGTTTTTTGCGCAAATAGAAGTACAACACAAAACATGCAAACAAACAAACAAGATGTGAGTTTTAGTAATATACTAGACTAAGTGCGACCCGTTGGGTCCCAGCATCACACAGGAGGGCTGGTCATCCAACGCAATATTCAAACTCACCACCAATTCTAATATTGGTGGCTAGTTGGGGGGGGGGGGGGGGGGGGGGGGGGGGGGGGGGCTTTCTGGAGCGCTAGTATGGGTGTTGTGGGCTGATGGGACTAGTTTCCAGAGGGCTAGTATGCAAATTGTGCGCCAAATGGATTATTGGGCTGGCGTGCCAGTCAATCAAGCCTGTGTGCTGGCAACTCACTCACTCATGGCTGGTGGGCTGGTAATTGACTCACGGCTAATCCTTGAAATTCTATTTCAAGCAGGGTATAAGGCCACCAAATTCAAGTGCAGTTTCTTACCACTTCTAGCAGGGTGCAAGGCCACCAAATTCAAGTGGTTTCATACCATTTGAAGTAGGGTGCAAAGCCACTAAAGACAGCGAGTCGTGACCTCTCCCTCCTCCATCTTGCAGAGACTGAGCCACACCCACATTTCCAGGTATTATAACCCCTCCCCCCCACCGGAAAAGGTGTGGCTTTCATGGAGTGATTGACAGGAGAGAGATTCTCAACATTTTTAAAAAATCTAATAACACTTTTATTTTTCATTGATGGGAAGAATTCTCTGCACCTGCTCAGCGGAGGGGGACTAAGATTGCCAAAAATCACAGCCATAAGTGGTAGCGTTTTATCTAAAATCAATATACAGTGCAAACAGGAAGTAAGTGCATTTACAGTAGTGCCTTTCAACTTCAAACCAATGCACTCAAGCCACCATTTGCAGTAAGTAATGCCTTTTAACCAAGCCATTGCATCCAAGTCACCATTTGCAGTAAATGGTGTCTTTCAACTTCAAACCACACCAAAGCCATCATTTGCAGTAAGTAGTGCCTTTCAGCTTCAAGCCAAAGCAACCAATCCACCATTTGCAGTAAGTAGTGCCTTTCAACTTCATGCCACCATTTGCAGTAAGTGGTGTCTTTCAACTTCGTGCCACACCCAAGCCATCATTTGCAGTAAGTAGTGCCTTTCAACTTCAAAGCTCCCAAGCCACCATTTGCAGTAAGTGGTGTCTTTCAACTTCAAGCCACACCCATGCCACACCCAAGCCACCATTTGCAGTAAGTAGTGCCTTTCAACTTCAAGCCAAAGCAACCGCCACCATTTGCAGCAAGTAGTGCCTTTCATCTTCAAGCCAATGCGCCCACGCCCCCCATTTGCAGTAAGTAGTGCCTTTCATCTTCAAGCCAATGCACCCACACCCCCCATTTGCAGTAAGTAGTGCCTTTCAACTTCAAGCCACACCCAAGCCATCATCTGCAGGAAGTGGTGCCTTTCAACTTCAAGTCAAAGCTCCCAAGCCACCATTTGCAGTAAGTAGTGCCTTTCAACTTCATGCCACTATTTGCAGTAAGTGGTGCCTTTCAACTTCAAGCCAAAGCAACCAAGCCACCATTTGCAGTAAGTAGTGCCTTTCAACTTCAAGACATATTTTGCAAGCTTTAGAACCAATAGACATATTTTTGCAAGCTTTAGAACCAATAGACATATTTTGCAAGCTTTAGAACCAATAGACATTTTTTGCAAGCTTTAGAACCAATAGACATATTTTTGCAAGCTTTAGAACCAATAGAGACATTTTTTGCAAGCTTTAGAACCAATAGGGACACATTTTTGCAAGCTTTAGAACCAATAGACATTTTTTGCAAGCTTTAGAACCAATAGATATTTTTTTTGCAAGCTTTAGAACCAATGGACAATTTTTTGCAAGCTTTAGAACCAATAGACATTTTTTTGCACGCTTTAGAACCAATAGACATTTTGTGCAAGCTTTAGAACCAATAGACATTTTTTTGCAAGAATTAGAACCAATAGACACTTTTTTTGCAAGCTTTAGAACCAATAGACATTTTTTGCAAGCTTTAGAACCAATAGACACTTTTTTGCAAGCTTTAGAACCAATAGACACTTTTTTTGCAAGCTTTAGAACCAATAGACATTTTTTTGCAAGCTTTAGAACCAATAGAGACACTTTTTGCAAGCTTTAGAACCAATAGACATTTTTTTCAAGCTTTAGAACCAAGATACATTCTGCAAGCATTTTAGAACCACTAAGGCACTTACATTTGAGTAGACATGTGTTCAGTGTTATTCACAGCTCAGAGAAATGTGACCCTCTGCCTTCCTCCATCTTGAAGAGACTGTGTGGCACACCACTTCCTGGTTTTATAGTCCCTCCCCTCTGCTGCCAGCGGGGGCAGCAGAGAGAATGGGGAATTTTGTAAAAACATTAATATCTCTGTCATTTTTAATCGACGGGAAAAATCCTCAGCACACATATGGCGGAGGGGGGCTCTGAGCAAGGTGGCCAAAAATGACGGTGGTAGGTGGCGGCGTTCTCTCGGAAATCGCAGCACAGATGGCCAAAACCGGTCAAGAACAGACTTTTAGTAATATAGATTTGAACAGCACAAACAAGGAATAGCACTCACATAATTAAGTGATCTTCACTTGGTCTTCAGTCAGGTCATCGAAAGTAAGAGAGAAATAAATGTAACCTGGCTGCTTTTTCAAGAAAAAAAAAGACCAATAAGTTTACTTTTGCTAAATAAATCAATTAATTACCTGTTAAATGATGCCTGTATTTGCAGAATGCCAAAAGGTACACAGCATATAAAATAGAACAGAAATCATGCAAGCAATCAGGATTTGATTTATGTAGGAAGGAACTGCAGATGCTAGTTTAAACCGAAGATAGACACAAAATGCTGGAGTAACTCAGCAGGACAGGCAACATGTCTGGAGAGAAGGAATGGTTGATGTTTCGGGTCAAGACCCTTGGAAGGAACTTAATAAAATGAAGTAGGAAAAACCACATGCTTCTGTTAAAGTGCCTTCCTCACAATAACCAATGGATATCCATTTGTGGAAAACTATTATTGTAAGGGAGATTAAAGTTTATTGTAAGGGAGATTATGATTAGTTTTGAAATGGAATACACAAACGTTAACATAACTGTTCAACGACTGGGTAACAGAAGTCTGTGTTGAAACAAGGAATTGATGAGGCTGGTTTACACAAAAAGACACAAAGTGCTGGAATAATTCAGTGGGTCCGGCATCATCTCGGGAGAACATGGATAGGTGACGTTGCATCTCAGGGCCCTTCAGACAGACGTTACGAGTCGGGGCCCTTCTTCAGAAAGACGTTACGGGTCGGGACCTTTCTTCAGCACAGTGTTTCGGGTGATCGATCATAACAATCAGCAGCCGCAGAAAGGAAACTGAAAAAAAAAAAACTAGCAAGTCACCTGCTAGCTGATAGTTCAACAGATCACAATATTTGGCTGAGTTAGCAAAATTCTGTGGCCTGGTTCAGGGCCAAGGTGAAGGGACCCAAAATTAAAACAGTAAAAAGAGATAAAAAAAAGACTGAATGAACAGTACATGTAGGAATGTTCTGGTAGATGGCTTGGTTTCACTTCATTTATAGAAACATCAGCAAATGCATAGCAACGGATTTTAAAACTGCAGCTTGAAGCATGCCGAACCAGTTATTACCTCCTTGAAGAACTTGAACAACTGATATATGTACCATAGTAATAGCTCAGCTCGAAGGAGGTCATTTACAGGTGATTCCATGCAAGCTTTGTTCACCAACACAAAAGAAGATTAGGCAAATTACACAAAGATTTCAATATGAAATGCAAGTAAGCAGAGAGGCTTTTGTTGAACTGTTGACTGGCATATAAATGGCACTGGAAACCTGATAGAGGCATATAAAGTTTCAGTGCTTAGTATCATTCAACACTGTTTCCTGATAGCATTAATGTTTAAAAAATATTTCAGTGGGAAAAGAAATTCCCTGCTACTGACAAGAAAAATACTTTCTTTGCCCAGAGTGAATGGAATATACCTCCTTACTCAGGACAGGGCCAGTTGGTGCCGTGAACATCCTTCTCTGTTTGCACTAAAGGGCATTTACAGCTAATAACAAGTGGTCCTACTTCTGAGTGAGATATCAGTCGTTCCACACATGACTCAATGATATAAAAAAAGGTCTTCGTCTGTTGAAAGGCTGGGTATGCATCACAGCTTCCAACAATCGCATTGACAATCAGAGTATTATTTAGAATTACAATGAGACAGGTAGTTTGGCGGGCAATGGAAGAAGAAAATATGAACCAGTTCAGTTATAAATTAACATGAGTAAAACTTTAACTTTCCCAAACATCATTCACGTTCACACTTCCACAGCTGCCCTCCAACTGAGGCAATCAATCACTGCCGAGCTAACTGATGCATCAAAAAAGAAGCACTCCTGAATCTGCTCTGGAAGTTTATTTTTGTTGAATTCCATGTTGTTTCTTCCTTTGGTCTAGACTGACAATGAATAATTTTGGTTCCTCTTTTTTAGCTTGTAATTCACTTTTTCTACAGTTAATTGACAACAACAGAAAGGATAGATCAGCACAGTGGCGCAGCTGGTGGAACTGCTGCCTCTCAGCGCCAGAATCACAGCTTCTCTGGTGCTATCTGTGTGGAGGGAGTTTGCATGTTCCCCGTGACTGCATAGAGTTCTTCCAGGTGCTCCGGTTTCCAAAGACCGGCAGGTTTGTAGATTAACTGGCCCCTATAAATGGCTCCTAATGTGTAGGGAGTGGATGCAAAAGTGAGTTAACATAGGAATAGTGCAGCCGGGTGATCAATGGTTGGCATGGACTCAGTGGGCTGAAGGGCCTGTTCTATGCTGCATTGTTCAATCAACTAATTATGGAAAGAGCAGCCAACAAAGGCAGTTTGAGAGTTTTAAAGAGCCTTGGAGATCACACTGTGCAAGGGCTTGGGGGTGTTTTGTGATTGAGACCATGGAGAGCAGAAGCCACATGAGAAAGTTGGGCTAAGGAACCGTCCATGAATACTGTGGCTATAACGGAAGAATAAGAGATTTACATTGCAACAGGTACAGGTTCCACATTGCAATAAACCAACAGTTCCCAATCAAAATCTATGAAAATTGTAACTTTACCTTCCCGGCAAGGTTTTTCCTTAGGACTCTGCCATTGGTATTCAGTCACCGCTGAGGGGTGTGTATGTGGGACAATAAACCAACTCGCTGTGTACAAAGTATGACGCCCCTCACACTTCATCTAAACTCGCTTTGTTGAAGGGTATTTGTATGCAGCCAGAAAGCAGTGCTGTGGGTGCAGTCATCCAACAACTATGACACAATGCTATTTAATAACTGCCTACAAAGACCAATTCGGAGAGAGAGGAATCAATATAGGCAGATAGAAAAAGTCAAAATCTCTTTATTTTACAATTTGTTTCTCTGTACTGTGTTTCCAGTGTTTTGCATGTAAATAAATATGATACATCTGTTCTTTGATTTCTGTTCAGTTTCCATCATAAAAGTTAAAAAAAATGCTTCTTTTGAACTGTGCCATGAGTGAAACTGTATTACAGTTAGAAGAAACTATCTGAATCAAGGTAAAAGAATTTACTACAGCAGGCGAGTCGCAATATACAAATGGGAATTGTTCTGATAGTTTCCGTCTAAAACAATTTAAAACAAAATCTACAACAATAATAATGCCAAAATATTCACAGGTATCAATTTAAACAAAAATAATCGAGTTAGGTTGGCAAACATCCTTCTGTCAATGCCAGTGAACTCTTACTCCTCACCCAAATCCACTATCACTTCCCTCGTGGACCCAGATGCATCCTTGAACTTAAGTGGTTTTTCAAAAAGAACCTCAAACACACAAGTTCAGGAGCAAGGTTGGACCCGGTTTGATTCCCCATTTTTTCCAATAATTTTGTCTTAATAATTACACATTCAAATTTCGTTTCTCATAAATTGTTACAGCTTTCAATAAAAAAGTTTTTTTTTTACAATATTAACACTCCAAATTCAAGTATAATTGTGCAATCTTCTACTCTTTATAAAAGTCAGAAAACTTGTAATCAAAATGACAAAATCAAAACCTTTAAGCATGTACAAGTGAGTTCGTCAAAAGTATTGACATACAAAATATATAAAAGTATCTATACATCTTATAATTTTGTTGTACAAAAGGCATTCATTTTAAGACCACCCCTTTCCATCCGAGAGGTTAATGATCAGTCTGGAGAACACTTGCAGTGTGACACTGATGTGGCAAACACTTCCACCAAGGTCCAGGTGAGTTACCTGTGATCCTACAATGGAGACCAACTGCTTGTGGCTGAGGCACTGTCTCACAGTATTGTACTTCAGTTTCTCAAGAAAGATAAAGCAGGCAGGCTGCAGTTAAGCCCAGGGGGGCTTGCACACAGGGCAGTGGATGCACTTCAGGCTTCACCTTGGGATTTGTCCATTTCCTCAGGATATCCAGTTGCACGGTTCAGCTGCCCGAGTGGTTACATGTCTGTTCTATATTTTGGCACATACCAATTTTGCCATTTTGCATTCCATATGTGTAACTGTCCTTCCGTCTGGTACTTGTATGTTTTTCTACATTTTGCAAGTGTTGTCTCCCACTTGCAGTCAATCTGATTCTTGCGCATGAATCCACTTTGCAGATATTCTGATGCATGTGGAGAACAGCAACACTCCGCAGCACATTGGGGGGGGGAGGGGGGTCTGAAGTACACAGGAACGGGCAACACCAATGGTGAGAACCTTCACGGGTCCAATCATTCTTCTGATCTCCTGATGGGTCAGATTGAGGTTTCATTACTTCCTCTGGACGTGAGAAAAGGAAGGGGAAACATGCAGATCCATGGTTATGCAGTACTAACAGGTAAGTTCAAAGCCAAAGCATGCAGTTTAAAATCACAATGCTGAAACTGCGGAGAAGGTTAAAAAAAAAAAACAACCTTTGCAGTCATATTTTAAAGCACAAGGCCCAGTGTAGTTAGTTTACGATGTATTGCCATTTTAGGTTAGATTTGTGCACAGGTTAATGCTGTAAAATTCTAGCTATTAAAGTTATTTCTCTGCTTTCAGAGAAACAAAATTTAAACATATTAATTTGAACATTTGAATAGGTTAATTAGTTTTCATTTTTTATTAAATGCAAGACATCATTTGTCCAAGAAAATTTGACTCCATAAATTACTACAAAGATAGAAACTATTGCTAGAAAAAAAAACTAGCAAGCAGCATTTCTATTATTTCAGCATTCTTTAAATTGTAAAATCATTACATAGTGAAATTGTATAGCTTGCAAAACGTGTTGGGTTACAGGTTAGTGTAGCATGCAACTTGCAAAACATATTTTACACAAGTCTGCTGGAAATCAGAGCACAATATATATAAGACGTTCAAAACAAAAGAACACAAGAAAATAGGAGTGGGATTGGACCATCAGGATCTTCAAGGCTGCCTCACCATTCAATATGATCATAGCTGATCTGTGCTGTTCTTAACTCAGCTTCCATACCATTTCTCCATACCTCTCTATTTCTTGATCTATCACATGTATACACTTTTACGTTATATACATCTAATGATCCAAATTCCTTCACCTTCAAGGTCAGTGAGTTCTCCAGATTCACCGCCGTCAGCGAGAAGAAATTTCAATGTACCACAGTTTTAAATGACTGGCTCCTAGTAGTTAGGTCCCTTTGTTTGACACTCTACCACCAACCCAACATATGATCTGGAGACTGAAGAAGGGTCTTGACTCAAAACGTCACATAATCCTCTCCTCCAGAGATGCTGCCTGACCCGCTGAGTTGCTCCAGCGTTTTGTGTCTGTCTCCAATATCTTGTCAGGACCCCTTTGGTTCTCATTCTTTGGAACTTGAAGGAAGATAGGCCCAAACAATGTAATCTATTTTGGTAGGAAAATGCCCCAAATACAGTGTAAAAGAGCCTACATCGACAGCTCGATACCGTGGTTATTATGTCTCACCACATTACATAATAATAGTTTTAAATATGGAGCTCTACCAGTACGTACAGCCTCAACAACCAACACTAGTAACAAACCACAACAACCATAATTAGACCAAAAGCTATATATTGTGGATGCTGGTAATATGAATATCAAAACTGGAAAAAGTAAGATATTTTTATGAGTACATGTGATATATTTTGAAGAAGCATTTTTTAAAAAGCTGTCAATGTGGTGGATTGAAAATAAACGTTTTGAAAGAGGAAGTGACCAGATATTTAAGGGGATGTGCATTTCAGGTGAGGGACCTTTCACCTGAATGGGAACAACTAGGGATAAACTGATTTTAAGATGCATATAAAGGAAAGTGGGTAGGCAAGAACAAAGGTTAGCTCAATGTGAACACAAAATGTGCTGGGATGGAAGGTGGGGAGATTCATCGATAAAATGGAATGACAGGGCAAGGTGAATTAAGGTGATAATGGGAGAGTAAAATAAATAACAAGTTGGAAAAGGCGTGCATAGGAAAAGTAGATTAATTTACCAGAAGAAAATGCTGGAAATCTGAAATTAAAATGTTGAACTCCGCATTGAGTTTAGAATGCAACGATGTGCCTGTTTGGAAGACGAGATGCCGTTCATTGGGAAAGTACAGGTGATGGAGGCCAGAAATCAAGGAAGGACTGAGAAGTGAAACAATAAGTAACTTCAAGCTTGGGATCACACTTGCAGAGGAACCCCACAAAACCAATTGTGCAGGGGGTTCTCCATCATCAGTGGTGAACACAATGTACTCAAATGGCAAACTGAAATTATCACAAAGTAAAAAAATGTTATTTCCAACTTTTCCCCAATTCTCACGCAGGGTCAATGTCCTGAACTGTTAATCGCTTCTCTCTCAACAATCTGACTTGTATTTATAGCATTTATATTTTAAATCAGTGTGGAATTTTAAAATTTATCTGGGGAAATGGCAATCCACGTGCTGAAATTTCCTTCGGGTCAGAGAGTTTGTTATGTAGCAACTATGGCTCAGAATGCCATTCCAAACTCAGTTACTCCTCAAGCAAAATGATATGATGGCTTTGGGGTTTCTTTTTAACTAGAAGAATTGTTCACTGATTTCTGCTTGCTTTGTTACTGTGATCACAGCATGGATCACAATCACACAGACCAGAGATTTCCTGGCAACAATTTCTGGCTTTTCTGGCAACCCATTCTGGATTTCCAGCTATAAACACACGTGAACATACCTGGATTTCCTGCATCTGAAGTGGTGAGCACTGCTGAGCATTACTGTATCTGATTATGAGTTGTTGCATTAAGTACTCGTGGTCTGTTGGAAAGGATAGACACTTGGGAGTCCAACCAATGATTTTGGGCATCAATATTTGGTTTTACCCATGATAGTTTCAATAAAATATATTTAGTTTAGTTTAGTGATATAGAGAGGAAACAGGCCCTTCAGCCCATGGAACCTGCCTTGACCAGTGACCCCTGCACACTAACACTATCCTACACACATGACAGACAACTCACAATTATACCAAAGCCAATGAGCCTACAAACCTGTACATCTTTGGAGTGTGTGAGGAAACCGGAGCTTCCCGGAGAAAACCCACGCAGGTCACGGGCAAACTCCGTTCAGACAAGCACCTGCAGTCAGGATCGAACCTGGGTCTCTGGCGCTGTAAGGCAGCAACTCTACCGCTGTGCCGCCCTAATTGTTTATCGTGCAAGTCTTAAAGGTGCTAGGATTTATTGACACAATCACAAATTGAAACTGGATGCATTACTTTAAAGAGAAACATTTTGTTTTTACCCAGGATACTTACTCAGAATCCGAGTTGTCCCGGCGGTTAGTGCTGGTGCCCGTTCGAATGCTCATGGGGATTGGCGTCATCCCGTTTAACTCTCTCTTTGCCTGCTGCCGCCTTGGCTGCGTTATCAGCTGGCCGGTGCCCGTGGCCGTGTGAGTGCCGTCACTGGGCACTGTCGCTGAGCTGTGGGGGACTGATGGTTGTGGAGTCTGTGGGGGAATGGTTGTGGCTTTACAGTTGGAGAGTTCATTGTGGATTTGATTTATCTGATTCTTTTCATTTAAAGGTGGTGGGTAGATGACTTTATTTTTAAGAATACCTGCGACAGAAAATAATATTTATTACAATGCATCATGCAGATTGTAAAGGGCAGTAGCCGCCTCACACAATATGGGACATTGATGAAGCACCATAGCTGTGTACATCTCTTTATGGTGCTCCACCCCCACTTCTCAGCCATGCAGAACAGGTTTGATCCCTAATTTTTCATCTTTGAGAAAAGACAATAACTCTGTTACTCCACAGATGTTACTTAACCAACTGAAGCCCGGATTCTTAGACTGGAGACCAGGATTCTCTATCGACCGTAACCACTCTTAATCAGTGCATTGCCAATAAAGAATGCTACATTTAAAAGGTGATTTTTAAATGGCAGCATGATAATCAGCTGAATAAATTATTTTTGATGTTTTCAATCATTTGGAAAGACAGCAAGCTAACTACACAGATGGTTCCCATTCAACAGGTTACCTGTAGTGTGAACATGAAACTAGTAACAAGTAGACCAGTTAATCCTCTCTCCAATGTTCTAGTTGGGGCTCATCACAATCAACCATTGCAGCACTAAGGTGCTATTATACTCTGGGAGCTCCCGTTTCCCCCCACACTCGAAAGACAAACAGGTTTGTAGATGAATTGACTTGGTAGAATTGAAAATTGGCCCTAGACTGTGTTAGACAGTGTAAGTGCGCGGGGATCGCTGGTCGGAGCGGACTCGGTGGGTCGAAGGGCCTATTTCCGCTCTGTATCTCTAAACTAAGCTAAACCTCAAATATAAAAGATTTACATATTTGGTTTCCCATTTCAGTTCTTAAAGATAAAGTATTCCCATTTATGAATCCAGCAGATGAATAATGAAAGATTTTGGGAGGAATACTTGCCTTTCCTTTGCTCTGGTTGTGGATTAGAGTTTGACTGTGTGGCACACAGGAGTTCCTTTTCTGGTGTTTCGCCCTCACTGCCCCTCGGCACGTCGCCACAATGATTATTTTCTCGATGAAACTCAACGTTTACTTTCGTCTCCACCTTGAGTTTCTCGGGCGCTCCGTGATCCTCACTATCACTGGCGGTTGTACATTCTGCCGGCCAGTACGGCTTTCCGTGGTTGGGCAAGGATTCGGCTATAGAGGGGAACAGAGGCTAAAGTTTAACTGGAATTCCAACAAGGAACAAGCAGCACTCTGGTTTCAGAAATGTTGATCCTATACTTAGAGACCATTTAATATGAATATTTCAGGGCAGCACTCTCAATGTAGCCGCTCTGCACTGCAAAATATGTCCTGTGGATTCCTGCCACCAAACATCTCTTTTTGCTCAGTATCTAATAAAGCCTTTGGAGATTGTACATTATTATATTAAACGTGACTTCCAAATACATGTTATTAACATTCATTGTCAATAGTACTGACAGGAGTGTCAATGATTATTAAACCAAGCCTCTATTGGAGGTGTATGTCTAGGTGTTATACACCTCTCTACCAGCAGTTCTCTGTTTGTCGCTGGGCAATGGTAGATTCTGTCTCTTTCCTGGAAGTAAAGCTTGGCCTCCAGGTAACTTGATCTAACTCATCAGGGAATAAATTCATCTCAGCGATAGTAAGTAAGAGGAGTGTCAAATGGAGACCATTGCTTGGAAGCATAAGTTCAAGGAGCAGAATAGGGCCATTTCCCATCAAGTCTACTGCATCATTTAATCATGGCAGGTCTATCTTCCCCTCTCAACTGCATTTTCCTGCCTTCGCCCAATTACCCCCGACACCCTTACTAATCAAGATACTGTTAATCTGCGCCTTAAAAATGTCTGGTCAATGAGGTTGGCGCACACTCCACAGATCGTTATACATATGTGAGGCATTGGCTCTCTTCCCTGCTGCACAGTGTCTTACCCTTTGGTGTACTGTGCATGGGATTTCTTTCATTGTTCTTGGGTGCCGCTTGCTTCCATTTGGGGTTGGGATCTCCTTGAAATTCATCTTCTTCACTATCCGATGAACGACTTGAAGCATAGGAGCTACTGTGATCATCTTCCAGGGAGAGTTCACTGTCAGAGTCAGAATCTGGCTCTGTGGGAAAAGAAACAAGTGGAGGTAAGTCCATTACCAAGAATATGAACAGCATGTGTGAATTGATTCCCATCATCAACATTAACAGATAAGGGCCTGTCCCACTTACGTGTCCTTTGCACGCAAATTACGCGACCTTGTGGTCGCGTGAGGCGCACGTGCATCGTATGGCTGCGTGGGGCCGGTCACACTGAGGGGTATGTAGTTGTGCGCGACATCGCGCGGGGCTCCAAAATTTTTTGTAGTGAACAAAATCTTCGTGCGCCAACGGCCTGTTGCGGAACTGACGGCCAAAGTGGGACAGGCCCAAGACCCTGGCGCGACGCAACGTCTCACCTTCAACTGCAGCAGAAGCAGGCAAACGATCGGCGAACTCGGCCTGGGGCTCACGGCCGATGCGGTCCGGATCCGCCCCCACTTCTACTCCCAAAGCGGGGCCAAGAAAATTGGAGATAGACACAAAATGCTGGAGTAACTCAGCGGGACCGGCAGCATCTCTGGAGAGAAGGAATGGGTGACGTTTCGAATCAAGACCATTCTTTCAGACTGAAGAAGGGTCTCGACCCGAAACATCACCCATTCCTTCTCTCCGGAGATGCTACCGGTCCCGCTGAGTTACTCCGGCATTTTGCGTCCATCTTCAAATGACGTCACGCGCTCCAGACGGCTGTGCGGTTGAATGAAGTCGCGCGCGACCGTCGCGGGACCGTCGATGCTCAACGCCGTTGAGTTCGCGTATTTAGCGTGCCAAGGACACGTAAGTGGGACAGGGGCTTTACTCACCGAGACTCTCACAAGAGCAACAGCGATATCAGCCAAATCTAGATCTAGCCTTATACTAGTCCTGGGCCATAAGTTATTTATTTCAATATGTGTTTGATAACAGTAAATTAAATTTTGACATTAAAATCTGACAATAATTACGCAAACATTTTGAATTGATTGCTGTCAACATCACTAGATATGAAACCAATATTTCCATCAGCTAAAATGCTTCAAATTATACGCATTTGTTCTAGCTGGAAGGCAAGGTGTATGCCCATCGAGGTTGGTTGCAGAGGTTTTGCAGGGCAATCGCTCTACAAAGCCTTGAGCGCACTGGGCATCATGGGAATGGAGAGGAGAAGAGCCATCAAGAACACCACAGAGGCAGCAGAGAAAGCCTCGAGATGGCTCTGGATCAGGAGAGGAGGTCCATGGTGAGGAGCGAATGCCACCTGAACACAAGTCGTGGTCTGATCAACCACGGCTGGGTCGCCTGGGTGAGGGTGTCTGATGTTAAAAGACCTGAAACACCCAATGACCCCAGGTTACATCATGATGATGTGTTCAGGAGCATCTATCGATGTATTTTTATCAATCAGAAATTACTATATTCAGCACACTATCAATGTTTACATGGTTAATTAACGATCAAAGTATACTCTCTGGGGAAATGGATGATCAGACTGATTATTCTGAAGAAGCTTACCGTCAGGTTTCTTTGTTTTTTTGTGGAATATTGAAGAATCAGGTTCAGCTTGCCCAACCTCTGCTTGACTTGACAGTAAGCTCACTCTCTGAGCATCATCCCTGACAAAAGAGACAGAGCCTTTAGCTAGTGGAACAACTTGGTTGAAAATAGACAAAAGAACCAACTGGAGCCACTGAAAGAATACAGCTGTTCACAAATGAATCTCTCTTGATTCTAGAAAGAAGGAAGTGCAGATGCTGCTTTAACAAAGAAAAACACAGAATGCTGGTGTAACTCAGCGGGTGGGGCAGCATCCCTGAAGAACATGGATTTGTGACGCATCCTGACATCCCCATCCCCTCCGAACCCCTATCATCCCCTCTGTTGTACATCACCCGAGCTTCTCTCCACCCTGCCCCCACACCTCACCCCTGGTGTGTTTGCACCATCCCGCTCTGTACTCCCTATTTCTGATGCAGACCAGTCAGTCCTCAACAAAGGCATTAACAATTGCAGATTGGAGAAGGGTTCCAACCCGAAACATCGCCTATTCATGTTCTCCAAGGATGCTGCCTGACCCGCAGATATATTCCAGCACTTTGTGTCTTTCTCCGCTAGATTCTATATAATGCAAATAGATAAGCAATTCCATGAACAAGAAACAGAGAAGGCAGCAAGTACAATCCCATGACCAAAGGGACTGTGATCCAAGTTCACCCAATTTGATCATATCATTAGGTGTCCGCCCCCCTAAGGGAATGGCACATCTGGCTGAGGTGGTTGAGGGTTAAACCAAGCATCCACAGCACTTATCAAATAATGAGTAATAAATGGTTAAAACCTGGTCACTGGGACTTGAGGCAACTCGAACAAAAACCACAGTGGTACAAAAATAATATTGAACAACAAACTAAGAGAATCCATGCAGAATTATTAGCTGCTCTCTTATAGAAATGTAACAGGAATTCACCTTGCACAGATTTTACTTTTTAAATTCTACAAAGATAGGAAGACACTAGTGTGGTCTTCACCTGCTCAGTCGTTTACACCAGAGCAATTTAATTTCACCACATAATCCAGGTGTTCTCTGTGCAGTTCAGTGAATTCAATCTGAGACATTGCTTTGTACACGTACAATATTGCAGCTGGCAGTGTTCCTAATAAATATACCCAGCCTCGGGGTTTCACTTAACCAGAAATTAAGCAATTCTCTTCAATTAACAGCTGGTGCCAAGTCATCATCATTTCATGGTTCTGCGTGTCTCATTGCAAGTGTTTAGTTTTAATGAAAAGGTTGGACAGCAGTAATTTGCTGGGCAAATGAAAGTATGATCAAATTGATACAGTATACAAAAGATTACACGGCACAAGTGACCGTTAAATTGAGCATTTTAAAACACAACAATGGTAACAGGCCATGAAATGGAGTGTGCGTTAGTGCAGCAGGGCAGATCAGAGGCGGGCACCCTTCACCTGATTACCTGAGCTTAGGAGCAATGCAGCTATTGTGGCTCTTGGCTGACCTGACAGTGCTCTCCATGGAGGCTGTAGACTCTCCGATGGCAGTGCGGTACATTCGACCCTCATCCACGTACGTATTGTTACAGTTGAGTGACCGCTAGGAGAGAGAGCAGAATTTCATTCCACTGATCATCTCATTGCTCTGACTTGAGCTACATGTTACGGCTTTCAGTCACTAAATATATGGAGCAAAACAGGATGATCCAATTGTAGAAAGTGATGCTGATGCTTTCTGTGGCGAATGGACTGCTGAACTAGAAGCAGCACACTTCAATTGTATTGTATTGTATTGTATTCAAATTTATTGTCATTGTCTCAATTAGAGACAACAAAATGAATTTCCCTTTACAGTCAGTATCATAAAAATATATAAATAATAAACATTAAAACATATTAAAAAAAAAAAAAGAAATTAAAAAAAAAGCACAAACACAGAAAGTCCACGACACAACACAACACAGTGGCACCAAGGTGAGGAAGGCACCATAGTCCAGCCAGCCTCCCGTCCGATCTTCCCAGATGTTCATCCATGGTCGGGACCAATTTGCTCTGCTTGATCCTAATCTCCAATCCTTCATGGGAAGGATCTACAAGCCCCAATTTTGGACTCTCATCCAACTGCTTTTTACTCATACAGTAGAGATAGAATTGTGGCAACATCCAACTGACAACAAAATAAGGCTGACACAGTGGTGCAGCGGTAGAGATGCTGCCTCACAGCACCAGAGACCCAAGTTCGATCCTGACTCCGGGTGCTGTCTGAATGGATTCTCCCTGTGACCTGTGTAGGTTTTCTCCAGGATCCCCGGTTTCCTCCCACACTCCAAACACATACAGGTTTGTAGGCTAATTGTCTTGATAAAATTGTAAATTGTCTCCAATGTATGTGGAACAATATCAGTGTGCGGGGATCGCTGGTCGGCACCAACTCGGTGGGCCAAAAAGCCTGTTTCTGCATTGTATCGCTAAACTAAACAAAACTTAATTGATCTCCTGGTAGATGCTGGCATGTTGCCATTTTTAAACTAATCCTTGATTTAGATCTTCTGCATCCGAAGCAGATGGAAGCCATATTATTCCGTACAAATTAGATGATTTGGGACCTTAACACCATTCTGGTAAAGTTACAAGTGACAACTGCTAATCTCACATTATACAAAGCAGGAATAATTCAGAATCTGCATCACAATAAGCAAACATCAGATGTTGTTAAGACACAAAATGTATGTTAACATTTCTTTGGTAGGGCAACAAAGTTGCTCTCAGTCACTGTCCCTCACCACTGATGCTCTGGATAAGGTTTTTTTTGTCACATTCAGCTTTTGGCCGGCCCAGTCTTGCCCTACACTCCATGTTTACGCTGATGGATTTCTCTAAAACAGTGCTCTAAGTGGTAGTCCTTCAAAATATTTAAGCAAATCAGACCCAATACTGAAAATTATTCAGACTTTGTGTTGTGGTTGTTAGTCAGATGTTTTTTGATATATGCCTGATAAATGGCAAAGATAAAAAGTATCCCACTACCCACTTGTCTTGCAGCTATCATTTGATTAATAGCACCATTAACCTAAAAGAGCTGTAGGACATGATGAGCAATTTTATTTGATTATTCTTAGACCTCACCATGAATCTCTAATAGGCAGTAACTGGGAAAATGCCTGGGTTTGAAATATTCAAATTATTATTAAAGTGGTAATTTATATTTTCTTAAATCCCAATTACTTTATTATGAAGCTCCCAACTAGAGAATAATTTGTTGTAGAAAACATACTGCCTGGTTGCCTCATAGCTTGGTTTGGAAACATCTTTGCCCAAGACTGCAAGAAATTCTAATAGTTGTGGTTGAAGCCCAGTCCATCACACAGACCAGACTCCCCACCATTGACTCAGCCAACATAATTAAAAACTTGACCAGACATTCTGTTTTCTGCTCCCATCCGTCGGAAGGTACAAAAATTGAAAAGTGTGACTGGGCAGACACAGAAACAGATTTTTCCCCTCTGCTATCGGGCTTCTCAATGGTCTAGGTCCAACAGTTTGGATTCCCCAACCTACCTCATTGCAGACTTTTCCTTTGGAACTGTTATGCCACAATGCTGTGAAACTATATTCTGCATTCTTGTATCTTCCTCTTCCCTCTAACTTGTGTTTGGCTTGATAGTATTCATATACAGCGATTGATTTGATTGCACAGCACACAAACAAAAAGCTTTTCACTATACATGTGACAATAATAAATCGAAACCTACGAAAGCACCACTTTATTTTGAGACACTGCATTCTGAACCTAAACTCTCCCAGGAGAGGAAAATCCTCTCATTATTTATTCTATCGTCTCCTAGGGATCTTTCATGTTTCAAAAAGACAAACTCTCATTCTTCTAAATCCCAATGAATAAAGAGACAACACTAACCACAGAAAACACACAATTTCAGGGATCATTCTTTACTAGAATGTTGCCTGGGTTTAAACAACTAAGTTACAGAGAAAGGTTGAATAAGTTAGGTCTTTATTCTCTGGAGCACAGAAGGTTAAGGGGGGACTTGATAGAGGGTTTTAAAATGATGAGAGGGATAGACAGAGTTGATGTGGACAAGCTTTTCCCTTTGAGAATAGGGAAGATTCAAACAAGAGGACATGACTTCAGAATTAAGGGACAGAAGTTTAGGGGTAACATGAGGGGGAACTTCTTTACTCAGAGAGTAGTAGCGGTGTGGAATGAGCTTCCAGTGGAAGTGGTGGAGGCAGGTTCGTTGGTATAATTTAAAAATAAATTGGATAGGCATATGGATGAGAAGGGAATGGAGGGTTATGGTATGAGTGCAGGCAGGTGGGACTAAGGGGAAAAAAATTGTTCGGCATGGACTTGTAGGGCCGAGATGGCCTGTTTCCGTGCTGTAATTGTTATATGGTTATATGGTTATATCCAAGTGAAAGTTCTCTGATTTGCCTCCGATGATAATATATCTTCCCATAAATAAAGGGGCCAAAGCTGTTCACTGCACCTCACTAGCATCTTACACAGTTGGTGTAAGACATCCCACCTTTTGTACTGCAACCCCCTGGATTTCAAGTAATTAGCGTTCCAATTATTGTTGCACCTGTTTGTCAACTTTCTGTGTTCCGTATACAAAGATCCTCATGTCCCTTTATGCTGCAGTTTTCTATAATCTTTCTTCATTTAAATAATAATCTGTTTTATCATTGTTCCTGCGGGGTGACTAACGTTTCATTTTTCTAATTGCAGGCCATCCTCCTCCCAAATTGGCAGAACACTGGTCTGGAAAAAACAAACCAAAGTCGACCAAGCATACGAGGACCCTGGAATGTACGTGGGAGAAGTCAACGTGGTCTCAACAGCCTGGCACCGCCCGACACTGCAATGCATGCGAGCCAGCACTCTCTGTCAAAAATGCTGAATGCCAAACTACAGCTTGTTTACTGTCAGGCTTTCCACAACTGTAATTCTCTTACTCCACACCCACATTTCAACAGTGCACACAATCAAGCCACAACATACAGCTGAAATCTAGTCTCTCTACGTGCACCATTATTGATTGAATTACTCACAGAGTGGGTACAGCATAGAATATACTACAGTACAACACAGGCATTGGCCCTGCAACCAGTTCTGCACCAAATACGGTGTCAATCAAACCCATTCCCATCATTGTGCTCTGAATCACTCAATTACCTGTCTGTTCATATGTTTGTCTAAATTTTTCTTAAATGTTGCTATCATACCTGCTTGTACCACCACAAGCTCAATTATATATATAGAATATTTAACTCCAACGTTCTGAATGGATGGGCCCCCAATGATGCTTTCAGACATTATAACATAATTTTCACAAAATATGAATGATATCTCTATATAACTAAAAGTCTTCGTCTTGTTTGTGTCTGTGTGTGTGTGTCAATCAATCTGGTTAATCCTATTTTCTTCCAAACGCTAGGCCACAGCCTCCCCATTTTCACACATCCTACTCACATTTTCCCCATCGTGGCGATAAACATCTTCCCATCGCATTCCTACCTATATTTCCAAAGTTATTAATCCTTTGAATTTAAAAAATAGCCCCAGAAACTCACCCATTTCGGAAATAAAACCCCGAATGAGAACACATTGCACTCACAAGGCAGGATGGGACACTCCGGGAGGGAGGGGCACTCCAGCGCTCACGGTCGGGAGGGAGGGGCACTCCAGCGCTCACGGTCGGGAGGGAGGGGCACTCCAGCGCTCACGGTGAATGAGAAGTGGCGGCGGCTGCTGGCGCCGGTCCTGGTGCTAGAGCTGGAGTGAGGGCCAAGCCCAGGACTTAAGATGGGACCATGACCCGGGGCCGAGAAAGAAGCCGCCGCTGGAACCAAGGACGAGCCTGGGTCCGGGGTTAGGGACGAGCCCGGAGATGAAGTCAGGGCCTGCGCTGGAGCCCAGGCGGCTGCCGAGCTGACGGCTGGAGTCTACAGCCAGGGCCGGGTCGAGTACGAGAACCAGGCCGGGTTCCAGGCCCTGGCACTGCTCTACGACCGGGGTAGGTCCTGGGGCGGGGAATGGGAGTGAGGTGAGGAGGATGAGGGAAATGAGGGAGATTGGGGTGGAGAGTGGGGTGGTGGAGGGAGATGGGGCAGGGTATGAAGGAGGGAGATGGGGAGGGGTGGAGGAGGGAGATGGCCCCTACCTATCTACCCTCACTCCCACCCTCTCTAACCCCCTCACTCTCTACCCCCTCCCTCTTCTGCCCTCTCCCTCTCTACCCCCCTCCCCCTCTACTCCCCTCCACTCCTTCTCCCTCATTACCCCCTTCCCCTCCCTCTCTATCCCCTCCCTCTCTACCCCCCCCCCTCTCTCTACCCTCCCCCCCTCTCTCCCCCATCCTCTCTGCCCCCCCATCCCTCTCTACCACCCCTCCCTCTCTATGCCCCTCCCTCTCTAGGGATTGAAGAGAGAGGGTTAAGAGGAGGAGGAGGAGGAGGGAGTACTGGGAGATGAGGAGAAATGAGCTGTGCGTGCGCAGTTGGGGGCTATGCGTGAGTGGTGCAATATTGTGTTGGGGGAACGGGTGAGTTGTGGAATCTTGCGTTGGGGAGCAGACTCAACAGGTCTGCACTTGTGTTTAAGAGGGAACTGCAGATGCTGGAGAATCGAAGGTTACACAGAAAAGCTGGAGAAACTCAGCGGGTGCAGCAGCATCTATGGAGCGAAGGAAATAGGCAACGTTTCGGGCCGAAACCCTTCTTCAGACTGATCGGGGGTGGGGGTGGGTGGGGACAAGAAAGGGAAAAGGAGGAGTAGCCAGAAGGCTGGAAGGTGCTGCACTTGAAACTTGGTCTAGTTGATATCTAAACAGTTTTTGTTTTAATATGCAAAGTGCATTAATGTTGGTGTTCCTAGAAAGCTGGACAAGTAATGCCTTTGATCATTGTATGGAAAATCAACAGTGAAGATTTTCATATCAATTCAGTTGGGAAAGCCACAAATATCATTTATTTTCAAACAACTTACTGATAAAATTGTAGTTCTGGTCAGTACCGTGTCATCTGCTTGCTGTTTCTTTCCAGAAAATGTGTCCTTCAGAGCTGTTCGTACTTCTTTATTGAAGATACAGTGGCAGAAGAAAATGAGGAGTCCCTAAAATCACAGAGCAATTAACTTACGATGACTGAAAAAAAACCGAAAAGATATTTTCAGATCATTCCTAATCAAATTCAGCTAAATAGTGTATGCTGAGCCATTACGCAGCAAGATCCCTGTAAGTAATCACAGTAATAGTAGCATAACAACTTCTTAAAGTGCTCTAATTGTTACCGTTTGGGTTCCTGCTCCAAGATTTATCTATTCACCTGCCACCCACCATCTGTGCCCTCACCAGTCATAAGAATTGTGTTTCCCTCTTCGACCGAATATCCACCCCAGCACTTACTCTGCAGGCTTGAAGAATGGTCAGTCAAGATTTTGTTGTCTGCTTAACCTGTTCACTGCCAAGTTTCTTTTCACTATTGGCCATGAACCGAGTATACTCGGGGGTGGCACTGAACAGGTTAAAGATCTACTAGTTGTCTTATTAAGGAGAATCGCATACTCAAATGCAAGAGTTTTTTTTTTAACCGATTATTGAGAATTATTTCTAAAGCATCCCATCGTAACATAACCATTATTTTAAATATTTCCTTATAAAAGTATAATTTGTGAAATGATCAAATTAATAAAGTTCTGCTTATACATATATTTTGCTCTATCTGTGCCCAGTGTGCAAAGCTCCCCCTTTTCAAATAATTGTGTCTAACTCTGTCAATGTGACATGGCAAGAAAATTTCAGCTTAATTAAACTGAATGAAGAGCAAGATAAAATGTTAGCAGCTAGAAAACTGATATATACCTTTCTTGGTATGCTTACTAAATTTAGAAAATATCTTTAGGTTTGCCGAGTGTAGATGACGAATTGCACATGCATAACAGCATTTAAACAAGCTCTCTATTGTTCCTGTGCAATGCAAATGGTCAAATTATTGCCTGCATATCAAAGCACAATGAGACTAATCTGATATCACATATGAATTCACATTAACATCTCAACACAACCTTTGTACTCATGTGAATGAAGACAGTTATGACTAGTCCCTTATCAGGTATCAAATTGGAACCTAGATTAAAGAAATATTTGGAATGATCTTGAACAGAAGGCTTTTAAATTAATAGCCTGTATACCCATAGTAATGTTCAACCTGGATTCAATCTACAATAAACATGAATTTGTCCAGTTTTGATTATAAAGCCAACTTTTGGTTGAAATGATTTGCATATACATCACATACTCCAATACTGCATCACACATGCCTTTTGGGGAAATAGCTTGTAAAATGCTTTGTTTTGAACAATGCATTCCAATGTAAATGGTCTTTTGTGTGATGATTAATGTGTCAGAAAGAGATGAATGAAAAGGAGTGTTTCAGTGGCTTAAATTCACCTCAGCCAAGGAAATCCAGGATATTAGACATCAAAACGTGGTGAGCCGTACAAGTATTTCAACCACTGGAAGGAGGTAGCGCTACTCATTTATAATGGGTGTAGAAAATATATTTTTGACCAAATATTGACTGTTGAAGCACATCCATTTGCACTCGTTAAAATACATCGGTCATGCTTTGGATCATTTTGATAGACCAACAAGATTTATATGCAAGCAGTCTACCTTGTTATATATTATGTGAAAGAAACTAACACCTGCAGGGTGGCATGGTGGCACAGTGGTAGAGTTGCTGCCTTACAGCGTCAGAGACTCGGGTTCAATTCTGACTACGGGGGGCTGTCTGTACGCAGTTTGTACGTTCTCTCCATGACTGCGTAGGTTTTCCCTGGATGCTTCGGTTTCCTCCCACACTACAGGTTTGTAGGTTAATTGGGTTTGGTAAAGATTGTAAATTATCCCTAGTGTGTAGGATAGTGCTAGTGTATGGGAGTCACCAGTCGGCGCGGACTTGGGGGCCGAAGGGCCTCTTTCCACGCTGTATCTCTGAACTAAACTAAACATACAGTATTTCTACCCTCCAATGAAATGACGTTTGGTCTTGGCAGCACGTTTAATCTTACCTGTAAGCAGCTGAAAATAGCAAATAGATAATGAAAGGTCATGGTGTCATTATTCACCGCCATCAGTCCCAACAACCAAGTGGCACTGATGAGAAGCAGCAGGAGGAAGGCTGTCCTCAGACCAGATCTAAAAGAAAACACATGCATCAGTGAACAATTACACGCAGCAAGGGGAGTGCTGGAAAATCATTAAACTGATCTTGTCTTTTAAAAAAATATATTCCTTGACCACTATTATTAGAACACAGCAAAATGAACTTTTAAGAATCCATCTTATGTCCCTTTAACAGCTGCAGCTGAATTATCCATTTCCTTTTTGACAGCTGTGCTGTCTGTCATGGTACGTTTTCACTCTAAAAGAATTCTATTGTTCTTCTGAAGATTCATGATGACCTTTATAAGGAAAACCTCTAAATCAAAGCCTATGACACGTGACTTCTCCCTCTGCCAAAACCACTTTTCTAAATGCTTGCCAGTTTTACTCTCAACGACTTCTGTGCTCATTTTCCAATCATCAGTTATAATAATGCCCGACCTGAAAAATAACGATGCTAACCCAAGCAGCAGGTCCCAGAGAAGTTCATCAATCTCCCCACACAGGTGCTGATTTTTGAGTCACACTATCAGATTCATGCTCCAGCTTCTTTACACTGTATCTACATCCCAGCCGCTGCCTTTTCTGGCCACTGTTACCCAATTATCTTGTGCAGCAAGTTGTATAGTTTAGTTTAGAAATACAGCGTGGAAAAAGGCCCTTTGGCCCACCGTGTCCCCAACGACCAGTGATCCCGTACACTACTATCCGACGCACACTAGGGACAATTTACAATTTATTACCAAAGCCAATTAATCTACAAACCTGTACTTCTTTGGAGTGTGGGAAGAAACCGGAGCACCAGGAGAAAACCCACATGGGTCACGGGGAGAACGTACAAGCTCCGTACAGACAGCATCCATAGTCAGGATCTTTGGCACTGCAAGGCAGCAACACTACCGCTGCATCACCATGCTGTCCCTGTTCTGTCTGGCATTATGAAACTAGTTACACACAAATGTGGTGTCAATGAGAAGCAATGGTTTTGTAAGGTAAGACTGGAGGCAGGTCTGATATGATTCAAGAATATATTAGCAAGATTCTCATATCCACAGCAAATTGAGTTTAACCTCAGGAATTCCACGCGGGGTGGGTTTAGCTGACATACTACCTTTCATCTTTTGAGGGAAGTGTTCCACTGTTCATTAATTTTCTACACATGTCAGCCTATTTTGATTAACTGAACATCAGGAAGAAACCTGCCCTCCTCTCTCACTTCCAGAGTAAAGACATTCCCTGTGTTTCTGTGCTTGGCAGTACACCAGTATCCTGGACATTTACTGTTGGGATCTGGATTCAGGTCTAAGCCTGACTGATGCACAGAAGTTTCTTCTTGTCCTTCACAATCATTGGCCTCTCCCAGTCCCAGTCGCCTCAATGAAGCAAGCAAATGGAAGCTTAAAATGTGAAATGGTAAATGGTAAAACTGAAATACAAATTATTTGTTTTGCAACAGGCACCTTTCAGTGCAAAGTTAGCTCAGTATCAATATCAAGTGTTGCTTCCAAATCAGGGAGGCACTTTTTTGTCATACTTCTCCCATGTCCCACCAGCATATAATTATAACACCCTATAAAAGTAATGAATATCCACATATCTCAGGCACCATCCGCTGTCACTGTGACAGCTCACCCTACCATAGACTGGACATTTCTTCCTCATCCACTTCGTTATAGTAAATGTCTTCTTTAAATTTTTACTTCTGAAAATAATTTTTGGTGATATTCACTGTAAAAAATAAAACTATGAAAATGCTTGTGTGAAACTCACATGGTTCCAGTCTTTTCTAAGGTCCTGTTCCTGGGTCCACAGGATGCTTTAGCAGCAAGTATGAAGATAATGATATTGATCTGAGGAAGCAGAAATTTAACATGTATTAGCTTCAACATAAAGAGAAAAAAACACGGTTTTGTAAGGATGCTTATGTTGGTAAGATGGGAGAGGTGTGGATTTCATAACAGTAACAAAAAGCAAGTCTGAAGATATTGTGCGCAAGGTTTATAGCCATATTTATTAAAATTAAAATTATTAAAGTTATGAACACCATAAATTTTACTTCATCAGTGAAGGCTATGAAGAAAAACAGTTTGCATTGGTTTAGAATACTTAACATAGTCAAGCCACTTTGTAGCAGAGTTATACAACCTTTCAGGGCCAATGTCCAAAAAGGGACATTTCAAAGAAGTAACGAAATAGAGATGATGTAAATGAGAGAGGAAGTTCATGATATAAGGTAAGTGGGGAACGGCAAAACTTACTGGATAAGCAGAGATTTATTTAGTTATCATAAAACTGACAATTAAATAAATCTCAGTTTATCCAGTACTGGACATCAGCGTGTCTATAGGTTTTTAAATACTGTATCAGGCAAGACAAGTAATGAAGTACAGCAGAGTCTTGATAGCATGTGTTGTACCTGTGTTTTATGTTACTGAGAGGCAGCATGAGGATTAGACACAGGAGTTACTCCAGGGTAGATCCTTGGAAGTAGCTGATGAACAACAATAATGTGGGTATATGAAGACAAGTCACTTCAGGTGATTCCCTGGCTTTACCAGACAGGTAAGAACAGAACCAGTTAATTGCAGTCCCACTCAGGTTCAATGTTGGAGAGGTGTCAGAGTAGGATAATGCGTTTAACCAGACTGGGTGATGTAAAAAGATACATTATCTTTGTCGCAATCACTCGCTTTGTCACACCTACAGTCTAGAGCTAGAGGGCATGGGTTCAAGGTGAGCAGGAAGAAATGTAAAGGAGATTTTGGGGGTATGTTTTTCACACAGAGAGTGCTGCCAGAGGGGATAGTTGCGACAAATACAATAACGACATTTGAAAGGCATTTGGAAGGCGGAATTGGAGAAGCAGAGGGATATGGGCATAATGCAGGCTAATGGGATTAGTGAAGAGAGCCTTCAAGAAGGGCATGGAAAAGGTGGGCCAAACGGGTCGTTTTTATGCTATATGATTCCATGAAGCAGTGATTCTATCACACTGTATGTCATATGGCTTCTCTAAGGGACGTTTCAACACTCTTGCAGTGGTAGAAACCCAATTAGCGGGATCCAAACATGGAGCTCAAAGAGGTAACAACACACTCAAGAACTTTGTAATGAAAAATGAAAGTTGAGATCTATCAACCGGATGCTATAAAGACCACTCACAATGACTATGACACATATAGGGCCAGCAAAACTCCAAATCAGAGTGTCATCCATGGACAGCCAGCAGAAGTCAGGGTTCCCATAACCTTGTGGATCTAAGCCCATAGCCAGACCTTGAAAGATTGCAAAACAACATTATTTAGTGCATTTAATTCCTTTACATGTGGACAAAACACAAAGCATGCAGATACCACCACCTCCTCAGATGCTGAACTCTGACTGCATAACATGCGCAGTGAACACCCAGCAGATCACGCAGGATTAATTGCTCACAGTGATTACAGGTTGTCCAAATCCATCTGAAACATAAACCCTTCTTCTCACACTACTCTCAAACACTATGGGGTGGCTTGTGACTACGACCAAAAGTGTGTCGGCTGACAGCAAACAGGCAAGCTGCTTAACATTGCTCTTGATTTTCAATTCCATTGTGGCCCGCACTCTGTCGCCTGCTTTACACAATTCCGACGAGGTAAAAGCGAACCCACCACCTGAAAGATCACTCTTGGAACAGTCTTTGAACATGTAAGCTGTAAAGTGGTCAGCTCATTCAATTTTGTTCTCCCAGAAAAATACGCAGGAATCGCGTTACCTGTTATAATGGCTGGAATTCCCCATCCGATGGTGTAGTAAAACCGCATGTGGCCATGGTTTACATTCCTCATGTCAGTCAGCATACGGTAAATATGGAGACCCTCCACAAAGGTCCAGGCAAAGGTGCAGAGATAGAAATAATGCAGCAGCAGGGCTATCACACTGCATACAAACTGCAAGAGAATAGAGTTAGTGAATAACAACATTACCTTCCAATACTTCTTTACTTATCGTCCATTCGGACCAGCCAGACACTCTTTTGGCCGAATACCCGGGGGGTATTAGACTAACGCAACAATCTCTCGAGAAGATTTTGGACTAAGACCTCATCCACCATTTCCAATAATAAAGACAAGAATGTAAAAAAAAACTATTTGGGAGGTGTAATACGTTGATTTAAAAATGAAGTTGTTAAATCTCAACAATTATGATGGGGCATATCCTACATGAAATATCTAAGTAAAACAAAATAGTCACATCTTTTCAAAGTGCACTACTCTTTTGAATTAGGCTTCAAAAATTATATTGAATGCTTTAGCAGCCTTCACCACAGTGAGGAAATGTAACAAAGGTGTGACTTACAGCCGCATTTACCTACAGAGTATCCTATCCCGTGTGAACTCTCACGGCATCTTTCTGGGCAGGAGGTCATTGTTTTGGGCCATACTGTCTCACGTGTATCCATGATGCCTTCCATCAGGTTCCTGTTGGATCCGGCAGCACGTTGGGGAATCGGCCCAGCAACCGGTGCCAGGTTGAACCAGATACACGACGAATATTGTCCACATTGACCCCCAGGGTAAGGGACAGCTACAGGGACTTTTGTATTGATGTTGTGAGAATGTGAGCCTTGCCCATCCTTAATCATTCTCCAGCAATACTGATTAGCCATTCCACTCCATCTGATGATACCACCTGGGAGTTTGAGGATTTAAATCCAATGAAAACTATGGAATAATTATATATTTCCAAGTTAGGGTGTTGTATGAATTGGAATAATTGCAGCTGAAGCTGCTCTCAACTACCTGCTACCCTTGTACTTTTTAGCGACAGAAATCACAGCTAAATAAAAGCTGATAATTCGTTGTGTCAAGACTCTAATATCTTTGCTTTAATTTGTTTCAATAGCTTTAGAACGTTTTTGTCAACCAAAAACATGTGTTTTGATAGCTGGCTAAACCAGACAGTGTGCCATCAAATCCTTGTTCACCTCCTTTGTGGGTGTGGCTCAGACTTGCACCTGCAGCTCCATGCTGCAGTGCAGGGACTCACTGACAAGGTGGAGATGGATTCATCAAGGAAATTGCCATGAAAAGATCTGATAAGTAAATGAGGTCTCGGTGAGTTGGCCGATGCCATGCACTGGCAGCTCATTGCTAGAAATAAATTTTAAACCAATGAATGTCAACAATGTGCCTCATTTGAGAACTACAAGATTGGCTTAATGTAATTTTTGATAGAGTAACCAAGAATTGAATTAAAGCCAAATGCCCGCAATTTGTTTTATTGTTGTTTTCTTTTGCACAGCTTAAACCTCCAATGATAAATTGATACACCAACATTGTAATTTGGTTATATACCTACTTAAAGAACCACACATTAACCAACTGCTTGTCTGCATACGCTAAGCGTAACTTCGTTAACTATTTCATGCAACTTTGGGAGGATTTTGCTTTAGCAGAGTTTACTGGCAGTCAGCATTGGGGTATTCCGAGATACCACTTCCCAGAATCAACCTGCAGAAAGATTGTGTCTCTAGATTTTGAAAAACTGGGGATTGGATCCTGAGCATTGCCGTATTTTTCCCACGCTCCCTGCATACTCCCCGCTGTCGCCCAACAATCAGCCAAATGTATATTTAGCATAGGCCCTGCCCATCATTCAGCAGTGTAGATTCAAACTATGAGATTTTTAAAATTATTTTTAAAAACGTGGGAGGTAGCAAATTTCCTTTTCTTCAGCATGAAAGTGATTTGCATTATTACACAACATCACATTAAACTTGCAATGAACTCTCAGAAAATTAGCTGGCCAACACAGAGCAACACTCGTCAACTTCCTTGATAAATCTTTTCAAATCTGTTCTTCCCCTTCGTCTTAATTATTATTGACACTCATTTTGCCTGCAATTGCGATGTATTTCCGCTAGAGGCCGCCATTGGGGTTTGGTTGGAATTACTTCTGCTGGCAAGTGGATGGACTTCATTTCTGACCTTAAAAATGAAATTATCATTGGAGATTTGGGTGGAAATTGGTAGCTGCTTTAGAAAAATTTGGCTGGTCTAGTTTATTGAAATCTGGGCATTAATGTTTATTAGATGGATGAAAATTTGGGCAGGGGAGCAAATATGAATTTTGCATAAATTAATTTTGAAGGGTTGAAATATTCATATTGCATGACATTCATAGCCAATTATTATTTTTAAAAGTATGTCAATTAGACTGGTAATAGAATGTCTCAAACTCACTAGCTATTGAGTGTGACATTAATGTAATTTTCTTCCTATACTGTAATGAAGTAGAAATATCACGAGGAAAAATAGAAAAACAAAGAACAGCTATAAATAAAGCACAGTGGCTATAATATGAAAAGGGAAAGAATACAGGAGGCAGAACGGTGGCACAGCAATAGAATTGCTGCCTTAATGCGCCAGAGATCTGGATTAAATCCCGACTACGGGTGCAGTATGTACGGACTTTGTACGTTCTCCCTGTGACCTGCGTGGGTTTTCTCCGGGTGCTCCGATTCCTCCCACACGCCAAAGACGTTCAGGTTTGTAGGTAAATTGGCTTTGGTGAAAGAAGTAAATTGTCCCTAGTATGTAGGATAGTGTTAAGTGTGTGCGGGGATCGCTGGTCGGCGCGGACTCGTTTGGCCGAAGAGCCCATATTCGCACCGTATCTCTAGTTTAAAAAAAAAATTAGTTTTAGAGATACAGCGAAGAAACAGGCCCTTTGGCCCACCAAGTCCGCACTGACTAGCAATCCCCGCATGTTAACGCTATCCTACCTACACACACTAGGGACAATTTACAAGCTAATTAACTGTATGTCTTTGGAGTGTGGGAGGAAACCAAAGATCTCGGAGAAAACCCACACGGTCACAGAGAGAACGTACAAACTCCGTACAGTCAGCACCGTTGTCGGGATCGAACCCGGGTTTCGGTGCCGCAAGCACTGTTAGGCAGCTACTCCACTGTGCTGCTCTCTACCGCTCCACCACGGTACAAACTAAACACCGATTTATAAGTAGTCCTCGCTTATGTGTTGGTGAGAATCCACACAAAACAATTTCTTTAAGTATCAATGTTGCTATCAGCCACTGTTTGTCACGCAATTACACACTTCAAAATTATTTTAGTATTTCAAAGTCTTAAGATAATTAATGGGGTTTGAATTACATCACCACAGAATATAAATTGTATCTCTATCATCAATCAGGCGACAGTCTGAACAGATAGTGAAGAAACTCGAACCATTTAATTAAAATGACAGAACCAGAACTAATTCTATTTTATGGTAGCAATTCACATCACAAATGACATAGTGATGACAGTGTTATCAATCTACCTTTTACCATAACAGGTTTTACTTTAACCATAGGATAAGGCAAATTTATTTTCTTTTGTCACTAGCAATTGGATTGACACTTAACACAGGATCTTAATAACTAGGGGACAGAAAAACTTTGATCCCTTCAGCTTTGATTGAATCTGAAACCAGCTCTAAAAAAAATATCTGAATATCTACAAAACCAATGGGTGAACTGGGTCTGGTATGACCATTGACAAAGACAATACCTTGCATTTGTGAAATATTTCACATTTGGCCAAAATGATTTAACAATGCTGAGATTTAAAATGGTAATAAACTGAATTAGTCACTTACAGGATTTTCTGTCTGGTTAATTCCAATAAGGAAGACGAGCTCTGAGAAGAAGAGGGCAGCCACCAGGTTTTTGTGGATGTTATGGAGATTCGAACGCAGAGTTCTGACCATGATGAGGAACAGGAAAGTCACAAACAAAGCTAAGAGCGAGAGCGAGACGGTGGTATATGTGACAATCTTCAAAGGGAGCACCTCACCATGCTGGGGAAGAATCAACAACATGATCAACGTTTAAACTGTAAAGCCAGACTACCAGACAATAGAATTTCATTGTCCTATCTGGGCCACATGACAATAAACTCTCTTGAATCTACCACATTTTGTGGAAATTAATCTTATTAATTATTGTTTAGTGTTAATGAGATAAATGTACAGCAGCAAATTATTTTATTAAAATAACAAAGGATTCATTTGCAGCAGATGTATCTGGAATTGGTATCTGAAGTTAAGAAGTCATAAACTTATGAATTTGGCTTGCATTATAAATTACCCCCCAAATTAATTTTGATGCCAACTTTCTTTCACTGATGTATTATTTTTCACACTTTTGCCCTTCGTGTAACTACATTTTTAAAGGAAACTTCAACAATCTCCAATTATGGCTTTTTGAGGAATGAAAACACCAAGGCTTAATTTTTGTAGAAGATGATGGGTTTCTGGGTCATCACACTGCCCCTGCCTCAGCAATACCATGAATAAAAACAACGCATCAATATTTTGAATGAGATCACGAGGTAATTTTAGTGTGTGAATATTCTGGATTAGGTGCAATCAATAAGATACAAACAGTGCCTCATGTGTGACCCTCCCAACATGTGGCCCTTATACTCTGTTATGGAGACTTCCATCCAGCACTGGCTTACTGAAACAAACTTTCTCCACTTCCGGATGCAGCTTTGAAAGATTTTCTATGTCCTTTTCAATACCTCCACATTAGTGAAAAAATAATTCTGATTTTATAGTGCCTTTTACATTATTGTTTCAAAGCCTTTATGGACAACAAAGTGCCATTAAAGGACTAGTTGTTACATCTACCACTTCAAGAAGCGATTTGACCCCTCCTCACATTACTATGGCACCTTGACCGTTGCTGGCCGCAGTGTGAATCTGATCGCCACATGACTTTAAGCGAATGGATTTTGTCTTTTGATATGAATGGTGGAGTTACAGAGGGGGAGTGACCAACATATTCTTCAACTAAGGAGAAGGATAAAAGTCTAGAAGCTGCAGAAAGATCAGGACTATATATGGATCTATCTGTAAGTGGAGAGCAGTGTAGAGAAACTCTAACAGCAAGTGCTAATGGCATTCCCAAGTGTAGGTGCAGCTCAGTAACCTAGCTGTTGCTATGCTGCTGTGACATTCCACCCCCACCCACCCCAAACTGCAAATGTGGGAACAATGGACCCTCGTTAGTCTTCTTTTGTCATTTATGATTTCTGTCTCACAGGCATTCCTTTCGCTTCAAGGCAATGGGCTGCTGGACTGAGACAGAAATAAAATAAAGAGCACAAAATTACGATAAGTCCACTGCCCTGGTGAATCTAGTAAATCACTTGCATTTTGAGCACTTAAGATCAATTAACCGCAGCTTCTCAATTTCCACTAAACGTTGGAGCTTTGTTGAGGCATGAGCATCAATAATACTGCATTAAGATATTAGCTTAAAAAGACAAGGTTGCTACAGGCTGTATTTTTAAGTTTGTTCAGATACTGCAACCTGTTTTAACGCCAGGAAATGAAGACAAAAAGGGAAGCATGTCCCTGCCTGAGTTGACTATGTGGAAAATGTGTTTAATAAACTGGAAAAGGAAGGCTGTAGTGCCTCGAGCACAATGGAAGCATCTTGGCTATAGGCACATGATCCACCTTACCTCCCGTTTGGAAATGTCCATGAGCACGGCAAAACTAGTCATGTGGTTGCACTGGCAGTCGATGTGGGATTCATTCCGGTGCACAAGTTCACATCCTTTTGAAGACCACCCTCCTGTGCCTCCAATCCTATCAAAGGAAACCAATGCAAGGATTAAAAAAAACTGAGAACCATTAGCTGTGTAATGTCCTCAATATTTGTGCAATATTGAATAATGAGCATGTCCAACATGATACATGCTCCAATTTCTCCTGTTAAACTGGATCTAGTAGATTGAGATGATGTTCGCATAGCAGTGGTGCTGATGCTCATCGACACTGATTTATATGTATATACTACACACACTATATATATACATACATATATATAATAATACTTTTTTTTATCTTCCATCGCAGTGAGGAGGTGCCTGGAGGAGAGTCACTGTGATGGATGTGTATGTTAAATTTATGTAATTGTGGTTTGATTGCTTTTATCGTTATGACTGTATGGTAACATTTCATTCAATTTTTTAAAAAATTAGAAATAAATTCAATTCAATATATATATTGAATATTCAATATATATATTGAATATTCAATATATATATATATATATATATATATATTGAATATATATATATATATTGAATTTATTTGTCATTCAAAAAAATTTGAACGAAAAATATCAAATTTGAACAAAATTTATATATTTATTATAAATATATAAATTTTGTTCAAATTTGACATTTCGTTCAAATTTTTTTGAATGACAAATAAATTCAATATATATATATATATTCAATACACATCACACACACATACATATATATATATATATATATATATATATATATATATATATATATATATATATATATATAATATAAATAATACATCGCATTCAACAGGAAATTCTGATTTTTTAATGCCTTAACAGATTCAAAGAGACTTTTTTGAGTCTCACTTACGCAAGAGTATGATTCCAAAATACACAGAGGGGCTTGGTTCTTTCTTCTGTCACAAACAAACGATACTTCAGAGTTACTGGGCTCTGCAGTTGTTGAGGCAACTCCTGGTCCTCAGTGTAAACTGTGGCACTCACGATGGGTGTATTTATGACTGGCCGGTTAGGAACTCTGAAGACAAACAACACATTGATAAAGGCATGCTGAAGGTATTCGGATATTTCTGGCAGAGCAAGACAAGGTATGCAAGAACCCCAGAGGTTTCAATTTCCTCCAATAGCCCATAAAAGTATCTCAAAGTGAAGGCACCCTGTAATTACCTTCAATCTCACATCACAACTATTTGAAAAAAAAAATCAAAGCAAGCAGCAAATTCTGCTGCTAGCAGAAGGCACATGTGTAACACAGATGGAGGGCTTCAAAAGTTAAACATGTTGAAGAGATCACTGATTTACTTCTTGCAGCAGAGTTGATTCTTTTGAAATAAGTTTCCAATAACCATTTAGTCTATAGTTTGGAGAATCTACTGGAAAACAAACACCACCTCTCACTCAGTGGCCACACAATTTGCCAATGGTCTATCGACAAACAAGGACCTACTGTGACTATAAATTTCTCAAAACAATGCAACTTCAAAGCCCAAACTATCTGATTTTCAGTTTAGTGAGAATCACCAAGTGATTGAAACCTTGAAAGCTGCTTTTTATTTTCCAATGTTGAGATGGTCATATGATAATTGGACACTTCAGCTTTGAGTGCTCAGACCATGACATAATGGAAAGGCTATGCTTTCCCGGTTATTTAAGAAAATGAAAAAATGATAGTCACTACTATTCCAGAAAGTTCATTACACAATGAGTAACGTACCTCATACTTCTTCGATCAGGGTCAAACCGTTCAGGCAAGAGCTGTCCCAGCGATCGATATATGATCACCACACCAACTGCATATTGATGGGATCCATCTGCTCTTCTCTTCTGCCTCTTTGCCAATACATTCTCTGGCCTCCAACTTCCATTGTGTGTCGGGTGATAACCCTGTCCTGGAGTTTCACACAAGAAGAAGAATCAAGCCATTCCTTACACACTTTCAGTTAGATTTAGGTCATGTGGAAATTTAAGAATTCCCATATAGATTTCAACATTTAGTGTACAATCTACATGATAACCTCTGATGATGGATCCATCAACATGATGAAATTGCCTTTCACACATCCTTCTCTCTCAATTTTTCACAAGGAGTGGTGGAGGCCTGGAACGCATTGCCAGGTGGGTGCTGGTGGAGGCAGATATGATAGTGGCGTTTAAGAGGCTTTTGGATACAACATGGCAGTGCAGAGAATAGAGGGACATGGATCAGAGAGGGGCAGGTATGATGAGACCAGTTTAACTTGACATCATGTTCAGCACAAACATCGTGGAACCGAAGTGTCCGTCCCAGAGCTGTACCTGGTCCTTTTCTATTTCAGCCCCAGAGGCCTTTCCTACACATCATCCTGGTCAGTCAATGCAAACTGTGGGTTCTTCACGACCAAGCATGGACAGTTAGTGGGAATGTGAAGTGATTTTCTGCTCTCAACAGTGAGCCACCCATAGCCTTCACACCTGGTTACGATCAGTGACTCGACACAGATAAGAAAATAAAATTGCAAACGTCCTGGTTTACATGCGTTAGCTACTGAAAAACGATTTTTTTACTTCACATCATGTGAGGCATGCTGCCTCAGTGTGGGTTCTGCCAAGGTATGAATGAACTGACTCTTGGACGACTGCAGCATCATTTCACGTCAAAGGGCAATAAATCCGCATGACCTGCTTCACTTGTGAAAGAAAACAGCTCCACGCTCAGCTAAGGATTATGAAAAATTGTTCTATTTCATTAATGGCAGGAGTCCTACAGCATCAAAGCCATTAGATGTTAAAACTGCTGTGAAGCTGATGTAACACTTCCAGCGAATGCTTCCCTTCAAAGGCTTCAATTTTTCCCATGAGTAGTTCAAAAGATAAGCCAAACAATTTATCTGCTATATTGGACCCAGTGCTCAACTGAGATTAATATTCTGAACTAAGGGACATTTCTCAAACATTCCGCAGCATTTTCTTCATTGATGAGATTCAAATACAACCCAAACGTACCCATGTGATGGAAAGAAAGGCATATTGTTCTTGGACCTTACAGTTTCCAGAGCAATTAAACAGTACTGGAATGTGGATTAAGTCTGGTAGTTTGTCCACTGGCTCAGGCCTGCACTTAGAGCAAAACCCAGCACCCAAAGATTTAAATAAAACTGCAACAAGAAGATAGAAACACTCCTTACCTTGGTCATCGCCGACTTTGAAGAGGGCATTGGGAAAAAATACACTGGATTCAAGGTCCGCTGGAATTTCTTCACGGATTTTCTCAAACTGTGGCATGATGGTGCCTCCAAAGTTTGGTATCTCAAAAAGGTCGACTGCAATGACTAGGGGTACAAGAAACACATCAACATGAAGGTCAAATACACAGGAAAAAGACCGGTTTTACATTATCATTAATTAGTTGCTTTTGGTTTACTTAAATGTTGACATATTAAGAAATAATAATTTTACAATGAATAAATGTTATAGACTTTCCTTCAGACTCATGAAGTATGTGACTGATGGGCAAGATTTGTTTGGCTGGTTCAGGTTTGTGTGTAGTTTTTCAGGTCTGAGTACTTCCACCACAATCAGCAGTTGTAACTCTGTGCACTGCGCAGGGACGAGGAAAGGATTACTGATGCTGGGAGTCAGTGGTCCTCCCATTCTTTATCTGGCTGTTGTGAGGGTTTGGCGATAGATCTTCACCAGCTGCACATGGAATGCAGCTAAGCCTGACGGAGGTCCCACGAAGAAAGCAATAGGAGGCAGCAGCCTATGCACTGAGCCACGAATACTTAAATGTGATATGCATAGAGAAAGCCGTAACTTTTTATTTACAGGCGTCTCTGGATTGAGGTGATGGGATACCCGTAACCAGGCTGTTGAGATAGAGTCCAGCAACGAGCAAGCATTGCAATGCATCAGACACAGTGGATTCCAGCACAACAGGTTGGAATGCTTAAAGACTGAATGATTGTGATTCTAAACACATCAACCCATCAGAAGGATAGGAATTCTAAGATAGTTGGGTTACATAACCTGGGTCCATAATTTCATGCTAGATGCTTCACATACTTCAATTCCAACTGTATGCAGATATGAATTTCCTACTTTGATGTCAGATTGATTAACGTGCTAAGCATCGAGTCACGAGGGTAGAACTTCAAAGGAAGGAGTGGGTTGAGCCAAACCATGAACCTGGCATTGTTTTTTATTGGAGGGTGAGTGTTATAGGCTTGCTCCTCCTAACCCACAAGCAGTGCCCACTTATCCCAAACTAGCCATTGTTTCCCTTCAGCTGCCAGGTTTCCCCAATGCAAATGCAGCCAGCAACGGGGACCTGAAAAGCTGGTTAAATCCAGTGGCTATCCACATTATTTAGATGGTAGACGTTTTTGGGTTGAGACCCTTCGAAAATGTCATTTGAATGATGGGTGGGGAGGACAAGGGGGGCTCTGGGGGGGGGGGGAGATTGCCAGATTGCCTCAGGAAGATGTCACGAAAGGGACCCAAGCAGTCGTTCCAGGTGCGACAAGAGGCGGAGACCAGCCCCCCCCCCCCCCCCCCCGACCTTCACCCTACACCATGTCTGAAGGAGAGCACCTCATATTCCGGTTTCGGCCCAAAACGTTTTGCCTATTTCCTTCCTATTTCTTCACTCCAAAGATGCTGCCTCACCCACTGAGTTTCTCCAGCACTTTTGTCTACATTAAAATTGGAAGTGGTCAGGAGAGGGTCGGGTTTCAAATATGTTTTTTAATCAAAACCAACCCCACACTGTAAATTCTGGGTGTTAGAATTCACTCTAATATTTCCAGTGTACCATTTTTTCTCAGAGTTATATTGATATGATTAGACAGCACTGCCTCATGACTCACTCAGATTTGCAGTGACGATGGTGAAGGGTCGGAGATAGGTTTTCCTGAGGTTTCGCGCTATGGTGTGTGCGTATTCATCGTAGTGCTTCATCAGATGCGCTGTGCCTCCTTCTGTCCGCTGGATCTGTTCCCAATGCTCCTTGTTCTGAGGATCCAAAATGGCACTCGCAGCTCTGACAATATTCTGAAATAATAATAATAATAATAATAATAATAAATTGAATTTATATAGCGCTTTTCAAGGACTCAAAGTCGCTTTACAAGGCAAGGCAAACAAAAAACAAAAACAAAACCAAAACAGAACACAAACAAGAACACAAGAGGCAATAGCAGACGAAATGAAAATCACAGCATATATTTAAAACCTTCCAGTCAGAGGCAAGTACTGTAATGCCTCCATTTTAGTAAGTAGTGGCCAACCTACATGACTGGGATTGGAGCCAGACATAGGAGATTCTGTAGCTGCTTCTACCCTTCATCCCAAGTACCAATGTATCGCAATATTACTCCCTGTGGTGCTGTATTATTTATAGATAATCTTTTAATCTTTTTTTTTTAAAGAACTGCGGCCAAAGTCACTGATTAATATCCTCTCCGTGGCTGAATGCTTCAATTTGTACCCAGCCAGATACCAACCTCATTAAACTCAACATCTTGAGTTGCTGCCAGTTCAAAATCCTGTTGTTTTCCCTCATATTGAAGGATCCTCTTGATCAGCTCATAAGCTATTTTCACATCATTCCCATAATAATTTGTTGTGTGTTTGGTGGCATTCAGCAGCATACTGGCGAGTTTCTTTGAGTTATTTGTATTCATCCTGGTTTCGTTGCGATGAAGTTTTTCCATCTGTTTGCAAACCATAACAAAAAAAAGTCAGTAAATTGTATAACTGCAGAGATGTAAGAAACAATTTGAACAACTTGCATAAACTATGGACTGCATTTATAAACTCAAGTCTCGGATGGCTCCAGTAAATTGTGTAATTACGTCTCAAAAGAGAACAGTTCACAACTGTCTTGCTGAAACTGCTTCACATAACGACCCTTCCAAGCACGGAAGGCTGCCATCAGACTCACCCCGGTCATTCTCTCTTCTCCACTCTCCCATCAGGCAAGAGTTACAGAAGTTTGAAAACACATACCTCCAGATTCAGGGACAGTTCTTCCCCACCATTATCAGGCAACTAAACGGTCCTCTCATTAGCTAGAGTGCAGTTGGGATCTCCCATCCACCTCATTGGAGACCTTTGAACTATTTTTAATCGGCATTTATCTGGCACTAAATGTACCCTTCATCCTTTATCTGTGCACTATGGACGACTTGATTGTATTCATGTAGTCTTTCTTTTACCGGATTGCATGCCAACAAAAGCTGTTCACTGTACCTCGGTACACATGACAATAATAAACTAAACTAAACAACAATTCTTATTTACTTCTGGAATAACCAACCTTATTTGCTTTGAGAGATTGCAACTTGGAGGGTCAATATTAAAAATATATTCTCTTTGGTTTTGGTGTTGGTTTATTATTGTCATATGTACCGGAATTCAGTGAAAAACTGCCCTCACAGCAATCTGTGAACTTCTGCAGTATTGAAGACAGGATTTCAGAAGGGCTCGGACTGCTTTGTCAGTGGAGCTCAAGTGCACAGTCACTCTCTACGTCCAAGTTTCAGGATCCCAGCAGGTTGCTACTGATATCTGTACATCTGATAGTTTTCTGCTCATTGCAGCACCCTCAAGGAATGAAGACTGGCCTTCTGCCCACAGAAGGGAGATCCATGAATGCTTGGCTGTAGCCCCATTGCTCCCAAAGAACATATCTTCTATGGGGCTTATCCTGCTCCCTCTGTGCCCCTGGGAGAATTGTCCCGTGCCTATCCAATTAATCCAGCAACCATTCCCTCCTCTCCATTCTTTAAGCTGCAACATTCCCTTGTAGCTGGAAGAGTGCAGTTTGTGTTCTTGTATGTTCCTTTGTGGTCATGCAGTAGATGTGAGAACTTGTCGCAGAGAAGTCAGTGTTGACATTGACACAGAACAGATGTATACAGGGTAACCTTACATCATTGTTCTCTGCACCTCACAATTGAACAACATGATCTTTATGCTACTTTAAAAAAAATACTTATCAACAACGTATCTCGGTTATGTACCTCGGTGACTGCCAAAACCCCCCCCCCCCCCCCCACTTACCAGCAGGTTCAATCGTTTGCTATGTCGCTCTTCAAGGGAGATGCTAAATGCATTTCGTTGTCTCTGTCTGTACACTGGCAATGACAATTAAAATTGAAAAAACAACCAGCAGGTAATCCACAATGCTGCGTTAATGTCAGTAATTGTTACAAAACAATGAGCTCATAGAGTGCTAATTCAGAACAGAGGCTCAGGTTTCTTGACTATGGATTTGGCCTCCTGACTTGAGAGGCAAGAGTAGACATGACTGAGAGATAGTGAGGGCAATGATTTTCCAAAACCATAGAGTGTCTTCTGTTCTAATCAACCACGGAAAAACCTCAGCGGGTCAGGCAGCATCTCTGGAGAACATCGAAAAATGATGTTTCTGGTCTGCACACTTCCCGTGTCGAGATGCTGCATGACCCACTGAGTTACTCTAGCGCTTTGAATCCTTTTTTGTAAACCAGCATCTGTAGTTCCTTGTTTCTACCTATTAACATGGGGTTGTAGCAGAGGTTTATTTGAATGCTTTACTGGTTCCTGCAGCTTTAGTCAAGTATAACACATTTCTTGTCGTATACAAGAATAAACGGTCTCTATCACAAAGTACAGTCAGAGGAAGGGAAAAACCTTTAATTTTGAGAGAGGCAAATCCACCTGCAGATTCAGCAAAGTTAACAAATTCCCTCTGCAGAGATGCTACATGTCTGGCTGTGTAATTCTAATGTATTCCGTTTTAATTCAGATTTGCAGCATCTGCAATATTCTACCTTTGGCAGCACAGACATGTACAATAAAGGGAACTTACAATAGACTTCAGCTGAATGAAGGTAAGCGTGGTACAGTTGAAAAGGTCAGGGGGAAGCCAGCCTTTCTCTTCATTGCAGTGACGAATTGCAGTGCCTGCAAAGAAAAATTAAGATCTGATTACCAGCGAGCCATTGTTAATTTCTTTAATGTCAGTATATTCACACACTTTCAGGGTGACAGCAAGACAACTTGGTAAGTTACAGCCAAAGTAATCCTTTGTTCAGTAAGGCAATCTTTAATATTGGATAATGCCATGGGATCAGGGAACCATTAGACCAAAGTTGAAAGAATATGCAAAAGGGAGAGGGAGAGAAAGATTGGGGGAACAAGCCGAGGGGTGACATTTGGTGCCTTGCAGAGAGAAAAAAAAAGACACATGAAAATGATATCTATGAATTAATTCAATTTCTGACACCAATGCATATCAAAGTCAAACAGAAGGTATTTAAAGGTGTTGCGAGGTCCTAGCTCGAACTTGCGCTGTTTAACTGCCCACTGATTAAACAGAACACTGACAGCTCTGGGCACCTCTTGCTTTTTTTTTAACAAAAGGTTTGTCACAAATTGCACTGAACTCCAGTCAGTTTACTGTCCTTTCACATTCATTAAAATATTCCCCAATATGGACAGATTAATAAGTAAATGCAATCTGACAATGGTTAGACCCTCACAATAGCTTTTATGTCGTGTTAACGTAGCCAAATTCCAGAATACAGATTGCAATGGACTGTGTGCAGGTCAATGTTAAACCGTGGGGCTCTGTGTTCTCTGTTGCCTCAGAGACCAGCTGAATGCAGACCCTGGCATGTGGACTGTGAATTCTGACTGCCGGTGCTATGGAATTACATGGTGTAGGAGAGGGAATTTTGGCCACCCCCTCCCATGGCAACTTTCAGATAAGCTAATCCACTTAGGTTTTCTGCCTAAACTCATCTCAGATAAATTATGTCATACTGCTGACAGGAATCAAGGAGTCTGAGATTTTAATGAATCAAAATAAAATGAAACAAAAAAAGAATATTTGGCAGGCCAAGCAACCGATGGTTTTTGTGCAATAAACTTTCAGTAGAACTTTTAAAATCACATATTCTGCTCCACCTGCCACAGATGATGCCTTACTTGCTAAGATTTTAAATGTTCATTTCCGATTTCCAACATGGATTTTACATTTGTTTTTCTAAAATTTGTTCATCGTGCTAACTTTTCATTATCGGTTGTAAAAAAAATCTAAACATCTAGAGAAGAAACAAGATATTTCCCAAACTAATAAACTGTCACATATATTCAGTTGTGATCCATATAGTATTATTTATGTACAATTTCATTGAGACTGGTGGAGTATTTCATCAAAGCCTGTTGACAGAATATGTCTAACTAGATATCACAGTGGATATCCGGTTTGCTCCCACATTCTAAAGACGTACAGGTTTGTAGGTTCATTGGCTTGGTGTAAATGTAAAATTGTCCCTAGTGTGTGTAGAGTAGTGTTAAAGTTGTGGACTCGGTGGGCCGAAGGGCCTGTTTTCGCAATGTATCTCTAAACTATACTGGAGCAGTTGGATGCTGCTTGACCTGTTGAGTTCTTCCAGCAGTTTGTATCTTGCTCCAGGTTCCAGCATCTGTGTGTTGTGCCTCTGTCAGTCATTATAATAACTTCGCTGTATTCCATTTTCATCAACAAAACTTTTGCAATCTCTTGTTTTTCAGGTGGAGGGTTTCATGAAATACTTAATTAAATTGCGCACAATCAAATCTTTCATTTGAAATTTGGCATTTCAACTATTTACTTTATAATGGTCTTTTTCTGCACCTGACTGCAGTTTTGTTTAAATTACATTCCTTAACAGTAAGGGTCTGGGCAGGTTTTTAAAAAGGGTGAGAACCACAACTAGTTAACAAAGGTCATATTGTTACTTTTGTTAGTGTAATTCCCTCTACAGGTTGAACAAACAATGGATGTTAGGCAGTAACTCTGCACCGTATATGATGGTTAAACATTACTCAGACCTTGCTCTTGGAACAAAGAATCCAATTCAAACCAGTGCAGAAAGGTCACAACTCAAATTAAACTTAATAAATATTGGTTCATCACAGCTAGTTCAAAATTATTAAAGTCAAATCATGTTTAACTATATCAAGTTATTTGATCAATAATTGGAGAATCAATAAAGGTAGTCAGGCTGATGTTGAATATTGGGATTATCAGGACATATCAAATGTCAATATATATATGCAAATTGGTATAAAATCAAATCATCGGCTCAAATTTTCTATTAGTTTCAATGTCAAATATTTCAACTAATGCAAGTTTTTTGCAGCCCTATAGCAATGAAGTTATAAAAAATAATAAAAACCCAGATTCATCATGAATCTCTCAGCGATACAGTAACGTATATAATAGTAAAAGTTCAAAGAGGTAGAAGTGAGAAAAAGGAACCTACAATATTGATCTGGATTTTGCTGCCAATAGTTACGTGTGCCACTCACTGCTGGCCTCAAAGAAAATTGCTGACAAAAACATAACAACTTCTGCTGAACACTCTACTCCTTTGGTTGTGTTGGCTGAGGCTGGGTATTAATTCCAGGAAATCCCTGGCATCTATGCACTGCACTCTCACCAAAGTAGTTGAGCCACCAAGTTACCATTGAAGAATTGAGATAAGCAGTAAATGGTAAGGGAAAAGCACAATTTTAGATAACAGTTCAAATATTTCTGAATAGGAATTAGAGATTGCAACATACGGATATGGTTAAGGTACTAACTATATTCAATATTTTTGTTTAAACATAGAAACATAGAAAATAGGTGCAGGAGTAGGGCATTCGGCCCTTCAAGCCTGCACCGCCATCCAATTTGATCATGGCAAATCGTCCAACCCCCTGATCCCTTTAACCACAAGGGCCACATCTAACTCCCTCTTAAATATAGCCAATGAACTGACCTCAACTACCTTCTGTGGCAGAGAATTCCAGAGATTCACCACTCTATGTGTGAAAAATGTTTTTCTCATCTCGGTCCTAAAAGATTTCCCCCTTATCCTTAAACTGTGACCCCTTGTTCTGGACTTCCCCAACATCGGGAACAATCTTCCTGCATCTAGCCTGTTCAACCGTTTAAGAATTTTGTAAGTTTCTATAAGATCCCTCCTCAATCTTCTAAATTCTAGTGAGTGCAAGCCGAGTCTATCCAGTCTTTCTTCATATGAAAGTCCTGACATCCCAGGAATCAGTCTGGTAAACCTTCTCTGCACTCCCTCTATGCACTCCTAACTATTTTGTTTTCATTATTTTAATATAATTCAGTTTTGAATTAATTATGATTTAATTAGTGTCTGCATTCTAGAATTGATTTATTCAGCAGTGATGCAGCAATCATCAACAATCAACTGCATACTATGCAGCAAAAAAAAAATCCAAAGTATTTTGCAACAAAAATAGTCTGCAAATGTATGTGTATATGAGTACTCTGCAAGTATATGAATTCTTCCTAATGTCACTGAGTTTCTTTGGTTACACTGGAGAAGGCTAAAACAAGAGACCAGCTTGAGAAAGGACATGCTGAATCACTGAGATCAACTTTGGGAATTCTTGGCTAAACTCCATATGCAAGGAAATGGCAAAATTACACCCAGCTTTACAAATGTTAACAGTTTTTGTCGTAAATAGAATTGGAAAATTCAGGCCAATGATCTGGTCAGTATGTGTAGCAGCCCTACACTCCAGGATGATCTTTCCCCTGACTGGATAACAAGTGACAATAAGCTTTTCACTGTACCTCGGTACATATTACAATAAACAAAACAAAACATCTACACAGTAACTTACCTATTGATCCTTTGGGGCACGGCATGGCTGCTGGTCTTCCATATTTTGTGCGTGGCCACCAGATGCCTGATTCAAAGGCTTTTGGACACACATCATATTTCACTGAAACAAATTAAACATTCATCTAAATATGCCTGTACAGCCATAAAAACAATCCGGATTCTTGTGACATTGCTTGTCAATTCTATATTGCAACAATAACGATACCAACATGACATTCTGATATTAACTATTTGACCAAATATTCCATCACAGTGTTTTCAAATATACTAATATTGGGTAGGAAGGAACTGCAGATGCTTGGTTTAAACCGAAGATAGACACAAAAAGTTGGAGTGACAGGCAGCATCTCTGGAGAGAAGGAATGGGTAATGTTTCGGGACGAGACCATTCTTCACACTGACCAATCCTCTTGTTCAGGTCTCCACTGCCCCACACACCCAATAGTCCAATTCTCACTGGTCAGTCTGAAGAAGGGTCTCGGCCAGAAATGTCACCCATTCCTTCTCTCCAGAGATGCTGCCTGTCCCGCTGAGATGCTCCAGCTTTTTAAGTCTATACTAATATTGGGAACAGCCACGATGGGAGAGTATGTGTGTTGAGGCACTGTATTTGAGGGGAAGTGTAGAGCCTTTGATTTGTGTGTTTTCCACAAGGAGGCTGAGCGGAGGGTGACGGCAGGATAAGGTCGGAACATTTATGACACTTGTGTAGATTTATGTTGTGTGCAGTAGTCGATGCTTTGTGTGTTTGTCACAGAAGTGGATCTGCAATCACGCATTATAATCGCTTCATTCTTTTAAATCTCTACTCCAACAGTAGCGTTTCTTGACGGGACTTTATTTTGTACTAAAAGTTAATCCTTTTATCGTGTGTACTGTGGATGGCTTGATTGTAATCATGTACGGTATTTCCACTGACTGGTTAGCACGCAACAAAAGCTTTTTACTGTACCTCGGTACAAGTGACAATAAACTAAACTAAACTTAGTGCAGTTGCGATACGAGCCAAGGCATTGGAATGCTCCTCTTGCAGGATATGGCAAGTCAAGTGAACTTCCAGTGTCCCTGAGGATTAACACCTGTGGGAAGTGTGTGCAGCTGCAGCTCCCTTCTGACAATGGAAGGGAAGCGGAGGTGTGTCTGAGTGACCTCAGGGTCCATCCTGGAGAACGATAGCGTCGTAGGTAGGAGTTAGGGTGAGGTGTTCACACCATAGGCACAGGCAGAAAACAGATGGGTGACCATGAGGAAAGGGACTGGGCAGGGTGTGCAGGAATACACTGCGGCCATTCCCCTCCAAAGCAAGTATACCCTTTTGGATACTGTTGGGGAAGATGAACAATCAGAAGAGGGCAGCTGTCAGGTCTGTGGAACCAGATCTGGCTCTGTGGGTGAAGTTAGTCAGAATTAGATAGGAGGCTCATTAGTGGGGGGGACAGACAGCAAATGGGTCTCCAGGATGATGTGTTGCCTACCTCGTGCCAAGGTCCAGCATGTGTTGGAACAGCTGCAGAACATTCTCAAGGGGGAAGTGAGCAACCAGAAGTCATTGTGCACATTGGCACAAATGACACGAGTAAAAAAAGGGATAAGGTCCTGCTTAATAAATACAGGGATAGACACGAAAAGCTGGAGTAACTCAGCGTAACGACAGCATCTCTGGAGAGAAGGAATGGTTGACAAATACAGGGACTTGAGTTAAAATGAGGAACCTCAAGGGTAGTAATCTACAGATTATTCCCGGCGTCATGCATTAGTGGGGAAAGGAATAGAAAGACAGAAAAGATGAATGCATGACTAAGAAGTTGGTGCAGGGGACAAGGATTCCAATGTTTGGACCTTTGGGATCTCTTGTGGGGCAGTGGAGACCTGAACAAGAGGCACATGTTGCAACCTGGAGGGGGACCAACATCCTGGCGGGCAGGATTGCCAGGATTTAAACTGGACTGGCAGATGCAGCAGCGAGGCAGGTGTTAAGCTGGAAACCAGCACAGAAATCAGTGACAAGAAGACAGGCAGGAACACAGCAGGAGCAAAGAAAAACAGTTGGATTAAATTACATTGACTTCAATGCTCCAGTCCTGACAGGTAAATGGGATGAACTCAGGGTGTGGATAGGTGCGACTGGGTCGTTATAACAATTATGAAACCTGGCTGAGAGAAGAACAGGGCTGGCAGCTTAATGCTCCAGAGTACACATACTACAAGCGGGATAGAGGCGGCTTTAAAAAAAAAAAAGACGGGGGTGGGGGGTCGCATTAGTGATTGAGGAGAACATCATGACAGTAGTCCAAGATGACATTACTGAAGGAACAGTAATGACATTACAGTGAGGCTCTGTAGGTGCAACAGAGAGGAAAAAAAGAGTCAATCGCCTTGTTGGGAGCGTTCTATGTCAATGGGAATTAAAGGAACATATATACCGGGAGATTGCATACAGGTATAAGACTAATAGTATTGTTATGGTGGGGGGGGGGTTAACTTTCCCAGTATAGGTTGGGACTGCCATAGGATTAAGGGGTGTGATTTGACAAGTGTGTTCAGGAGAGTTTCCTCAGGCAATAAGTAGAAGCTGATTTACTCTTAGCAAATTGGAAGGAAAGTGATTTAAGTGTCAGTGGATGGACCATTTGGGACCTGCAACCACAGTTCATTTTGCATTAAAATAGTAATGGATTAGAACAGGGCTGATCTACAAATTGGGGCAAGGCCGTTTGTAGGTATTAAACAGGAACTTGAAAATTTGCCTGGAAAAAATAGGTTGTTTGAGGGCAAAGTGATGTCCAGAGAGTTGAATGTTTTTAAAAGTGTACAGGTTCATGGTGTGCAGGTTCCTGTTTGAGTGAAAGGAGAGTCAGTGGATGTTGTTTACCTGGATTTTCAGAAGGCCTTTGATAAGGTGCCGCACATGAGGTTGCTAAACAAGATAGGAGCCCATGGTATTAGAGGGACGATACTAGCATTGATAGAAGATTGGCTGACGGGCAGAAGGCAAAGAGTGGTAATTAAGGGGGCCTTTTCCGGTTAGCTGGCAGTGACTAGTGATGTTCCACAGGAGTTGGTGTTGGTTCCGCTACTTTTCACATTGTATGTTATTGATCTGGATGATGGATTTGATGGCGTTGGGGCCAGGTTTGGAATGATACAAAGATAGGTGTTGGGGCAGGTGGTGTTGAGGAAGCTGGTCGACTGCAGAAAGAGTTGGAATTCATTGTCTGTATTGCTGTAGAGGCCAAGAAATTGGGTATTTTCAAAGCAGAGATTGATAGGTTTTTGATTGGAAGGAGGTCAAAGGTTTCGGGGAGAAGGCAGGAGAATGGGGTTGAGGGGGAAAAATAGTTCAGCCATGATCGAACGGCAGAGTAGAATCAATGGGCCGAATGGCCTAATTCTGCACCTATCTCGTAGGGTCATATGGAAAGGCAAGACAGGGTAAGATTAAAATATCCTGGATGTGGGGTTGCTGGGTACATCGGTGGTTGTCATTTATATCAGCAATTTGGATGAGAATGTACAAGACATGATTAATAAGTTTGCAGATACCACTAAAATTGTTGTTATCATAGACAGTGAAGACGGTTCTCGAGAATTACAGTGGGATCTTGATTAGCTGGGTAAATGGGCCAACACATGGCAAATGGAGTTTAATTCAGATAAGTGTGTGGTGTTGGATATTGGAAAGTCAAACAATCCAGTACCTCCACAGTGAATGTTAGGGCCCTGGGGAATGCAGTAAAGCAGAGGATCCTAAGAATACAAGTATATAGTTCCTTGAAAGTAGGGTCGCAGGTGCCTTTATCATGCATGCCTTCATCCATCGTAGTTGAGTATCAAAGTTGGGAGGTTATGACACAGTTGTACAAGATGTTGGTGGGGTTGCACTTAAGAGTATTGTGTTCAATTATGTTCACCTTGCTGTAGGAAAGAGACCATTAAGCTGGAAAAGGTGAGCTGATTTTAAGAGAATATTGGCAGGACTTGAGGGCCTGAGCAATAGAGAGAGGTTTGGCAGACCAGAACTTTATTCATTGGATCTTATAGGTGCATACAATATGTGGTTAATGGATGGGGTGAAAGCATAGAGTCGTTTTCCCAAGGTTGGGGAATCAAAAGCTACAGAGCGTAGGTTTAAAGCAAGAGGGTAACAATTTAATAGGAACCTGAATGACAACTTGGTGAATATATGGAACAAGTTGCCAAAGGCAGTAGTAGGTACAATAACAACATTTAAAATATATTTGGACAGATACATAGAGAGGTTTAGAAGGTTATGGGCCAAATAGATAGAAAATAGGTGCAGGAGTAGGCCATTTGGCCCTTCGAGCCAGCACCATTCAATATGATCATGGCTGATCCAGATTAATGGGCTGTTTTTGATCAGAATGAACGAGTTGTTGTTGAAGAACCTGTTTCCACTCTGTATCACTCTACTGAAATAAGTTATACAAAAAGACAAGGTAATAATTGGTGTTGGGACAGAGCTTACCTTCACAGCCGTTACTGGTGATTTCAGCAAAAGGGTTGTCACAGCGGTTGCAATGCTGGCCAATCACTCCAGCCTTACAAGAGCACAGGCCCGTTTCCCCGTCACAGTTGCGGGCCTGAGAGCCGCTTGGAAAGCAATCGCACGGGTAGCAAGTGTCGCTTTCCCGAGGCTGGTAATAGTTGTCCTGCAAGGGGAAGGTCGGCCATGTTTGATTCTCTACATCTCTGGGAGAGACTGTCCTCTCTGACATTATTTCAAAAACACATCAGACAGGAATAAAAAAGACAGAGTTCCTATAACACGACGCTTCACACTTTACTTACGAGTAACAAATATTCTTCTGCCAGCGGGATTTTAGAAAAAAATATTTAGGCATTATTTTCAATAAAGATTGAGAAACAAAGCCCAAACTTTTATACAAGTACAGACTTATCTTGGAAGGAGGTGATCACAGGCTAAGAATCTTGATGGGATAAAAGGTATTTGAAAGTTGATGAGATGGCGGCACCAATAGTCAAGGTGATGGGATGGATGGTGGCAGGGAGTGGGAGGTGGAATGAGTGGGGGATTGTGGGAAAACCATGCAAGTTTGGAAACCCAGACGTCACGTTGAGTTTCATGAGAAGGACTCACAAAAACCATCAGCTTCCTGTTTGGTCGCCTGTCCTATTGACAGGTAGCTGGCTACTGGTTAGAAACCCAGCAGTACGACGCTGTAGCCGATGTGAGCAGAAAGCAGACCAAAGGCTCTCTTGGCTGAGGGGTCCTACCAAAGCAACTTGGCTCTGGCTCCAACTGCTTCCCTCGCCAGTTCGCTGTTGAGTATTCCAAACACTGGGAAATCCACCGAGCAGGAGTTAACTGGAGTTAAACCGGATGCCCAGTGACACTTTGCGAGCGTGATGTGTTGCTGAAGCACTTGAACTCCTCACCACCTATTGCCATGGAAACACCACTGAGTGAGTACACCGCAGGTTGGGGGTTACATTTCCTCTTTTTCGGGGTTTAACTGCCACCTCTGACCTCACCTAGCTTGTTGTAAGGGGATCCGCATCAAAGCCAGAAAGTTCACTGCTGTGTTTCTCTGGCACACTGTCAAGCCCTCAAATTATGGGTTTGCACAGACTTGTGATTTTCCCTTTGGCAAATGCACTAATGAGAAATATTCCTTGCATTAAAATTTGCCTCAACCCAGTCTCCCCTTGACATCCACTTTGTCATTTTCTGTTTAAAGTTGGATGTTGGAGCCCTGGAGGAGAAGTGTTGCATTCTTCCAAATGCAAACTACAATGTATTTGATTGAAGTTCCCATCAGGGAATGGCTTATCGTACACACTCAATGCACAGCCCAAGGTGACAACCTCAATGATGAAACAGGCAGAGGATAGTGGCTAGCCAGCAGTTGGAGCACCACAACGGCTGAGAAGGTTGAAGACATCTGCAGCAGGGAGACACTCCCCACCATTGTGTTGTCCATGTTGGTAGACTTGGGTCTGTCTCTGTGGGGACTGTCTGTGCATCAGTCTCCCCACATTAACAAATGTCACGCACTGGTATTCATCTGCCCATAAAGTCTGTGGAATGGCCTCTTCAGCCATCCAAGGACCCACTAGGAGGACAATCATACTCTACTTCAAGTGATCACTGAAGACATCTACTCACGTTCCCAACCCCCACACAACGTTCATGTATGCGACACTCACCTGACATCTCTTCCCCCTCTATCTCCCGATCACCCAACTCATCCACCCATTAAACTCAACACCAACACTCAATGGCCCCCTAATCCTGACTCACTGTCCTCCAACCACAATCACCCAACTCATCGTCTCCCTGTTCCCTGTCACCCAACTCAAGACCCGCATACTTAACTCATATTGTCACCCAACTCAATACACCCACTAACAACTGATCACTCAATGAGCAAATCACCAGATTCAAACCCTCCCACATACCACTTGAAAATCCCCATGCCCTAGCCGGACTAGTAAGGAAGTCAGTGCAGAGCTGAGGAAAGTGATTTGCTGTAAACAAAAGTACGTTGACAGCCTCTGAGACAAACCATGCTAAATTCCAATAATGAATACAGGGTGCTCATTATTCCGCATCATACCATGTAGAGACAAATGGAAAATAGTTACAGCTTGCACTCTTGATGGAATCACTCACATGGATGATGGCTTTGGCTGCGAGTCAGAAACTGGAGGGAATAGTGCCAAATATGTGAGCATATGAAACATGGACGGAAACCAAAATAATCCACTCTATCCAATGTAAGATATGCCGCCTTAATTCCATGCAATTTTGAATATTCATTTCCTGCAGACATCTATAAATTGCAGCATTTTTGAGCGTTGTTAAGTGTGGCTCGGGGCAGTGTTTCCTACCTTACACCTGCACTCTCCAGTGGTCTTGTTGCAGTCGATGTCAAAGCCCCTGTTGGTATCACAATTACAAGGACCGCAGATGGGATTTCCCCACCTTCCCCTTGGACATGGCAGATCTATCCTGGAAAAGTGCAGAGATTGTCATTAAAGTGTCAGCAGGCAAGACATTCCAAACTGTATCTATTCCCCTGACGCCAATTTACAATGGATACTCACAGCCGTCCCTAATCTCAGGAACACTTCATTAAATAATGAAAGCTTCAGCCATTTCCAGAGTTTTTTTTTTGTTTTATCTGACAAATATTGCCAATCATATTTCCTGTTGCTTCACAACTTTTAAGGAGGCCATTCAGCCCTTCAAGTTTAATGTCAGCTTAGAGAGCAATCCCATTCCCCACCAATTTTCTCTGTAACCTATTAGAGTCATATAGGGTCTTAAAGTTCGGAAACGGGGCCTTCTGCCCAAATCAATCATGCCAAACAAGTTGCTCCATCTAAGAGTCCCATTTGCTTTTATTTAGTCCAAATCACTTTAAACATTTCCTATTCCTATAACATGCACTGTATATGGTGTATTTTAAATGCTGTTATAATTCCTTTCTCCACTATCTCCTCTGGCAGCACGTTCCATATACCCACCGAGCAGGAGTTAATAATCACCAATAATTCTGCCCACATTCCGATCAACCTTTCCCTGATTTTACCATTCACCTACAATCTAGGGGCAATTCACCGTGGTTGAATAACCTACCAACCGCTTGTTTTTGGGATGGGGAGTCCATGGGGAGAACGTGCAGACTACAAAGCATTGCAGATGAGGACTGAAGCCGGGTTGTCAGCCTGCAGTTCCACTAGCTGAGTCACCCTACAGCTATGTCTACCTTTGTCCATTCTTAAAAGTAATATAAGAATGAGGAACATGGAAATGTTTAGAATGCGGGGTGATCTTACTGAAACAAAACAGATCCTAATGGGCCATGGAAAGCTAGATGCTGAGAAGTTTTTACAAATGGGAGCATTTTTAATGCGAATACCTATTTACAAGATACGGGTACAATCAATAAAAATCAGGATGCATAGGAATTTGTTCTCCCAGCATGTGGGGAATCTCTGGAATTCTCTACACTGGAAGCTTGTGGAGGCTAGATCAATGTAGGTATTTTGAAGAGGAGGTAGATATACTTTTGAAAGGCTGGAGAATTTAACTCTTTGTGTAACTGGCACCAAAGACGAGTGGAGGCCGTGGGCAGTTAGGCCACAGTCATCGACGGTCATTTCAGGTTAGGCAGAGGTTGACTTGCACCTCCTCCAATCTCATCTACTGCACCCGTTGTTCAAGATGTGGACTCTTATATATCGGCGAGACCAAACATAGACTGGGCGATCGTTTTGCTGAACACCTTCACACAGTCTGCTTGGACCTACCTGATCTCCCAGTTGCTAAACACTTTCATTTCCCTTCCCATTCCCACATTGACCTTTCTGACCTTGGTCTCCTCCATTGTCAGCGTGCTGCTAAACACAAAATGGAGGAATAGCATCTCATATTCGCTTGGGCAGCTTACCACCCAGAGGGTATAATTGATTTCTCTAACTTCAAGTAACCCCTGAATTCCCTCTCTCTCCACCCCTCCCCACCCAAGTCACACCAGCTTTTTATTCTCACCTGGCCAACAGCTAACAATGCCCCGTTTCCTTTATCTTTGTTACTTTTTGTATATCTTTCATTCATTTGCTCTATAATCATCTTCATCATCGTTAGTATCTCTTGTTCCCGTGACTTTCAGTCTGAAGAAGAGTCTGACCCGAAAGGTCACCCATTCCTCTACAGAGATGCTGCCTGTCTTGCTGAGGTACTCCAGCATTTCGAGTCTATCTCCTACTCTTACATTCTTGTGTGTGTCATCTACTCAGATAATTGATCATGTTGTACAGAATCATATTATATGTTTCTCAATGATAGCAACCAGCAGCGCAATAAAAACCCTCCAACCTCACGCTCCAAAGATGATCAACTGGACTCTTGAACATGATGCATCTTTGTGAATTGTACCCTCTCAATGTAGTGCTCCACAAACAACTTACTCACTGCCCCAGGTATCATTCAGTTACATGAAGCATTTGATCATTTACGATTCTCCTTACAAATTACCATCCACAAACTGCAAAAATGTTAATTCCTTTTTTTTGGATGTCAATAATTTCAATTTAGAAGATTTTCTAAACTCAAAACCAAAGTACGTCAGGCTGCTTGGTTTCCATGTGAACACTATAGTTGCTCATAAGACTGGAAGAAACAGATGAGTGTGCTCTGGCACGATCAAACAATGCTGTTCATTGCTTCAAAATAGATCCAAATATATCACCAATTTGCTGTTTGCTTCCTTACTTATTTTCACAGTATTGACCATAATAGTTTTCTCCGCAGTTACAGGCATATCCATGTGAGGAGCCGTGTTTGTGGATACAGTGGGACACATGTTCACATGGATTCAGTTTGCAGACGTCAATGCAGTTCTTCCCAAAGAATCCTGTTAAGGGGAGCAAAGGAAATTGTTAGCTTTAGTTTCATAAATACTTGCACTGATCCTTTTACCAGAATGAATTATCCACTAAATAAAGTTGAACTGTGTCCTAAAGCAGCTTGATAAAATGATCTATACATGTGAAGCTCTAACAATAACAGAAAACATGGACCTGAGAATAATACATTAATACACATTAATACACTGAGGGCAGTGGGTATCTGTTGTTGGCGGCAACCTTCCCCTCATTGACGAATTGTACACTGCAAGGACCAGGAAGCAAGCGGGCAAGATCATCTCTAACCCCTCTCTCCCTGGCCACAAACTCTTTGAAACACTTCCCTCTGGAAGGCGACTGTGGACTGTCAAAGCCGCTACAGCCAGACATAAACAGAGTTTTTTTCCACAAGTAGTAGCTCTACTCAATAACCAAAAGTCTGTAGCCTCCTTTTACTCTGGTATTTTATTTCATTCACATGTTTAAACCATAATGTTTTATTATTAATGTTTTATGTGTCATTCTTAATTGTTGCTGTATGTGTTGTTACTTGTGAAGGGAGCACCAATGCAAATTCCTTGTATGAATGAATGAATGAATGAATACATTTATTGGCCAAGTATTCACATACAAGGAATTTGCCTTGGTGCTCTGCCCACGTGACATGACATACAGTGACAGTTAAGAATGATACATAAAACATTAAACATTAATAATAAAACATTATTGATTAAACATGTGAATTAAATAAAATACCAGAGCAAAAGGAGGCTACAGATTTTTGGTTATTGAGTAGAGCTACTACTCGTGGAAAAAAGCTGTTTTTATGTCTGGCTGTGGCAGCTTTGACAGTCCGGAGTCACCTTCCAGAGGGAAGTGATTCAAAGAGTTTGTGGCCAGGGTGAGAGGGGTGAAAGATGATCTTACCCGCTCGCTTCCTGGCCATTGCAGTGTACAGTTTGTAAATGGAGGGAAGGTTGCAGCCAATAACCTTCTCAACTGATCGAACGATTCGCTGCAGCCTCCAGGTGTCGTGCTTGGTGGCTGAGCCAAACCAGACCATGATGGAGAAGGTGAGGACAGAATCTACGATGGCCCTATAGAATTGGACCATCTTTGCCTGTGGCAGATTGCGCTTCCTCAGCTGCCGTAGGAAGTACATCCTCTGTTGCGCCTTTTTGACTGTGGAGTCGATGGTAGCCCCCCCACTTAAGGTCCTTGGAGATGGTGGTTCCCAGGAATTTAAAAGACTCCACAGATGTGACTATGGTTTTGTTGATGGTGAGTGGGGAGAGGGGAGGGGGAGCTCTCCTAAAGTCTACAATCAATTCCATTGTCTTTAGAGCATTGAGCTCCAGGTTGTTGCAATGGCACCAGGACATCAGCTGTGACACTTCCTGTCTGTAGGCAGATTTCCTCCCCATCCTGGATCAGTCCAATCAAGGTTGTGCCGTCCGCAAACTTGAGAAGCTTGACAGAGGAGGCAGTGGAGGGGCAGTCATTGGTGTAGAGAGAGTCGAGGAGAGGGGAGAGTACGCAGCCTTGCCATGCTCTTGTGCTGAGGGTTTACGGGTCCGAGATGTGCTTCCCAGCCTCACTTGCTGCTTCCTGTCTGTCAGGAAACTGGTGATCCACCGACAGAGGGGTTCAGGCACAGTCAACCGTGCCTGATGTATGTGTACATACTTGGCCAATAAACTTATTAATTCCTTCATTCATTCATCATTCATTCATTCATCTAGAACGAGCTGCCAAAGGAGGTAGTTGAGGCAGGTACTATAATAGCATTTAAAAGATATTTGGACAGGTGCATGGATAGGAAAGGTTTGGAGGGATATGTGGGTAGGTGGGACAAGTGTAGATGAGGCATCTTGGTCGGCATGGGCAAATTGGGCTGAAGGGTCTGTTTCCATTCTGTATGATTCTAATTAACAAAGGGCTTCTTACTCTTGGTCAGGTGTCCAACTTTAAGATTCAAGATTCAAGATTCAATTTAATTGTCATTTGGACCCCTTGAGGTCCAAACGAAATGCCGTTTCTGCAGCCATACATTACAAACAGATAGACCCAAGACACAACATAATTTACATAAACATCCATCACATCGCTGTGATGGAAGGCCAAAAAAACTTCTCTCCACTGCACTCTCCCCCCCCCCCCGATGTCAGAGTCAAAGTCAAAGCCCCCGGCTGGCGATGGCGATTGTCCCGCGGCCATTAAAGCCACACCAGGTGGTGCGAGGTCGCACACCGGGTCTTGGTGTTAGAGCCCCCGGCGTGCGCTCGCAGAGTCCCGCGGCCATTCCAAGCCGCGCGGGGCGGTGATGTCAGGCCCCGCTCCAGGAGCTCTTCAACCCCGCAACTCGGGCGGGAGAAGTCGCCGTTGCGAGAGCCCCGAAAAGCGGTCTCCCTCCAGGGACCCGCGGGCTCCCGGTGCCGCCGTCCACCAGACCCGCAGTTGCAGCCTCCGAATCTCCGGAGGTCGGGCCGCAGCAGCAGCAGCACTCCACCACCGCTCCATCCGCTCCGGACTCGGCCAACTCCGCGACGGTGAGGTGAGTCGTCGGCACCAGAGTCGCCGGTCTTCTCCTGTTGGAGGCCGCTCCTCGTTGCAGCCCCAATGATAACGGAGACCTGACAAGAAAAGGTCGGGTCTCCCGTGCAGGGAGAGATTTAAAAGTTACCCCCTCCCTCCCCCCACACACACACCCTAACAAAAAATAACAAAAACTACACAGAAACATAGACAAAAAATAATAAAAACGCGGACGGGCTGCAGAGGCCGCTGCTGACGAGAGTCGCGCCGCCTACCGGAAAATGTTTAACACCTGGTCAAATGTTTTGAAATAATTCAGCATTCACCGAGTATTTTTTCCATTGATACCAAGCATTGTATTGAGCCAAAGAGAACATCTCATATAGTTACCTGGTTCACAGAAACAGGAGTAACTGTCCCAGTCATCAGTGCAGTCGCTGTTTGAAGGACAGGGATTGGTATCACACTGGTCTGGAATATCACATCCATTCTCTACTTGAACCTTTACAGCTCGATCCATGTTTAGAGTGGCTACATTTGTAGAAGTATCACCCATTCGCAGTCCCTATCGTAGAGTAGAGAAAGGAACTATTTTTAATTGTTAATACTTCAAAGAAAACTTCACAATATAACACTGAAGGAGCTTCATCATTGAAGGCAACTCACCAATAGGACAATAGGTGCAACTAAAATAGAGCGCCTGAAATGTCATTAGCACCAAATGTACTATCAATCATGCTCTCCAGGTAAAGAGCTTCCCCACCCGCCAAAGCTTCTCAACTTGTCGAAAGATCGTTACCATTCTCAGAATATAGAGAGACATAGGGCTATGTTTGATTATGCAAACCTGGCCGGCAATGTGAGTTGTGAGATTAATGATGACAGTCTGAAAGAAGCTCCCCACATGAAACGTCATCTATCCATGTTCTCCAGAGATGCTGCCTGACCTGCTGAGACACTCTAGCACGTTGTGTCTTTTTTCAAGAGGATGAATGAATGGGTGAAAATATACAATGTAGAAAAATGGGGCAGCACAGTGGTGCAGCTGGTAGAGCCACTGCCTCACAGTGCCGGTGACCCAGGTTTGATCCTGACCTCGGGTGGTGTCAGTGTGGAGTTTGCACGTTCTTCCTGTGTGACTGCATGGGTTTCCTCTGGGTACGCCTGTTTTCTCCCACATCCCAAAGACATGTGGGTTTGTAGGTTAATTGGCCTCTGTAAATTATCCCCTAGCTGGTCGGAATGGGATAACATAGAACTAGAGTGAACGGGTGATCTATGGTCACTGTGGATTCAGTGGGTCGAAGGGCCTGTTTCCAAGCTGTATCTCTAAACTAAACTGAATTTAAATTGTGAAGGAATATTTTTAAATGGTGAGAGACTGTCTAATGTTGGTCTTCAAAAGGACCGGTGTTCTTGTACACGAATTATGAAGTAAACATACAAATGCAGCAAACAATTAGTAATACTTGCATCATGTTGGCCTTTACTGCAAAAGGCTTTGAGGAAATTAGTAAACATTGCAATTAAATGGAGCCCTGGTGAGATCTCATCTAGAATACTGTGTGCAGGTCTACCTTCCCACTTGTGGCAGAAGCTGCACAATAAAGCTTTATCAGATTGATCAAGAACGAGATAGAACAGCCTGGGCCAATGCTGGGTTCATGCTAAGTATTAAAGGATATCTTACTGAAACATAAAATCCTCGCAGGGCTTAACAAAGTAGATGCAGAACTAATGTGTCCCCTGCCTGAGGCATCAAAAACTAGGGTTCACGGTCTCAAAGTGAGGGGTTGGCCATTTATTTAGCACTGAGATGAGAAGCAATCTCTGCTCAGTGGGAAAAATTCAAAATAAATAGAGATATAATGATAATAGAAGATGCAGATTGTAATAGTGAATTGCACATCCAAATACAAATAACATAGAATATATATATATGCATTAATGTGAAGAAAAAAGGCATATCCATGGAATATTCAAATCAAGAGATTTTTATGCCTGAGAGCGTTTTGTTTAAGTTTTTATTTGAAGGATTGTACCTCAGTGTTCAGGACTCTCAGAAATGCACTCTAGTGGGAACATAGGTTTGTCTGCTCAAGTGGCTTAAATGGTATTTAACTTGCAACTCAGATGCAAGTGGTTCGAACTAAGCCGTCGCTGGCAAAGAATGTATCACTCCAAATTAGTGAAATATGACCTTTCTATATTTTGGGATCTTCTGCTGATACGGCATTGTATTCAGAAACTGATAATCCCAGGGAGAAAGGGCAGGAAGAGTCAGAGATTGTGTTCACTGTGCAGCTGCTCAAGGATCAACGAATACTTTCCTGCCGACAAACTTCACAGCAACTCTGTGAGAAGCCTGGGAAACAGATCTCCACCATTTAAAGTGATCCAGAGGCCTCACCGACCGACCACATTCAGTTGTCTCTGGTCTGTGGTGATAGAAAACTGTTCCAACTGAATGGGTACTTCAGTGTCTAAACAAAATGAATTTAATTGCATTAACAACAGAAAATGCTAGAAAGTTTTTGGGCAGCACAGTGGTGCAGCGGTAGAGTTGCTGCCTTACAGCACCAGATATCCAGGTTCGATCTTTATTACGGGTTGCTGTCTGTGCAGAGTTTGCATGTTCTCCCTGTGACCACATGGGTTTTCTCCTGGGTGCCCCAATTTCCTCCCAAACTCCAAAAAGGTACAGATTTGTAGGTAAATTGGCTTAGGTAAAAACTATAAATTGTTGCTAGTGTGTAGGATAGTGCTAGTGTACTGGTCGGCATGAACAGCGGGCCTAAGGTCCTGTTCTGTGCTGTATCTCTAAAGTCTGCAAGCCTAAGGCTCAGACAGTATCTGTAGAACAAGAATCGTTTAACCTTTCAGCTTGATGACTCTACATCAAATAAGTATGGCGAGCAAGGAAGGTGGGGTTTCCCCAGCATTTATTTTTCACATTTCCAGTACGTCTAGGTTTTCAATCTGGTAGCATGGATGAAGTACAAGTAACAGTGGAGGGAAAGAATGAACCTCAGTGATCCATTGCTTCTTACCTGCATGCAGCCATAGAACGCTTGCTGCCTTGTGGTCAATCCTTCAGGGAGACGGCCAACAAAGATATTTGTCAATTTTAATCCTGGCAATTCATTGCCAATTTCTACACTGCCCTGTAATGACATGCAGTCAAAGATTAAAGAACACTTTTTCAGTTGATGGTTTATTCAAATGGCAATAATGTAGCACTTAAACTTGGTGCATGGGGGACTGAGAAATATTATAAATCACAGTGTGTGCTTTTGCTGCTGTTAACATTACCTCTAGCCTTCAACAACATTGCTGAAATCCTACCTAGTTTCCCATATTGATCAAATGCAACACTTAATGCTCATCAGTGGAAGAGTGTCACTTGGGGGCAAGTATCCTGTGAAATTGTAACATTTTATCAGATTTGCCTTTCCTTCAAGATATTATTATAGGGAATATTTTCAATGCAAGTTCACTGCGTGATGAAGAACTAAATTTAATCTTTGCATTTAAGTGTTTGGCTTTTTCTTGGTTATCCCTAATGACTTTAACATAACGTCTGGGAAAGTGATGATTATTCCAGGGGAGTGGAGCTTGAAACACTGGAAAAGAGCCCATGAAGGGTCACCAAGTTCAGATACAGTTGTTGCCGCACTTTGGCAGCTCTGGATGTGAAGCAGGATGGCTGCTTTCATCAACTTTACCTCTCAACAAGGAGAAAGGCAAAGAAAAAAAAAGGATCGAGGGAAGAGAAGAAGGTGAATCAGGAACTGCCAGAAAGATAAATTGTACAAAGAGGTGATGTGATTGGAGTATATCATTAGAGTAAAAATAGGAGAACAAAGAAACAAGGATTTGCAGTTGCTGGTTTACACAGCGTGCTGGGGTAGCCCATCTCGGGAAAGAGTTTCGATGAAGGGCCCGTCCTGAAACATCGCCTATCAACGTTCTCCTGAGATGCTTCCTGATCAGCTGAGCTACTCCAGCATTCTGCGTCTTCTTCAGTATAAAAATGAACACCATGGAAACATTACATTCAGTTTGTGGACACACTATAAACAGCAAAATTAAATCTCGAGCCACGTGGTAAACTATGATGCCTGTCACTGACAGATGCACCACACAAGGAGCTTTTCCAAAAGCAAGTTTCCAAAAAGCTAAACATACATAGGATTGCCAATTAGATACATTGAAAAATTGCAAGGTATAAAGATTATTCTGTCGGAGATCCCTGAGGGTAATGGAATACAGTTCATGAAAAATGGTTTCAACCCAAAAGCTCAAAAGTTGATGTTAATCCATCTTGAGATGGCGATACATAGATTTTGCACTTTGACCTGACTTTCCAGTTCAACCTACATACACCACGATGTGATGGGAAACTAGACCAAACACAATGATGCCTAGGAGCAGATGCTCAGGTGTTCCATGACACTTTCAGTTTTGGATGTAATTGTGGAGTTCAACATCTACAATCTGGTCACTGGAGACTGACTGAAATGCAGAAATATCCCCGAAATAAGTTACCTGGTACATTCCATAATCCAAATATATGACTGCCATGTATTTGATGTCCTTGACATCCTTCATACTTTTTATCTCAATCAGTAAATGGTGCCAGTCTCCGTCACTGACCCGTGTCCGAGGCAGTCTCAGTTTGGCTTTGAGTCCGAGTTTGTTGTACACTTCAAACTGCAGTTTATTATCCGTTATCTGTCAGAGACGGAACAACATGAGCACTGGAGCCAATTCACACAGTATACACTGAAACAAAGACACACACTACTTCAAGTTTGAATGAATTCCCTTCACTTTAAAATGCTTGGGCATGAAGCCAGCTTATACCTATCAACACACACTCTAAATAGAAATGCAAAAATGCTTTAGCTCTTAAAAAATACCAAAGAAATCCACTGATAATTTTACAGCCGCTCGATGTTATAGAGAGGTCAGCAGAAGAAAAGTTATTACTTTGCAGTTAGTACAGTCCCTGCTGAGGGAGCCGCAGGTGAAGGGAACCAAATCAGAACAACCCATGAATTTCCAGTATGAACAAAAGGTTCTGTTTCCACATCAAACGGGAATTTATTTTAATAAAATATTTCATTCGATCACATTAAACGTCAACATTAACATGACTTGAATGGCAAGGGAGCAAATCTGGATAAACAAAGTCACTGTTGTCATTTTAAAATAGAATTATCCAGAAATCGCACGTCTTTTAATTAATGAAAATAGCTAACACAGGATAGCAACTCTGACAAGTGTGAAAATGGTGATAATTTAATCTGTGATACATTTCGCAGCTAAGGTTTAGAGAAAGAGTGCTTCTACGGCCAATGCCAGTGACAAACCAGACTTTTAGTTCAGCAGTGGCAGTAATATTGCTCAGCGTGCAATGTTGCAGGGTAGCTGCTCACCTGGATAATGATTTTGGAGGAAGTCCCGGCATTTGCTTGAACAAGGAACCCGTTGGCCTTTCTTGTGCGGAACATGAGGCCGATGTACCAGGGCACAGATATAGTGATATCAAGGTCAGCCCAGGAGATCATACTTCTACCCTTGAATCGCTGGGGGTTGGGCATCACTGGGGAGAGGGAACAAGAGTATCTCCATTAGTGCAAAATGCCGTCAGATAAAAGGTGCACAACAATAATTTTTCAACATTAAACTCCTGTCTGATTATTTATATCCTAATGCAAATGACAAACTGCAGCAACAAATGTCCTGTTAACATATAAAATAAATGCAAGCTGTGAAAATAAAATACATGTATGAGCAATATACCTTAAACTTTTTTCAATCATTTTATTAGATATCTCTGATACACATTTCCATGGCATCTATTGGCTTTGGTTCCATATCCTACCTACTAGAAATACATCTCTTTGATGAAAGTTGCAGTGGATTTAACCACAGCTTTCCAGGGATCCTTTTTCAGGCGTACACGGCATTTCAGGTGAAGCATGTTTCCTGACGTCTTCACGGACGGCCTGGTTTTAATTTTGTAGTTAAGCCCCCTTGCTCTGGATGATTTGACAGAGGACACAGATTCTCTCTATCTATCCTGTCAAGTCATCAATCATGTTAAATACTACAAGTGGTTCACTTCAATCTTCCATACTGAAGGAAATGCAAATCCCAGTTTTGCAAGCTGTCCTTGGAGTGTAATCCCTGCTGCTGACACTCTGACCGCATTCCAATGTTTAAAAATTGCTCTGATTTATGCAGCGCAGTGCTGGTATTCATTGACCTTGTGCAAGGCAAGGCCACCTGCAGCAGCAAGGGGACATATCATGGTGAATACTTCTCTGTCTACAGACTTGTATAATCACCACTATGGCCACGAATGCACAAATTATAATCAACCAATTGAAGCTCCTTGTAAGTTCACAAATGACACTGGCAGAATTAAGCCATTTGGTCCATCAAGTCTACCCTGCCATTCAATCATGGCTGATCTATCTTTCCCTATGAACTCCATTCTCCGCCCTCTCCCCCTAAACCCCTGACACTCAAACAAATCATGACTCTGTCAAATTCTGCCTTAAAAATATCCATTGATGACCTCCACAGCCGTCTGTGGCAATGAATTCCACAGATTCACCATCCTTAGATAGACAAAAAATGCTGGAGTAACTCAACGGGTCAGGCAACATGGAGAAAATGGATGGGTGATGTTTCAGGTCAGGACCCTTCTTCAGACTGATTGCAGCGGGGAATGTGCGGCCATAATAAAAACGAGCTCCAGGCCCAGAGCCTCCTCCACGTTGTCGGTTCCAACAGCCTGAAGCTCCTTTGTGGCCATGTGTTTGACTCTGAGTAATGACAGACCAATCTTCTGGGTGCCTGTCACCGTGAAACCAAAACACTTGCCCCTTTCTTCGAAGCTCAAAGTGTTCAAGCTTTGTATCTGAAAGTCTCGCAGCAATGGCCCACCGTGACAGCTTCAGAAAGAAAGGGATCAGTTTAGGTTAAATCAGTTAAACTGCTTTGTCCCTTCATCTCCTACAAGTTAAACAGATTCAATTTTATTTTGTTATCACTCACTGAATGGCGCTTTCTCCTATTGAAAGGCAGATTACCTTCAAATATACGTTACAATAGGGAGGGGGAGGGGGAGCTCTTGTGATTCAGCCAGCCTGACATTCAGGGACATGAATGAATATTCTAATAGTAAAGGAAACAGAATTTGTTAGCATTGTATGATGTTCTCAGTTGATTTACATTGATATAATTGCTCTCTGTAATCTGCAGCTCGTGCAGTAGTGACAGCTATGTATATCATAATTAGAGTACGGCATACACAGTGTACGCTGGACTGATTAGCATGTTAATCTTGTTCAGACTGAGACCTTTGGGATTTAATGTTTTCTTGTCATCATGGTGAAAGTGTTAAGGAAATTGGTTCTGATTATCATTTTTGTTACAAGCAAGGACAATGTGCACTTAGTTGCAGAAATGAAATCTGTGCACCACTTACACCACTTGAGGATTTGAAGTTCAGACCTATCTGGGGACTGACAGCAGCACTGTGAAATCCACATTCCACTCACAACCTGGTGATCAAACCAAGAATCAACTTCCCTGTCTATAGAGCCGGGCACATTGTCACTACTGGGACAGTGTCACAAGCAAAACCCATGGCTGCAGGGATGAAGCACAAAGACAACTTGATTCTCAATTTCAGATTTCTCCACATTCCATTATAAAGCCTGTTACATGCCTGCCTAGTGATCAAATTAATTTTTATGGAGTTGAATTCCGATAATCCACTGTCCATAAATCCTGCTTTTTCAGCATCTGGCTCACCAGATAAAGTTTGTTGTGTTCCCCTTTAACACATGGGAGTCCTGGTTCTCTGCTCTGCCAACTCTCCAGGACCATGGCTTCCGTTCCCTCTGCTAAAGAGTGAAAGGCTTGGCTAGAGTGGATGTGGAGAGGATGTTTCCACTTGTGGGAGAGTCTAGGACTAGAGGTCATAGCCTCAGAATTAAAGGACGTCCTTTTAGGAAGGAGATGAGGAGGAATTTCTTTAGTCAGAGGGCGGGGAATCTGAGGAATTCTTTGCCACAGAAGGCTGCGGAGGCAGTCAGTTGATTTATTTAAGGAAGATTCTAGATTAGTACGGGTGTCAGGGGATGTGGGGGGAAGGCAGGAGAATGGTTAGGAAGGAGAGATAGATCAGCCATGATTGAATGGCATAGTAGACTTGATGGGCCGAATGGCCTAATTCTACTCCTTTTACATGATCTTATGATCTCTACACCTGACTGAGGCCCTGGTCCCTGCTCTATCTTTCAACCCACTATTCACCAGTTCCATTGCTTTCTTACTGTTGATCAGTTTCACTGGAAAACTTGACACTGTGTACCATCTAGAATAGTGAAATAATAGTGTGTGGCATATTAATGGGAATATCTAATGGTTTGGCAATTTCCAAGCATGCTGTATTATTGGAATTATTTTGTATTATAAATGTAGCTTCTGTTAATGCTATTTAATTCTTTTTTTTTTAAATCAAGAATTTCAGCCAAAAACTCTTGCAATGATGACATAACCATTGATCTCAGTATCATCAGCCCTATACTGTCATGTGAACAATAAGCAACGGTCAAATCAGTTTGTGAGGAATTTCTCTGAAGCAAAGCCCTACAGTTAAAAAGCAAAGCATGGTCATTACTGAAATAGACTCCGTGTCATATAGCATGGAAACAGGCCCATTGGCACAATTTCTCCATGCCAAACAAGATGCCCCCATCCAAGATAGTCCCATTTGCCACTCCTGTTCCATATTTAACTGCAGAGGCTGGAAAAATCAAAGGTAGACAACAGTGCTGGAGAAACTCAACGGGTGCAGCAGCATCTATGGAGCGAAGGAAATAGACAACGTTTTGGCCCGAAACGTTGCCCATTTCCTTCGTTCCATAGATGCAGCTGCACCCGCTGAGTTTCTCCAGCACTTTTGTCTACCTTCTTCTAAACCTTTCCTATACTTGTACCAAATGCTATTGTACCTGCTTCAACTACTTCCACTGGCAACTTGTTCCACATACCCACCACTATCTGATTGAAAAAAGTTGACCCTCAGTTTCCTATTAAAGCTTTCCCCTATCAAGCCTACGCCCTCTAGTTCCCGATTCCCCAACTCTGGGGCAAGTACTCTTTACATTCACGCTATCTATAACCCCTCATGATTTAATACTCCTCTATAAGATCACCACTCGGCCTCCTAAGCTCCAAGGAATAAAGTCCTAGCCTGCCCAACCTCTCTCTATAGCTCAGCCCCTCGACTCCTGAGCAACTTGTAAATCTTCCCTGCGCTCTTTCCCTTAACAGCATCTTTCCCTCGGCAGGGTGATATCAGAACACATGGTCGTTAACTTTGGAGATCACAGCTGCCACATCATTGCTACCGGACGTTATATAAAGCAGGTGTAAGCCGCCGCAGCTGCAGACATGGGCATGATAGGCCGATATGGAGGGGGGGGGAAGTACAGGTGAATGCACATGAATTAAAAATGGGTGTGGCCTTGTTGTCCCCATTCCATGCAATTGCTGGTGCAGCTCTGTTGCAAGTGGTCCCCAGGCTCATCACTCAGCATCAATCGTCACTGTCAATGCTGCAATTACTGTGAAACTCAGCAATGAGATATGAAATATACAGGGCATTAACAACTCAGGTAGGCAAATGTCGGCACTGAAATCCCAGTGGGAACCATTTAATTCACATCTTCTTGTCAAGGCTGAGACTTAGAAATGAAAATGATAGACTGCTCACTGTTCTAACTTCTGTCAGAAAGAGGTGAGCATCGTGCATCCCGAAGATGTCATTACCCGCATGAATGAAGCAGTGATAAATACATGACTACATTAACCTGAATCATGATGGGTGGGATTTCAATAGGACATCATGGAAAGTTACAGCAAAGGAGGAGCAGTGCTTGAATACTTTGTGAATACAAAGTGATTTGTGCGTAATAAAGACAGATGAAGAAGGTCCATGCTGTTGCATCTTATGAACAATAAAATGAAGAAAAACACTAAGTGTAGAACATCTTCATAACAAGACAATGATATACATTGGCTTCTGACCAAACTTCTAATAATAAAAATGGCATACACAGCAACTGAATATTTAACAGTAGCTGCCCCAAATGTTTTTATAAAATCAACACAGCAGTGTTTAAAGTCATTTCACATAGAAATTAATTAAATATTCCGACAAAAGAATATTATTTTGGGAAGTGCTTTAAATGTCTCTACGGTGATTTTAAATTTCAATGTTCCAAGAGTGAGTTAGCATCAACTAAAGTAACTAAACAACTTGATTCTGTATTATTTTGGAGGGAACATTTCTGGACTTAGTATACAACTACAAGGTTTGAGAGTGTGTAAGTAGTCTAAACTCAAGAATCTCACGGAACTAAACCTGTGTTTATGGCCACAGAACAACAGAAACAAACTCATTGTCCCAGAGTTCACAACAACCATTAAGGATTTATTTACTCTAATCACATCATTGTCTCCACATTCCCATCAACTCTCCCCAGATTCTGCCATTCATTCGACACACTAGAGGCAATTTACAGATGGCAATTAACTGACCAACCTGCAGGTTTTTAGGATGTGTTTTTGGAGCATCTGGAGGAAACCCACAGGCAGAACGTGCATGCTCCACATCAACAGTTCTTGAAGTCAGGATTGAACACTGGAGCTGTGAGGCAGTACCTCTACTAGCTGTGCCACTGTGCTCTATGTAGACTGATCAGTTTACTCATGCTACATAGAGTCACGAATAAGCCTATGGTTTGGCCAGTTCCTTGGAGCCAGACCACTAAATAGAACAATCTATTGGTGCTATAAACAGTCTCAAGTGGCACTTGTACTGGCCTATTCATTTCCATTAGAGTCACCGGACAAGTTTAGCCTGGAAGTACATTGTACAGATTGTTGGTAATATATTTATATGGTGAATCTAGATTTGAGCTTTGGTTTGATTCAAGCCAAAAGAAACTCCTTTTCCTTTAACCATAGTAGTGTAAAATCACTCACCTTGCTCACAATTCTTCCCACCAAATCGCAAGGGGCAGTGGCAGCTGTACGTATTCCACTTGTTCACACAATGTCCACCGTTCTGACATATGTTTAGGTCACAGAAATCCTTCTTAGCTGGACACCCTGCGATAAAAAAAGGCATTATTTTCAACCTCTCTTCCTTCTCCACTCTGGGCTTCCTTTATTACCCAGTGTCCATCTATCTCCTTTCAGACATCTTCCCAAGAGGAGAAAGGTTATTCACTCATCATTTTTAGGGTGAGATTGTCGTTACATCCAAGATATACAAAGTAATTAAATTGTCAATATTCTTCACGCAATAACAAGAATTAGCTTGTATAAGAGAAAAGAGGCTCGATGTTTATTTTGAGTGCCAATAAAGAGCTTGATTGGATGATATTCCCCCAAGAAAACTCTACCCTAAGGAATGGTCGAGAAATATACCAATTAATGTTAAGCTACAATTTCTTCTATGTACTGTAGCCATTTAAGTAAACTAATTTAATGTAAAACATGGTCACTGAGTATGATTGAATTCTTTACAGATGCAAACAGAAGTCACTGAGCAAGAACAACAATAGGAAACTACATGTCAGGCATATTTTGATGTTATTCAGAGCGGTTCTGTATATTTTGAAACCGGTGAACTGGGAGTCCTGGGCTACCTCAGCTCTCTTTGTGGCTCCACGTATAGTAATTCAAATTTCATTGTACCTTAATTGGTACATGTGACAATAAACTGGCCTTGAAACCTTGTCCCGAGTAAGGATGCCAGGTCAGATCCTCACTAATCTTCCCAGTCCTCTCTCTATCTACCAACCCCACCGCTACAATCTGTGCCATACCCAACCTCTTCCCCATCCTCCAGAGCAAAGGGTAACCATTCCCTTGATTCCCTTGTTAATTATTTAATTCTATTACACCCACACACCTTGGGCCTTCTGTGATAGAAATTTGTTGCCAAGACAAGCCTCACACAACCCTGGTACACATCACTACATACTGCTGCTTTAAGGCTTTTTTTGAGATGCAGAAACATTTCTGGCCTTTAGTTTTGAATTGAGTGCGCTGAAACCAGTGTGAAAAGACAGCAACATTTAAAAGTCTCAACAGCCGAGGTTTACATCAGTGTTCTTCTGTGAACTTGTTCTTAGTTGCAAATAAAAGCTCAAATGATAAATTGCTTTCTATTTTGACGTTCTGATAACTACTGCTAAAAATTGAGGAAACAAGCTTTGTACATGACCCCAAGGAAAATAAAAAGTACAAAAGATTAGCCAAGGCTATTGGATTCAGACAAAAGCAAAATTTTGCAGATAATGAAAATCTGAACTAAAAACAAAAAAGTCTGGCAAACTCTGATAAAAGGATTTTGACCTGAAATATTAATTCTGTTTTCCTCTAACCACAGTTGCTGCTTTGCATCTTGAGTAGCTTCTAGCTTTATGTTCTGATAGTTTAACATATGTTCTGATTAGTTTAACATATACTTTATCACCTCAATCCTCAAGATCTATGCAAGGACTTCCCTCAGATCATTTTCGATGAATTTGTTATCCTGGAATTTCTCCTCACTTTCCTTATTTTAGGATCAATAAATTGTGCTCACTGACAATTGAACACCATGTGCTGCCAACTGAAGCCACTGTTTAGATTGCCTGAGAGTAAATATCTATAATTTGTTAAGCACAGGTAACATGCGTATTAGGAGGATGCAAGGCTTTGATGGAATACACTCTATGTCCACATAAGTGCAGCTTCAACAACATGAAAGGAGTTCAACATCATCCAAGACAAAGTCATCCATCTGATGAAGATACCATCTGATGAAGGACAGTCGATGCATGAAAACAGTGTAATCTACAAGCCTGTTGCTAAGCCATACATCATTCTGCCCTTGGAGACAAACTAGTAGGTGTTGAGATTCTCATATGTCTTCTGGCTTGGAAAAGTGCTACTGTTTCCTCATTGATGTTGTGGTCAAATTCCTGACAACTAGCAGCCCTGTGGGAATAACTTCATTTCCTGGACAGCAGTGGGTTAGGGGGTTACCTCACTGACGCTTTTCAAAAGCAATGAAAGAGAGGCTTGACCACATCCCACAAATGTATAATAGTTAAGAAGGATACTAATGCATGATTTACATTTTCAAGATTGCTTACACACCTTCAAAGTCACACAGCACAGCCACATAAAACATGTTTCATGCTGATGCAGGATTTAAGTTCTCAAGATTTACCTGCAAGCGTGCCATTATTCGCTATAAAACTCGCCATGTCGAGCTGCTTGTTATCAATGGTCAAGTTCCTCATGCATCCCACAAATTCACGGTGGCGCACAGGAAAGTCTTCAGGCAAGTTTGGGACACCCCCAAGCAACAGAGGACCAGTCAAATCCAAAGACCTGGAGAAAGAGAACGGGGCACAAACTCTCTTTGTTGGTGAATAACTTAGCTTAGAACTTGGGCTAACATGGGCAATCAAAAATTCATTTAAAACAACATAATTGAGTAATTCAGCATTTGTATTCATAATTTAAACTTACTTCTACAATCTAAAATCGAAAAGCAGTATACTCAATTTGGAATTGTAGCATATATACAGCATATTCAGTAGTATTATGGATGTCCACCATTGCTGGTGGTCAATGAGGGAAGCCATGAACTGGCCTTTTACTAAACATCAGATGCCACTGAACTACAGTGCTCCCTTTCTGAAATACCAAAAGTAAATTGTCTTCTGGGCTGTTAGCCTAATTTCGACACTGGATATTAAGGGTTAAATGAAGAGGAAGAACACACATTTCCTGCAATTAAAAATGTAAAGAGAAGATATTAAAAGAAACTGATATGGGAGATGGGGAGTACTAATGGCTTGGGACAGAGCCCAAAAATGACAGCCTGGAGTAAAGGCAGGAAAGGTTTCATCATGAAAAGGGAGACAGAACTTTGGAACACTTTCCAGAAAATGATAGTTGATGCTATTTCAGTTGTTCATTTTAAATTTGAGAATGATTGATTGTTAAACCTTATATGGCAAATATATGAAGCTGGGCCACCAATCACTCAAGACAGGGACAGTGACTGGACCAACTGGGGTTTCAGCTGAGGTGTGGCAGCATTGTGCAGGCTGACTGTGATAGTCAGCATGGTTTTGTATGTGGCAGACAGTGTCTAACAAATTTGATGGGAGTTTGTTTTGAAGAGGTAACCAAGAAGGTTGACGAGGGCAAGGTCGTAGATGTTGTCAAAATGGATTACAGCAAGGCATTCGATAAGGTTCTGCATGGTAGGCTGTTCTGAAAGGTTAAATTGCATGGAAACATAGAATTGTCTTCATGGAAGGAAACAGAGGGTGGTGGTAGAAGGTTGTTCTTTGAACTGTAGGCCTGTGACTAGTAGTGTGCCTCAAGAATCAGTGCTGGGCTCATTGCTGTTTGTGGTTTATATCAACAGTTCGGGTGAGAATGTACAAATCATGATTAGTAAGTTTGCAGATGATGCAAAGTAAATGGTATTGCAGACAGTAAAGATAGTTATAAAGAAATGCAGCAGGATTGTGATCAGCTGGGCAAGTGGGCTAAGAGATGGCTATTGGAGTTAGCGATGTGTTGCCTTTTGGGAAGTCAAACCAGTGTAGGACCTTCAAAGCGAATGGTAGGGTCCTAGGGAGCATTGTAGAGCAGAGGGATCTAGGAATTCAGGTAATAGTTCCATGAAAGTGGCATCATGAGTAGACAGAGTGGTAAAGAAGGCTTTTGGTACATTGGACTTTATCGGTCAGGATATTGAGAAGAGCAGTTGGAACGGTAGGCTTCAATTGTACAGCATGTTGGTAAGGCCACATTTGGAATGTTGTGTTCAGTTTTGGACACCCTGCTATGGGAAGGATATCATTAAGCTGGAAAGTTCGGAGAAAATTACGAGGATGTTGCAAGGACTCAAGGGCTGAGCTAGAGTGAGAGATTGGGCAGATAAGGACTATTCTTTGGAGCCCAGGAAGCTGAGGGGTGATCTTATAGGGAATAACTAAGATGAATGCACAATGTCTTTGATCCAGCGTAGTAGTGGAGTCAAGAACCAGAGGGCATAGATGTAAGGGAGAGTGGCGAGAAACACAAGGGGTAACATTCCTTCAGAGGGTTATTCAGAACAAGGTCCTGGAGGAGATAGTTGAGGCAGGAACTAGAACAGCATTTAAAAGGCATCCAGATACATAGATTGGAAAGATTAGAGGGATATGGGTCAATTCCAGGTAAATGGGACTAGCTTAGCTTGGGCATCTTGCTCGGCATAAACAAGGGGGGAGAAGGGCCAGTTTCCATGCTGTATGACACTATGTAATGGAATAAACGGGTGCACCAAAGGTTATATTTCTTCCAATTTTCCTTTCAATGTAATGTCAAAATATTGACGTTTTGGAGAGTGGATGGGGAGAACAGAGACCGTGGGTGGAATGTGGAAACAGCCTGAATGCCACCCCGTGAATAAATTGTCAACCCACCAGTGATGGCAGATGGTCAAAAGGAGGCGAACAATTAGGTCAATCTGTGGACCTGCACAATGCCAGCAGTCCTCAACTGAAACACCAGTGGCCCAAGCAAAGTTAATCCTAGCAGCTCAGACTAAGAAGGGAGGAAGGGTTGAAATAAATCAGCTTTACTGGTAAGTAAGTTGTCCTAGATGGGAACTGTCTACATCATCAGAAAAGAACAGGATCACTCTTAGCTCTGGTCTTCCCCATCCGCAAAATTCCAGTTCCGTTCACAAAACGCATAGGCATGTGAACATAGAACAATACAGCACAGGAATGGCCCTTTGGCGCACAATGTTTGTGTAGAATATGATGCCTAGCTAAACTGATCTCAGCTGCTGATACGTGACCCTTTCCCCTTTATTTTCCTGCACTTCCCTGGGCCGACCTGAAATCCTCTTAAATGTGGCCCAAGCTTTGAAAATCAACAGCTCAGCAGTGGGGGGAGGACTTTTTGCCGAAATCTGGCTTTACACAAGGTGTCTTAGATGGGAACTGTTTACATCATCAGAAACTCAGGATCACTCTTAGCTATGGTCTTAGACATCCTCAAAATTCCAGTTCCGTTCACAAAACGCATAGGCATGTGAACATAGAACAATACAGCACAGGAATGGCCCTTTGGCGCACAATGTTTGTGTAGAATATGATGCCTAGCTAAACTGATCTCAGCTGCTGATACGTGACCCTTTCCCCTTTATTTTCCTGCACTTCCCTGGGCCGACCTGAAATCCTCTTAAATGTGGGTGAAGCTTTGAAAGATCAACATGCAAGCAGTGGGGGTAATACTTTTTGCCGAAATCTGGTGGCACACAAGGATCTTAATAAGGTCTGTTTGGCCATCGAACACTCAGTTCACTTTGTTATGTCTCACTAGACAGGATGAATGCAAACAGTAGTCAGGTACTGTGCAGGAAGGAACTGCAGATGCTGGTTTACACCAGAGATAGACACAAAATGCTGGAGTAACTCAGCGGGTTAGGCAGCATCTCTGGAGAGAAAGAACGGGTGAAGTTTCGGGTTGAGACCCATCTTCAGACCAACTGCTGCACATCAGAGGATAAAAACTTAACGGAAGTCACCAGGGCTGCCTCAAACCCCTCGCTGAATAGTTAGTTATAACAATGGAACAGAGTGCAAGACACAATAGACAGAGAGTATAACAATTAAAAGAAACTAAATTATACTTGATGTTTTTTTTTGTAATGTTTAATAAAAATGATTTTTAAAAAGGTTCAAATTAAATTATAAAATAGCTTAGATGTACATGCTATTTCATCTTACTTCTTTGACCCAGTCTGTGTTCCCTGGGCAGCACATGAATAGTTTCCAATATGGCTTCCAAATCGCACAGACACTGCAGTGTCACAATCATCAACCGTAACTACGGCAACCTTTTCTCCTGATGGTCCATGAGGAATACCTAATCTGCCAATATTTGGCTAAACAAAGGGAAGAGAAAACATATATTTGCAGTGAAGCAAGAGGAGATGAAATATCCACTTTAAAATGTTGCTGAAATACTAGGGCGCAAAACAAAATAACATGGTTTTGAACATTCTGTGCCCTAGAAACATGAGCGTCGCAGTTGATTGCCAAAAAACCTTGGTTCCCATGTTGCAAGCTTCAGCTATCCCTGACATTCAAAGTTATTGATGCATTTGAATGGACAGGGCATGTTTTGGGATTGACAGTGTGTTGCCTGCTCTTCTGTGCTAAGTGTAGGGGGTGGGGAGGGGGGTGGTGGTGGGGGGGGGAAGAAGGATTTCGGGAAGTAGATGGGGCTGAATGGCACCTCCATTTTGACGGTGGTCAGGATAAGGATTAGGGTCCTGTACCTGGAGTTGCAGGGGTGATGAAAAGAGAACATTTGGCTCAGCATTACAGTGAGGGTCAAAGCTAGCCATGAGATGTGGAGCATGGTGGGTTTGGGTGGGATTAGGGAGAAGGATGGTGATAATAATCCTGAGTGCTTTCTATGTTGTAGATAGACGCAGACTCAGGGAGTCAGGTAGCATCCCTGGAAAAAAATGATGGGTGATGTTTTGGGTTGGAACCCTTCTTCAGACTTCAACGTTAGACTTCAGAACCGTTCAACATTATCTATGTTGTAATCTTTTTTTCAATACCATTGAGTGGATGAGCATAAACAAATATGACTGCTCCTCATGGCTAGCACAAGATTGTTGGGCTCACAGTGATAGTTCCTTATGTAGGAAGAAACTGCAGCTGCTGCTTTTCACCAAATTTAGATACACAATGCTGGAGTAACTCAGTGGGTCAGGCAGCATCTCTGGAGAAAAGGAATTGGTGGCATTTCAAGTCAAGACCCTTCCTTTAATATTTTAGATTTTAGTTTTAGTTTTAGAGATACAGCATGTAAACAGGTCCTTATGCACACCGAATCTATGCAGACTAGCGATCCCCAAATATTAATACTTTCCTACACACACTAGGGACAATTTTACAATTATACCAAGCCTATTAACCTAAAACCTGTACGTCTTTGGAGTGTGGGAGGACACCAGAGATCCTGGAGAAAATCCATGCAGGCCACGGTGAGAAGGTACAAACTCCCTACAGACAGCACCAGTAGCCATGAGCAAACCCGGGTCTCTGGCGCTGTAAGGCAGCAACTCTACCGCTGCGCCATCGTAACCGCCCAATTTCACCTTGATGGATGGGTCCATTTAATGAGGGAGGGTGAATGTAGAAAGGGAAGTGAGGGACCTATCTTATAGGGGAAACAAGTTATCACTGTGCTGGGGAAAACCAAATTGGCCGAGAAATGGTCACACCTAACACACCATGATCCAATGTTTCAAAAGGCATTTTACCTGGGGAATGATATCATCCCACAAGTGAGGCTCACGCTTGGGATGGAGTGAAAGAGAAAGCTGCCCCCAAATAGTTGTTATCACATTTCACTCCAAAACATTAAAAGTTTTTCAGTCTCATGATGGCAAGGAAAGAAAACAACATTATGCGATTAGATCTCTTGGCCAATAAACATTAGAGTCTGTTCATATAATTATATCCCAGTAAGTGTTTGGGCCTGGACAGCTCCCCAGAACTCTGAATTTGAGCTTGTCACCAGATGCAAGCAGTGGAAGGGAGATCCAATGACAACCAATGTGTGGTTGGAAACCTATTAATCAGTTCATGAATGACAGTTACTTAAGGACTTGGCTGAAAGTACGATGGCTGGTGAAGAGTCAGGCGTTTGCATGGAGACTGCACAGCAGCCGGATCTCTCACAACAGCAATTGGGTTTCTTTGTCTCAGATGACACATCAAGAGACAAACCTGCTGAAGGCTACAGAAGAAAGTACATTTATTGAAACCAAAGTGCAGGAAAAGAAAGGGAAGAACAATTATTTAATGTTTCAAAAGTCTGCACAAAATCTTTGCTGATCATCCTTGGGGATAGGTCACATTACATGAATAACAGGGAATGAATCAAAACGACCATGTCAATGTTAGAACTGCTTCTAAAAACATTGTGGCTATTGAATTGCTAAAGTGTTTTGACAGTAAAGTTTTTCAATTATTACAAATGGAAATCTGTTATTCCAAATTAATTCACTGAATTTTACTTTACATATTATGTGAGGTCATCATCACCTCAGCTATTATAATTGCAGGTCTTCAACATTCAGAGTTTGGTAACTTGTAAACGTGCATTGGTAGAACATTTATATTTAACTGGCTTAAAGAGCAATGTTGAACAAATTCTGGCTGTTTCCCATCAAGATCCTCATGAGAACAATGGGATCCAAACCTAGGTGGAGAACATGTCAACATGTACTGTCACGCATCAACTCCTGTGGATCATGTGACATAGGCATCAGATCTGGCATATTCCCTTAACACAGTGGCATAGTTATATGGATGGGAAGGGAATGGAGGGTTATGGTCTGAGCGCAGGTATATGGGACTAGGGGAGATTATGTGTTCGGCACGGACTAGAAGGGTTGAGATGGCCTGTTTCTGTGCTGTAATTGTTATATGGTTATATGGTTATATGGGTGTATGTGCATGCCTTGGTTGTAACCAACTAAAATTCCCTGATTCCAGAGAGATCCAAGAGGACTGGAAAGCTCAAGTATAACAACACTATTCAAGAAAAGGAGGAAACCAAATCAATTGGTCAAATAGCCTAATGCCCATCATTGGGACAATGCTGGAATCCAGTTTTATGGAAGTATGAGTAGTCATTTAAAAAATCAGGTCCACCAAGCTGAGTAAATGGCTTAATGAAAGAGGAAATGTATTTGATATATTTGTGAGCGTTACTGCATAAGATGAGTGAATAGGCTATTGTCAGGTTGGCAATCAGTATCTAGCTGGGTCCAACAGGAATCACTGCTGCAGCCTCAAATATTTCCAATCTATATTAATGACTCAGATGAAGGGGTTGGATACAATGATAGGTGGGGATGAGCAGGTTTTGAGAACATCACAGTCTGCAAAGGGATCCAGGCAGGTTGTGTGAGTGGGTGAGTTATCTGATGGAGTATAATATGGGAACATGTGACTAACTTTGGAAGCAAGAATTAAAAGATGAATGTATTACTTGAATGGATGATATTACAAGTGTTGCTGCACAAAGAGACTTAGAATCTGAGTGCATGAAACACAAAGGATTGGCATGGAAGTACAGAAAGTAATTAGGAAGATGAATGGAACGTTGAACTTTATTTCAAGGAGTGGAAGTATAATGTAGGGAAGTTGGGTAAAGTTTACATGGTGTTCGTGAGACCACAGCTGAAGTGGACATACCGTTTTGATCTCAATACACAAAGGTAAACTTGTATGAGGGACAGAGAAGGCAACGTTCATTATGTTGATTCCTGGGATGAAGGATGGATTTTGAGAGGCTGAGCAGGCTTGGCCACTATTCACTGGAGTTTCGAAGGATGAGAGGTGAGATTATTGCAACAGATAAGATATTGAGGGGATTTGACAGAATGGATGTTGAGAGGAATATTTCCTCTCATTGGGGGTATCTAGAATTAGGCGACAATTGCTTTAGAATAAATGGTCATCTATCAGGAGACCAAGTTGAGGGGGAAATCGCTTCCCTCAGGACACTGATTGATTGCAACTCGCCATTTGAGAGATTTGTGGACGCAGAGTTGACTTGGAGTCACTTGACAAGTGTGTAATGTTAAGGCCAAGACTGAATCAGCCACAATTGTATATTGAGTGGTGGAGAAGGCTTAAGGTGCTCATTGATCTACTCCTGTTTCAGTTTCTCTGCCTCCACAAAGTGACCATGGAAGCCCACGACATCAATTGCACAACAAACAAAACATGGAAAACAAACTCCAACCTGCAACTGAATTTGATACAGTTGACCTCTCATACTGGTATACTTCCTCCAGCTTTACAGTTCTGATCTGTTTTCCTAATCGAAGTGTGAAGCTAGAAAATATCTTATATCATATTATATTTTTCCTGGTGTACCAAATCACAAATCTAATCTTTTATACACACAAAAAGCTGGAGTAACTCAGCAGGTCAGACAGCATCTCTGGAGAAAAGGAATAGGTGAAGTCCAGACCCTCTTCAGACCCCCACTCCCTCAACTTCACTATCCATCCTATCACCCCTAGTCCAATCCCTCCCAACCTATGTCCAAAATACCTCACACACCCTTCGTCTCTTTAATGGCTTCTGCTTTCCAGGCCCCCGCTCCCTCATCTACAGTCAATCTAACCGTTTACATACATTAATTTTGTTAAAGGAGTCATCTTTCGATAACCCAATGTGCAGTAATACTGTGGAAAAGCTCGACTGAACGTTATAACAAATGGAATTTGAGGGATACACAGAGGGATTACCGATCAGAAAAAACTGTTTGAATGGGAACTCTGCAGCATTCGGTGCGAGTGTGTTTCACCAATGCCAGTCACAGACATGAATGAGAGCAGGTCTCACTGGAATTTACAAAACATCAAAGGGCTTGACAGCTGGATGGAGGAAGGATATTTCCCTTGACTAAGGAGTCTGTGAGCAGGAGGCATAGTCTGAGAATAGGCTTTGGACAGAGACGAGGATACATTTCTTCACGAAGAATGGTGAACCTTTGGAATTTTTCTGTGGAGGCTCACACATTGCAATCATTCCAAACAAAGATTGTTAGATTCCAGGACATAATCAAAGGAGATGAGGTTGGATGTGTAAACTGCCATTAAGGTAGAACAACCATGATCTTAATGAATGGTAGAGTTGGTTTAAAGGGCTGAAAGGTCTATTTCTGCCCTTCGTTCTGCTGTTCCTCTGAGCACGTGAATGCAATTGTATCCTCCATTGCACCCTTGCAGAAGACAATGTCCTCACCCCTGGTACCTGTGCATTCCTGCAGGCGTATGCAAGACTATGCCATCACAGGAGAATGTTGAGCACAGGCAGGCAGCATCTGAAGGGGCGGAAATTAAAAATGGACTGGTCTGGAAATCCACAGAATCAAATATATGTCGCAGAGTTCTACGTTTTTTCCACTTAGATCCCTGCATTCTCCCTTAGCCAAAGAGGTGTCGCAGTCTGACCAGTTCATAATTAAAGGACAGCAGCAAGGTATTTGGAGAAAGAAAGCTCGGGGCCATCATCTACTCAGCTAAGAAGCAGTAGAATATCTTCACCAATTGCACTGAACTAACCGTCTGTTCCAAGAACAATCATCTTATGCACTTAGCCTCTAGAGTCAGTGATAGGTTTTAACACAATTATGCTAAGTATCATTTTGGGATCATGCTTCAATCATCACTGTAGTGCAGTTTTAATAGTTCTACAGTCCCATGACAAAATCACCACTGTGATAATCTCCTCACTAAATACCAAGCAAAATAAAATATTTTTCACCCAATCCAATTTTCAGCCATGGATGGCCAGTGGATGTTCACAATGCACATTCATTTTTCCCCAATGTATACTCAAACTTCAATTGTTTTCATAGTGTCCACAACTAAGCCCCCAAACTTCCTTTTATCCTTAAACACTCAACTCTCAACATCAAGTACAACATCGGACCTTTTACTTAAAAGTGCCTCGGGTCTTACAATTCTGTGCGATGTTTATTCAGTACTGAAGGTATTTAATCAATTCTAAAACCTGCAGCTGTCTACACAGTAGCTGAGGCGTTACACTGATTGTTTGATAACAAGTGTCCTGTCTTCAGCCAACCTCAGCATTTGGCTTCAATGTTCCATTTCCAGGTCAACGTTCCAACAGTTGCAGTTATATAGGAGGCAGGTTTAATAAGTTCATTCTATAATGCCAGCAGCCGCAGAAAGTAAATGAACACAATATTTCCTTTATTCATAAATATTTAATCTGCGATACTCTGAAAGGCCTTATCAGAACAACAGTGGTGACCATTTGCACAGTGCTTATCTCAGAAAGGAAATCCTATGGGAAGAAAGCTGGAAGCAGGTTGGAGACTGCAGGCAGAGTGAATATTTTCCGAAATGTTTTGAAGGTAGAATGGAAGGGATTCTTTCAGAGTATTTGCAAGTGTGGAAACAGTGAATGTATTCTGCAAGGAACAGAGAGAAAGAAGAATTAACAGCAATCAGAAAGGTGGAGGGGTTCCTTGGATGAGGAAAAGCCGTCGAGATATTATGTAGAGCACGTGTTCTGGGTCGTCTGGGGCTTGCAGATAATTTAATGTTGGTGTTGTTTGGGCATTTGAACCGAGAAAAGGATAAAAATCCTTGAGATAGACACAAAAATGTGGAGTAACTCAGCAGATCAGGCAGCATCTGTGGAGAAAAGGCATAGGTGATGTCTTGGATTGAGACCCTTCTTCAGGATGATTCTTCAGATTTCCTTGAGATGATTACATTGTGAACAAGGGATCATGTCATAGTGTGAAGAGGTGAAGGTTTATTGTTATAAAAATTTATTATATAAATTTATTGTGGAAAAACATTACAGTTTATCGCAATAAAAGCCCTCTCCACAATTGTATTAATTCTCTCAGACATGTTAGTCTACATTTGTGAAGAGGGCTTTTATTGTGAAAAACTGTGATGTTTTTTCACAATAAATTTATTCCAGTTATAAGTATTGCATCCAATCCTGGATGTCTTACTTTAGGTAACAGGTCCTGCCTTGGAATGCTTGCTGAGGAGAGTTATCAACATGATACCAGGGACCCAAAGCCATAGGTTTTTGAATAAATGCTGACAAAAGAATTAAATATAAAAATACTATGAGAATTGATAAAAGTGTTCAAATTATAATGGTTTAGAAATGTAAACTGAATGTACAATGTTTACTATTCATGAAAAATGACAGAATCTAGATTTAAAGACATCAAAAACAAATGGGAGCACTGAAATTTGTTTTAAATTCAGAAGTTTGCTAGGTCCTGGTTTTGTGTTATTAGAAGCAATGCTGAAGGCAGAACCAACTATAGCATTTAAAAGCACAACACAAGGAAATAGGCAGCTAGTTGAAGGTGTTTAAGAAGGAATTACAGATGCTGGAAAATCAAAGGTACACAGAAATGCTGGAGAAACTCAGCGGGTGCAGCAGCACCTATGGAGCGAAGGAAATAGGCAACATTTCGGGCTGAAATCCTTCTTCAGACTGATGGGGGGTGGTGGGGAGAAGAAAGGAAAAAGGAGGAGGAGGAGCCCGAGGGCTGAGGGATTGGAGGAGACAGCCCAAGGGCTGAGGAAGGGGAGGAGACAGCAAGGGCTAACAAAATTGGGAGAATTCAAAGTTCATGCCCGCAGGATGCAGACTCCCCAAGCGGAATATGAGGTGCTGTTCCTCCAATATTCGGTGTTGCTCGCTCTGGCCATGGAGGAGACCCAGGACAGAAAGGTCGGATGGGGAAAGGGAGGGGGAGTTAGTTGAAGGTAATTGGCTCCTCTGCAACATCTCATAACGTAAAAAGTTTGAAAGGAAAAACTTTTATATCACACTATCTTTAAAGATCATGATGAAAGGATAATTCAGTGTACATCTGAACAGCAGTGTACAGAAATAAATATCTTCCATGAGAATGTACATGGCAAGATTAGCAAGTTTATAGATGATACAAAAGTGGATGGTATTGTTGATAGTGAAAATGGTTGTCAAAAATTGCAGCAGGATCTTAATTGGTTAGCCAGGTGGGCTGAGGAATGGTTGATGGATTTAATACAGAGGAATGTGAGGTGTTGCATTTTGGAAAGTCTAACATGGGCAGGACCCACACAGTGAACGGTGGGGTTCTAGGGAGTGTTGTTGAGCAGAGGAATCTAGGAGTGCAGATACATAGTCCATTGAAGATGGCATCACAGAACAAAGACACATTGGCCTTCATCAATCAGAGTATTGAGTATAGAAGTTGTGAGGTCATGTTATATGAGACAAAATGTGCGTGAAGGAACTGCAGATGCTGGTTTAAACCCAACATGGACACAAAAAGCTGGAGTAACTCAGCGGGACAGGTAGCATCTCTGGAGAGAAGGAATGGGTGACATTTCGGGTCGAGAAGAAAGGTTTTGACTCGAAACGTCACCCATTCTTTCTCTACAGAGATGATGCCTGTCCCACTGATTTACTCCAGCTTTTTGTGTCTATCTTCATGTTATATAAGACATTGGTTAGAGTATTGTGTCAGTTCTGGGCACCATAGGAAAGATATAGGAAATATGTTATCAAGTGAAAAGGGTGCAGAGACGATTTACAAGGATGTTGCCAGGATTCAAGGGTCTGAGCTATAGGGAGAGGTGGAGTAGGCTGGGACTATTCCCTGGAGCCTAGGGGTGATCTTATAGAGGTGTATAAAATCATGAGAGGAAAAAATCGGGTGGACGCACAGAGTCTCTCGGCCAGAGTAAGGGAAATCGAGAACTTGAGGGCATAGGTTTAAGGTGAAGTGGGAAAGATTTTAAAGGAACCTGAGGCGTAACCTTTCACACATAGGATGGTCGGTGTATGGAACAAGCTGCCGGAGGACTAATTGAGGCAGGGACTATCGCAATGTTAAAGAAGCAATCAGACGGGTACATGGATAGGAAAGATTTATAGGAATATGGGCCAAATGCAGGCAAGTTGAACTTGTGTAGATGAGACATATTGGTCAGCGTGGGCAAATTGCACCGAAGGGCCTGTTTACACACTGTATCACTCTATGACCGAAAGATCCCCCAGTACGGTGCTATATAGGTGACCCATGTCAATTTTTTCATGATCGCACCCGAGCGATTTCTTTATACCAATGACATGCAATGCTTTGTGAGCACAAGTATTGGAAATCTCAGATGTCTGGACAAAAGCCACACATTTTATTTGCAAAAATTGAGTGTGAAGCGTGAACTTTACAGTATGACCAAAGGTATACTGGCATCTGGTATCTCTGCTTCCAAGTGGAATGGTTTTGGGGCAGATTTGCCCATGAGTGAGTGACAGGAACAAGTATGCATATGTGTCCAATAATCAACAGGAACCACACAATGATGGTGGCAGCTGAGCAATGACCATTGCAAACATAACCAACTTTTCATCGCCCCCTCCCCCCCCCAAACAACGTTTAAAGATGAAAGGACATATTGTTTGAGGTAGAGGACAAATGGCCAATCGAGGGAAACTACACTGCAAGAAGCTCAGGCCATATAACTTAGTGAGGTAGCAGGCATGCTCTCCCTGTTGCCATGGCCACTCAACCAGCAGTCTTGCATATGGGTGAATGACGTACAGTTCACAATAGAACACTGCTCGCATAAATGTACTGTTTGCTTCCTGCAATCAAATTATGACTATTGCATAGCATTAAAATATGTTTTTCCTGGCAACAGAATTTCTAGATCATATTTTGAAAACAAGCAAATTCTTTCTACATCAGAAATTTGAGACGATCATATATTTTCAACAGTTATTATGTCTGATTGGATGTTCTTGCCTGACTGCTTAGCAATTGGATAATGTTGCCAAAACTGTGGGAAAAGAATGGGTTTTTGACATTGGTCAGAGGTTGCCTTCCTCTTAATGATTGAAATGTTCTTGTTGTGTGTGCAAATACATATATGATTACTGTTCTCACTCAGATTGAAACAAATCGACCTTCTATTTCAATGGCCAAGGCTGATAGTTATGCTTTCATCGAGAGTACCAAAGACATTTGTGTGCCTGAGAAAGGAATGAATACAAAGCAGCTGCAAAGTACCAAGTGCCACTATTTGCTACATGTAATATTTTGTGCCATCAGTGAGACTATAGCTCATCTGTGATATAACCTCTAATGGTCATGTGATAGTCAAGAGTTGCGAGTGATTAATTGTCAATGTGCACGGGGACCAGATTAATGAAATTCTTAATCCTTTGACATTTATACTCAACAAATATCCCTCAGATTTTAACATTAGCAATTGACCAACTATCAATGTCTGTTTCAGAGAAGGGTTCCAACAGATGTTCTGCACCCTTTGGTTCCCAGAATTGCTTCCTAACCACTCTAGAAAGGTCTGGTTTCAACTTTTGAAGCCAAATCCCCTGTCCGACACTCCTCAAGGAACAGAAATGCCCATGAGCATAATGTAAAACTAAATTGCATCTATTTTAATGCAAGGAATCCAAATTGTAAGGTAGATGAACGCAACGTTTTAATTAGCATGTGGCTCTATGATATTGATGCTGTCACCGAGACAAGGTTGAAAGACAGGTGGGACGGGCAACTCAATATCCTAAAGTCCAGAATTTTCAGGTCCCTATCCATCTGTAATAACACTTTCATGGAACTATGTACTTGCACACCTCAGTCCTCTGCTCTACACCACTGTCCGGCTGCCTACTGTTCACTGCGAAGGTCCTGCCCTGGTTTGACTTCTCAAATATAAAACCTCGCCTTTCTCTGAATTAAACTCCATTAACCCCTGAGCCTAGTCTCTTCACAATGATGCGGTGATCAAGAAAGAGCATTAGGTCATTTACGTTCTTGGGATTCTGTATAGCCATGCAGATTCTCTCAAAATCTATAAATGTGCTATAGAATGTATGTTGATGGGATGCATCTCAGCCTGGTCTGGAACTGCTCATGCTGTTGACCAACTGAATCTGCAGGGAGAGGTGAACCTGCAGAGAGTGGAGCCAGTTCATCAGAGGCTCATCACGTCTTTACATTCAGTCCACCGTCATGGTGCATTGCATCAAGAAGGCTGGAAATATCGTCATAGTTGTCTGTCACCCTGGCCATTCCCTTTTCTCTCTTCTACCTTGTGGGAGAAGTTGCAGGAGCTTGTAAGATCAGACACACAATAATAAGAACAGCATCTTCCCCACTTCTGTCAGACTCTTGAACCATCAATTATTTCACACCAACTCAATCAAGAAATAGAGAAGATCGATTTAAAGTCAGAGGGGAAAGATTTAATTGGAAACCCAAGGGAAAACTTCACACAGATGATGTGGGTATTTGGAACAAATTGCCAGAGGAAGTAGTTGAGGCAGGTACAATAACAACATTTAAAAGACATTTAGACAAGTACACGAATAGCAATGGTTGTGAGTGATTTGGCCCAAACACAGCCAGACACAGTAACTTAGTAACCTTGATTGCCAGGAGCAAATTGGGCCGAAAGGCCTGTTTTCATGCTGTATGACTCTATATCCCAAAATACCTTGAGGCCTGGTAGTGAATTTGTATATAGTGACGAATATTACTAGACCTTGCACTTTAAGGGTAAATGACATAACACATGATACATACGATTCCCCAACTGACATTACATTGACCTCGTGACCTTTACTCCACCATTGCCATCGTCTCTTGGGATGCACAAGTGTGGCCTTTCTTCTTTGAGCATGATAATGCTTCTTCACCATACCAGCACGTTGTTGTTTATGATAATCTCTAGCTGTAGAACCAATGTCCAAATGTAATGTTGCAGTCCTCCACATTGTAGGATTTATTTCTCATCATCGCATAAGGTTTTCCATATGCCTTAACTGCAAATATCTATTCACGCCAAAACCAATGTGGATTTCCAAGAGATGTATCACATTGTTCTAACTTTGTTGTCACTCAACGGTATTTGTAAATCAGTTTAATCTGTGCAGTTGGTGATGGTTGATACAAGCTATGCCCCAAACAGAACTCAAAACATCACCCTGCCAACTCTACTTCAAAGCACAGGTCGCCACTTATCAAAACAACCTTTTCTAACAACTACTGTGACATTTGTTGTACTGATAGAGGGTGCAGGTTTGATAGAAAACACAACCTTTCACAACATGTGAAAGAATGAAAACATCTCATCTACCTCTGCAAGGAAAGGAGCAGAAACTTGACTGTGTGAGGTTGATATTCAGAGGCAGTAACTACAAACTTAGGGAGGTCCTATATTGTTCTGACATTGGACTTCACGGCTCATCTTACTTTTCACCTCAATTGCCAACACCTATCGCAAATCTTCAGGTAGTTTGTACCACATGAAGAAGAATTTCATCCTAGATAGACACAAAATGCTGGAGTAACTTCGCGGGCCAAGCAGCAACTCTGGAGAGAAGGAATGGGTGACGTTTCGGCGTCGAGACCCTTCTTCAGGCTGGTCTCAAACCGAAAAGTCACCCATTCCTTCTCTCCAGAGATGCTGCCTGTCCCGCTGAGTTACTCCAACATTTTATGTCTATCTTTGGTTTAAACCAGCATCTGCAGTTCCTTCCTACACAGGAATTTCACACTGTCAGTGTCTGAGTGTTGGAATCTGTAGTTGGGTTTGAGGATGTGTCTGTGGGGACAATCACCATGTGCATGGAGTAAAGGGTAGCTCGCCTACTCCTCAAATTTGTTTTCTTTATTAAGTTTGTTTTATTTTGTTTAAAACCTGTCATAATGAAGTGTGAATGAAGATTCCTGATTCTGCTACAGCTGCTGACCCAGCAACTTTGTTCTTATTTTATACTCCAAGAATTGATGTAATCATACCAATTTCTATCTCGTGCAAATAGGCACACACAACTTAAATATATTCAATTGACGTTATTTTGAAGGTATATTTTTGTACAGCTGGATTGCTGTTTAATACGGCAGTAACCAATGAACAGAAAACTGCCAAATTTGCTTCTTGCCAAAATGGCAATACGCCACCAGACAAATAATTAAGGATGGTTTAACAGAAGGAAGGAAGTATTATTGCATCTTGGAGCTAAGCTCTTTTCACCAGATAGTTCGGACAAAGTACACTTTTGAATAGCAGCGTTTTCTTGCTGGGTCTAATTATAACCTTGTCTGCACAATCTAACCTTGTTCTAACCTGTCTGTCGCTCACTTGAATTCCTTACAAGCTTGAAGTGATGCTGTAGTCTCAACATCACAGCCATCCTCGAGAACCATGTGCCAGTCCCTCGTATCTGAGTGGAAGCTACTTGGTCGCTAGCATATTCTAGCAGAGTCTTTGTCGCCAGTTAATGCACATATTAATGTTTCTGGAGAGCAGATCACTCATTTTATTGTTGAAAAACCTTATATTTGCTTTCAACCAGGAAACATAACCAGGAGAAATGCTCAGCATCTGTGGAGAAAGAGTCTATATTTCAGGTCAATGTTATGGTTAAAGATCATTGAATTTAAATGTTAACTTGATTTCTCACTGCGCTGATGTTTCTGGCCTGCTAAATATTTAGTGTCTTTTCTGGTTTCAATATGGCTGTTTCTGGGTAGAGAAACAGAGCTAATGTTTCATGTGAATGCAGCCTAACTTGCTGAATCTTTCCAGTATTTTGTTTGTTTTTATTTCAGGTTTCCAGTGACTGCAGTATTTTGCCTCTGATGTTCGACATGGGTCTCCGTACATCTGTGGCCTCAATCAAAATGTAATATAAACCAGGACTTATTTCTCATCACAAAACCTTCATGCTACCAATGAATGCAGCTTCCGGGAGCTTTGTCTGCCCCTATAATGTGATTAAACAGTTTAAATGTAAACAAAACAGATTCAATCTCACTCACCAGGAGATTCCTTCCTGAGGCAAACAGTTATAACATTCCTGAAGGATAAAGATGAGCAGAGCATCCGAGCCATTCCATGCCACATCAAACTTCTGTCATAACAATGGAATGCAGCCTGCATGTATTGACAATCTTACTGGAGTAACAGCTTTATTTGATCTTTGTTGATACACTATTGAGACAGGATTACACAGTAGTGCCCTGTACTATCAACCCACAAACATGTCCAACAAACTGTGACTTTGTTTGTTAGGCTAAACCAAACGAAGGAAAATGTGTCTTCTGGCCTGGGGGAGACTGAGACTGATTCTCCTCCCCAATCTTTGCACATCCCCAATCCTTTCCACTCGTCACTTTAATTTCATGTTTCATGTATTTTGTGTTTCTATGTCAGTTGGCACATCAACTTCCATCCTGGGATAAATAAATAATATCGTATCATATCGTATCGTAAAGTAGTAAAACTATATTTCCCAAATATCTATAGTTTATTATAATTGAAAATAATCCAACAGCTATTTAAATCTTCAAAAGATAAAACAGACATACACCATTCTCTTCAGAAATGACTCCAATTGTTTGCGTTTAAAACTAATATCTAAAATGTTCTAATTGCAGCAGTGTTCAATATAAAGCCTGCTCTTGTGCTATACTGAAGCATGAATTATAAAATGATTTTATTGTGGTATCTAACACAAACCACCAAGTATCACTGCCTACCAATTACTACTGGCAGTGCTGGAAAAAAATAACTTTGTTTAAAATTACCTTAAGACCATTATTTTATAAATTATTAACAATTTTAAAGTCTGAAGCTTGCATAAATTTCAGGGCAGCATTATTGCAAACTCCATTCGATGTAATCAACCACCTTTATTCTGAAAATTGGTCGTTCAGAAGGAACGGTGTAATTATACAGATCATTCTTCTATATTATGCCATGTGACTGAGTTCAAAACCTGAATTAAAATATAGTCCTCGATCTGGAACGGAGAGCTGAGTTGCTGCTTGGAATAAGACCCACAATTTGAATGCTGATTATGCCCAATGCAGCATGTTTTGAGAAACATATTCAAAGAATCTGAAACAAAGCTCCAAATTTCTCCTGAAACCAATTGCGATACAGCAAATATATAATCAGCTATGCCAGGCCAGCCGAGTAACATTGCAAATCAAATGATGGACCCAAGAGTGATAACTAGCTGTACTAGCATTAAAATAGCTGAAAATAAATGTAAATGCAAAATAGATTATTTTTACTTCTGACCTCCAGCTGACCTGATTTAACATTTGTGAGATTATGGAGGTACAATATTCACTTTTGCAGAACACGTTTAGGGGAAAAAAATAACCTTGATGTCTAATGCCATTCCGAAGACATTATTCCTAGAAGTATAGAATTAGAGCCTGGCTAATTGACCTGAACTCAGCACTACCCAGCTATGTGTCATGGGTTCAGATCTTTATAGATAAGTGCAGTCATGCCCAGGATGCTATCAGTGAGTACAAACTATCATAACTACATAATAATTTGGCTGGGGGTGTATGTGTGGTGGAGTGGGTTGCTGCTGTCTACTCCAGCTGCTGGGATGCTGCATAGATCACGAGTTTAAGGCATGTTCAGGCTTGGGTTGGTTTGTTTAGTTTCATTTCATCCTCCGGTGGACTTCTTCATGGAATCCCACTAGTTTGGTTTAGTTTAGGGTTTTTTTTCAGTTTAGAGATACAGCGTGGAAAGAGGCCCATCGGCCCACCGGGTCCGCACTGACCACCAATCCCCACACGCTAACACTATCCTACACACACCAGCGATAATTTACAATTATACCAAGCCAATTTACCTACAAACCTGTTCGTCTTTGGAGTGTGGAAGGAAACTTGAGATCCTGGAGAAAATCTATGCAGGTCACGGGGAGAAGTTACAAACGCCGTACAGACAGCACCCGTAGTCAGAATCGAACCTGGGTCTTAGGCTGCAACACTACCGCTTAGTCTTTCTTAGCATACAAAAATATATTAAAAAATAATCTCACTTGCTTCCACTCCTTCTTTAAGCTGCAAAAATAAAATGCCGTTAATAGGCAAATATTCTCTTTGTGCAAAACTTGGATGATTGCAGAGGAATATTGTGCAAAAACATGATTTCAGATAACAACCAGACCGAGGCTACTTCTGGAATCAAATAGAAAGGTCTCTTTAATAAAACTTCAATAGCCTCTTTAAACAGTTCCATTTGTTTGAACTTTTGTAAAGGAAGACCAAACATTATCTTTGTAATCAGCTGGTGTTATTAGTTGACAGATGTGCAATCTCTTCAGTGAAAACGAGTGGCTCTTCTTTCTACTGGTTTACAATTCCATCCAAGCATTCTATTACAAATACCTGCCCGTCCGCCCCATCAGAACTTAATTTACTTTAACATTAAGTAAACATGATGGAGAACTCAAAACAAGCATTCAGATAACAGTTGGCTTTCTTTGTGCTTTTAAAAAAAACACAAAACCACAATGTAAGGGAGGCTGGCACAAACTCCATTTTGGGGTAGTTATTCATACTCAACGTGAAACTTTATAGCCTAGTTAAACATCACAACATGCATAGCTCCTGAATAGACCCACTTACAATGGAAAATAGTTTTGACTACTTTTAGGTAGCAAGGCCACAGTAAGAGAAGATCTTTCAGTTATTTTAAGTAACATGTCAGACACTATTTCCTTCCTACCTGGAAAGTGACATATTTTATTGACCTTAGTAAAAATGTAACATGTTTTCATATCTTATATCTGGCTCCAATATGATTTTGAAATTTATTTTTATTTTACCATTGATTGTCAGTGAATTCCTGAATATTGGGCGGCACGGTGGCATAGCGGTAGAGTTGCTGCCTTACAGCGCCAGAGACCTGGGTTTGATCCCGACTACGGGTGGTGTCTGTACAGAGAATTCCTCCCACACTCCAAAGACGTACAGGTTTGTAGGTTAATTGGCTTGGTATAATATAAAATTGTCCCTAGTGTGTGTAGGATATTGTTAATGTGCGGGGATCACTGGTCGGTGTGGATTTGGTGGGCCGAAGGGCCTGTTTCTGTACTGTATCTCTAAACTAAACTAAAACTAAAATAATTTATTGCTGGTTGAATGGCATCACATAACTGTCTTTTCGACCAGCCAAAAGCAACCTCTAAAGCAAACCAATCTTCAGTTTCAACTTCTTAAATACGTGTACACTCCCACAAACTACTGAATGGAAAGAAAATGGCAACTGAAAGCAATGCTGCTTCTGGTCAAATTCACTGTTCTGCTTTTCCCCATTATCATCTGGCAACAATACCTTACTACTCACAAGGAAGTTAGTTGTTTTGTTATTATAGTGCACACATAAACCAAAGATTATAAATAATGATAGTCATGGAGCACGGAAACAGGCCCATTGGACCAATTTGCCCGTGACGACCAAAATGCCCCATCTACGCTAATCCCACCTGCCCATATCCCTCGGAACCTTTCTTATCCATGTACCTGTCCAAATGTCTGTTATGCCAAAGACATAAGTAGGCAATTTTGTGTGAAGTGCATGGATCTCCGGTAACACTTGATGGAAGTAGAGCTATTCCTACCAAATATTCCCCAAACAAAATCCACAATAGATTATTGAAAAGATAACAACATCTTGTAATCATTGCGGGATCACTTTATTAGTACAAATGGCAAGTGAACCTATTCTATTTAAGACATGACTTCCTGCATGAATTAGTGTGGTTTGGTAATATCCTGGTTGGGGGAAATGATCGCCTTCCATGCAATGGACGAAGATATTCCTACGTTAAAAAAAGTCCAGACTTCAAATGAACTTCTTAGAACATAATCCTTTATTGCAATTCTGTGAAGGAAATAAATGTCAAGAGATTCATAACATAGACATGTTTTTTTTTAATTGGATCATAAAAGCAGACAGCTAATGCTTTAGAAATGGCAATGTGCACGTGGCATAAATGAATTTTTGATTCCATTGTTCTATATGCATAATTGATGTCTAATGCATTCACAACACATTTATACCGTGTGATTTTAAATTGAAGTATATTTCTTCCACAAGTGGCACTATAGTCCAATCAACTGTTTTCTTCATTTACAATTAGTTCAGATTCTTTTCTCAAGGATTAGAGTCGTAGAGCTATACAGCTTCGGCCCAACCTGCCAAGTCGACCAAGTTGGCATTCTGGGCTAGTCCCATTTGCCTGCATTTAGTCCATTCTATTCTAAATCGTCCCTATCCATCTGTCTGCCTAAATATCTACTGAGAATGTATAATTTTGATAGAGCGTAACCAATGGAACAAATGCTGGGAGTTTTGTTCCAGCTGGTTGGGGGATGTTAAGGACAGAAGACGTTTAAGGACAGAATTGTAGAGAGTAGGACGAGACTGCTGAAGGCTATGCCTCCATGTGCAGCATGAAGAGTGATCAGATACCTAGAGATATATACCATTGTACCTCAGTACAATTTACCCTTCTATTGATAACAAAGCAGCAACAATAAAGTCACCAGGATTTTTGTTTCGGTTTTATTTTTTTTAGTTTTAGAGATACAGCGCGGAAACAGGCCCTTCAGCCTACCGAGTCTGTACCGACCAGCGATCCCCACACATTAATACTACACTCGAGGCAATTTTGACATTTATACCAAGCCATTTAACCTTCAAACCTGTACGTCTTTGGAGTGTGGGAGGAAACCGAAGTTCTTGGAGAAAACCCACGTGGTCACAGGGAGAACGTACATACTCAGCAAGAGGGGGAGACAGAATGCGACATTTAAATTCTTATTTCCTTTCTTACAGGATATTTACAAGCAAAATTAATTTCAATGACAACTTGATAACTTCATGGTCAGTATTACTGATATCAGTTTTCCAATTTTTTTCTGGCGATGAATAATTATACTAAAAATGGCCTTTCACTATAGATTGAAAGCGGAGCATTATCTTCAGAGAGTAAAACGCCAAAAGCTTTCAGACTGCTGTTCCTCTATTCTGCTCATCCAGTGGATTAACCACCACATGACCGTTGCTCTATTATGACTGCATCCCAGCAAGTTTCCCCACTGAGACTTTCACATGTAAGTTCCTACATGCATTATTTTTCCTAAGCATAGGTGTCTTCTGCTTCAACCACGAACTTCTACAAATATATGAATACGCAACATGGAATGTAATCCAGAGTTAGTTCTAGTTTGATGGCAGTGTGTTTGTTGAACTCTCGTACAGCTTAACTGCTTTGAATAATATTCCGGATTCAAAGACTGCAGATTTGTCTTGGCTGCTCACTGCAGTGCTACTCATCACCCAGCAACTGTTTTCATATACGCTTTCAATAAAAACAAAGCATAAATCCCGCCTGAGTGTTACCTTCCTGTCTTTTCAAGCCAGCACCTCAGATCATAAACCTTTAACACTTTGTGTTGTATAGAATAGCCAATGAGCTGCACGCAAACAGGAAGCTTTAAATTCCCCAGTCATATTTCTCACTAAAACTCATGTATTAAAGTCTGAAGCTGGAACAATAATAGTGGTGACAAGTTGGCAGATAAAAACGACAATTCCATCTCCCATAATATTATTCAATAGTTCGCTTGACAATAGTGACATTTAATTTCCCTCATGAGTTGTTGTGGTGTTTTTCGACGGAAGATTGAGTTAACCTGTGGACTTTCAAACCTTTCCTAACCTCTCTGTCCCTAACAGTCTGCTCTGATACTTTCCATAAACATAGTTCTCTTGAATGCACTTCTCGTATGTAAACACCATTCATGCTTTACAAATAATCTGTTTATTTAAATCACTATTGATCCAGACATTTGTACAGAAAGTTGGATTTACCTTTTTGTACATGATTAGACCTTTGTACAGTATAGCACATTTGAAATCCTGGTCTTGGAGAGAGCACAAGAAGAGTCAGCGGCAGCCATATATAATTCCTAGTGTGTGCTGAGTCAGCTGATGCTATGCAGTACCACAGGTTGGTCCTCAGGGCCAAGGCTGATCATTTCCACCACAGTTCTGAGGTTGCTAATGAAAAACACGTGTAACGCATAGGATCTGCTGCAGTTGGTATAGGAGGAGGTTGATTGAGTAAAACTAGGAGGAGCTCAGTTCAATTTAGTTTAGTTTAACGTGGTACCTGCACCGAGACAGTGAAAAACTCATGCTATCCATTTACATGTTACAATCGAGCCATTCGATTGCCATCCTGCGTTTGGACTGTTCGACCTGCTGCCCTCTGGAAGGCGCTATAGGTGCATCAAATCCAGGACAAACAGACTCAGGAATAGTTGCTTTCCGAGAATTATATCTACTATAAATTCAAATTCACACATGCACTGACTACACCGCCCAACACGGACTTCCATCTGTATATATGTATATATGTATGTAGCGCCGCAGAATTTGTGCACCTATTCCCCCCCCCCACCCCATCTCCCTTCTGTTTTTTGTTTGTTCTGTTTCTTGTTTTTTGTGCTAAATTGTATGTATGCACTGAGTACGAGCAGCTTTCAGTTTCATGTACATGTATAGTGACAATAAATGGCATATCTATATCTTTACAGTGAATGGGTGCATGATAAGGGAATAACATTTAGTGCAAGGTAAAGCCAGCAAAGTTCAATCAAGGATAGTCCAAGGGTCACCAAAGAGATAGATAGTAGTTCAGCACTGCTCTCTGGTTGAGGTAGGATTAGTTTGGGATGTGGTGTGCTTTTTCCCACCACCTTTGCTGGACTTCTGCATGCCCGCAAAGAGACTCAAGGTTGTCAGTGCCTTCAGCATATATCCAATTAACAAACCAGCACATCTTTGAGATGTGGCATGGAATCAGAGCACCTGGAGTAAACCCAAGTGGTCACCGAGGCTACATGTAGACTCTTCTCTATAAACAGAGTGTAAAATTTAAGTGGAACTACGAACGTCACCCAGTCAACACATGGATGACGTCCTGCGCATCTCATCAGTTACTGTCTTACATAACACACAAAATCAATGCATTTTTAGCCAGCCCCACACATGCACAAATTTCACTGCAAAACCATAATTGTAAAATATATGGTACAATTCTATGCAAGTTAAAATCTTGAAGACTTCAATTTTAAGAATGCACATTTTTTTCACAAACTGTGCTCTGTCAATGTGAGCAAGAGTTGGTCAAGTTGCAAACAATACACCTGCTGCCCAGACTGCAAGGTTTAAGAAGCTTGGACTAACGGCAGGAGAATAAAGAAGGAATCAAGTGCAATTACAGAGGAAGAGGCCAGTCCTGTGTCTGAGGCAACACAGCAAACTGAAATGAGGCCCGAGTTGATGTTAGTATGGGAATATGGGAATAAATATAATCACCAATGTCCCAACTCCATTTTGGATCTTACCAAATATTCTTAGAAAATCAACTGACACACAAGGTTTATGACAATCCTTTTTTTGTGAGACTACAAGACCCAGAATCTGATCGGATTATTAATCAGAAATGTAAGTTAACAACCACTTATTTCTTTGATGAGCATTCTGTTTTATGTCATGAATTGAGAGTTTGTTCATTGTCCTTATCAAATAATAAATTATAGGAGATACACTTTCATGAATGATAAAATCATTCCATGATCAGATATGTTCCTCCTGTTAATGTTGACGTGTAAGGAAATCGGTGGTTCATAAAATGAACAACTAATGCAATACAACCCGTTTTACATTGCGACAAAGTTAAAATTACCCTTTGCTCCATAGTTGGTCCTCTTTCAGTCAGCAATGTAGGGTTTATAGTGATGTATCAGAACTAAGCTAACTCAACATTTCATTGGAGCTGGAAATGCTGCAGTTCATGATTTCAAGCAAGCCATGAAAGCCCCAACTGTACATAACAGGAAATAATTGCACTACAAGGACAGAAATGGAGCATCAAATGTATTACCTGAGACCATTACGTGATTGTAGCAATGACCCATAAATCAAAATGCTGACTTGAGTAAGACTAAAACTCAATCAATACCTAAGTCCAGCATGAGTCATTATGCACAAAAAAGGAAGAGCAAGCAGACCAAATAGATGAAAAACTATAGGCAGAGTTTCCTGATATAAAATTAAATTATCTCATTGTGCTGCTGTTTATTTCAGAAAACAATGGTATCACAGGCTGATTACAGGCTCAAACATACTGGAGGGTCATAGAGTCATAGAGGCCCAACTTGCCCACACCGGCCAACTATATCCCAGCTACACTAGTCCCATCTGCCTGCTCTTGGTCCATATCCCTCCAAAGTTTTACTTCCATCCTTAAGATTGCCTTCAGCAAGGAAGATCATTTGTTGGCTGCTCACAATACAATGTGACAATTGAGAACTGCACAGCACGTTTCATTTAGAATGAAAACAGCAATTGGAATGAAAAGGCCATCAAGGCTGCCCAGTTAAATTTATATAATTGTCAATTCTCCATCAAAGATCGTAAACAACTATAGCCCATATAAAATGTCAATTTTCCAAACTTCACAATACTTTTATAAACCCCATTCAAATGTGGGTGACAATTTCATGCAACAAACTGATATTTTGCCACCTACCTTATTGTAGTACTGGACCAGGACGGAGTGCCACTGCCCATCACTTACTCCTCCTTGTACGAAGGGGGCCACTGTCGTCCTGGACTCACCTGTTAAATATCAACAGTTCGGTTAAAAGAGTGCCAAGAATATACATTAACCCAAGAAACACATCTGTGAAACATAGAACAATGATCCCCCCTTTATCCTGAACACTCGCTGTGAAGTTTCCTGCATTATGGATCACAAAGTTGTAATGAAACCGACCAAATGCTTCAGTTAATTTAATGGCTTTTCCACCCATGTAATCTTTACTTGTTTTTTTGGAAACTTTGTGCACTGGTTCATCTTTAGCTTGCTCCAAAGGTGATAAATCCAGCGATGACCGTATTATTCTAATAAGAAAAAGATTTGTGCAGGAGAAACCGAGTCGCGAGCGAGTGGTATATTTTGATCAGTGCAGTCAACTTCAAACTGAGGGAATTCTGAGAAAAGCATGCAATATAGGTGATGACCAGCCTTTTCCGATTAATGCCAGCGGTTCTGCAGCCTGCACATGTTCAGCCAGTTCATTCATTTCCATGCACAAGTGTGAATGAGAGAAGTAAGATATAATTTCAAATTCATTTAAGGCACTTGATTGTTGTAAGTGTTATTGGTTTTGTGCCTTTATTCTTATTAGTTCTTTAAGTTAAAAATAAATAACTCTTTAGCCGTTTCTGCGTGTTTGGCTGGGCACAACTAGCTCGATAGGCAGGCTGATTTTACTGGCTATCAGAGCATTTCTGTGGGCACGTCAACATTTACAATGGCTTGACCTCTACTGATACAGAGCCAGCTTTGAGAACCGCAATGACACTCAAAGGTCTGCTCCAACTAAGTGAGCAGGGAATTCCAGATCAGAAATGTATTTTCCTCCGGTCCAGTGTCATTCATTGGTCTTCATGCATGTAAAATCAACTAACATATTGACTTACACTTTCCTGTACTTTCTCTAGAGTCACGCATATTTTTATATTAAAAGATGCTAATCCTACCACCTAATCTTATCCTACTATCATTCCAGACCCTGGTTTGCAGATTGCAAATTGCTGAGTCTTTCGGAAGAAGCTCAAGGTGATGGATTTTCCCCACCACTTGCATTGTGACGAGCTGGGAGATGGGAGGAGACGGAGCCGTATTGCATTCCTTGAGGAACAAGTTCAACTGTTAACTTAACAGTAAACATCCCATCAATGTGAATCACCCGATTTCCCCTGACCCCTCCCACATAATCCCGGATTCAGCAGTCAACAAGCATGTCAAATGAAACAGACAACGAAACAGGCAAATGAAGTAAAAACCGCAGATGAGAAGGGTAAAGATCTATTTTCAATGTTTTTCTTCACATGGCCTGCCTGGGCTAATCTTTGCCATTCTCGTCTGCTGTTTGGCCTTATTTGCCTATTGAGAAAGCAAACTCAATATTCCAATAAAAACAAGTTCAATTAAACTATCAAGTTTCAACAAGCAAGCTTGAAGCTTTCGATCCAGTCTGTTGGACATGCAGTAATGCGTCCCACAAATTTTTTTAAAGGTTAAAAAAAACGACTATGAAATGTCTTTGGTCAGAGAAATACGAAAGTTTATCCGAGTGACTGAACGAAAAATAATGTATGTCATAAATAATTAAATCTGAATAATTCCTTTTGGATACATCACGTAATAAACCAGGCATATTGTTGACCATATTTGACATTAGAACACATCAAGTATCATAAAATCATATTCACAACTAGAAAAATAAAACGGTGATCACTAGAGCCAGGATGTTTATGCACTATAAACAGTGAAATAGGCAGGCAAAAAGGCATAATAAAATCACAAAAAAGGCACGAAAAAGGCATTTATTGACAAAAAAAGGCATTTATTTCCACCACCAAAATATGGTTAAAAATGATAATATAAAAGTTTACTACACGAAATGACCTGGTTGCACATAATTACTAGCATTTTTTTCAAACTATCTGGTGTGTCGTCTGTCAGACAGAATATGCTTCAGTTGTGAAAAACTTATTTCTACCTCAGCTGATTGGTGCATACCCGAAACAAGCTACAGACTCTACATTCATGTGGATATCTTGTGCATTACAGCTGCCTTTGAGAACCTTAGCTATGTTTTCTATTTCTTCAAGATCTTTGGCTAAAATCACTCTCACAATTTCCTTGTATGTCTTTACCTACATCACCAGGAACCTTACGAATACCATCAGTTACTTTGTTGAAAATGTGCAGGTTATTCACTAATGTTTTGCCATGTTTCTCAAGTGAAGTAGTAGCTTGTGGGAAGTAGGCAAAATTGGAAGCAATAAACACAAGATCACGGTGGAGGGACTTTTTCTGCATGATTTCACTGACGATCCTGACTGCAGCAGATTCTTCTTCTTCAAAACAGTTGACGATTTATTTTATCTTTTCAAAATTTGCAGCATAATAGTGTACAGCAGAGAGCCGTGTACCCCACCTCGTCAAAATAGGATGAGGAGGTAGCGGAATCTCGGGTGCCATTTCCTTGAACAACTGCACAGGTGACAGTGTTTTGAGGAAGATTTTCTTGACATTGGAAACTAGGCGATCGACATTTGGAAACAAGCTACATATGTGCTTGGCAATTCTATGAAGTCCTTGAGCTAAGCATGTCAAATGCAACATTTTGGGGAATAAAACTTTGTCACAAACAGAAGAACATTCTCGTGTTTTATACCTTCTGGCCAAAGTACAGCAAGTGAAGATATAAACAACTGAGCAATAGTTGAGCTGTTTGACTTCTCCAATACTTCCGATGTCAACAAATACTCCTTTGATGGCTGACCTGCCTCCAGTGTACCAATGACCACATTGGCAACATAACTCCCCAAAGCATCGATTGTCTCATCTATTGAGATCCATATTTTGTTGCATGCAACTTCATCTCTAATTTTCTGCACAACAATGTTGAAGTTGCTTTCAACATAATGTTTCCGTAATGATGACTTGCTAGGTACATGTTCCTCTGTGTATTTCTCTAAAACACCTCTGAGAGGTTTGTTTTCCAATTTCCAGTGGAATTCCAGCATCATTGAATACCTTGCACAGATCACTCGAAAACTCAGATTTGCGACTGGAGCCAGCAGTAAATGCACTGAGGAGAGAAGCTTGGGTATTTCGCTTGGGTAGTCTACACCCCAGCAGCATCAACATTGACTTCTCTAATTTTAGATAGCCCTTGTCTTCTCCCTCCTCCCCCTCCCCTTCCCAACTCTCCTTCTAGTCCTACTGTCTCTGCCTCTTCCTTGCTTTAGTCACATCAGTCTGAAGAGGGGTCTTGGCCCGAAATGTCACCTATTCCTTCTCTCCATAGATGCTGCCTCAACTGCTGAGTTTCTCCAGCATTTTTTGTCTACCTTCGATTTTTTCCAGCATCTGCAGTTCTTTCTTAAATAGATCTTGGAGAAGACGGAACCAGCGGACAGCGGTACGAACGAATGAATGACCGACGGTGGCACCCCCAGTTTCGCCCCGGCGGTGGAAGCTTTCTTGTAAACACGTTAATAATAACATTAATATTAATGTGTTAACATAGAAAACGTCATTGTAATCACGGTACAACTAGAGAAAATAGCACAACCTTTTAGCAAAACGGCAAAAAAAAGGCTGATTTAGGCATGAAAAAGACATTATCCTGGTGAAATCATCAAAAAAGTCATGAAAAGGCATTGATGGCAAAATCCTGGCTCTAGTGATCATTAATAGAGCTGCAACTATACAAAACTGTACATCTGTAACACTTTTCCTATGAAAGCAAAAACTTGGCAAAAAGCGGAACAAAACTTCATAGACTGGCGGAGATCCAATAAAAGCTGACACTTCAAAACAGTGTTCAATATAAACTGAAGACACCCACTCCTGCAAGTGTGATGCAGCATTGATCTGTAGGTTCAGGCAGAAATTTCTCATTGCAAATTGCACATTAAACCAATATCTAAGAGAGTAGTAATCATTTCCAGGTGTAAATATACCCATTGGGACATTAGCCCAAGAACCTGCACGGTCAGGTCACCTCGTCAGGACTGATATTTCATGGTATTGGTGATGCATAGTTCTTCATACATCTCCCTTGAGACCATGAACTGCAGCTTTTACATGCAAACTACAATTTTCAATTAACATTTGTAGTGCACTCAAAACATCCGCTTCAGAGGTTAAGCATTCAGCCTATTCTGTTCATGCTAGTGGAAAAGGGGTAAGCCAACCTATGTCAACCTTCCAGCATTTGGTCTGCAGCCCGATGGGTTATAGCCCTTCAAACAGATATTCAAGAACATTTTAAATGTCGTAACATCCTAAGGAAACAGCAACAGAAGCAGACCATGTGACTCATAAGGAAGCCTGAGGTTTTTTGACCTGTTGAGTTCCTCCAGCACTTTGTATCTTTTCTACCATGTGCTTTTTGAGGTTTGCGCCTTTAAGGTTCCACAGACATACACACCAAGCTTCTTCAGTTCCTCCACTCCTCTCAGTCAACTGTAATCTTGCATATTTCCTTATCTTGTCACACATCTTTTGATATCAGTGTGCCTTCTTTAACCCTAGGTGACCCTATTACCTTGATGCAAGCTTTCCTCACTGTCACTCACAAGGCCAACATTTTGCATTATCTAAAATCTTCTTTGTCATGCTTTCTAAGTCAATAATAAATATTTCAAAAAGCAAGAGAACAAGTAATAAACTCTGTGAAATTCCAGAAGTAACAGCTTTCCAGTCACAAAAATATCCATCAACCAATACTCAAGGCTTCCTGCCATTTGGCAAATTGTGGATCCAATCAGCCTTGAATTTCCCTTACATCTCAAAGGTCAGATTGTCATTGATACCCCGTCAACGGCCTTGCTAGAAATCACATACATCAAATACACCATCTTTATTGACCCTCATAGCTTCTTCAATTAGGTTGGTCAGATATAACATTCCCACACCAAACCCCAATTCATCTTCCTATTTTAATGAAGGTTTAATCTGTCGCTCAGAATGCATTCTAATAAAGTGCCACAACTGAAGTTAAACTAACTGGCCTGCAATTACTCAATTTATCCCCTCTTCCTTTAATAGTTCCACATTGGCTGCCATCCAGTCCTGTAGCATAATTTGTGTCACCACATGAGATAGAAATAAATAATCCAAACCTCTGCCTTTTTCTCCCTTTTAAAAGCCCGAAATAAATTACATTGAAGCCTGGCCTGTATCCATTTTCAAATAGGTTAATTATCTTAATACTATCTCTTTTACTATGTTTATCTCATCTAATATTTGCCTTTTCTAGATATTATTCTGCCAAGACTGTCACAAAATATTCATTACCCAGATCCTTTGGCTCCACACACAGAATCCTTTACTAACTTCACTCTTTCCTTTCTTATCCTGTTATGTAATTATAAAACATCTTTAGATTGTATTTGCAAATGCCCCCCCCTCCCCCCACATCTCCAACTTACTTTCCTAACTTCCTATTAAACTTCCCTACACTGTCTATTCCTTCCCAGGATTTACAGGTATTAAGCTTTTGGCAAATGAAGAAAATTGCAGGAATTCTGAAAAATAAACAGGAAATGCTGGAAACAGTCAGCAGGTCGGCCAACATCTCTGGAAAGAATAGTAGTGTTCGGACAGAGATGAGGAAAAAAAATTCACCCAGAGAGTTGTGAATCTGTGGAATTCACTGCCCCAGAAGGCAATGAAGACCAATTCACTGGATGCTTTCAAAAGAGAGTTAGATATAGCTCTTGGGGCTAATGGAATCAAGGGATATGAGGAGAAAGCAGGAACGTGGTACTGATTTTGGATTATTAGCTATGATCATGTTGAATGGTGGTGCTCGCTCGAAGGTCCGAATGGCTTACTCCTGCACCTATTTTCTATGTATCTGTTTTTATGTTAGTGTTTCAAGTCACGACCACTTGTTGAAGCTGGGATCTAAAAGTTCTTGGATGGGATCAAACCTGCTAATGTGTTAAATTGCCAGAAGATTAGGCTGCCTTTAGCCAGGAGGTGCATACACAGAGAGGAACTACTCCTTCAATTAGCCTTGTTTTAAAATTTTATATTCCCTTAAAACTAAACAAAATGTGCAAATTTAAAATCATCGACGCACTAACTCCAACATTAACTCCAAACACTGTAGCGTTTCTCACTGGAATGCAGCATACTTCATATCAGACCACCAGATACATACAACAGCACAGTCTATCACAATTATCTATAAATGTCAAGTCTTGAACGAAATTTGGGGTAATCTGAAGTATGTAACAAAGAAAATCTCTTGCTCTGGCTTTTTCTATAATAGCATCTGGTTCATATCCTTTAACAGTTGGGCAATTATAAATGAACTTAAAACAACCCACATATGAAGATTAATCAAGTGGTACTGTTGAAGCAGATCATAAAAAAAGTGGACGAGGTGCAGCAGTAACACCTACTTCAATGTCTTGATGGCAATTGCAGAGCACAGCTGGAATGGCAGTGAAGCCTGTGCTCCATTTGAATATCTGACAGATGAAAAGATTATAAAGAGCAGGTATCTGGTGACTGGGGAATCAGAAACATTTCAGTTAGAAATTTATTTGACCAAAAAAACAAGTGCATTTTCTGGTTAATCAGGTTACCAGACAAATTCACAATGCTGGAGTAACTCAAGCGGTGAGGTCAAACGCTACCTAACCGCTTGAGTTACTCCAACACTTTGGAGTGAATGGACGTAGAGAGGGAGAGGATGTTGGGGGTAGAGAGGGGAGGGAGGGAGGGAGGGAGGGGGCGGGTAGAGCGGGAGGGGGGTAGTGATTGAGGGGTGGGGGGATCGCGGCGTCACAGGGAAGGGCTGACTCCTGAACCCAATACTCCACCAGAGAGGGGGGGGGGGGGGGGAGAGGGGGGGGCAGAGAGGGGGGGGCGAGAGGGAAGGGGGGGCCCGAAAGGGAAGGGGGTCTGAAAGGGAGGGAGGCAGAGAGGAAGGGGGGATAGAGAGGGGGGGGGTAGAGGGAGGGGGTAATGACCATTGAGAAAGTTCTAGAAAAGCAGTCCAGGAAGCTTGGGACTGCTTGTGACATTGGAAGCGCTCGTGAGTCCGCGTGAGCCCACGGAGGCGCTCGGAAGCAGCAGTACAGAGCCCACTTGCTCGTTCTTTCAGCGTCTTTTCAAGCAAGGGGGGTGAGGAGGAGGGGGGTGACATCACTCGCTGTGCGTGGAACATAGCGCAGCAGACCGCGACGAGAAAGTTCTTGAAAAGCAAGCTAGGAAGCTCGTGAGTGCTCGTGAGCTCGAAAGCCATCAGAAGCGCTCGGAAGCTGCAGAACAGAACCCACTTGCTGTTTCATTCTCCGTCTTTTGAAGAACTAAGGGGGGGGGGGGGGGGGGGAGGGGCCGGGGAGACAAAGGCCCGCGCCCACGCGGGGGGGGGGGGGGGTGACGTCACTCGCTGCGCGTGGAACATAGGGTAGCATGCCGCGAGGAGCAGAGCCATTGTGACGTCATCAGCAGACCATCTCATTTATTTTCCAAGTTATTTGAAACTTTTGACCATTTTCATAAATAACTCGTGAAATAATGCATCAAATTTTCAGATAAGGCATTTTTTGACATCATGGCGTAAATCTCAATTGGAATATGTAAAACTTTCACCGTTAGAACGTCGTGTTTTCGAGGACATGTGAAACGCATACGAACATCACACACAAACACACACCCCAGATCAGACTTTTAATAGTTACTAGACCAAGTGGGACCCGTTGGGTCCCGTCCCCTCTACACGCGGCTGCGGGGGGGGGGGGGGGGGGGGGGGGGGCGGCCTGGGGCATCACACACACACTATCCACTCCTCTACCACACCCACACTAACCCCCCCCTTTAATATTATCTCAATATTAAAGGAGGAGAGGAGGGGGAGGGGGAGGGGGAGGGGGAGAGGAAGGGGGAGGGGGAGAGGAAGGGGGAGGGGGGAGAGAGAGGGAGAGGGCGGATTTGAACTCGGTGAGCGGGCGGCGGGCCTCGGGAGCGCTTGGAAGCCCTCGGAAGCCCAACCAAATGACTGCGTGTTCAGTGGCTTCAATCCAGAGCCCGGGGGGGGGGGGCAGCTGGGCGGATGGCGGGGCAGGCCTGGGGGGCATAACTCGCAGCAGGTGGAAAACTGTGCCCTGCAGGCTGCACGTTGAAATCAGTGCGCAGCGGGCTGTGACGAGCAGAGCCATAGTGATGTCATCAGCTCGTTAACTTTATAAATTATTTTAGATTTGTGAAGAATTTTAATAAATAACTCATGAAATAATTAATCAAATTTTCAGATAAGGCTATTTTTGACCATGGCGTAAATCTCTATTGGAATATGTAAAAATGTTACCGTTAGCTCGTTATATTTTCAAGGAGATGTGAATCACAGACAAACAGCACACAAATAAATACACACACACACACACACACACACACAAATAAATACACACACATCCAAGATCAGAGTTTTAATAGGTACTAGACCAAGGGCAGACCCGTTGGGTCTGCTCCCCCAACGCAGCCGTTCCCTACCCGTCGCCCCCACGGGAGACGTGGTCCTCCAACTCAAGTGGCTCAGGAATGAGCAGTGCGGCTGGTTTTAAATGGCGTCTTTGAGGCGAGATGTAGGCGCCAGCATCCGTTATGGGAGGCGACAAAATGAGTGAGTTGGGGGGGGGGGGGGGGAGAAGGATTTAATGAAAAATGTGGACATAAACATAACGAAATCTAATGAGGAGTGGATAGTTGGAATGAAAAGTGAAATGTCTACCCAAATGGCTGCTTCTATGGGTGAGAAGCCTGTTTATTTTTGAAATATTGGGGGGTGGGGAGGGGGGGAGAAGGATTTGATTAAAAACGTGTACTTAAACACGACGAAATGTAATGAGGAGCGGATACTTTGAAAGAAAAGTGAAATCTCTACCGAAATGGAAAAGATGTCAGCGATTGTGCGTCTGGATTCGGCGTGGCAAGGAATCAAAGGAAGAAATGCAGCCGGCAGCCGTGCATGTAAATGGATCCATTCCGATTGGACATCTGCGAGCATCAGCCATTCCAATCGGACATCTGCGAGCATTGGGCATTGTGACATCACACGATGGAACGAATCAAAAGGCAGAAAGGCAGCCAGACGGCAGCCGGTCGAATGGCACGAGAGTATTATATAATAATAGATATGATACGATTCCGCAGGCCAAATTTCTGTGTATACATAATCCCTTGGGATTTACACTGAAAAGATATTACTTAGATTATTATGTGCTTTTCCTTGTGGAAAAAAGCTGCTGGTTTGCATATAACTTTTTAGGGCTGTACCAGTGTGTACTGTCATATAGAAAGCACTGCTTAGATTATTTGATTTAAAGTGACATTTTAAAACAAAAGTTGGGATAGGCAGATAGAATTGTGAATAGGAGGGAGGAGGGATTTGTAGCCAACATGATATCACCAAATGGCATTGACGCCAGGTACAACACTGCAGTTGTTAGGTCGTGTCCTTGGAATAAATTGTTTCAAGGGGCATATAATTAAAAAGCAGCACAAACAGCATTAGTGGAGGGTGTGGAAGATGTACTACTCTCCTCCCCAGCCTGCACCCAAAGGGTGAGGAACACATGACACAGTTGAAACGGTTTGATAAGACCAAGAGAACAAGAATGTGAATGATGCTGAAAAAATATTACACTGATTCAAAATTATAAAAATAATGACTCCATGTGAGAACAGATGCTTCTCATCATTTTCTGCCTGGATAAACTTATTAGGCTATGGGAAAGGGTGTAGTTTCAAGAAAAAAAACGCACACTCTTTGTTTTAAGTTATCCACTGCAAATCTGTAATACAAGCCCTGAGGGAGGGAGGTAATAAGCACACATATACATGAACCACTTACTGTTACTGAGAAATGTGAGTTTATTAATGCAGCCAAATTGTATTATGAATGAATGATGAAAAACAGTGTTATTTTGATTACATTACTGACCTCTGAGTTCTTAAAAAACACTTTACGATTGTAATGATTTAATTGTGCCTTTGAACCCCTTCTAAAGTTCAAATTCCCACTAAGCGCTCCATGTTATTGATCCATATATGGAATTATTTTACAGAAGTGAATGAATATTTTTAGCTCAATCTGATTCTCACGTTCATTTCAGTCTGAAGGCACTTCTTCCCACGATTATTTTCTACTTCCATGGTTGCCGAAAGTGCAATGCTTTGGCGAGAAGATCTGAAATTATAAGCTGCAGATATTCTTTGAACTGCAGGAATATTGTTCTGTGAACAGAAGGTGCACTTTGCACGTGGATATTTATTCCCTCCATAACTGTGGCACGGTGGCGCAACAGTAGAGTTGCCTGGGACCTGGGTTCAATCCAGACTCCACAGTCTGTACGGAGTTTGTAAGTTCTCCCCTTGACCTGTGTGGGTTTTCTCCGGGTGCTACGGTTTCCTTCCACACTCCAACGGATAATTTGGTTCCGTAAAATTGTAAATTGTCCCTCGTGTGTGTAGGATCGTGCTAGTGTAGGGGGTGATCGCCGGGCGGAATGGACTAGGTGGGCCGAAGGGCAGTTTCCGCACTGCATCTCTAAACTAAACTGAAATCTGATTGTGGATGGAGAAGATATCAAAAATTGGATGTTTTGAAGGCTAATCAATACATCATCACAGGCCTGGGTAGTAAGTAAAGTTTGCAACCTGTTAATCATCTGAGGGAAAGGCAGGTGCGTCAGAGTTTGACAGAGGCTCACATGCACCTCTTCAAACTTTGTTGTTCAGTGCATTCGGTGCTCCTGATGTGGCCTCCTTTACAACAGTGAGACCGTGTAAGCTAAGTAACCATTTCACTGAACACTTGTGTTCGGTACGTCAAGGCCTGCTGACTCTCTCAGCTACTAACCTTTTAACTCCACTTCCCATTCCCATATCAACCTCTCGGTCCTGGGCCTCTCCATTGCCAGAATGAGGCTAAGCTTGGATAGCTTACAACTCAACAGCCCCCTCACTCTCTCTTTCCTTTGTTCCGCCTCTCACCCACTCCGATCTGCACCCATTTCTCCCACCCACCACTAATAAGGGCGGCCCGGTGGCGCAGCGGTAGAGTTGCTGTCTTACAGTGCTTGCAGTACCCGGGTTCGATCCAGACTACGAGTGCTGTCAGTAGGGAGTTTGTATGTTCTCCCCCTGACCTGAGTGGGTTTTCTCCAAGATCTTTGGTTTCCTTCCATGCACCAAAGACGTACAGGTGTGCAGGTAAATTGGCTTGGTAAATGTAAACATTGTTCCTAGTGTGCGTAGGATAGTCTTAATATGCGGGGACTACTGGTCGGTGTGGAACCGAAGAGGCCGAAGGGCCTGTTTCCTCGCTGTATCTCTAAACTAAAATAAACAACCGTCTCCTTCAATCTAGACCACCCCCCCAGCTTTACATTTCATTTTTCTTTCCCTCCTTCTCTGACACCCTTTGCTCCCTTTCATTTTCAGCTTTATCACTTTCTCCATCCATCTGCCAACCAACCCCTCCTCCCCTGACACTTGCATCCCACCCCATCTCTTTTCCAGCTTTCTCTCCCCCACTACAATCAGTTCACTGAAGGGTCCCGACCAAAAAGTCACCTGTCCATTCCCTTCACAGGTGTTGCCTGACCCGCTGAGTTACCCCAGCACTTTGTGTTTTACTCAAGATTCCATTATCTGCAGTTCCTTGTCTCTCTATTTCACCAGGCCTTTTTATATTCAAAAGTCTTGCAATTAAGGAAGTGGGGAAGAATGAGACCTAGTGAAAGATGGACATAAAGCAACTGATTGTATGGATACAATGCAGAAATGCTCTGAGAAGCACAGCAGTTCTGAAATTAAGTGAAACCAGGTGAAATTTCTTTAGATTCTAACAGTTGGTAGAATCGAAGCACAAATGGACTGAGATGCAGCACATCTGTTATCAGACTCATGAAATGATCAACTCAAGGCTTGTAACATGTCAGGTCTGTGTGCAGTTCTTAACTTTGTAAACCTGCTCAGTGGAGCTATGCATAAGGCATTTATATTTTAAAATTCTATCTGCTGCAAAGACTTTTAACTGACGCAGTTTTACAATTAAAACATTTTTCACCATTCAGATTAGGTGGGTGCTTCAAGCAACGATTTAAAGTTTCTCCTTCTAAAAACCACCAAGTACTGAAAGCCTAAGCAGGTAAGTCAACATAAAACTGGTCTCGATCAAGTGTGTTGCCAGTGGAACTGATCTGGAACTGGGCATATATTTTATTGACGTTTTGGGGATTTCAGGAAAGAATTAGATAAGCATGAGGGAAAATAATCGGCACAGCCACAAGGAAAGACAAGGTGGCTTGACAAGTAACGAGCTTGTATGGATTTGATGGATCAAATGACCTCTGACTATGCCATAATGATTCTATAATGAACATCCAGCTCAAGTTATACATTTGATTTTCTATGGTTAGTTATGCTGGAATAAAGCATCAAACTGCATGCTGCTCAACAATGTTCACTTTGGCAAACACAAATCCTTAATGGCCAATTTCACGTTTTCAAGAAATTATAATTGCTAACTTACCTGCTGAGAACGTCAGCTGGATTTGTTCCTCAATGATCTCCAGTGCAATGAAATCATGTTTCTCATTAAAACGTCCATTATAAAGTAGCAAAGCATTTCCTTCCTTTGTTGCAAACCTGCAGCAGAGGGAGAATGAGAAAAATGTATTGCCAATTAACAAGGCATGCAGGAGCAACTAGAAACAAATCATTCCTGATGTTTTCTGCCAATTGCATAAACAGTATTTTTTAACTTAACCAACCATCAAATGGAATATTGGCTTTTACATTTAGTTGGAAATGTAAATTCATGCATTGACACAAGACGATGTGATTGTATTTTCATTTCATAAATTTATTGAGAATTTGGAGGAAGAATCAAATTATATCTTCATTACGATCTGTCTCTTCAAATTCAATGAAGTTGATCTTCTATCAGTTGCACAACAATGTAGATATGCCAGTCCGATAGAGGCCCCTACCAAACCCCTGGATGCAATACACTTATTTGGCCAATATGGGCCTCAATGCTACAAATCCCAACAAAAGCTTTTAATGCTATCCAAATCTAATTTTTTTTCCGCCTTCCATCACAGCGAGGAATGTGGAGGAGTCACTGTGTTGGATGTTTATGTTAAAATATATTTTGTTTGTTTTGTTGCTTTTTATTGGTATGACTGTATGGCAAATCAAATTCCTCGCATTCGCAAAACATACTTGTCTAATGAAGTATGATTATGATTGATACAAGTAAAAGTAATAACTTCCCAACATTGCAGAAATTCCAGAAGGAAATTCTTGTTAGGATACCATCTTGCCTCTGTCATCCTAACTCCCAGCTTGGGCATCTATGAAGCATCTTCACTAATGTAAACAGTAGAGACGTACAGCCTCTGAATCCCACTCCTGTGCCTGGTAACATTCGCAGAAACATGTGGACTCATCCAAGGTACAACTGGAGAAATGCAAACTAGAAATGGCTACAGTTGATTAGTAAGTTTGCAGACAACACCAGCATTTGTGGAATTGCAGACAGTGAGGAGTGGTTGTTAAAGTATATGGTGGGATATAGATCAGCTACAGAAATAGGTGCAGAAATGGCAGATGGAGTTTAATCTGAGCAAATGTGAGGGGACACTTTGGGAGGACAAATGTTAGCGGAAAGTATACAGTTAATGGCAAGACCCTTAACAACATTGAAGCACAGATGGGTCCAAGTCCAAACCTCCTTAAAAGTGGCAACACAAGTAGACAGAGTGGTAAAGGTGTATGATATGCTTGCCTTCATCCATTGAGGCAATGAATTCCCATGTAGAAGCAATGTGACTCCAAGAATCAGGAAGTCATGTTGCAGCTTAAAGGAATTTGATTGTGGAATATTGTGTGCAGTTCTGGTCACTCCATTACAGGAAGGATGTGGAGGTTTTGTAGAGAGTGCAGAAGAGGTATACCAGAATGTTGCCTGGATTAGAGAGTACTACCAATAAACAGAGGTGGACAAATTTGGATATCTTTCACTGGAACATCCCTGGTTGAGGGGAGACCTGATAGCAGTATATAAAATTACGAGAGGCTTCATGATACTCTATTATAGAGTAGACAGTTAGAACCTATTTTACCAGGGTAGAAATGCCACAAATGGAGGGCATAGCTTTATGATGAGAGGGGGAAATTTTAAAGCAGATGTACACGGACACGGACTCCGCCTGGAACCTGCTGCAAAGGGTGATGGTGAAGGCAGATATAAATGTGGCATCAATGAGGCTTTTAGATAGGCACCTGATAGGATAGGTTCAGAGGGATATGGGCCAAATGCAGGCAGATGGGTCTAGTATAGATGGAACATGTTGGTCGGTGTGGGCAAGTTGGGCCGAAGGGTCTCTTTCCACACTGTGCAACTCTATGACCCTAATTCCATTGGAAATTTGGCTGGATGAAAATTATCAAGGGTTTCGACACGCTAGAGGCAGGAAACATGTTCCTGATGTTGGGAGAGTCCAGAACCAGGGGCCACAGAATAAGAATAAGCCATTTAGAATGGGATGAGGAAACACTTTTTCACACAGAGAGTTGTGAGTCTGTGGAATTCTCTGCCAGAGGGTGGTGGGGGCAGGTTCTCTGGATACTTTCAAGAGAGAGCTAGATAGGGCTCTTAAAGATAGCGGAGTCAGGGGATATGGGGAGAAGGCAGGAACGGGGTACTGATTGGGGATGATCAGCCATGATCACATTGAATGGCGATGCTGGCTCAAAGGGCCGAATGGCCTACTCCTGCACCTGTTGTCTATTGTCTATTGTCTCTGGTCCTTTCCAATTCTAAGTGGCGGCTTTACCAAGAATCACAAAACTACACTAAATAATGATGAAAAAAACCTGCAGCAGACCCAGTAATAGAATCAACATTTTAAAATGTCATTGTGAGGTCAGAATTGGTACAAAAAACAATCTTATCAGAAATCCTATTCTACATCCAGGATTTTACATATTATTTTTATGATAAGCAGAACTTTGAAAATGTTCACACACATACACTGTGAACTTGATAGTTAGCGATAAATACAATCAAAAGCAATACACAGTTTGACAACTTCATGCTCACAGTGACAACGGCTGGACTTATCATTAATGTGCTCTTGTCTAGATTTACATTTCCAGTTATTTAGGAAATCAAGGAGCAGTTTGTATATGAGATTGGCAGAGACTGACAGAGGAAGCTCCTCAGGTCTAGCCAGAAGCAGCACAGAGCTCTTCTTTAAACTGTTCTTGTACAAACAATCCATTTAAGCTCGATTAGCAGGAGGGTTTTTAAGGGTTTAAAAATATTTAGCCTCCTTGAAGTTAAGCAAGTCTCTAGAATGGAAAGTCACTATTTCCATTTAGCCTTCCCCGTTGCCACCTTGTATCAGAGATGGATGAGTGGCATGAAATAAAGGGATTCTTATAAGACTGATGCCCCCAAAGAGACTCAGTATCACTAGTTATGACAGTGGTAATTAGGATCAGGTGTCCTGAAATAAAACCCTTTGCATTCCAGAGGCAATATGCATCAGTATCCAGAAAGCACAAGCTTTGAACCAAAGATAGACGCAAAATGCTGGAGTCATTCAGCGGGACACACAGCATCTCTGGAGAGAAAGAATGGGTGATGTTTCGGGTCAACACCCTTCTTCATACAGATACTGAAGAAGGTTCTAGAACCGAAACATTATCCATTCCTTCTCTCCAGAGATGCTGCCTGGGGCTTTGTCTATGACCCTCTATAAGGTCAACCTTCAGGCCCCTGCGCTTCAGAGAGAAAAGACCTGGCCTATCCAACCTCTGCTTATAATTCAAAATCTCCAGTCCCAGTAACATCCTTGCAACATTTTCTGTTTAATGACATTCTTTGTAAGTAGGACAACCAGAACTGTACAAAGTACTCCAAATGTGGCTTAACATATTTTCTATAGCTGTAACATGATATCCAAACTCCTGTACTCAATACACTGACAGACGTGAACAATGCCTTCTTCACCACCATGTTTACCTGTGTCACCACCTTCATGAAATTATGTACCTGCATCCAAAGTTCCTCTGTTCTACAGAGCCCTTTCATTTACTGTAAGAGTCCTACCCTGGTTTGTCCTACCAAAATGCAATACGTTGCATTTCTCTGAATTAAACTCTTATCTGCATCCAACAGAGTCTGCAGTTTCTTGTGTCTGCCATTCCTTGGCCCATTTGCCCACCAAATCAAAAATCCCATTGTAATCATTGACAACCTTCTTCATTGTCCACTATACCACCAATGTTAGTGTCATCTGCAAACTAACTAACCATGCTCCTACATTTACATCCAAATCATTCTCACCCAGGCTACTTCAACAACATCTCTTAAACCAATGACCTTAAGCACCATGAAAAGCAAGAATAGCAGTTGCCTAGGAACACCGCCACTTGCTTGTCCTGCTGCAAGTTACACAACAGGTCACGTGGAAGTTTACTACAGGTCCTTAATCGCGGCTGGATCCAAATCCTTAAACCTTCTGTCCAACAGCACTGCGCTAGCACCTTATCAGTGGGACAGCAGCAGTTCAAGGTGGTGGCTCACCATCACCTTCTTAAGGCCATTTAAGGGAGGGGCCATAAATGCAGGGCCCAGATCCCAAAATGAATTCATTCACACATATCCCCATCAGTTGTTCTTCCAATACTCCCCACTCACTCAGTGCTGTAATATTTAGATGACACAATTTAATCTCAACTCCAGTCATGACTCTCATTGTTCTTTATCCCGCTTGTCCATCTTGGATTTTAAAATCAGATGCAGGAGCCTGAACAAAGTTAGGGGGGGGAGAGTAATTACATAACATGTCGCTAGAGCAGAACAGAGGAATGCATGGGTAAATGAATAATTGGAGAAAGGAAATGTAAGATCATTATGGCAAGGATTACTCAAAGGATATTTGAAATGTTTGGGGAATGTCCTTGTACACATAGTGCATTGTAGACAAGTATTGTGCAACACTGAGTTCATTAAACGTATTGTAAAAAAGTATGCAATATATTCAGGAAGCCAGAATTAATCTGGAGGAACAGAACTTTAGGCATAACTGGGAATAACTGCCAACTGAGTAAACAGGTGATCCGTATTACGAGGACGTGTTTAACACACTTACAGCACTATGCTGCTGAGCCACATGGATCATTTACTACAGTGCACCGCAGCACAGTGAATCCACACATGCACTGAATCAATTAGCAGGTTGAGAAAAGATGCTGAAAGAGACAAAAATCCCACTAAGGTTTTCAAAAACAAAATGCATAGCTAATTAGCAATTTGCATTGTTTAAAGAAAAATTATGGCAATATGTCAAATAGTCCACATTTCTATTTCTCTGTACACATTTCAGAATTGCAATTTTATTTCCAAAGCCCTTGAGTACTCTGCCTGGTTGTCTCCATTCCAGCACAAGAACACACATTCTATAAGAAGACTATTAACCTAAAGGGCCTGCCCCACGATGCGAGTTCACCCAAGAGCTCTCCCGAGTTTTAAAAAAAAAATCAAACTCGTGGTAAGTACGTACAATGTATGTAGCGGGTACGTCGGAGCTCGTGGATGTCTCGTAGCGGCTCGTAATACTAACAGCAGGTACTCGGGAAATGCGGAAACTCGTGAAGTTTTTTCAACAGTGTGAAAAATTTCCAAGAGTAAAAAAACACTCGTGATGAGGTACCACGGGTTTGATTTTTTTTTAAACTCAAGAGAGCTCTTGGGTGAACTCGCAACGTGGGACAGGCCCTTTACTCAGTAGCCAATCCGAAAGCCAAATAATTGCCAAATGGTTTTGCCATAATACTGTGATTTATTTTTTCTGACGTCTTTGTTGCATTAATTCCGTGATATCTGCACTGGCCAACTTTCCTCAGAGATGGATGTGGGCAATAATTATTTGTGCTTTCATGGAATCACTGGGGTGCCAGGCGTAGCTGCCGCAGTGACGCCAACTGGTTTTGTGAAGGGCTCCAAGGCTGGGACAAGATGAAATAAATGGAGAATAAAGGTGTTTGGAATCTAGCAATCTGCCTATTATATGCAGGGCTCTCCAATTCATTAACATGCAAGAAGTAACTCTTGTGCAAGGTAGAGCAATGAGAGACATTGTCCAGTAGCGAGACAATTTGTAGCTCCCTGGGGAAAGTGCCAAGCTTATCATTTAAAATCAGGCCAACCAATGAAAGAATACAATTCAGACTGAGTAAAATGTAAAATCAAATAAATCGCAGAGTTTTTTTTAACAGAAACATATCACCAATCTGATCATATTGTGCCAACAGCAGCTTACAATTCCTGATTTACTCATGGAGTGTACAGCACACAAAAAGGCGTTTCAGCCCAACGTCCATGCTGACCAAGTAGCTTAACCAACTGGTCCCACTCACCTGTTCAGGCCCATGTTCCTCCAAATCTGCCGTATCCACGAACCTGTCCAATTGTCCTTTAAATGCCGTGTCTTTGAAATGTCGTAATTGTACCTGCCTCTACCAATCCCTCTGGCAGCTGTCTTGTACGGACTTTGTACGTTCTTCCCCCGTGACCGCGTGGGCATTCTCCGAGATCTCCGGTTTCCTCCCACATTTCAAAGACGTACAGGTTTGTCAGCTAATTGGCTTGGTATAAATGTAAATTGTCCCTAGTGTGTGCAGGTTTGTGTTAATCTGCGGGGATCGCTGGTCAACGCGGACTCAGTGGGCGAAGAGCCTGTTTCCACGCTGTATCTCTAAACTAAAAAAGTAAACTACATGCCCCACTCTGTATGAAAAAATTTCCCTGCATGTAATTTTAAAATCTTTCCCCTCTCACCATAAACCTAAGCCCACTAGATGTATATTCCCCTGGTCTGGTGAAAATACTATGGCTTTCTCTATGCTCTTCATGATTTTATATGCCTATATAAGGTCACCTACAAACCTGTATGTCTTTGGAGTGTTGGAGGAAACCGAAGATCACGGAAAAAACTCACGTGGTCATGGGGAGAAAGTACAAACTCCATACAGGCAGCACCCCTAGTCAGGGTCGAACCTAGATCTGTGGCACTGTAAGGCAGCAACTCTACCACTGCGCCACCCATTGGAGACACTTTTTGTCTTTTCTTTTTAATCCTTTTTCCAGTATTAGTTAACAATGAGTAATCCTTTACTTGCCCTGCAGTGTTGTCTTGCAAGCTGGAAAGTCCCTGTTTTTAACCTGACTCATTTTGGTAAATAACCAAGTGCAAGTATAATGACAGGGTTTTGCAGCTCTGACAGCTACACTAATTTAAGATCAAGACTCTTAATCCTCAACTCATGCCACTTTCATTGGGAATGTTAATGACATGAGCTTCTCTCCAGTCACTCATACTTACATGAGGGAGACGGTGAAATGAAACCTCTGCCGTAGACCCTTGAAAGTCACAAAGGACTGCGGAGGAAAGCTCCGCGTTGTCATCTCACAGTAGGGCCTCTCATATTCATTGGATGTGCATTCACACCTGAAGCCACCAACAAGCAGATTGATACACGTCCCTCCGTTCTTGCAGACACCGGGTGCACATCGGCCTGATCTGGTACTCACTTCACAGTGTTCTCCTGAAACACAGGACAAAATAAACCATCAATCATTTAAGGTAGACAAAAATGCTGGAGAAACTCAGCGGGTGAGGCAGCATCTATGGAGCAAAGGAAAAGGTGATGTTTCGGGTCGAGATCCTTCTTCAGACATTAAATGATCAATCATTTAATATCATGCCTGGCCAGCATTCACGTCATAGTCATAGTGTAAAAGAAGGCCCTTCGGCCCAACTTGCCCACAGTGACTAACATGTCCCATCTACACCTGCCTGCACCATATTCCTCCAAACCTGTCCTATCTATGTCCCAGTCTAATTTTTTCCAAAACGCTTCTTAAATTGTTTCTTAAAGAGAATCAAAAAATTGCACATTTTTCTTTACTTTGTCTAGCATTTCCCACCTAAATGCAGTTCATGAAAATCCAACATTCTATTGAAAAGACAGAAGCCACCCACGTGAGGCTCATCTCCACTGATCCAAGTCAACACAGTGTCTCGGCCACTGTTATTTAATGGAAAATGAATCAAGTCCACCATGTTTGCAATTGTGCTGTTAGACTAAGAATTAACCCCCCCTGCAGCTACTGTGATATTATGTTACAATTGACTCAAAGTGTTAGAACAGCAATAAATCAACTTGAATATTTAACATCAACAAGCACAAAGCTACGGTTTCAAACTACCTCTCTACTTGTTTCGGCTAGTTTCCAGAAATTATTATAAGCAGGAACGTTGACAGTTAGAACTTCACAGTGAACAGTAGGGGCCAGGGGAATGCTGTACACAGCAACCGCATCTTGGAGTACAAGTACATAGTTCTCTGTAAGTAACATTGCAGGTAGTTAGGGTGGTGAAGAAGGCTTTTGACGTGTTGGCCTTCATCAGTCAGGGAATTGGGTATAGAAATTGGGATATTATTTTACAGTTGTACAAGAGGTCGTTTTTGGAATATTGTGTTCCCTTTTGGCCATCCTGCTACAAGAAAGATTAAGCTGGGAAGGGGGCAGAGAAGATTTACGAGGATGTTGCCTGGACCTGAGAGCCTGAGTCATAGGGAGAGTTTGGGCAGGCTAGGATGTTAGTCGCTAGAGCTCAGAAAGCAAAAAGGGAGTTCTTACAGAGCTCTATAAAACTACGAGGGAAATAGATAAGGTGAATGCACAGTCTTTTTCCCCATGGTAAGAGAATCAAGATCTGGAAGACAAAAAAGACACAAAGTGCTGGAGTAACTCAGCAGGACAGGCATCATTTCAGGAGAACATGTTTAGGCGACCCTTTTGGTTCAGGATTCTTCTTCAGGCTGATTAATATAAAATGTTGGGATAAGGAATAGCAGCTGAATTATTGTATAAAGCCAGTCTATAGGGCCTGTCCCACTTGGCCGTCATTCGCACGCCATTTACGTGACCTGCTAGCGAGTGGGTAGCGTGGGACGGGCGCATGGAGTGGTGTGCAGGAGAGTGGACTTCGTCCTGCACGAAATCTTCACGAGCAACCGGCCTGTCACGTAAATGACGGCCAAAGTGGGACAGGCCCAAGACACTGGCGCGGCGCAACATCTCACATCCACCAGCAGCAGAAGCAGGCAAACGATCGCCGAGCTCAGCCTGGGGCTCACGGCCGTTGCCACTTCTACTCCCAGAGCGGGGCCAAGACGATTGGAGATAGACACAAAATGCAGGAGTAACGCAGCAGGACCGGCAGCATCTCTGGAGAGAAGCAATGGGTGACGTTTCGGGTCGAGACCCTTCTTTAGACTGAAGTAGAGTCTCGACCCGAAACATCATCCATTCCTTCTCTCCGGAGATGCTGCCTGTCCCGCCGAGTTACTCCTGCATTTTATGTCTAACTTCAAATGACGTCACGCGCTCCAGATGGTTGTGTGGACGCATGATGACGCGCGTGACCATCGAGCGTCAGTCGCTATCGGCCTGTCGCGTAAATGACGGCCAAGTGGGACCGACCCTTAAGTCACTAGCGTTCTGAAGCTACCTCTGGCAAACATTCCATGGAAATTGGGAACTAGAAACACTGCCTGAATGACTGGTGGACAGAGGCAACAACAATCACCACCTGAGGACCAGATCAATAAAAATATGTGGATTTGTAAAGCATTTTTCACACTATACTACCGCTGATATTAGGTTTTGCATAGTTAGGAATATAACCTTCTATTTGATAGACTTTGACAATGAAAACAACTCTTTCTTTGTAATAGGAACACCAAACAAAATCTGGAATGGGAATTATGCAGTTTGTTGGGCTTTTGCCAGTAAGTGAGAAATACCACTAACTACTTTATCAACTTGGTAGAATCAATATAAAGCCCATGATGTCATTCCCACTATAGTTCATTGTGCCTGAACTTTACTTTTATAAGCTATTGAAAAAAAATGTTCGAAACTTGACAAATGATTTCAAGGAAAAAAATCCAGGTTTAGCTGTGGGTACACAAATTTAATTAGGCCATTTACCAAGTCTCACATGCCAATTAGTGTCATTGCAAACACCATCAATTAGGCTTTTCATTTTCAAGTGCCATGACACTTCATCACTAGCTTTCAGTGTTTTGTGATCATTTGGCTTACATGGACAGGACAAGAGGCGGTCTCTAAAAGGGGAGATTGACCCATTATCCAAAGAGCTAGAAAAGGGTTTTTCGAAATCCCATCAATTAATTTTCGCCCACTGTCATTCTTTCAGCAGGCTTCCATTTCATTGCCTCTGCATCTTTAAAAAAATGTGCAAAATATAAACTGGAAACCAAATATTAGCAAATACGCAGCAAAACCAGTCAATTTTACCAATTCTTAATTTTTAATTATAAAACTCTTGACATTCAGATAAATGTATTCAATTTTTAATATTCTGCACGGCTTTATGAATGTTTTACTGTGTGCCACTCTGCATGAAAAAATATTAAATGCTTCCTGTTGTTCTTAAGTAAAATTATTTGCATTGGTTAAACATCAATTATGCTGTTTAAACAATTCCGTTCAGCTTCCCCCTGGGAGCCTTCAAGCACATTTCCGAGTCTGATAATGAAGAAAATCATAATGCACTATAAGTATCATGCTAAAAGTTGATTCCAAACAAACTTTTGCCTGGAATTGAAAAACAGGTGGCTATTTGGCACTGTAAAAGAGTTAAAGTGTTTACCCCTTGCATTTTCAATGCCTAACAAGAAGCGTTTCATTTGGCTGATATGCCCTGTTAAAGCTGCTTGTTTCTAAGCAATCAATTGTTATTACTGTACATGCACTCCACTGACGTAAATGCTGCATGGGTAACAATACAAACACAATGATCTGATAGTATCTGGGTAACACTGACAAATTTCAAACAGACAAAAGAGCAAAAACTCAAAAAGTTCCATCACATTTACAAATTCTGTTGATGAGCCCTCTGTATTCAAGAGAGTACAAGCCACACTCATTTGAAAGCCATATTTCATATTTCTCAGACATATTAAAGACACTGTGTGTACAAAACATTCATTTTCCCAACCACAGTGTATTTTTTGTGCTACTTCGATAATTATGAATATCCAACTGAATGTGTTTCAATGGGGCTTCCAGCAAAAGACTATTTATCATTGTTTCTTCCATCAGGGTCATGTTATATTTCAGTGGTATGTTAATTGAAACAGCAAATTAATTCATGCACTGCAAGTAGAACAGTGGAACACACATAACAGGTTTATAAGAGGTTACGGTGTCATTTAACAAGAGATTTGTGAATCCTAGTTTACTGATGGCATAAACCTAAATGGGCAACTGAAAACTTATGCTTTAAAAAAAATCTGAAATGGAATATGGGCAGATTTGGGCAAGGAAGTGGCAGATAAGTGTACAAGTGTACAACATTTTAGCAAAGCCAATGCTAATAGAAATATTTTTTTAATTGTGAAAAAGATAAAAGTTGGAAAATGAAAGAATTTGGATGTATTGTTACACACAACTGTAAATGAACAAAACATGGCATGTGCTGGTCAGCGTTATCCCAGCAGGACATAACTGGGGAAGGGGGATGGCATTGGAACTCAGCATGAGGGTGGTAGGAATTAGGATGGAATTAGGAAGGTCAGGAGCATCATTGATCAGAGAAGCTGAGAAACAGTGTTTGGGGGGAAAGGGTGGTGAAAGGTGAACACCATTATGTTTGAGGGGGAGAAGAATGGGGATAAAAAATGAGAACACAGAACAGTACAGCACATGATGCCAAGTTAAACTGATATAATCTACCCGCATATGATCCACATGCAGGCAATCTCTGCACGCCATGTGCCTTTCTAAACAAGTCAAGAGTGTTTTATTGTCATATGTCGCCGATAGAACAATGACATTTTAGTTGCAGCAGCACAATAGAATATGTAAACATAGTACACTGTAAATATAATAAACTAGAGAGAAAAAATAGTTCAGTGTGTGTATATATGCATACATACAAATAAACACACACACACACACACACACACACATATAAGGTACACATAAATGCTGGAGAAACTCAGTGGGTGCAGCAGCATCTATGGAGCGAAGGAAATAGGCAACGTTGCGGGCCGAAACCCTTCTATACACAAACACAGGTACACACAGAAAAACAAGCAAAGCCTCTTAAATTAGCAACTACATGCAGTACAAGATGTCTGCCACAGGAGCAACTAGGGAAAGGATTGCAGGCAGGCAGGAGATCAGGAATACTGTGGAAAACGGGTGGGAGAGGTTTCAGTGCGGCATTGTGGTAGTCGGAGGATTTGGTCAAGTTCCTTCTCTTAAGGTGCTGTTCCTCTGCGGCGACTGAATTGGCGAGTTTAGAAGAGTTTAGGAGAGTTTGAAAAAATGGCATGTTGAAGACCTCCTTCGATTATGATGAAGACTCTCTCTGAGTACCTTCGACTACCTTCAACTACCCTCAATTACCTTTGAATAACACGCCGACCTACTACAACCTACTTCGACTAAACCTCCGAGTAAAAAAAGTATTGATTTTTTCCATGGCAACCTTTTTTTACTCGCGGGCATTTTTTAACATGTTGAAAAATACGCCACAACCTAGCTGAGGCCTCGAGCACGCGGGGACCACTCTCGTGCATGAAGGAGAGTTACAAAGACCTCCCAGGACCACGTGTCGACATGCTGCGAGCATGAGTCGAGGGCAAACTCGTCAGAACTCGCAGATTAGGTCGCCGCAGTGGGACAGCCCCTCTATTTACAAATCCCCTGGTTTAATACTGCAGACAAAGACCATCTTACCCCAGGAGTCTCAACGGTCTGCATACCTAAGACACTGTGGTTCAAGTTTCACTGCAAAGCTCCAAAAGAGCATTTCAAGGGAAATAACATCATCATCATTGTTCTCAGTGCAAAGGGAGTATTGGGATAGAATGGGGGACTGGCAACAAAGTGTCCAGATGAATTTCAAGATGAGGATCTCGTCTCAATCATGATTACTCAGTGTTGAATAGATTTTCCAATCACATGGGGCTGAAGAAGCAAATGCGAATATACAAATATACCGTTACAAACCCACCAAGCCAAACTGACAGCCCCACAACCTCCTATACCCAACTCCCCCAAGCCATCTTCAGATTAGACACCCACTAAACAAAATGTGTGGGAAGGAACTGCAGAAAAAAGGTTTCAAAGGTTTCAAAGGTCTTTTATTGTCACATGTACCAATTAAGGCACAGTGATATGCAAATTACCATCCAGCCATGCGAAACAAAAAAGCAACAAGACACACAACTACATAAAGGTTGACATAAACATTCACCACAGCGGATTCCCCACATTCTTCACTGTGATTTAAGGCCAAAATGTCTGATCTTCTTTACACTTTATTCTACCGCGGTCGGGCAGCCAGTGGTCAAAGCTCCCATGTCGGGACGATTGAAGCTCCCACGTCGGAGTGATCAAAACTCCCACGTTGGGGCGGTCGAAGCTCCTGCGGCTTGGATTTCCAGAAGTCGGTCTCTGACCAGAGACCGCGAGCTCCATGATGTTAAGTCGGCAAGCACGGGTGGAGCCCTGAGGTCAATCCCAGGCAAAGGGATCGCGGGCTTCGCGATGTTAAAGTGCTGTAGGCTTCCCGCGGTGGAGCTACCAAAAGTCGATGTCCAGTAAAGGCCACCAACCTCCTTGTTGTTAGGCCGCAGTACGATATGGGAAAAAAATGCATCTCCGTCGAGGTAAGAGATTAGAAAAAGTTTCCCCAAATCCCCCCCCCACACACATAAAACAAGCTAAAGAACACTAAAAACATACATTTAACACATACTGTTAAAACACAAAGAAGGAAGGGACAGACAGACTGTAGGCGAGGCAGCCATGGCTGGCGTCACTCGGTTTTCTACCAGTAATTTACTACCAGTTCATGACAAGGACAACAGTAAATCTGTTTAGAATGTCCATTAAGAAACATTAGAGGTGAACATACACTGGAAATACAATTTTATATTCACAACCATAACCTTTACCTTTGCTAAAAATAGCAAACAGAAGGAAAATGTGTCAGTTGGTATTTTCCTCTCGCGATTGGCCACAGTATTGACCGGAACCAGCGCAGTCGGAAAAATCTCCACAGATGAATTAACTAAATAAACAACAAGGACAATGAAGGTCGTTCTCTTAGCCCCAAAGAGAGAAATGCTTTCACTTACAGACAAATACACTGAAAAAAGTTAACATGACAATGAGCTATGTAACATCTGTTGATATTGTGTTATTACTGATGCACGGAGGGATGGAGAGGCATAAATACTGAAGGGACAGGAAGTCTGGGGGATGGTAGACAATATTGGGAAAAGGAGTGAGGGTGAGAGGAGTCAATATGAAGTTGAGTGGATGGAGTAAAAGAGGAAGAGGCAGTGGGCAAAGGCATCTGTGCTTGAGTCCACCCCAGAGTATGTCTGTTTTTTTTTAGTTTTGAGATGCGTACAGCATGGAAACAGGCTTTGGCTCACCGAGACCGCAGCAACCATCGATCACCCATTCACACTGGTTCTATGCTATCCCACTTTCTCATCCATTCCTTACACCAATTTGCAGAGGACTAATTATCTTACCAACCCTCACGTCTATATTTCAGTATAGGAGTAAAGAGGTTCTTCTGCAGTTGTATAGGGCTCTGGTGAGACCACATCTGGAGTAATGTGTACAGTTTTGGTCTCCTACTTTTGAGGAAGGACACCCTTGTGATTGAGACAGTGCAGCGTAGGTTCACGAGATTGATCCCTTGGATGACGGGACTGTCATATGAAGAAAGATTGAAAAGATTAGGCTTGTATTCACTGGAGTGAAGGATGAGGGGGGTCTTATAGAAACATACAAAATTATAAAAGGACTGGACAAGCTAGAGGCAGGAAAAATGTTCCCAATGTTGGACGAGTCCAGAACCAGGGGCCACAGTCTTAGAATAAAGGGGAGGTCATTTAAGACTGAGGTGAGAAAAAACTTTTTCACCCAGAGAGTTGTGAATTTATGAAATTCCCTGCCACAGAGGGCAGTAGAGGCCAAGCCACTGGATGGATTTAAGAGAGAGTTAGATAGAGCTCTAGGGGCTAGTGGAGTCAAGGGATATGGAGAGAAGGCAGGCACGGGTTATTGATAGGGGGCGATCAGCCATGATCACAATGAATGGCGGTGTTGGCTCGAAGGGCCGAATGGCCTCCTCCTGCACCTATTTTCTATGTTTCTATGTTTCTCTGTCTTTTGGATTTGGGAGAAAACTGGGGGAAATCGGCACGGTCACAGGAAGAATGAGCAAACTCCACACAGGCAGCACCCGAGGTCAGGATCGAACCTGGGTCTCTGGCACTGTGAGGCAGCAAGTCTATCACTGCACCACTGTGCCACCCAGGCCAGTGCATGTTGATGTTCATGCAGATAACCTGGGTCTCTATCACCCTGGATGCACATGCTACTGGGTCAAGAACTTGCTTGGTCAAGTCCTGAGGGCAACTATCGCACAGTCACACACATCCCACGTTCAAGTTCGCATTTATTATCACTTAACCAATTAAGGTACAGTGAAATTTGAGTTACCATATAGCCATACTAAGTGAAAAGAATACAATACACACATAAAACAAAATTTAACTTAAACATCCTCCACAGTGGAATCAACATTCCTCACTGTGATGGAAGGCATAAAGTTCAGTCATCTTCCTCCTTTGTTCACCCGTGGTCGGAGCCTTTGAACCATCCGCAGTTCGCCGGTACAGATGGTCCGATGCCCGAAGCCCACGTGTCAGGATGATCAAAACTGCGACGTCGGGATGGATCGGAATACTCCGCAGCAAGGAGTTCCCGAGTCGGCTGCTTCTTATCGGAGACCGCGCGCGGGCTTAACGGTGTTAAAGTCCACAGGCCCCGCAGTCGGAGCATTTCTTCTGGCGATCCTCGGCAAAGGATAGCAGCTCCCTGATGTTAAAGTCCGTGCCGCACCTGCGGCTTGAAGCTCCTTTTAGGCCGGTCTCCAGGGAAGGCCGCACCAATCCAGTTGTTAGGCCGCGGGGGGAAGGGTGGGGCGCAGATGAGACACTGAGAAAGTCGCATCTCCGTCAAGGTTAATGACTGAAATTTTTTTTCCCCTATTTCCCCCTAAGAACATTGAAACACACATTTAAAACATACTTAAAATAATAAAAAACAGAGAAGGGATGTGACAGACTGCTGGCGAGGCAGCCATTGCTGGTGCCACCCGCTGCCACTCTACAAATCAACATAAGGGAAGATATGACTGGCCAAAAGAGAGTAGAGCAAGACACCCCCAACAGAATGGTCCAGACTAAATGTTCAGAGCGCATCCTGCCACAGCTAACACTGTGCCATCTGGGAGACGGGGACTCAAGCCCTTGTCATGACGATTAAGTCATCATTCCAGGGAGAGACTGCTTGGGCATCTGCACCACCTCATGCATGACAGGTACGGATGGCTAGGAAGGAACTGCAGATGCTAGTTTAAACCGAAGATAGACACAAAAAGCTGGAGTAACTCAGCGGGATGGGCAGCATCTCTGGAGAGGTACTGATGGCTGTTGTGCTGACTACAACATAATCTGTTTTGCTATCTTCTTATCCCTAGACAACAACAGGAACAGAAGTATTGCTGTAAAGCAAACCAATGCTTAAGGAATTCATGAGGATAACTCTTCCAAGTGAGCACCTTCAGGACTACCTCCAGCCAGCAGGAACCAGCCAATGGTGCAGCAGTAAAGCTGCTGCCTTACAGCGCCAGAGACCCTGGTTCAATCCTGACAATGGGTGCTGTCCGTAAGGAATTTGCACGTTCTCCACATGACCTGTGTGTGTTTTCTCCGGCATATCCGGTTTTCTCCAATACTCCAAAGACGTACAGGTTTGTATGTTAATTGGCCTTGTAAAATTGTGAATTGTCCCTGGTGTGTACAGGATAGCATTAGTGTGTGGGGATCACTGGTCGGCATGGACTTGGTGGGCCAAAGGACCTGTTTCCCCGCTGTATCTCTAAACTAAACTAAATTTGCATCATTGCCTTGAGGCCAGGAATACTAGTCAGTACAGGAATACTAGTCAGTACAGGAATACTCGTCAGGTTCCCAGCACAACAGGAGGAGGGCAAGGGTTCAAGGCAGGTTACCAGCACACTCATGCTATTAGTAATGCCTTACTCTATACATAATTTTAGTGCCAATTCCATTCATACTCTCTTTCCTGGGAATGCAACCCGAGCCATAAGTAACAGCACAAAATGATCATGGGGTTCTCGTGGATAAAACACAATAAGTTAGCATTTAATTACAGTACATAATCAGAACTAATGGAATGCTAGCTATTATTACAAGAGGCATGTAGGATGATTTTGATGCAACTTCACTGTACAATGGTGAGAGTGCACATCATGTTTGAGTTGTATATTGCTGCAACAGGAGCAGTGCATGGAAGGCTCTTCATATTGATTCCTGGCGTGGAAGGGCTGATCTACGAAGAGAGGTTTAGAAAGCTGGGCCAACACTTATAGGAGTGTGGAAGAATGAGATGCAATCTTAAAAATGAAACTTTTGTGGTTTTAAAAGGGATTAATAGGGTAGATGCCGAATGGAGTTTCCCCTGGTTAAGGAATCTGGAACAAGGGGACAAAGATTCAGAATAAGTGGATAATCATTTCAGAGGGATGAGGAGAAATGTCTTCTCTCAGATTCACATATCGTGGAATTCTCTAACCCAGAGAGCTATGAAGACAGAATCATTGATGGATATTGAACAAGAAGGTAGTCAAGAACTTTGTGGGAACGTTGTACAGTGGTGCTGAATGGTGGAGGAGGTGCAAAGGGCAACTGGCCTGCACTTGCTCCTGTTTCTTATGTTCTTATGTTAAGCTCCCAAATACCCATTGCAACATAGCAGTTATGGAGAGAGAACCAAAATTAACTTCATAGTTCTCATTAGGAATGGAAACACTAATTGGAAAGGATGGTTATTCAAAATGCAATGTGTCTGGCCATATCCCTCCAAACCTGCCCCATCCACGTATCTGTCTAACTGTTTCTTAAACGTTGGGACAGCCCCAGCCTCAACTACCTCCTTTCGACCCGGTTCAGAAGATGAGGTGCTGTTTCTTAAGCCTACATTGGGCTTCGATGTAACAGCAAAAAAGCCAAAGGCAGAAAGGTTTGAAGGGGAATTTGATGGAGGATTAATCTGACAAGTAAATGGACACTCAGGTTCACACTTGTGGATTGAATAGAGGTGTTCAGCAAATTGGTCGCTATATCTCAATTTATTTTCTCTAATGGAGAAGACACTAGCTCCTGAACGCCTAATAAAACACACTAAATTAGTAGTGTCAGTAAATTACTGCTTTCACTGGAAAGAGTATTTCAGCCCTTGTATGATAGGAAAGGAAGAGGTAAAATGAAAACGATTGCATCTACTATGGTCACAGAAGACGAGTGAGCACTGGTGTAATAGCCCTGTCCCACGGTACGAGTTCATTCCAAGAGCTCTCCCGAGTTTAAAAAAATCAAACTCGTGGTAAGCACGGAGAATGAACGTGGCGGGTACGTCGGAGCTCGGGGACGTCTCTCAGCGCTAACGGCAGGTACTCGGGAAGACTCGCTAATGGCAGGTAAGCATGGGAAGACTCGTGAAGATTTTTCAACATGATCAAAAATGTCCACATGAGCCCCGTAAACCTCCGAGTTCGAATCAGGGCAAACTCGGGAGTACTCTTGGAATTAACTCGTACCGTGGGACAGGGGTTTGAGCCAGAGGGGTGAAAGGTCAGCACAAGGTGAACTCTATCCTCGCTCTGACTGGGAGGAGAGGGGCGAGAGAAAATAAATTGCAGGAAATGGAACCAAGATAGTGGAGAGTATGCCAATTATAATGGAGGGGAAGCCATGATTAAGGGAAATAAAAAGACATTTCAGGAACACAGATATGGGGAGTAATTAAGGCCTATTTTCTTTCCCATGGAAAGCATGAACAGCTTACAGATTCAACCAGTTGTCTGGTTCAGTACAACGTGTACAAGCCTTACTTTGATACTGTCATCCCAGATTCACTGTGAGCTTGAACCATCAAATCTGGAAGCCAAGGTAGTTCCAGAGGTAAATATCAAATTATTATACAATCCAATTGTCAAGGGCACAAAACCATTTTAGTTGGCAGAAAAAACCACAATGAAGACAGGTCGACTATCATCACCTGAAGATATTACACATAATTGGTTTATGAAAACAACAGCATGAAAGAAGGACTAAGTAATTACTGAACACAGGAAGCAGAGAGTACGCTGTACCGTATATGGTGCTAGTGAGGATGGAAAGATTGGAGATACTTTTACAGAGGGTTTTTTGATATTTTACCCCAGCATAATGAGGAAATAAATTATCAAACAAATGACTGATAAACACCTGATTTTTTTCCTCTTCCAACAATAAAACATGCAACATAATGTTTTTTGTAATGTTGGGAGCCTTGTGGTACCTTCACTGTTATTTTTCTTATTTAAAAATATCATAAAAGTCACTAAAAGCTGATTACAATTGTTATCTCCGGTGAAACATAAATGGCAGCACAGTGGCGCAGCTGGCAGAGGTGCGGAGCTGCTGTCGCATAACCTCGGAGACCCGGGTTTATCCTGACCACAAGTGCTGCCACACTGCTCCAATGTACTGCCATTTATCTTTGGAGTGTGAAGTTTGCATGTTCTCCCCGCGATCACATGGATGCTCCGATTTCCTCCCGTATTTAATTGGCTGCTGTAAATTACCCCTCGTGCAGCAAGTGGATATGAAAGTGGGGTAACATGAACCTAATGTGAATTGGTGATCGATGGTCAGTGTGGACACGGTGGGCCGAAGGGCCTATTTCTATGCTGTACCTCTAAATAAATGAAAAGTGAATTTCAACTATTCTAACTCTCAACATCAACCCATGTGTGTAACCCAGAATGCATTCGCATTCATCCTTCCCCTGAGTTTTAACATTGGTATTTTAGAGTTTTTCTCAATTTTTATATTCTAGACACCTCCCGCCATAAATTCCTACATTCTACTAGTATTCTTGTAAAAGTGCATTCACTTGAACTATTGCTTCAAGCTCCTTAAGCTTTAATAAAGACATCTTCATTTCAGCAAATTTCTCTGCAGCACATCCTCCTCATTGGGAAAATCAAATGCAGGCTAGGTGATTCTTTGCCGAATGCTTGCAAACCTAATCATAACCTCACTAATGTTTATCATTTCTCCCCCAGTCCTAAACCTCCTCGCTACCTTTTGTCTTGCTCAATATCAAAAACATTGCATCCTCCTTTTGGCTACTGTGCAAGTTTTGTTGCAAACTCTAATTTCCAAAACCTGCTCACTATTTTCTTGTCAGGTTCTTCCATTAGCATTCCACTTCTGTTCTATTTCAATGCATTTTCCAAAACCATTTTATATGATTTTGCATCAATCAACACTTAATATTTCCTTTAAACCAAAGCAAAACACTTACATGGTTTTCAAACTTCATGCTGTTTCTTCCCAGTAGCATGAACATTACAACATGGACCAAAGCCGTCGATACCTGCGCTGCCTCTACTCCACACGAGATCGATCCTTTCTGCTTGCCATGTTCCTCTCTTGCTTTCAAGCTACTTTCCAACTTACAAACTTTGGCACATCTCTGCTTCGTTCACTCACCCTGTTAGTGCATTTTTCAGCTTTGACCATAGTTTAATGAACATTTTCCCAGCTCCCTCTCCCAAGGCTCCTGTACAGAATATTAATATCTAAATACATATTCTTGACCTGTCAGAATAAATTTGTTTCTTTTAACGCTGCATCTTTTTACCTGTCAAACCCGGATACCCCCAATTATTATTTCAAACTGTAATAATAAAGAATGTTCCATGGCCTCTGCATCATCCCACTGTGTTGATCTCAAAGCTGCATTTGTTTTCTGACTAAATCCAAAATAAATGTTAGCTTTGTTTCAACTTTAGTTTTCTGCACGTTTGCAATATATCCCAGCTTTCTAAGGGAATTATTTTCAAGGTTTTTGCCCAATCACTCAACCTATATCTCGTTGCAGAATTAAAGCGTCCTCACCTTAACATGCCCTTCTACCAATTTTCGTTATCAGCAGAAATCTTCAAAACCTTATATTTCTTTCTTCCATGAAGACGTCGATTGAGCCTATCATGTCTCTGCCGTTTCTCCATTCTTCGTCAATGCAACACATCATCACATTTAAAACAAAACCCTATCAATTTGTAGCTTCCTTTTAATTTCTAAATTACTTACCATACCTTGTGCTTTAATTTAGGACACCACTTACTATTTCCCTTGATTCAAAGCACTGATGGATGCAATTAAAAAAAGTAGGCCCAAAACTAAACATCCTGAGTTTTAATGACCAACTACTCTTGTGAAACTCTCTTAGATACTACTCATTCCCCTTTCTCCAAACCACTGCGATCCAGCTTGCTAACTGTGAATTTTTTTACCCTCCTCAGTTAGTCACAAAAGTGGTCACTTGTTTAAAGCCTTCTGAAACACTAAATGTCACTGCATTTTCCCAATTGAACTTGCTCATGTTGTTGTTAAAAGTTGAAAATCGATGCAAATGGATCCATGACATTTATTCATCCACCATATCGGTCAGTTAAAAAAAAAACTCCTAACATGTGATTACACTATATTCCTTCTTTAAATCTATGTGGCAGTATTTAATGTTATACACGGACATTCGTTAGGAGCAGCGTTAGGACACAATCATTTCAGCCTGCTCTCCCATTTAATAAGAACAGGGTTTTATCTGACTGTAACTAAGTCTGTACCCTGTAGTAATCTTTTCTCCATTGCTTATCCATAATATATATAGCTCTGCCTTAAAAAGACAATGTTATACAGGTAGTTCTGTTTTAACACAATAGGTGTGTTCCTCAGAGACCATGCGTTATAGAAAATTGCATTAGACAGTCGTGTCAATGGGGAAATAGGCCACTGTGCCGCCCACATTGTGGTCCACTTTGGTTTAACAAGCCTATTTTATTTATTCCATCTCATCTTACTTCAACCATTTCAGGATTTATCTGTTACTTAATTCCTCTCCATTTTGTATATGTTGACATAAAGCACATGTTGGAAATATTCTGGCCAACTTCCCTTTGCATTCATCCAACTTGCGATTCTCTCTATTGATCAGACAGAAACCAATTCCCTTTTTTATTAATAAAAAGTGCTGAAGTAACTGAACAGGTCAGGCAGCATCTCTGGAGAATGTAGATAGGTTCAGCGGCATGGTGGCACAGTCCGCACTGTATCTCTAAAACTAAAGGTGACTTTTCAGGTCAAGGCTCTCTTTACTAACGCACCTGTACAATGCCTAATTAACACCCTCATTTTATATTTTTTATTTCTTAACAAAAGAACCTCATGCCTCGAAATCCTATCCTTCCTCTTCAGCATTCATTTGTTTTTGATCTTTTCAGCATGTCTATTTCATTCACTAGCCTGTTCTCACATCCTCTATTTATTTTGTTTAGTCCTACTAAAAGCATCTTAGACTTCCTTTTCAAACTTGTTAAAAGGTTCCTGCCAAAATACTGGCCTATTGTTTTGTTCGATGCTGGCAGAGGTTTTTGCAAATTTCCAGCCCCCTGTTTTCATAAACTCGCATGGTAACAGGGTCCAAATTGAGTCACAGTTCCCTGAATTAACATGAACAATCTGATATGGTCGACACTGGGAAAGACATTGTACGTCATTGCCAGGAGTTTCGATCCCTGGTTCCAAACCATGCATCACAATGAGGCATCTGTTGAACGATCTCTAAATTAGCATGTCAAGTAAAAGTGTAAATGAATTAATTGGTCTATAATGACATGACCTGGCTGTAACCCAAACGGGGTGAAATATTCCACCCGTTAATTTCAATGCTTCTATGCTACTTTATATCACGTACCTAGATACAGCTGGATTCAACTGTTTATTACAGGCCTATTTATCAACGATGAAAGCCGACCTGTATGACCTTGTCACAGAATAAAATGATCATTGATGAATTATTCATTGATGAAATATGAATTTGGTGAATTGGGTGGTGCAGCAGTAGAGTTGCTGCCTTATAGTGCCAGAGACCTGGGTTCGATCCTGATTACGGATGCTGTCTGTACGGAGTTTGTACATTCCCCCCGTGACCACGTGGGTTTTCTCCGGGTGTGCCGGTTTCCTCCCACACTCCAAAGACATGGCGGTTTGTCGACTAATTGGCTTGGTAACATTGTAAATCGTCCCTGGTGTGTGCAGGATAGTGTTAGTGTGTGAGGATCGCCGGTGGGCTTCCGTGAAGTGTGTCTAAACTAAACTAAATTAAAACTAAGTTAGTGTGCAGCCTATAGTTAGTTGTTCCCTCAGTCTGCCAAAATGGAAAGCATTGCCAAGGTCTTCCTCGACTGCCTCCTCCCTAGTGGCTAAGGAGCAGCTCCCTGAATCCAGATGAGTAGCTTCCATCCGTCTAGCTGCACAGTAGACATAATCTACATTGCATGTCAACTCTAAGTCAGGGGAGCAAAGTCAACCATTAAGATGGACTGGGACATATGTTTCTCAACTCCCCACTTTCCCACTCTGCTCACACTGACTTCACCAGCAATCTCAAAACACACAGGAGAAAGTTCATGGGACCACCTAACAAGACGAACTACATGAAATACAAAACTACAATGTAAAGCGAGAAGTCACTACTGTGCCATCCATGCACGCACAAAGACCTCCGTCGAATTGCTGGAGGAGGAAGATTTTACCTAGAAGACACTTTAATTGGGTTCCGTGCTATGAAAAGTCATTTTTTATCTGCTGTAAAGAACTTAAACAATACAAAATAATTTCCCTGAGTTGGCGTGCTATCCACACGTGGATTAGAACATTTGATGTAAAGAGGATGGCACTAAACAGGTGGGATTTGAGAGTACTGCAGTTTTCATTCTCCAGCATATTCAGCAACATATCCGTACCTTGGCACCTCGATTCAGATACATGGCATGGAACAGTGTGGAATCCATTCTTTCTGTACTGTACTGTACATCACCAATGTTCCTCCACATTATTGTTCATGATATTTGCAGCACACTTGACTCAACATGGAATTTAACAATTCTTAACCATTCCCAAAACAGCAGATGGCATTTGTAATTATGCTATCATTTTTAGTTTCCCTGGACCCATTATTGTTCTTTTACATCTTAGTATCATGAACTTTTTCCCTACATCACCAATTTGTCAATTAATCACTTGTTTCTATCGCTACAATCCTTGCCTTGTGTTCTTACCACAATCATCTTCTCAGAGTGCCATTCTCACAACTTCATTATTATTTACTTAAAACCTGCTAAAACCGTCAAATTTGTTTGAATCAATGAAAGATCACCAGTTTAGGTCAGAGATACAGTGTGGAAGCAGGTCCTTTGGCCTACTGGGTCTCACACACTAACGCTATCCTACGCATACTAGGGACAATTTACAATTTTACCACGTCAATTAACCTACAAATCTGTACGTCTTTGGACTATGGGAAGAAACTGGAGATCCTGGGGAAAACCCACGCAGATCATGGGAGAACGTACAAACTCCGTACAGCCAGCACCCATAGTCAGGATCGAACCCAGGTCCCTGGTTCTGTTTGGCAGCAACACTACCGTTGCACCACCGTGCCGGCCAAACTAAACCGTTCTTTTTCATCTCAACAGATTCTGCCTGGCCTGCAGAGTATTTCCAGCTTCATCTTACTTTCCGCATCAGTGGTTTCTTGTGTCTCTCATCTACAAAGTGCTTTTTGTGTTAAAAAACAGTCCAAAAACAGAATAAATAAATAAACTTGAACTAAAACACCCAAGATGGTTACCTGTATATTCTTGGCGGCATTCACAGTTGTAGCCTCCCTCCCTGCTGCGGCAAATACCGTGGTTACCACAGGGGTTGGAATAACAGAGATCAATTTCTGTTTCACAATAATCCCCAGTAAATCCTGGAGGGCATCGGCACCGCAGCCCATTGATGGGATGAATAGGTCGGAATAAGACTGTGTCGGATGAAATGAAAGGAGCAGAACTGTCGAACTTCAACACGGAGACACACTTCATGTAGTTCTCGCAGGGCTCCCTCAGGCAGATATTGTCATCAAAGGGGAGGACCCTTTGGGTGGAGATGGTGGTCAGAAGTGTCCGGTTGAGGTAAATCTGTTCCTGCAGATCCTCTGAAGGAAAATATTGGTTTCGAATCCCTCCTGGCAGCAGTGCGGAGAAACTCACGTTCAGAATGTTTGCACTGACATCGGTGTCATTCTGGATATTAAAAATAAAGATGTCGTCTTTGGTGGTGGACAACACAGCAGCAACTCCTTCCACAAAGAGCGACAGCAGTGGAGACAGAAACCTGTCCTGGGACATGTTCTCCAAGCGTACAGTGATGCTGTTTGTCAGCATGTCTTCAGTAATGATGGTTACTCTCAGGGTACAGAGTGCAGAAATAATGTGAAGACCATCTGGAGGGGGAAGAAAAAGAGAAACCATCACAATCTGACACAGTTGGTGCACTTTATGTCAAGTATAAAATAGTGATGTACGAGAATCTAGCTGCACTTCAAAACAATGCTCGATTCACACAGGGTAATACACATTGGTGTTAACAGGTAACTAAATGAACCATCTTATGCTTCAGGGTCTGCATTCAGCTCGGAGAAGGCAGGTGGGAAAATAAAATCTGTGCAAAGAACAAAATGATCACTTCACAAAGAGGAAAGTTAAGTTAAAATATCAGAAAGTTATGTTAAAATATCAGAAAACCAAGGAAAGTTGGGAGCATTTCAGTTCTGTTCTGGCATTCATTCAACAAGATTGTGGCTGATCTTCAGCCATAAACACCATTTACTACCATGTTCCATTTCCTGCTGTCCCTCTCATATCCAGGAATTGATCTCCAATTCAGATATAATCAATGACGGCCTCCGCAGACCCCTGGACCAGAGTATTCCAAGAATCAACACCCACTCCATTGAAGTAATTCTCCTTCATTTTTATCGTAAATATTCAAAATAATTTCAAAATATTACCCCCACTTTCACAAATTAAAAAATACTAAAATGCAGATGGGTGATTTTTCATTCAATGTTACAATATAGTAGCTTCTGACCAATATACAGCAACCTAACAAAACTTTAACTGAGTCATTTCCACATTATATAATGCATACTCAAAATCAGACAGAAAGCAATTCCCTTTTTACAAAAATAAAGCACTGGAGTAACTCAGCAGGTCAGGCTGACTGCTATTTACCATCAACTTCACGCAGTTATCTTGACGACATCCTCCCACCATGCCTCTTTGCTTTCTACATAAGATTCCAACATCACCAGTACCTTGTGTCTCCATCCTGTTTTTCTTTGTACATCAGGGTTGGGATACATGTTTGCAATAGCTGGACAATTGCCCCTGGTTTGTCTGCTATTCCCATCCACCGAGATTCTGAGCCTCAATGGATTTGGCTTACAAGGATTATCTAACCTGTCTCATGTGAGACAGGTTAGATAATCAAAGAGAGGGACATGGAATACGATCACTACAATCTCACAATAAGCAGTGCAGGGACATCCAATATATAAGGAGAAAATAAAAGCTCTGATCTTTTATTTGGGGCAACACAGTGGTGCAGCGGTAGAGTTGCTGCCTTACAGCGATTGCAGCACCAGAGACCCGGGTTCGATCCCGACTACGGGTGCTGTCTGTATGGAGTTTGTATGTTCCTGCCGTGACCATGTGGATTTTCTCCGAGATCTTCAGTTTCCTCCCACACTCCAAAGACGTACAGGTATGTAGGTTAATTGGCTTGGTGTACATGTAAATTGTCCCTAGTGTGTGTGTAGGATAGTGTAAATGTGGGGAATCGCTGGTCAGTGTGGACTCGGTGGGCCGAAGGGCCTGTTTTCGCGCTGTATCTCTAAACTAAACTAAACTAATCTGAATTTATCACAAGCAATGCAGCAAGGGGCATGGGCAGCTCTTGGAAGCAGGGTGCCCAGGATACTTCAACTGCTTTGACCTTTCTGTCTTCCACACAAAACGGGGCTAGAGTCAAGAGAGTTTTATTGTCATGTGTCCCAGATAGGACAATGAAATTCTTACTTGCTGCAGCACAACAGAATATGTAAACATAATACAAAACGGAAGATAAAAGTTCAGTGTGTCTATAGACCATAGACCATATATACACAATAAATAAACAGATATAGTGTAATAATAATAATGGACTGTGATTGTTCAGAGCTTATTTGATGTCATGTTTAATAGCCTGATGGTTGTGAGGAAGAGGCTGTTCCTAAGCCTGGATGTTACAGATCTCAGGCTCCTGTACCTTCTTTCGATGGCAACGGTGAAATGAATGTGTAACCTGTAAGGTGTGGGTCTTTGATGACGTTGGCAGCCTTTTTGAGGCAGCGACTGCGATAGATCCCTTCGGAGGTCAGAGCCGGTGATGGACTGGGCAGTGGTCACAACCTTCTGCAGTCTTTTTTGCTCCTGGACGCTCAAGTTGCCGAACCAGGCCACGATGCAACTAGTCAGCATGCTCTCTACTGTGCACCTGTAGAAGTTCGAGAGAGTCCACCTTGACAAACCGACTCTACGTAATCGTCTCAGGAAGTAGAGGCGCTGATGAGCTTTCTTTATAATTGCATCAGTGTGCTGGGACCAGGAAGGATCTTCGGAAATATGCACGCCCAGGAATTTGAAGTTTTTTACCCTTTCTACCATCGCCCGGTTGATATAAACGGGACTGTGGGTCCCCATCCTACTCCTTCCAAAGTCCACAATCAGTTCCTTGGTTTTGCTGGTGTTGAGGGCCAGGTTATTATGCTGGCACCATATGGACAGTTGCTCGATCTCTCTTCTATACTCTGACTCATCCCCATCAGTGATACATCCCACAACTGCCTGACGTACGAGCTTGTATTGTCCAAGTTGTCCAGAATGGAGTGGAGAGCCAGTGAGATCGCATCCACTGTTGACCTGTTGTGGCGGTAAGCGAACTGCAATGGGTCGAGGTAAGAGTTGATATGCGCCATAATCAACCTCTCAAAGCACTTCTTCACCACAGACGTTAATGCCACTGGTCGATAGTTGCTGAGGCATGTCACCTTGCTCTTCTTGGGCACCGGTATTATTTATGCCATTTTTAAAGTAGGTGGGAACCTCAGTCCAAAGAAGTGAGAGGTTGAAAATCTCGTCAAAATCTCCAGCCAGTTGGTCTGCACCGGTTTTGAGAACACGGCCGGGTATACCATCAGGTCCAGGCACTTTTCCCAAGGGTTCACCCCTCTGAAGGATATTCTGACGTCGGCCTCTGTGACTGTGACTGTGACTGAAATACCATCACGGCGAATCGGGGCTCGGAAAAGCACATCAGTGTTCTCCCTATCAAAGTGTGCGTAGGAGGTGATGGCATTCAAGCCCCGCCACAGTTGGTGAACATCAGTCTCATCACCCAGGTGGAAGTGGCAAAGCAGAAGCAGACCTTCAAGCAGCAAGATACACCAACACAGACAAATGAAGGGGTTGAGGAGGGTTTTATGAATCTGGAGAGTGGAGAGGTGTAAAGGAAACTCGTGTGGGCATTCCCAATCCGTGAGCCAAATGAAAACTATCCATTGGTCACAGTCCTCGCAATAATATTCTGTGGTGACAATTCCACAGCCAAACTTTACAGTTCTGTCTTAAAGCAACTATCTCTTGAAAAACATTGAAGTTGCTCATAAAAATCTAGTAAACAGAATAACACCGACAACATAAATCCAACAGAAAGCATATATTTAGGTAAATAATAATGCCTCGGCTAGATACATGAAAACTACCTCCAGACTTTAAATTATGTCGTGTAGAAGCATAATTATGAATTTGCCCGTGCAGGTCAATGAAAATACAGTCTGGTACACCCCGCTTCCCAATTCAGCAACTTTTGTTCCAAACACATTTTTCTAAACAGATTGGGCAGAAAGCCATTTGGTTGACTATATCCTTTTAAAACTATTTCCAAATGTTTCTGCACTGTGCATTTCTCTTATTATCTTGAACAGTGGGAGTGCCAAACAGATCCCATTTCATCATATTCGTACAAGTAACTAGGCAACTTCAGCATGGGCACACAGGCACGTAAAGTAATGCCTCGCCACCTGGCGTCTTGCAACAATTATCAACATTACATTGGCTCACATATCAAAAGGTTCTTTCCAGACTAGGCTGATGTCAATCCATTTTTTTCATTCTCAGTTGATAAGCCTGAGGTTTCGTGAAACTCACTAAAGCCGAGCAATAGTAAGTAATGCCAATCTGTTGATCGGAATCCATTGGACTGTGAAAGCTCTAAAGAGCAACAATAGAACATAAAGATTGTGCTTTAAGGGAATTTGAAAAATAAACTTACAGGTAATAGTGTGTGTAGCAGCAAGTGTGTACAAAGGTACGTTAAGAAAAATAATGCTATAAATAAAATTGCAGATGCACCAGATGAAAAATCTATCAGAGGAGAAAGAAACATATTCAAAGGATATTTTATATCCATGTTCAGATTGGGGTAAAGAGGACAAAAGACTCAATGTTAGGGTATTTAAAATGGCAACGTGGGGAAGTGATTTGCAAATCTGAGAGATTTCCCAATAAGCAATGAACAAAATAAACATTCATGTACGGAACTCAAAATACAGTACATGTGACAGGAAACTAAACTACAATAAATAAATGGCGTACAAGAAATCCAATCAGCAAGAGCTGGTAGTCTCTATTGTATTCATAGATAAGTATATTTCAAATCCATTTGCCACAATTTTCTCACAGTTCAAGAAATATGAATGTGTCGTAAAATTGTAAAAATCACTTTTATTTGAATAGGACAAGATTTAAAAACAATAAAAACAGACTATTAGCTTAACATTAATGGCAGGGAAAATATTAGTACTTATCATCGGAAAAGGGTATCAAAGTACCTGGGAATGTTTGTAGTGATCAATGTTATGACATTGCCTTCTCCCCTATATAACATGGTGGAGACAATGGGCGTACTCCGTATGAGCACAAACAGAACACAATTATTTTGTGTGGTATGAATCCAAAATACACACAAGCTCACAAAGACTCCACCTAATCCCAACATTTGAAATGGGTTAGTCTGGTAGAGGATGCTTTGAAGTTTGGGTGCAGGCTTGTTTCTTCAGCAGTGCATAAGCAGATTCATTTTACATCCAACTTATGATCAACAACATCATGAAAATGGTATATGTGGGTCTTGTCAGGCTCTTCCAGATGGGATAGAAATTTGTTTTGTATTGCGAAGCCTAAAATCCAAGTAGTTGACTTATTAAAAAGTCTTCTTTGAAGCACAAAATAATACCTAAACCTCTGCAGCTCCACTTTGAACACTCCATTGTCCAACACAAAAACACTGGAAAATCTGATATTCCACAAAGCAGGAATTTGCGATGGGATGCAAAGGAAGTTTGAAGAATTCCGCTCGACAGTCGCGCCACATCTTCAGTCAATTATCACGAATATTTAAAAAGGCCAAGTCCCAAGTCCAAGAACATGCATGTGAAATGGGTGCAATGCAGTCTTTGCACGTGGCGCTCATGACCATTTTGGTCATGGGCCAGCTGCATCGAACCTCAGTGAGGCCCAAGACCTTGTCCAGACATCTGAGAGATTGAGTGCTGAAGCTGGGTCTACTGCTGGGAGTGAGAGGCTTCAGTGTGATGTGAGATTCTCAGGTGGGGCAACTTGAGGAAAGTATGAAATCCAGCAAGGGACCAATTCAGCAGCAGGGCTATGGAAACATGAATCCCATTGCACCTGCCCGGGCATACTCCCTTAAGGACAATTTTCTTGGCAACATTTCAAGGCATAGGTATAGGGAACAACAGCATTTGTTGTGTACACCAAAGAAACTTCTAATGCTGGGAAACTGCAGATGCTGGAAATCTAAAACAAAAACAGAAGGGTCTCCAACCTGAAATGTTAACTCTGTTTCTCTCCTCACAAACACAGTCTGAGCTGCTGAATATTTGCAGAATTTTTTTCTTTTATTTTATCGTTTGTCATGTATCCGACATGGAGATCATGAAAGGAATTACTGGTCAAATTTTCAGAATTACGGGAAAAGGGTTGGAAATGGTCATGGCGACATTTCACGTTATTTTTCTTCAAACACAAAACATCGAAATAGATTGTGCCTTGTTATCAATCTGTGGGGTAATCTGCCTTCAGTTATCTGAAGGGTGGAAATGACGTGTGCCTCGTAAATTACCCATGTTTTATCTGTTGCAAACCGCTTCTAATCCATCATAAAGATAGCTTTAGTATCAAATGAGCTCTAAACTGCACCTTTCAATAAGGCCAATAATACACGTTGCCTGTAAATGCCAGCCATTGGCAATTGTTAACAGCTTATCAATTACCTTAGCAAACAATATTCTCTGCTGATGCCAAATGATACTCTCAAATGTATCACAGATCTTTTTTTTCTCTATTCAGTCGACTAATCCGTCATGGTTGATCCACATTGCTGAAGAGTTTGAAAGAAATGATAGCAATGCTGGAATCTTTCTGGACATGGAGATTATTAACGTGGACACAAAGCAAGAAGTAAACCCAATTTCCCAATCAAATATTTTCACCCCACAAATTCAATGACAATTCAGGATTATGTACCAATCTGAGCACCAAATATTGCAACAATCACACAAACATCATGTCATCTACTGATAGGTCGAAGAGTGTGGGAGGAAAGTGCAACACCCGGAGAGAACACATGGGGTCACGGGGAGAACGTACAAACTCCCTGTAGACAGCATCCATGGTCAGGATTGAACTCAGGTCTCTAGTGCTGTAAGGCAGCTATTCTACCGCTGAGCCACTGTGCCGCACACACTTCACAATGTTCTGGCCACAGAATACCAATAATATGACTAGTTTGATGGCACCAGATATAACCAAGTGGTTGTAACCCGAATCATTTCCAATTACATTTGAGCTCTAGATTTCTTTTACAAACACCTGAAAAGTACAGCGCTTAGATATTTTTTATTTGTCCTAAACATTCAACTCTTTTGGCATTTTGACAATTGATGTACAGAGATGATCCCTTGATGCGCTTACTCATATTGGAGACCTAATATAAAACCATGCAAACCTACACAACCAATTATACATCATTGTAAGCATTGCACGGCTTGTGCAGAAGGAATCCAAATGTTGAAAAAATAAATATTGCCAATATTAGGCATCAAGAATATAGAAAATAGTCATAAACAGTGCTGAAAGCTTGCATTTAATGAGAGATTGTTAGAACATTAGTCTCCAAAACAGAGCAATAAATCAATTCTGGGATATATAATAGATATTGAATGCCAAATGTGAATGGCAATTGGATAGACAGGTTCTAATGATGTTTTACATAGAAAATAATTGCCTCACAAAATTTGGCAAGCTACAGCCTTGGAGTCTACGGATGTCAACTGATGCAACAAGGAAACAGGCACTTTATCCCAAGTCGCACCCTGGTCACTCCATCTTCGCCCCTCTCTCATCAGGCAAAAGGTATAGGTGTGAAAATGCACACCTCTAAATTCAGGGACAGTTTCTTCCCAGTTGTTACCAGGCAACTGAATCATCCTAACACAACCAGAGAACAGTCCTGAACTACCATCTACCTCATAGGTGAATCTCGGACTATCTTTGATCAGCTTTACCTTGCACTAAACGTTATTCCCTTATCATGCATCTATACACTGTAAATGGCTAGATTGTAATGATGTATTGTCTTTCCGCTGACTGGTTAGCACACAAAACTCTTTCACTGTACCTTGGTACATGTGACAATTAACAAAACTGAACTGAACTAAACTGAATTTCTTCATGCCAAGATGCCTCATTTAAATTTGTCCAATTTGGCTGCATTTCTGCAATATCCCTCACCTATCTCACATAACCTACCTTATCCATGTACATGTACAAATGTCTTGTTATTGGACCTACCTCAAACACTTCCACTTCCACAGCTTGTCCATTAACGTATCACTCTCTGTAGAGAAATAGTTGCCCCTTAGTTTCTTATTAAATCTTTCCTCTCTCACCTTAACTTATGCCATTTAGTTCTTTATTAACCAACCATGGGAAGAAGACTGTGTGCATTATCCCATCAATATCCATTAAATATCCAAATGATATATTAAGAAACAATACAGTGCAGCTAATTTGTTGGATATGAATATTTCAATAGAAATCCAAATTGCAAGTAATTGTGAGAACTTTTCTGCTAAATGTATGAAAATAATATGAGAAGCATCTGTTTTAAATGCTCTAAGTCCCCAAAAGCACATTTGCATGAAACCGGCAGTAAACTTGACTAAAGCAAGATGAACTATTGAGGTATCCTTGATCAAACTCCTAAGCCTGGATTCTTAATAGAAACTACTTTGAACTGACTGACTATACAAGTAAACAACATACTGCATTCTCACAAATATCCTCCACCCTAAACAACAGGTCTCAGCTACTCTTGTACCACAACTGGGTACAAACTATCAAAGCATCTCAATGCAGAATTCTGGACTTTTCTTGACCGTTTCTACAGTCCAGAAACAGCATTCCAAACCAAAATAATTAATGACCAGGCTGTGCACTGTCAATTATTGACTAGGATCCCCATCTTTAAGAATAAGCACATGTCCTAGCCTAATATTTTCGTTGGTATCATTTAAAAATAAATTGGATAGGCATATGGATGAGAAGGGAATGGAGGGTTATGGTATGAGTGCAGACATGTGGGACTAAGGGAAAATAATTGTTCGGCATGGACTTGTAGGGCCAAGATGGCCTGTTTCCGTGCTGTAATTGTTATATGGTTATATGGTTAATATTACAATGTACTTGAAGTTTAAAAAAATTGTGAATTAACATGAAAAAGGAATTAATGTTTAAATCCATTTGTATTCTAGCGAGCCACTAAATTTCAGGTGTCACGTCTGCCAAATCTCTTTTTGATTCCTATCTTAAGCTTTGATTAAAACAGGAGCAAATAGATTTCTTATGAATGCACATGTGTGGCCATTATCACTACTAATCCACATTATCGGTTTACAGATCAGATAGGCCTCTCCAAGAATACTAATCTTTGTGTACAATTTAGGGGAGGGTAATAATGAACTGCAGGACACAATGCATGCGTGTTTTCTGCCACATATCAAATTAACAGTATTAGATGATGGGATGTGGAAGGAATCACGATTCTCGTGTCCCAGACGTTTAGTCATAGGCAGCTCCGGTTGCAATGTGAATAACAAGATACAAGGAGGATGGATTATATGTCACATTATTGGTGCAGCTTAATCAGCATTCATTTGCGGCATTTCATTAAGGGGAACATTCATGTAAACACTGCCTAATGGACGACAGGAACACACCACTTAATAAAGTCACAAAACTTTTTACAAAATTAATCTTGTGTTCTTCCTTGTATCTCACAGTTCTTTTAATTTAACAAGCCACTTCCTGCCAAATGTTTTCAGCTGTGCCAGGCTAATTCATTTGGCCCTCAACATCTGGGGAAAAACAGTGAGAAGACTGGGACCAAGGCAGCACCTTCAAGAAGCACACCAGATCCAGAGTAATCCTACCCATTGTACCTAGTTATTGGGGCAAGACTCTCCACTAAATATCTGGAGCACTAGGTAGAAACTGTAAAGATAACATTGTGTTCATTGAACCATAAGGACAAATGGTCATTCCATCTTAGAATTGTACTACAATTATTGCTAATCTGCTCCATTTTATCCTTTCACCAATAGATAAATAATACATTAATTATCTTTAATCTCTTTTGGCTACGTGTACGATTTGTAATAATGATATAGACGCACGACCACACATGATCATCTGCAAATGATTGCTTTTTTAGGTTAGAATTTGTTTTCATAAATATATATTTTAAAAAGATTTAAATGTTTAAAAAAAAGGTCACAAGCAGCTCATTTCAAACCCCAGTATGTGTCTATGGGTGGCACGCATGCTTTACGTTTAGCGGGGTTCAAAGATTGTTTTGCGACTGATTGCACCACACTTGTGTATTAAGTGCAAATGCTCACTATTTGGTCACATCTATGCCTTTACCCATGCTATATGCACAAAGTGCATTGTGCTTAGTTATGAGAATTTTAAAAAGCCACATGGCCATTATTCCACATTATGGAGCAGCATTATGTGTGTTAGTCATTAATGTAAGAGATACACCATTGTAGTTTATGCTGCCTCAAAATTTGTTCCAATGGCTTTAATCAACTGGATTTCAGAAGCAGAGATAATATTCTCTCTGGCACGTGAACAGACAGGAAAAAAAGGGATACAGACCAAAGGTAGATTGGATTAGTTCATGTTGGCATTGTGGCAGTACAGGTCTGAAGGGCCTGATCCTGTGCTGTTCATTGCTCTGTGTTAATATGCCGGTGGGACCATATAATGCATGCAGCACTGCCACTTGTGGATAGATTTCTAGCCATCTGCATTATTGCCTGCAGGAAGCTGTCTTGTTTGTACAAATAAATTTACTCTACTCACTCTGCATTCTGACCTGAAGCATCAGGATTTGTTATTCAAGTTGCTTTTGCAAAATGCAAAAAAAGTACATAATTTATTCACCCAGCATTTAAAAGAATGAGCAATCCTATGAGAAGGAAATATGGAAAATGTGTAGTATCCACATGGTGCATTGCCACAGCCGTTTACCACTTGAAAATCTCTTTGGAGTGGTTCGGAGACAAAGTTAGTTAAAATTGCACGTCATGCTAAAGGAGGAGTTACTAAGATTTAGGGATACACTGGGTAACCAAAAGTTCTATCAAAAGATGTGAGTTTTAAGCAAGGTGGAGAATAAAATACTGAGGCTTATGGAGGGAATTACAGAACTTGAGACCTTAATGGCTGAAAATGCAACTACCAATAATGGAGCAAAGGTAAACCAAGATTGTCAGTAGAGTTGATTGGTCCAATAAACTATATCATAGTCCATATTTATGCTTTAATAATCCTAATCATAAGGATATTGCTCATGCAAAGACCTTTATGAGCTTGTTCACACAATGGAGGAAACCATTGTCAAGTTAAGCATTTCATATTTAGAATGTATCAGCATGAACAGAACTGGAAGGAACATGTATGTCACAGCTGAAGTGGCAGCGGGGTAATAAAAATTAGAGCCAGGCTTTGAGAACTGAAGTTGGCAAACTTGATTACACATCGAGACCGATAAAATACTGGTAACCTCTTCCACAAATGGGATGGGGATGTTGGTCCTAATGTCATGGAGTAGCATTGGGCCTTGAAGTGAGAAAGTAAGAAATACATATCTGCTTTGGCCACGAACATAACATTTTTTTTCAGGGACTTGAAAGAATAAGGTGGGGGTCAGAATGTGGCATCTCACTGTGCCGTGCTGTCCCAGAAGAGCATTTACTATTATCCATTGCAATTGTTCCATTTCCCTGACTTGTGTATGATTGTACACCTATGTGATTTGACAGGATAGGGTGGAAAACAAACTTTTCACTCGATAATAAAATGACATAAAACCAAAGATAGACACAAAGCGCTGGAGTAATTCAGCGAGTCAGGCAGCATCTCTGAAGAATAAGGATGGGTGACGTTTTGGGTCGGGGCCCTTCTTCAGACTCAATAGACGAAGATTAAACCTAACGCTGGTCTTGCCAATGACACCCTCATTCCTGAAAAACGAACAATAAAAACTGAAGCTCTAACATCTGAGGTTGACATATTATTGTGAAAATAAAGTGAATGGCAACATGGAACTAAATCACTTATTATCCATAATCTCACTGAATGGCAACATAAACTCAGTACTAATATGCTGGAAACATTGGACAGGTTTGACAGCATCTGTGGAAACGCAAATAGAGGTAAAATTTCACACCTCTGATCTTACTTGAGAAAAGTACTTGAGCATGCTTGAGCATGCTTGGAGATGTGGAGAAAGGTGGAGAGAACAAAAGGAATATGTGATGAGGTGGGAGCATGAGAAAAAAACAAAATGAGACAGATGGCATTGGCATCATCTGAAAGGTGGGGTGAGGAGGGGAGCGCTTGTTAATTCCAGCTGAATTTTCTGGAAGAGGTACAAAAAGAGAACAAAAGGAGAGAGAAAAGAAATGTTGGAACAGTGGAATGCAGTACACTAGAAACCTGAAACGAGCAAGAATGCTGGCACCATCCAACAGGTCGAGCAATATCATCAAGGAGGGAGAAGGCAAGCCAGCACCACACAGCGAGGGCCCCACAACAGAACAAGCAGGCCCCGGCACACACTGGAAAGGCGAGCCTTCTGGAACTCAAGCTCAATCTGGGGTCTAAGGGCTGCAGCTAGCCCAAGGACGGTGAGATGATGTTCCTTACACGCACCGGAACTGTGCAAGTGGCCAGAGCCTAAGGGCAGACTGGGAGAGGGACAGAGATTCAAAGCTACACAAAAATGCTGGAGAAACTCAGCGGGTGCAGCAGCATCTATGGAGCGAAGGAAATAGGCAACGTTTCGGGCCAAAACCCTTCTTCAGACTCTTCAGAGCTAATTAGACTACTCCAGTGTTTAGGAAGGAACGGCAGATGTTTGTTTACACCAAAGATAGACACAAAAAGCCGGAGTAACTCAGCGGGTCAGGCAGCATCTCTAGAGTGAAGGAATGTGTGACGTTTTGGGCCGAGACCCTTCTTCAGACTGAGAGTCAGGGGAGAGGGAAACGAAAAATATGAAAAGGCACATACTGCAGAACAAATGAATGAAAAATATACAGAAGGACAAGTCAAATCCAGCAACAATGATCAAGGAACGATGGAGCCGCCTGTTTCTATCTTCGCACGGCAAATAGGACAGAGGAACGTTTAACAAAATACATAGCTTGCAAATAACGTCCTGATTAAATATGTCAGATAAAAAAAGAAAAGCGAATACACATTTTGCAGCTCCATCAGCCAAGCACACAGTGGTATTCACATAATTGATGAACTTTAACAAAGTGTGGGTCCCTCTCCTGCACTTCAACAAGCACCGCACCATTGCCACCTGTAAAGTGGGTTGCGGAGGTGGTGAGAGGGTAATTGGTTGTGGGGGGCTCCACTACTTCAGGCACACAGTCAATGCACCCCCCACCCCCTCCCCCCCGTTGGTCGAGTGCGGCTCCAAATAAATGTTTACTCTGGTTGTCTTCAGCAATCTCTCAAAGACTTCTCCGCCTCCCTCTGATTATTTTAATCAGTCAGGCGCTTCGGTTAAATCTGCAACCCCTTTGTTCTCTTTTCTTGCTTTTTATCAGTATCTGGCTTGAATCCTAAAGATTCCCGCCAATTTTTTGCATTTTTTTCACAGCAGGCAAGTAGAGTCTGTCCACCTTGCCACTGCGTTTCATTTCTTTGTGCTGTCAAAAATATATTGCTTTGCATTTTATTATCCCGCAGAGCTGGTTTTATTTGCATGCATTAAACAGAAATAACTTGTAAAAAGACTTTCTAAAAAATACACATGGAATAGTTCTGCAGGTAGAAATTCTTCATTCAGTGTCTTTCGGCTTTACACACTTTTGAATGTGTAATTAATTTGCATTATTAACATTTTTAAGTTAATTTTAATTTATTGCTTTTTCTTCATAGGATGCAAATCTGCAAAAAGCAACATACACCTGAGAGAAGACCTGGCACTATTCCATTCTTCCAGGAAATTCCGCTGGTAAATTCCAAAAGGGGGTGACAAACATAAACCATGGAACTTTCCCATCTAAAATAAAATATTTTCTGGTAAAAAGGATCAAAAATAATTTAATGTTAGTAAAAAAATTCAAGAAGTTGATTACTTTGACAATTCCCTCGAATCCAGGGATCTTCATTTAAGATGTGTGGTGGTTTAATTGAAACCTGTTGCAATATAAACTGCTGGAGAAAGCTATCTTTACAATAGTGGCAGTGGGTCTTCCCATATTATTATAAAACAGAAAATAGCCAGACTACTGTGCAATGCCTGTTCAAAGATGACCAGTCTTTAGATTGGACATAGTTTGAGATTTCAAGAACTTTTAAAGGCGTGGTAGATGTAAGAATATACTTGTTTGCTGAACGAAGATGTTCTCATTAATGGATAATTCCAGAGCCAGGAGGCACTGATTTGAAGTGTTAAACAAAAGACATAAGAGGAACATGAAGAAATACATGCATTGGGTAGCCACTGTTTGTGGTGGTTGTGGCAAATCAACGGGACAGCATTACTTAAGAACACAGTGAATGAGCTGTACAGTTCATTGCCTATGCTGTATGATACTATGACACTCGATGATGATGAGTGAATGAATTTGCATTAATATAGCTATGGAACATAATGGATGAAAGCATAATTAATATTATCACTTATATTTAAAAAAACTTTTAAAGCATGACGACATCCATTCAAAAATGTGCTAATATTATTTTGTGGGGATATCATATTCTGTTATTGTTGTTCTATTATTGTTATTATTGTTCTATTATTCTGGCAGTCAAGGAGTCTGTCCAAATAATATCCTTAGGAATATTTAAAAATAGGATTGCCATTTAAACATAATGAACAAGTGACATATCACACCTCATTCTTAATGTGATTTCTAAAAATGAAAAAGCACATTTTAAGAACACTGTTTTATTTCAGTGCAGTTTACCGAGGGACAGGGAGCATTTTCAATACTTTTCTTCACAGTATTTCCTTCAGATTCTTTCTCCAGATGCAATGAGTCTCCTCTCCACACCTCACATTGAACACGGGCAGCAAGTCAGTCCTTTTGCTTTAACTGGTTACTTTAAACATTCACTAAACTTGGAGAAACAACTGCAGTCTCTCACTCTCTTGCTGCTGACTACATCAAGCAATAAGCTTTGTGCTTTACTCAGAATGAAGTCAGCTGTTGACTTATCTGTTACCCTGGCATCCATTCCCAGTTCCCCTCACTCAGCCACCTGTCAGAGCCCCTCCTCTCCAATCCTGGATCATAAACTGACCAGGGGATTGGTGCCAGGATTGTGATGTTCACATCCACAAGCCCAAGTGGACAATCGATGAAATGGGGGAAAGGACTGAGGGTCCACTTTATACTGTGATTCAGAGAAAGGACAAACAAATGGTTCAAAATGCGAGGAGAAAGCAAAGAACAGTCACAAAGACCTACCCCACAACTCGTTGGAATCTACAATTAAGGCAATTGTAGATTCAATAATTAACAAGGGATTCAGATGCAGAGAGAAACACAAAAGCATTGGAGGTGTATGGTGTGCATGTTAAATCTGTTTTAGCTGGAATGACAACAGTTTTTTGCAGTTTTCTTAGGGAGCGCCACAAGATTTTGTCCGTTTTTTTCTGATAATTACACTTTATGGGCAGAGTTCATTGCTTCAGTCTTAGTGTTTCAAAATAGACAGAAAATGAGTTTGCATCGATCTGTCTTCACCCCAACAGCAGGGGCATGGGCCAGAGGCAATGCAGTGGGCTGAGTGCGGCCAATACCTAGTGTGCCATGTATTTTATGTAACAGGTTGTAATGCAGCTAATGCCTTAACGCAGATAACACATTCATACTTTTGTATTAACTATAAATATCAAGTTTTAGAGTGACAATCCCCCAAAATACTTTTTTTTTAAATGATATTACTTTGGTTACAAATATTTGCAAAGGCAGCATGCATACTTTCACTAATGTTGTAATTGAAATTAATATTTGAAAGTGTAGAAAAATATTGGTATTCCGCTGTTGTTTAGGAGTACAATTCAGTGAGTAAATCATTTTAATCACTCATCAACTCCATTTAGAAATACCTTCACCATGCAGAGCACTTTCTGTATTTCAGGAGTAACATCTCTATGAAGCCAGACATCATCGCTGGAATTCACCTCCTCCTTCAGCACAGCCTTTAGCAGGATTTGAAGATCAAGATCTTAGTCTCAGCACTACTCTTGTGGTCTTCAAAGCACTACTGATCTCATTCCTGCTTAACGCCAGACATGACTACCGATATCTGACATGCAGTGTCTCCATGCATTACTTGAAATCCACGGTCAGAATAAGTGAAGGTATCAAGAGGTGTCAACCCCACCCCCTCAGCATTGACTGCTAAATACATACACCCAGTGAGTTGTAAAAGGCAGTCATAAAACTCCTAAGCTCAACAGCAAACTCCCAAAGCAGACACTCTATGCCGAGATCCATCCTGGCATATAACAACCAGCTGGAGAAGGAACCACTTTAAAGATGTTCTTGAAACCTCCCTTAGAAAGCATAATATTCATGCCAATGCTTGGGAATCCCTGGCCCATGACTGCTCAAAGTGGAGCAACAGTATTTAGGATGATGTGGAAAAACCTCAAAGCCCCTTTGTAGAGGGCACCTTGGAAGTCCAGTGTAAATGAAATACCAAGCACACCATTTCCCACACCGCCCGCCCGCCCGCCCATCTGCCTAGTCCACCTGCGCAGATCTGCAGCTCCTACACTGGACTCATCAATCATCAGGAATCTGCTTCCCCACCGCAAACAAAAGCTGGAGTGAAAGCAAATCGTCCACAACCTCAGAGGCTGCCTCAGAGGGAAGAGGAGACATCACAACAAAGAGCCAGCATTAGCTTGCACGTTTGAGTGTTTAAGAAAAAAACATTCCTAATGTTGCTGAAGGAAACTGCAATGCTCTTACCGGATATTTTATTTTTGTTAACTAATACCAACATGGGGTGAGTTTCAATGCAGATAACTCCTCTGTGAGGATGTCACAAATTCCCACTTTGCCTATGTTGTGAGTGGACAGAGGCACATACTGGGCTGTGGACAGCATTCAGCATTCACTGTCAGCGCACAACTTCCCTGTTTCCACAGTGCTCAACCAACCGAGGAAACTTAAAATGTACAACTCAGAGACGACACCTGCTCTCTCTTTCCAAGTCCAACTAGCAAGTGTCATGGAGGTAACAATGGGGAGGGGCTCAAGGAATGTGAGCAGTTTCAGGAACTTCAGGCATAACGGAAACAAGGATTTAAAGAGAATTTTACGGAGGACACTGAGAAGCTGCAATGATTTATTGATTTTGGTGAAAATGGTGACAAAACGAGGAGACAAGAACTCACAAGAAAAGTTGGGATATCTGGTGAGAAAAAATCATTCAAGTTTGAAAAAGTAGACTCTAAAGGGACCTAGAAAAGAGATCAAGATCCATGAATATGCTGCAATTCCAGAGAAACTGTTTGCCTATACAAATCAAATTGAAAGGATTCTGCCATTTGAAAACTATCACTGTGATGAATTGAATAAAATTAATTGATTTGAGAACATTCTCTGGAATTACAGCATATTCCTTTGGAATGGCAGAATCCTTTCATTCGTTCCCTGGAGCGAGCTCCAAGCAGTGTCCTGCCACAGTCCGCTCCATGTTAGTCTGCAGCCAGTGGCCCTCTCTCATGCTAGGCAGGCCCTTTTTTGCATATCTTTCATTCATTGTTCTTGATGTCTCCACATCACCATCTATATCTCTTGTTTACCTTATCCCTAATCAGTCTGAAGAAGGGTCTCTCCAGCAATGCTGCCTGTCCCACTGAGTTACTCAAGCTTTTGGTGTCTATCTTGAAGTGTCTTTTATTTTCATTTCATGTACCCTCCATCCCCGGAGTAAAATCGATATCCCTCGGGTTTCTATTAAATCTTCCCCTTCCCACCTTAAACCTGTATTCTCTGCTTCCTGATTCCCTGGGTAAAAGATGCTAATGCATTCTCCATATCAATTCCCCTCATGATTTCATATTTATCTCTGTAAGATCATCCCCCTTAGCCTGCTACACTTTGAGGAAGGACAACTGTTAGCCCCAGGCCGAGTCCTAGTTTGCCCCTATATCTCTCCCTATAGCTCAGGCCCTTGAGTCCTGGCAAAATCCTTGTAAACATCTTTTTTTTTTAAAGAGAAGCTTTGACAACCACCATATGGATAGAGTTATAAAAGCTTTTAAAAGTTTAGATCAGCCTAGCAGCATTATGTACCCTCATAAATAAGATACCTTAACATATAATTATTTTGCCGTTTCATTCAATTTGGCTCCACTGGCCCAGTTAAGATTGTGAAATAGTGATATCACCTAACTGTGCCACAACTCACTGGCATCGTCAACATTAAGCAATAATCAGCACAAATTGGAACCAAACAAGTGTTATGTTTCACAGGAGGAATTCACAGCGCTGTAAGTGGAGAGGTTCCCCCTGCCGCCTGTCCCACGTTGAGTCGGTACATTTTTCCAATTCTGCTGATAATGGTGTGGTTATGTCACACAATAAATTATTTATTTCCATCTAAACACAATGAAACCGAACAGCTCCACTCTCCCCCACACAGAGCAGTGTAGAAGAGTCGTTGAACTCTAAGGCAAAGTTAGATCTTGACAAGCAAGGGGATGAAAAGTCACCCAAGGTAGACATGATTCTGCAGTTCAAAGTTACAGTCGGATCAGCCATGACCTGATTTAATTGTGGAGAAAGCTCACGGGACTGAATTGGTCTACTCCTGCTCTTAATTCTTACGTTTGTATCTGTGCCAGTGGAGGCAGGGCTCAGCAAACTTGGATGTTGTCAATTTAATTGCTGCAGGTTATATCAAGTTAGCAAATTTCAATCAGCAAATCGGCCTGGGGCTAACAGTTGTCCTTCCCATTCCTGAAACGCAGAGGAGAACATCAACAAGGGTCAAGCACCCTCATCTCTCGTGCTGGTGAATGCAGGTGCGTATCATGTGCTCCGCTTGTACCCTGCTGGTTAACATTCAGTGTCCAGGCTCCCAGGAGAAGAATGGCATTTGTAACAACTGGAAACCTGCCAGCAGTTGAGGAACCACACCTCAGCCCGTCGGCACCTTCGAGAAAGGAGGGGACGCGATTTCTTGCCAGCTCAAGAATCATAGTTCTAAACCTCACCCGCTCCCACACTTTGGCTGGCTATTTGCCTGCTGCAGATTGCAAGTAGGCATGGTAAGAACAAACAGATTTGAACAATTGTGAACATACCATGAAACGGCAATGGCTATGTACTTTGAAATGTAATACAATCATAAATTAATAAACGGGTCGGGTTAAATATACCTAATTTTATGTTTGCCTGTTACCTGATGCCTCGTATACCTCACAAACATATAGCTGAGATCCTCGTTTCAACCCATATATAATTCATTGTATTGAACGACTGTTCTGCAGAGGGGCGTATCTACCCATTTCTACCTGAATACCTTAGTGTTTTCATCACATATTTCTTTTCAGTGTTTCTTTTCAGGTCATTGACATTTTCTGCCCAAAATATCAAGAATTTGTTTCCATTTAAGTCACCTAACCCACACAAAAATGATTCAAACTTTTGCTAATGGCTCAGCTTTGGAGGGATTCTCAAAGTAATAATCCTTTCAGTTTATTCCATAAATATTAATCGCAACATGTTTTCACCGGTTCCCCTAATTCCACGGGAAGAGGAAGGCATGGATGTATTTAAATCCCATTGTGTCAGGTGGTGCAGCCAATCTTAATTTCTGGCTTCTCACGAAATTCTTCTCATGGGCACCCCAGTAGGTTTCAAAATAAATAGTGTTCAAAAGTTAACCAATTCCAGAAGGGAGGAATTATCTGTCAGATACAACAAGCAACTACATTGAAAAGTGAAAAGTCCAGCTGCTACATATCTGTGAAACTCATCCTGAGAAGCTGTGCTGCAGCTGCAGTATCATCATCAACTTTGACTATGAGACTTTTGCTATCGATATGCTGTACGCTATCATGAGGTCATAAGGAATAGGGGTAGAATTAGGCCATTTGGCCCATCAAGTCTCCTCCGCCATTCAATCATGGCGGATCTATCTCTCCCTCCAAACCCCTTCTATAATAATAATAATAATAATAATAAATTTTATTTTCGGGCGCCTTTCAAATCTCAAGGTCACCTTACAAAGATTAAACAGAAGAGAAAAAAATATATAGTCGGAGAAAAATAAATAATAAGGACATCATCAATACACAAATTAAAGATAGAAATCGCTCCAAAGACACAAAATCAAAAAATCAAAAAACAGTGTGAAGAGAGAGCAGCGGCAGCTAAAGCGCGCCAGCGTCCACTCTCTCTTCCGACAGCCATCTTGGACACAGACTAACAAAGTACCTTACACACAGAAAAATCATCCCCCCACAGTGGTTACCACTGTGGGGGAAGGCACAAAAGTCCAGTCCCCAACCCCAGTTCTCCCAAAAGTCAGGCCTATTAAGGCCACCGCTGTTGCCTCAACGGAGGCCCGATGTTCCTGGCCGTTCTAGCCGGGTGGTCTTGCCCCAGCGTCGGGAGAGTCCTCACAGCGGCTGGGCCTCCTGGAACGGCCGCTTCCTAGCAGGGGATTGTTGGCTTCCGAAGCCGACAAGGACGCACCGAGTTGGAGCTCCCAGGCTCCCGATGTTAATGTCGGCGCTGCCCGCTCCGCTCCGCAGACCCGCAGCCCGGAGGTGTTGTCCCCATAATATCTGACACATGTACTAATCGTAGAAGCTATATGTTGTAGGATGTGTTAGAACCAGTTACAGAGCTAGAGTTAGAATCAGAGTTGCACAAAATTGGGACTTTTGTGCAACTCAAAATTTGGCCTCATCAATGGCAAACGGGATGCCTATCTATGCTAATACATTTTGTCAATGATGAGCTAGGGGACAAGAATGGATCCGACGGGATCCCATTTCTCACGGGTATCCCATGAGAATACTGTCCCATCGGTATTCATCAGGGGGAAGGACACAGAACTTGGGGAGGTAGAGGAGGGGTGTGCAGATAGTTGGAACATGTTGGTGCCAGGAAGCCTCCTTGTGTGTTAGAGATCTTGGCACACATTCAGATGCAATTATGTGCAATTTTTCTTGGCAGCTGCACTCTTACACATACAATAGGCTGCGTTCTCATAAATACTAAGACTTTCACCTGATATGTCTGTCACTCTATAGGTAATCAAGGCTCGGCCACAGATAGCAGGGGACATGAGAGGCAAAGGCTCCTTTCCCTATATCCTCAAGCGCATCCCTTGAGAAGTTGAACAGGGAGGAATTTATGAGCATTTGCCTGTGAATAGTGATGGGGACGAAAAAGAAAATGTGAAGAATACGAGGAAACACAATAACGATGGCCGTAAATGCTTGCAACTACCCAGAGTATCGGGCGGTGTAAGACCTGGAAATTACACTGGTAAAATCAGAGAATTCCCTGATCATTAACAAGTGTTCGGATCAATGAGATATTCCAGAATAGTCAAACTAGAGCCATGAAAATGATAAGAAATCAGGTGCTGAAAATCAGAAAAAAAAGTAGGTAGAAAATCCTGGAAAAAATCTGATCAATTAGCATCTGTGAAAAGAAAAACAAACTAGATCCTCAATATGAAATGTTAACCCTGATTTGGTCTTCACAGATGCTGCCTGATCAGCATTATGTTTCCAGCATTTCATGTTTTTATGATAGGGAAAATCATATTCCACCATGACTAGGCATGTATTTTGCAAACATGTCCATTTACCTGACAATCACTTTAAAGGAAGCATTCAAAACTTTCAGGATTGTATAAATTCCAAAAACTTAAAAAGCAAAATTATCAAGGAGTCAGTTAATCCACTGAAGTTATGAAGCTGTGGTAAATTGTCAAGTTCAGTCATTAGAGGAGGCGCATAAAAGTCAGTTTTCCACACCATTAAAGCCATCACATATCTTATTAAGAAGCTTTCTTGATCCGGAGCCTTTAAGGTGTGAAAATGTCGTAGAAGCACAAAGGAAAAGAATAACTGTTCACTAAAAGGCCTGTCCCACTTGGCGATTTTTTCGGCGACTGCCAGCGTCATATCAGTGACGCCAAAGGATTTTGAACATTTCAAAATCCAGCGGCGACAAAAAAAAAATGTTGCGACACTTGAAAAAACACCTCGCGTCAATACGTCATCACGCCGCATCACGCTGCAAATTTTTCGGTGACCTGATATGTCAGTCAATGATGCCGGCAGTCGCTAAAAAAATCGCCAAGAAAGGGACAGACTTCAGGAATGGGAGGAAGAACTAACTACACAGAGAATGTTAAATACAAGGAAAATAATTGTCGTTTTGGGTGCTACTGGAGCAGGGCAGAACTGATAGGACAGCAGATTGCTGTCGAGTCAGTTAAGGCAGTAAAGTTTCAAATGATGTGGCCATGTTATTCACTGACAGGTATTCGTAAGTATGTTGGAAAAATATGGAATTTAGTTTGAATTCAGCCCTTACAAGTTCAAATAAATGAAACAACAAATGAAACAGCCTCTGGCATTTCCCAGGAGATAATGCATTCCTTCGACTGAAGACACTCCATGCATCTGCCTTCAATGACTAAAAGTTATACAGGTGGTAAGGGAGGCACAGTGGCGCTACAGTAAAGCTGCTGCCGCCCATAGGCCAGATACCCAGGTTCGATCCTGTCTATGAGTGTATGGTAAGTCCTTTAGAGAGCGGGAGGGGAAGAGAAGGGGGAGAGAAGGGAAGGGGGAGAGAAGGGGGAGGGGAGAAAAGGATGAGAAGGAGTGGAGACACTTTTAAGAAGTATAATAAAGTTTAGCGGGCATTTTACTTACCGTTCGGCTTTACCTGGTCCTGAAAACTCCAATGAGCCAATCAAAATGCCCAGTCAGTGAAGGAGATTGCCTATGGCTACCCTCAACTGCCTGAACTAAATAGCGACACCACACCACTGCACTACGAGTCAAAAAGAACCGTGCCGACCTAATTTTACTTGCAGAACATTTTTTGCATGCTGAAAAAAATTTCCGCGACCTAGCTGAGGCCACGAGTATTCGGGAACTTCCCTCGAGCATGAAGGAGAGTTCCAGTGACCTCATAGGACCTCCTAGGACCTCGTGTCGACCATGCTGCGAGTTTGAGTCGAGGGCAAACTCGTCTAAACTCGCACATTAGGTCGCCGTAGTGGGACAGCCCCTTAAGGCTGCTCTGGTTTCCTCCCATATTCTACCGATGAGCTAGTTGGTAGGTGAATTGTCTTCAATAAAAATTGTAAATTGACCCTTGTGTGTAGGATAGAACTAGTGTATGGGGTGATCGCTGGTCGGTGCGGACTCGGTGGGCCGAAGGGCCCGTCTCCACGCTGTATTCCTGGCGTCTAAAGGAAGGCACCAACTTAGAAACATAGAAACATAGAAATTAGGTGCAGGAGTAGGCCATTCGGCCCTTCGAGCCTGCACCGCCATTCAATATGATCATGGCTGATCATCCAACTCAGTATCCCGTACCTGCCTTCTCTCCATACCCCCTGATCCCCTTAGCCACAAGGGCCACATCTAACTCCCTCTTAAATATAGCCAATGAACTGGCCTCAACTACCCTCTGTGGCAGAGAGTTCCAGAGATTCACCACTCTCTGTGTGAAAAAAGTTCTTCTCATCTCGGTTTTAAAGGATTTCCCCCTTATCCTTAAGCTGTGACCCTTGTCCTGGACTTCCCCAACATCGGGAGCAATCTTCCTGCATCTAGCCTGTCCAACCCCTTAAGAACTTATTTGACCAACTAACTTGTGCAATCATAAATGTGAAGATGCTTCCAGTTGCATCCATCCACTTTTAGTTAAAGACACTGAATCAAAACTGAGTGAGGGTAACTTTTTCTCATGAAACAATAACAGTACATTTATCAATAAAATAGCCAACTGAATTGAAACAAGGTCATCAAGGCAAGTGGATCTGTTTTATGGATCCAGAGGGATATGGCTAATGACTTCAGATGTAGAGCACACTGTAAAAAAAAGGATGTCTTATCGATCAGATCTTTAACATGATTCTCATTTTGAATTTAAATTTGCCAACAAAGAGGTTTGCAAATTATCTAAAACCCCACCCAAAACTGCTTGAAATACTTTAGCTAAAACTGGGTTGACATATATGACAGGCACATCTTCAACAGATTAATTGCCTCAGATAATCCATCACAACTCATGAAGAAACATGTTTGCAGCCCAGACAGAATTTTGGCAAAATTCATTCAAATTCCAATTCCGAGCTCTATCAGAAACAAGATCAGCACTCACAGGTGCAGTTTCGCAGCCACTTATTGCATAATTTAGAATCACCCTGAAAAGCAATTTGTATTTTATGTTAAAAATGGCTTCAATTACTGAAGAACTGAAAACAAGTTGAATGGAAATGCAGCGGTTAAATAATAATAATAAAATCAATTATTTAAGTAGGTTATCAAATTAAATGTTTGAATTTTGTGTAGGAAGGAACGGCAGATGCTGGTTTAAACTGAAGATAAACACAAAATGCTGGAGTAACTCAGCGGGAGAGGCAGCATCTCTGGAGAGAAGGAATGGGTGACCCTTCTTCAGGCAGTAAATGGTTGCATTTGTTAGGCTAATGTACTTCATATGCGAAGCATCGAGATTAAATTATTTAATGACTTCAAGGCATGCCATGGCTTTAAAGCTCGCATAAAACTTAACACAATAGGTTAAAACAATGTGTCCTTTTGAGTTAAAGTCTGTTGTGAATGAGCTGCACTCTTCCCACAAAAGCAGAGCAATGGAGAGCAAAGTGCAGCGAGCACCTCCTGTGGCTCAGTCAAGCCCGTCACATAATCTTGAGAAGTTAGACAGAATGTGAACTAGGACACCTGCTTCAGCATCCATGGGGGATATACACTATTTGTTTTATCGAGGCTCTGACCCTTTATCCCAACTGTCACACAAGAATGCTCAGCTGTTCGTTCTGTACAGATTGTTCTATTGACCCTGTTTTCTTGGGGGGAAAAAGCTTCTGAACTGAGATAGGGCGGAGGTGGCATTGGGAGAGAGGGAGGAAAAGAGAATGAGGTAAAGGATAAGGACATTGATAGAAAATCAGACGAACGGGAAGATGATCATGGAAGTGGATGGACCATCAAGAACAACGCGCAAAATAAGCTACCCCAAGATGAAGACAGAAAATATGAAAGGACATTGAAAAGAACCTTTGGAAATAATTTTCTGGGGTAAAAAAAAAAATTCAAACCATGTCAAAATTAAGAAAAGAACGTGAATTAAGTTTGCTCTTTTCGTGATTTTCCTCAAAGTATTTCACTGCCTTCAAGAGTTTCCCACTGTTGCTCTGTAATATGGCAACCGCTACTCCAATGAATCCCTTGCTGGGAGAAAGTTAATGAAAGGATCTCAACAAAGTGTCTCATCATATCTTAATGGAAACTGGGCCATGAGTTTGGAATGCGTTAAGAATTTTAAATTAGTGGATCATGAGCTATTATGGGTGAGCAGGTATAGGATTGCAAGTGCATGGGATAAGGTTTGTTAGGATTGGGGTAAGCTGTGAATGAGTGGCCATTCTGGAAAGCTTTTAACTCAGCAGATGGAAATAATTATGAGACGTTTAAGCACAAATAGTCTGCAACAGGATGGGAGTAGAACAATGTTATTCATTAGGTTGCAGGTAATGTTTGCGATGGTGCAGATGTGACTGTGAAATGTAAAATGCTTTACACAGTCGAATTCACTGAAGGAGTGACCAAGTAATACGATGGAACTTGTGTGGGTTCTAATACAGGGTCTAAAACTATATTATTAATTCAATTTATTCTCAGTTTGAGATATGTCACTGTACTTGTACGTGCTGCTGACACCTCCCATTGAATCTTTTTGTAGTAGTTACTATGGCTGTACGTAATTCCAGCCCAGGACAGAATTACAAATGTGGCCCAAAGTTCCAACAGGTCTAACAGCGTGAAAGACTTTCACTTTGTAAAGTAGGTAGTCAATTTGCAGCTTGTAAGGATTCCACCACACCCTTGCACCTCAAACCAGCAAATTCCATTGTGTGAAACTCAAGTTTCAATTTTCCCAAGAACGCTGAGAGATATTGTGAGAATCAGTGAGTCACAGATAAAATAGACATCATCAGTCATGAAAGCTCATCAGTAAAATCGCAACTAAATTCATGCCACACAATCTGGTTAATTGTGCAATAACAGAGCATGAAGCTTGCAAGGTTCCCATGGAATGAATGCACTGTTCTAAGATATTTCAGTATTTTCATGCCATCACAGAAAGAAACAGGTTGTGATTTTTACCTGGATACAATGAACATGGGACTTGCCACATCCTTGGTCAACTATTATCAGGCAAACCAAAGGTTCTCATTAACTGACTACAATGGATGCAAGAAAAAAATTTAGCTGCTATTCCATGTGATGCGCTTGAAGGTAGAATAATGTAGCTGCAAAACATGTCGTTCATGGTCATTATAACGAGATTCCTTTCTTGTCTTCAGCTTTTCATTTGGATTCAGATCTTGGCAGGATGTTTTGAAAACCTGTGTCTAACACCAAGGAATATTAATGCTCTGACCTAATCCTTTGATGCTGCAGCATTAATTAACCCATCATATTTTGGATATTTATACTAAGATTTAATTATTTACTTGGTAATGAGTTGTATTTCTGTAAGACCTCTCACATACAAAATCTTCCCGAGGAACTTCACAGGAATTTGTTCAAACAACATTTGATAGGTGAACTTGATAATCCTAACTACAAGTCTATGGAACAAACAAAAATAATTAAAATATTCAATGCCATGCGAACAGTGACAAGATGACCCTATTGCAAAAATCTGCATTCTGGTGCAATTTGTTTTATTGGCCTGGCTGCTTGAGAGAGAGTGGGGGAGATTTCCACTGTTAGAGCTTGGAGGAAAATCGCAAATTGGTTCTTTCCAAACAAATTCACAATTTCCCAATAATGGAAAGAAGAACTCTCTTCCCATGGTAATCTGCATTTATTCAGAGGCAACTTTAAAAATACACTGCTGAATGGCATTAAACTCTGTGTTAAATAAAGCTGCTCTCAACAAATTCAGTCTGAGACAAGGCTGCGTTGAGCCAGCTTCCCCCAGCAGCTTGTGGCTTTTCTGGTCTTGACTGGCAGGGGCTGTCACAGTTTTAGTTGGGAGTCGTGCAACAAACCGGCAGCTGATGACAAATGAAAATCATTTGGCACATTGTTGACAGCACCAAGAAGTGAAATTCCAGCTTCAAGTTGCTACACTCTCAAGCATTTGCAGAACAAATCAAAATTAATCTGTGGCCCAAGTTCTAGCAGTGATTGACAAATCTGCAAAAGTTACTCATATTGAGCTCAGCAGGTGCAGGATGAGACATTAATCAACCACTTGTGATAGGTGTCTTGTGCTCTTAAAGCGCTTCAAAAGTGCTCTATTAATTTCTAATCGTGTTAAAACAATGCTGTGTGAAATCTTAATGGCATCATTAAAAGTTCCATAATAGCAACAATCTTCAATTACAAGGTTCTCAGGATATAGTGGTCAGTTTCCCTAGGTAGCAGTGCACTAGATCAGTTTCACCACCTGCTATTTCATCGATTTACCACAGGATCTCGCAGCTGCCAGCATGAGGTCTAGCAGTTGCAACCCGAGTAACCAGCCTTTAAAGGGTCAGACATCAATTGCAAACAACACTCATCCCATCAGCGGAGAGTGGCGCTGCTTCAAGACCAGACGTTGCAAATGATGGGAGCGGGAGTTGGGCAAGTACGGGAGGGGGATCAGAGGGATCTAAGGTCTAGCTGGAAAAAGCCAATACCCTGTCCATCGCAAAGACTACCTGCTTCCTAACAAATAAACTTGTAAAAGGTGGCCCAGAGTCCCTCTATGCCACAACAGGTTGTCAGGAAGATCTCTATAAGGAGGAAGACTACTTAAAACTACGCCAATAGGATTAACAAACTCATCAAGAAGGCTGGCTCTGGCCTGGGGGCAGAGTTGGATTCATGGGAGATGGTCTTGGAGGGGAGGATGTTCCTCAAACTGCAGAGCATCGCGGACATTACAGCTCACCCACTCCCTCCATGACACATTGGTCAACCTGAGGAGCACCTTCAGTAATAGACTGGTTCCACCAAGATGCAGTACAGAACGCCACAGGAGATCCTTCTTCCCCGTGGCTATCATACTCTACAACTCCTCCCCCTTCTGTTATGGGGTAGACTGACTGTCTCCCCCCCTCCCCAATCTTTGCACATCCCCAATCCTTTCCACTCATCATTTTAATTTCATGTTTCGTGTATTTTGTGTTTCATGACTGTTGGCTGATCAATTTCCCTCCTGGGTTAAATAAAGTTTTATTGTATTGTATCGTATCGTAAATGCCTACAATTTGAGGAAAGATGTAATGGTGTCCAATCTTGTGGCCTTACTGTCTGACTCTGTGGGGTGGAGCGAAAGTGTAAGGTTTACTTTCCCCTTGCGTTGATCTTGCGAGTCTTCCTAAACAGGAAAATAGCAGAGGTCAGCAGCAAAAGCCTGGCATTACCTCAAGGCTCAGAAGACCAGTGGCCAGTATCTTTGGTGACCACAAGCATGTGCTCCACAGGGGAGAGACCAGTGTCGAGTGTCAGCCTAAATGTGTGAGGTTGCAGGAGCTCAGAGATCTATCTGCAAGGGGAAGGTGCGATACTCACGTGAGGGTGGCTGGGACGGTGTTCTGGCGGTGGTGGCCTGAGTCCGGGGTTCGGCCGCGGGCCAGCGGCTGCGTCTGCAGGACTGGTGGGCAGCAGCTTGAACCACCCCGGGCCGCGGTGTTTGAGCCGCGGGACTGATTTATAACATCGCCCGGGGGGTATGGCCTCAGCGCAGAGGGAGAAGAAGAGGGAAGAGACTGCAGACCTAAGACTTTTGCCTCCATCACAGTGATGAGATGCTGGGTGGACTCACTGTGGTGGATGTTAATATGTGTTTATTGTTGTTTTTATTGTATTATATGTATGACTGCTGCAATTTCGTTCAGACTTCGGTCTGAATGACAATAAAGGCTATCTCTATCCCTCTATCTCATCTCATAGTTTGAATGTTGACCCTTAAGTGACAAATTTCAAGAGGCCTTGATCATCAATTAATTAAAAAACACTCTATTCGGGTGACTCTAAAAATAATTGGAAAGAGGATTTCTGGGGTGAATTTTATTTTGAAGAACAGTTTATAATGATGTCACAAATCCCACTGGAAAGTCAAGGATAAAATTCCTTAAGAGGCACCAAGAGGCTCAGAAAAGGGAACAATGTTGCTCTAGTCCAGCCTACCAGTTCTTAAGCAGTCCTTCAGGATCAAAGACAAGTTGTTTGCACTCCAATAAATTGGATTCTGAAGTGAGTGCTGAGATCGATATGGAGCCCACAGACTCCACTGTATCTGGGACAGGAAGTGGGTAGCTGGGACAGGAAGTGGGTAGCCTAGGAGAATACATCCAACTTTTACGTGTCCCCTGGGGCTGCTAATAATGTGTGTGTCAGAGCAACCCTGATGGATCTTTCTGATTGATCTGAGAAGGAGATGAGGAGGAGTTTCTTTAGTCAGAGGGTGGTGAATCTGTGGAAGTTGTTACCACAGAATGCTGTGGAGACCAAATCAATGGATATTTTTGAGGCAGAGATAGATTCTTGATTAGATCGGGTGTCAGGAGTTATGGAGAGAAGGCAGGAGAATGGGGTTGAGGGAAAGATAGATCAGCCATGATTGTTGGCAGAGTAGACTTGATGGGCCAAATGGCTTAATTCTGCTCTTAGCACTTATGAACTTATGACCAGTCATGGACCAGGGATTCCCACAAGTTGATAGGATTGTTACACATTTTCATGTATATTTCAGGCCATGCTTGAAGTATTTCTCCTCTATTCTAACACTGTGATGTAGCGAAGAGTTTTAGAAGTTTGGTGTTGCACCTCTGGTGAACATGGCTTGCCCATCAGACTGTCTTTCGAGCCCCACCATTGTGCATGTTGAACTGGGAAAGGACAAGGGCATTGGTTCACTTATCCCACTGGTGGTTTAGTTATGGTGCACAGGAGTACCTGCTGTAATACACAGAAATCTGGGAGGCATTCCTGTTTCTGGAACACGTTTCACACCAGATTTGAGGCTTGGACCTACAAAATTCTATTCTAACAGGTAAAGGCCGCTCAGGTGCAAAGATGACGATGGTCATCAAAGATGGTGGATTTTGTCTATTGTCTAAATCAGTTCTCGCTGAGAGGTGGCCTCTGCGGCACTGGAGTAAATCATGTTTTCTGGGGTATATCACGTCTTTGTTGTCTGGTGAAAGAGTAGGTAATGTTGGGCTGTGTTGTGCAATGGAACAAGTTGGTAGATGACTTTTGTCTTGTGAAGATTTATAGCTAGCTCCATTAATTCATATGGCTCAGAAAACAAATTAAAGATAACTTGGATCTTGGCCACCAAAAGTGCATGTATAGAAAAGCCTTCATTTTTCCAGAGCTGTCCGAAGGATGTTCCACACCTTTATACTTGAACTGTCTCCAAACCCCCCTCCTATTCTCTGCCCGTTCCTATTTTGTTTGTGATTTTTATGTGCGATATGAACAGCTTTACCTGAACTAATGAGCTCCATAAATCATCGAACTATAATTCCTGGATGTTATTTCTGCTTAAAACACAGACACGCACACAAACACCCGTACTCGTACACACCTTGATGTTTGTTTGTAACAATTAGCTGCGGGATAAAGTCTCTGCAATAGGCCAATAAATAAAATGTGGAACAGAAGAAACATTGAACTAAAAAAGTACATGCTTCACTAAATTCCAACACATTTAAAAAATATTTTAAGTTCTCAGTATTCTGCTGTTTAACGCATGATCTTCAGTGACGGAAATGTTTATTTAAGGAAAATTAAGCAAGGAAATGTATTCACAACACTAGTCAATGTTCCAGCAGTTAGTATGGCTTTGTCTCAAGCTCCAGCATCTATGTGCGTCTGTGTGTGTGTCTGTGTACATGCGTGTCTATGTACGTGTCTATGCGTGTCTGTGTGCGTGGCTGTGTGCGTGTCTGCGTGTGAATGCCTGCGTGCATGTGTATGTGTCCCTGCCTGTCTCTGCATCTGTCTGTTTCTTAAAGTTATCAGTTGAATATATATTTAAAGCTGTGGCTGACTTCATTATTGTTAAACAGAATCTCTACAAACAAACATTAAACTATTACTAAAATAAATTAAATATTCTTAGAATAACTGTTAATTGTTATTAGAAGGAATTGCAATTAGTTATTTGAAGCAACTGAAATATGCATCAAATGAATGAAAGGTCCTATCTTCTCAAGTAAGTGCAACAGTACTCTTTAGACTCTGATCCATAAATAACATCATACAGCAGTGCAGGATCTTGTGGATACAGACTTTCAAGGGCCCGAATATGAAAACTAAATAAAGTCCAATTCATTCTCCACCAATTTGTCTGTCTGGGTAGTAATGTAGTTACTGGGTAGTAACATAGTTACATCGACAATAGGAGCAGTAGGCCATTTGAACCTTCGAGCCAGCACCGCCACTCAATGTGGTCATGGCTGATCATCAACAATCAGTAACCTGTTCCTCTGCCTTCTTCCCATATCCCTTGATTCCGCTAACCCTAAGAGCTCTATCTAACTCTCTTTTGAATGCATCCAGTGAATCAGCCTCTACTGCCTTCTGAGGCAGAGAATTCCACAGATTCACAACTCTCTTGGTGAAAACGTTTTTCCTCATCTCAGTTCTAAATGGCCTACCCTTTATTCTTAAACTGTGGCCCCTGGTTCTGGACTCACCCAACATCAGGAACATGTTTCCTGCATCTAGCGTGTCAAATCCCTTAATAATTTTACATGTTTCTATAAGATCCCATCTTCGATTCACTTACTCTGGGCAAGAGACTGTGCATCTACCCGATCTATTCCTCTCATGATCTTATTCACCTCTATAAGATCACCCCTCATCCTCCAGCCCTCAAAGGAATCGAGTACCAGCCTACTCAACCTCTACCTAAAGCTCAGAACCTATAGTCTGTTCTTTCTCTTCAAGCTGTGAAACGAGGATGTTGCCAGGACTAGCGAGTGTGAGCTATAGGGAGAGGTTGAGTAGGCTGGGTCTCTATTCCATGGAGCGCAGGAGGATGAGGGGACATCTTATAGAGGTATACAAAATCATGAGAGGAATAGATCGGGTAGATGTACAGAGTCTTTTGCGCAGACTAGGGGGATCAAGGACCAGAGGACCTAGGTTCAAGGTGAAGGGGAAAAGATTTAATAGGAATCTGAAGGGGAACTTTTTCACACAAAGGGTGATGGGTGTATGGAACAAGCTGCCAGAGGAGGTAGTTGGGGTTGGGGCTATCCAATCATTTAAGAAACAGTTAGACAGGTACATGGATAGGACAGGTTTGGAGGGAAATGGACCAAATGCAGGCAAGTGGGACTAGTGTAGCTGGGACATGTTGGCTGTTGTGGGTGAGTTGGGCCAAAGGGCCTGTTTCCACTCTGTTTCACTCTATGACTATGATCATTGCAGCATTCAGGAACTATTCTCCATTTCCAGTATTCTCAAAGTATCAAGGTGCAATTTTGAGCACTCTGTGAAACATTGTTCAAAATTTAAAATTTACAATTATTGTACACATTTCAAGGAGATATTTTTCATTTTTAAACCAAAGTTAAATGCTGAGCAACATTTCCAAAATCTGTACGTTGTCCCCTCCCCGATCTTTGCACATCCCCAATTTTGGATTTTATACTCGTCACTTTATTTTCATGTTTAATGTATCTTGTTGTGTTTTATGACAGTTGGCAGACCTATTTCCCTCCTGGGATCAATAAAGTTCTATCACATCGTATCGTAACGATTAAGTACAATGGAGCCTGAGATCCTGGAGGCAGACATCGCTCAAAGTCAGGAATGAATCCATGGAGCTGTGTGGTAGTGGTTCCAACTGCTGCACCACTGAGCTGCTCTCTGGCAGCACTCCTGTGAAATGCCTTGTTTACTGCATTAAAACACATGCCATTAGTCTGAAAACAAACTCAATGTAAGCTGCAGAGTCAAGCTTCAAAGCTTCAAAAAAAATCCCACGATCACGCTGGCGTAGCGGTAGAGTTGCAGGTTTACAGCGAGTGCAGCGCTGGAGACCCGGGTTCGATCCTGACTATGGGTGCTGTACGGAGTTGTACCCTCTGTGTGGGTATTGCAGGTCAGCGCAGACCCGGAGGGCCGAAGGGCCTGTTTCCACACTGTACCTCTAATAAAACGTTTTAAAAAACACCATTTGAAGAAGAGCAAGAGAATTCTCCTGGCCAATATTTGTCTATGAACCAATATCACCAAAATCTTATTATTTGGTTTATGTAAACTTTCACATGTGCAAATAGGATGCCCTGTTCTACACTACACAATGACTATTTCACAAGTATTAGATTACTTGGAGAAATAATGAAGTCACGAAAGACCCTGCAGAAACGCAAGCTGCTGCTCTGAAAATTCCTTCGCCTTTTGCCACTTGGCTTGGCCACACGGTGGTTCTTCCAGTGACTTTAGTAAAGTGTAAGATTCCCACTGCTCTGTCTTCTGGATCTCATTCAACCATACCCAACTCCACAAGGAAAGTGCATGTGTTGGAACATGTACCAGAGATGTCAGTTGGCAAACCATTGATCTATTCTATGTCAACTAACCCCAGGTATAATTCTACATTCCCAATCCAATAAACAATGCGTCTCTATAGACACTTCCAAAAGGACCTCAATGCCTGCAGCATTTTATTTTGTGAAACTGATTTCATGCACACACCCGCAACTGTTCGTCTGTTGGCGGCAGGCACATGCATTTTTATTTGGTTTACGCAACTTTTTAATGAAAAGCTATTACACACAATCAAATTCAACTTTTAAGCCATTCCATTTACAAAACCCTGCATTAAATTAAACAAACATTCTGAAAGTGTGCACACAATTCACAGAAGATAGTTATCTGTCAGGTGAAGGCATGAAAGAAAGGATATTCATCCAACGGCCACTTGTGTGAGCTTTCCGGCAGTGAAGCTCCTGCCATGGTTGAATGGGAGTGTGAGGGGTGAAAGAATGAGGAGGATGATCAACAACTGGGAGGCTGCCCTGAAAATGCTGAGCTGGTGATAGATGAGGGCAACACCACTCTGGGAGAGTGGAGGAAGTGGCGTGATCTGGGAGGAAGAGGGATTTTAGAGGGAAAGGAGAGGAAAAGAGGCTCTGTCAAGACAATGTGGTGGCTGGTATGCACATTGAAGAAACTCAATGCCCATTGAAGAACATGGGCATATTCCTCAGAACAGGAGCGGAAGCAATTCATTTTGACCCCAAAACACTACTTAAGCAAAAGATTACAGGAAGGGCAAAAGCCTTTCACAAATCACTTGCAGGCTATTTTGTTCAGGCATGGTTATGCCAGGGAGAAAAATAACTCAGCAAAATCTCATTGTTAACAAGGCATAAGCAGGCACAAGTTATGCAGGTGTGTTCAACAAATCACATTCATTGATCAGTGAAGGTTCATTGGGAGACCTTTGAACCATCTATAATCTTGCACTAAATGATAGGCCCTTAATCCTGCATCCTTACACTGTGGAAGGCTTGATAGTAATCATATAGTCTTTGCTTTGGCTGGAGAGCATGGAACAAAAAAATATTTTATTGTTCTTCGGTACATGTGACTATAATAAATTAGACTAAACTAAATTAAAGGCCAGAGATCCCTTTCAAAATAACGGGGCTTTGGCAGAAACACGGATAGAGCTGATGTAAAGCCGAGGGGCCCCGACAAGAATCGTACCTGGTCCCTCAGCTCAGCGGACCATGCTTGAGGTCAGTGCCAAGTCCAGCAATGCAGCAGCATCTAATGCCCGTCCCACTTAGGAAACCTGAACGGAAACCACTGGAGACTTTGCGCCCCATCCAAGATTTCCGTGCGGTTCCCGGAGGTTGCAGGGGGTTGCCGGAGGTTGCAGGTAGTGGAAGCAGGTAGGGAGACTGACAAAAACCTCCGGGAACCGCACGGAAAACTAGGGTGGGGCGCCAAGTCTCCAGAGGTTTCCGTTCAGGTTTTCTAAGTGGGACAGGGGCATTACCCAAACAACATTCATAATCCCATGCTGCAGGATGAGTCCGCAGAATTCTGGAACATGCTGGAGCAGCTGTTCCCCATTGAACTGGTAAATGCAGGGATGTGCAGTGACTGTCTATACGCCTCGGCTGTCTCCTAGCAAACTACAATCTCCTTGGGAAGTAATCTACCTTCATTGATCTTATCTGCCACTTTGTTCACAAACTCCCCCTATGTCAAATACCTCTATTCTAAAACAGTATGACAGCCAACATTCCTGTTATCTTAGAACTCTCGCGCCACGCTAAATGTGACTTTTGTTTTGCAAGTGCTCACGCAGGTGGTATTGTGCGAAGAATCAAACAAGTGCCACCTGCAAATGACAGGAGAGTCTCAGGCGGTGTCATGAAACATTTGTCCCAAGAACAGTTCCAGACTTTACCAACACACTATCTGAGCCACGGCACAGAGTTCGAGTCACAGCACAGAGTTTCACCGAAGTTCTAATCTTGGCATCTTGCTCGAGGACCTTTGATCAAACACAGAGAGAGATTACGGAAACAGCAGCAAATAATGCCAGAGCTGTCAATCAGTGCCCTTCCAATGTATGAATCGGTGTAGGGACAGAGAGAAAGTCGAGGCTAGATGGGATGAGATTCTGCGGGAATACCACCACATTCCTGCAGCAACACCAGAAGAAACTGGAATGCCCACACAACCAGCCCCACATTCTGTCCTGTAATATGCTCCACAGAATATAACATTGGTGCAGATTGTAGATCGGCTCAGTAAAAATAATAGACCGGAGCCCTCAAACCCATTTAAAATTAATAGTAACTTGCACGATTTCAAAGCTTTCAGATATACAAACCTGTTGTCCAGACTGTGAAACAAACTGAGGTGAAGCTAAGGAGCCACGGCGACCGTTTTGCCCAACGTGCACTTGCTCCTGCAGGGCCCACTGGATCTCTCAGTTGCTCACTATTTTAACTCCCCTTCCCATTGCCATGTAGAACTTTCTGTCCTGCACCTCCTCCATTACCAGAGTGAAGCTACATGCAAACGCAGGGAGAATGGGGTTGAGAGGGAGAGATAGATCAGCCATGATTGAATGGTGGAGTAGACTTGAAGGCCTGAATGGCCTAATTCTGCTCCAATCACTTATGACCTTATGTATGGCCTAATTCTGCTCCTAACACTAATTAACATGTTGCTTGGATATTCATTGCTGTTTAAAAACTATCAGTTTACTTCAGAAAGCTCACTGCACTTACACTCATTCACTACTGAATAATGGCCAGGATGCAAGAAACATTCCTCCTTTTCTTTGAAATAGCGCACGTGGATAGATTGTTGTGGGGGGCGGGAGTTGTGGGGAACGGGTACAATCTCTGTTTCTTCTGAAGCTACAAAACTCCTCTGGGTTCCACAGCAAGGGGTTATTGCAAAAAGGAGTGCATGCACTGGCTCTTGCGTATACAATGCTCCAAATTAATTTTAAAGAATAATGGAGAAGCAATAGTCAAAGAGTTGGCATGCATAGATCTTCACCCATGTGAGCTAGTTGTACCCACGCTAGAATTTCTACAGCCAAACCGACACTTCATCAATTAATTCATCTTACACAAACAAAAACATATTTTAAACACTTTGGTTGGAGAATTGTTTAGCTTGTTAATATTTCCAGGCTCAGAGACATTACTGTCCAGACCTATCCATTCTGGATGAAGCAATAACGTGAAAATGATCAAGTTTTAACTGGCAATGGACCAAACCGATCCAAGCACCCGTTTTAGATTGCACTTTGATAATCAGCTTTCTTTCTCCAAATGCCTTTAATGTGAACTGTTAAACTTGTGCCGTGCTCAAAATTGGAGTCTTGAAGGGAACTGAGTTCTGTTACAAAACATCTGCTGCTGGAATCCTGAACAAATTCAGAACAAATTGAAAAATGCCAAGAAACGCACCTCTCCTCAACCAATCTTTCCTCTGAAGATATTTGCCCAACTGGCCCTCTAGTAATCCCCAGCACAGTCGGAGGATTTGTAATAAAATCTCGGGGAAAGTTCAGTCCCAATGAGGTAAAGCTGCCCTGTACAAAGTCAAGTGCTTTTTAGTGTCAAATGTACTGAAACAGAGCAATTAAACTCTTACTCACAACAGCAGCAGCAGCACAACAGGTTGTAAACACAGCGTACGTAGTTCAAGAGATAATATAATATACAAACAAAAATAAAGAAGCTCAATAAATTAAAAAAAACAATACAGTGCAAAAACAAAATAAAGCCCAAAGTCCCGAGTGCAACTCAGGCAGTTTATACTTCTGAGTTTAGTTGGAGTTCTTCGTGTTTAATAGCCTGATGGTTGTTGGAATAAAGCTGTTCCTGAACCTGGATGTTATAGTATGGATGCAATACCTTCTTCCCAATGGCAGGAGTAAAATGAAAGTCTGACCATGGTGGTGTGGGTCCTTGATAATGCAGGCTACCCTTTTTGAGACATCTTATAGATCCCGTCGGTGATGGGGACATCTGTTCCCGTTATGGATCGGGCAGTGTCTTCTTGGTTCCGTGGCGTTCGATTTTCCAAACCAGGCCATGATGCAACCAGTCAATATGCTCTTTACCATACACCACTAGACGTTCAAGAGGCCATTCATCAATATACAGAATCCCCTCAATCTTCTAAGGAAGGTGAGCCGTTGATGGACATTCTTTATGATTGCATCAATGGGCGAGGTCCAGGGAACATCTTAATAGATGTGCACGCCCAGGAACTTGAAGTTGGCGACTCTCTCCACCGCCAGCCCGTTCATGAAGACTGGTTTGTGGATCCTCGACTTTCCTCTTCTGAAGTCAACAATCAATTCCATGGTTTTACTCAAGACGTGTAAATGATATTTATATGAAAAATAAGGAATGACAACATAGAATATAAATTGGGAAATGTTTGGTTCAGAAATGGTGCAACCTGGTGGCAAGGTCTGGTGATAACTTACTTTTCCAACAAAATGTCTCAATTTTATCTGACAACATTAAAGGTATCCATTAAATCTTATTTATCTGAAGCTTATTTGACTCATGCAGATTTACAGCCCAGTTAAACCTCTACTGTAGACTTATTTCCCACGTTTACAGGTCTCACTAAACAGTTGAAACTGGGTGAGTTAACTCAAAATAACCCAACCAAGTCACAATGACAGGATGTTAGCACGGACATATCAGGACGCCTCTTCTGACGTGATATGACACTGGCCCAAAACAATTAAACAAGACCCTTGCCCCGCTGCCCCCTGGTGTCAGGCATCATTAACTTTCAAAACAAAAGCATTTTGTACTTGCAACTTGATCAGCAACACATTCCCTCTGACAAAGTGCATTCGACCTGAAAAATAAACTTCCTTTCCACTGTTCCAGGTGTGGACTCCTATATGTCTGCGAGACCAAGCGCAGGCTCGCCGATCATTTCACTGTGCAGCTCCGCTCAATCCTCCTAAACCTACCTGATCTCCCGGTTGCTAAACACTTTAACTCCCCTTCCCATTCCCACACTGACCTTTCCGTCCTGGGCCTCCTCCATCCATTGTCAGAGTGAGGCCCAATGCAAATTGGAGGAACAGCACCTTATGTTTCGCTTGGGCAGCTTACACCCCAGCGGTATGAACATTGACCTCTAACTTCAAACAACCCTTGCTTTCCCTCTTTCCATCCCTCCCCCTTCCCAGTTCTCTGACCAGTCTTACTGTCTCCGACTACATTTTATCCGTTTGCTTTGTTGTTCCCTTCGCCCAGCTAACAATGATCTATTCTGCATTTTCCTTCATCTCCATTCCTTGTCCTTTCAGATCAGATTCAGATTCAACTTTAATTGTCATTGTCAGTGTACAGTACAGAGGCAACGAAATGCAGTTAGCATCTCCCTGGAAGAGCGACATAGAATATGATTTCAATGAATAAATCTATTTACATGTATACAGTCATAGAGTTTTTTCTGTGGGAGGAGTTTCCGGGGGGGGGGGGGTCGGGGGGGGGGGGGTGACTTGGCAGTCACTGAGGTACAGTGTTGAGTAGTGTAACAGCCGCAGGGAAGAAGCTGTTCCTGGACCTGCTGGTCTGGCAACGAAGAGACCTGTAGCGCCTCCCGGATGGTAGGAGGGTAAACAGTCCATGGTTGGGGTGAGAGCAGTCCTTGGCCAAGCTGAGCGCCCTTCACAGACAACGCTTGCTTTGGACAGACTCAATGGAGGGGAGCGAGGAACCGGTGATGCATTGGGCAATTTTCACCACCCTCTGCAGTGCTTTCTGGTCGGAGACAGAGCAGTTGCCATACCATACTGTGATACAGTTGGTAAGGATGCTCTCGATGATGCAGCGGTAGAAGTTCACCAGACTCTGAGGAGACAGATGGACGTTCTTCAGTCTCCTCAGGAAGAAGAGACGCTGGTGAGCCTTCTTGACCAGAGTTGAGGTATTGTGGGTCCAAGAGAGGTCATCGGAGATGTTGACCCCCAGGAACCTGAAGCTAGAAACACGTTCCACCTCCGTCCCGTTGATGTGGATGGGGGTGTGCGTGCCGCCCCTAGACTTCCTGAAGTCTACAATGAGCTCCTTGGTCTTCTTGGAGTTAAGGGCCAGGTTGTTGTCAGCGCACCTTACACTTCCTTATCTGTGTATCTCCCTCTCCCCTGACATCTGCCTGAAGAAGGGTCTCGACCCGAAACATCACCCATTACTTCTCTCCAGAGATGCTGCCTGTCCCGCTGAATTACTTCAGCATTTTATCAATATTCGGTTTAAACTGCAGCTGCAGTTCCTTCCTGCATGGTATCCCTGTCCCTTTCTGTCAGTGATGTTCACCCTGTTTCCAGCATCTTTGATTTTTTAATGTTTTGCAACAAATCTCCCTGCCTAAAAATGTACAGCTGGCACAGGGCGAATTAGAACACATCTGCTTTCACCATCCAGGGAAGGTAATACTGTGATAACGCATGGAAACGAATTACAAACGTGGAATGGAAATTGATTCTCAGCAATAACAACTCCCCTCATAGTATCACCAAAATGTCCCTCTAGCGTAGAGACACAAGTGACTCCAGATACTGGAATATTAAACATAAAACAGGAACAGGCCCTTTGGCCCACAATGTCCATGCCGAACAAGATGCCAAAACAAACTAATCTCATCTGCCTGCACATGATCCACATCGCTCCATTCCCTGCATGGAGTCTCCAGCAAAAACAATGATGAGCTCATGGGCCAGGCAGCATCCGCAGAGGGAAATGGAGAGTTGACGACTCGGGTTGAGATCCTTCTCCCAGATTGAACGAGTCTCTCTAACATTTATGCTTGTTTCATGGTTTTTGCAGAAAATGAAACAATGACTCAATATCTGTGAAAATAGCATTCCTCTTTGACATTAACATTGATTAGTTTTATATCTAGGAAGCAAACCCTAGATATAAAACAACCAACATAATGGGATTTTAATAAAGCTGCAGATGTCGTTTAGCAACTAAAATATCAAGAGCATTTAAGTTGACATATTTAACATAAATTATGATCCACATAACTCTCAGATTGAAGACGAGGTCTCGCCCCCAAAACACCACCAATTCCTTTTCTCGAGAGATGCTGTCTGACTCGCTGAGTGACTCCAGCTTGTTGTATCTATCTTCAGTTTCAAAGGTCTTTTATTGTCACGTGTACCAATTAAGATACAGTGAGATGCGAATTACCTTACAGCCATACGAACAAAACAGCAACCAGACACACAACTACATAAAAAGTAAACATAAACATCCACCACAGTGGATTCCCCACATTTCTCATTGTGATGGAAGGCAAAAAAGATCAATCTTCTTCCTCTTTATTCTCCCGCGGACGGGGCAGTCGAACCAGCCGTCGGGGCGATGGAAGCTCCCGCAGCAAGCGGTCGAAGCTCCCACGTCGCTGCGGTTGAAGCTCCCGTGTCGGGTGATCGAAGTTCCCGCGTCAGAGCGGTCGAAGCTCCTGCGGCTTGGCGTTCCCCAAGTCGGTCTCCAACCAGAGACCACGAGCTCTGTGATGCTAATGTCCGCAAGCACCCATGGTTGGTTCTCCGAGGTCGATCCTTGGCAAGGGGATCGCGAGCTCGGTGATGTTAAGTCCACAGGCAACCACGGCGGTGCTCTCAAAATCGGTCTCCAGCAAAGGCCGGCAAATCCTCGATGTTGCGGATATCTCTTTAGTGAGGTCAGGCATCATCTTGTAATGTAAACATTCCAGGTCATTGGGATTCAGGTGATTGGGAAAAGTTAGCTCAATAGTAAACATCAGGGAACGGCGGAGAGGATGTGATCAGTTGGAAAACCAGAGACAATGAACGGCATAAGTGCAAACCATCTTTTAATATTGAAATTGTTCGAGGATCCAACAACTTCACAGTCATTAGCAAATTACATGAACTCCAAATGAGCTAAATCCTACCACTGGGATCTCATAGCTCTGCCACTCTCTTTCCTTTTTAATGTCATAGATTGTTACGATGACGTTGAATTTAAGCAAACCATGAGTTTGTGCCTTTGGCTTTTGTCATCAGTTTGAAATGTAAGTGTACAGTAGATCTCCAAACGCTATACACTTACAGTGGAAGAGTTTAATGGGTTAATTGGGGGTCCTGCTTTATGTAAGGGAGCTGACTTCAACAGCCAGCGCTAAGAGTTTGTTACAATTATATTTGTCCATTTAATGTACAAATTGTACCTGACTGGCACAAAGTCAGAATTTATTTTGGCAAATAGATCACAGCTTCAGTAATTTATTGGCCCAAAAAGAATGACTGGCTGATCTGTGTGTGTGTGTGTGTGCACAAGCAACAGCCAGAGCAGGTTAAACGCTGCCTGTGGTACAGCACAGTGATAAACAAGACCTGGAGAGAGCGAGTGACACAGGTTGCTGTGAAACCTTCAATCTTTAAACCAGCAACTTCACAGCCATTGGGAATGTGAGTCAATTTAGAACTTGTTAATTCATCCAATGGGCAGAGGAAGGAGTTCTACAGTTTTATTTCCTTTTGTGTTAATGCTCCATAATTGACATTATTAGATTCATTTATTTTTACAGCTATTTGACAGCACCAGCATGAAGCAAAACGCAAACTGGAGGAACAGCATCTCATATTTCGCTTCGGCAGCTTACAGCCCAGTGGTATTAATTTTGATTTCTCTCACTTCAGGTAGCCCCAGCATTCCCTCTCTCTCTCTCTATCTCTCCTCCACCCGAGTCGTACTAGCTTCTCGTTTTCACCCACCAAACAGCTACCAATGGCCTGTTTCCTTTATGATTGTTACTTTTTTGCATAACTTTCATTCATTATTCTTTATCCCTCGACATCATCGTCTATTTCTCTCGTTTCCCTTATCCCTAACCAGTCTGAAGAAGGGTCTTGACCCAAAACGTCACCTATTCCTTCTCTTCAGAGATGCTCCCTGTCCCGCTGAGTTACTCCAGCATTTTGTGTCTATCATCTGGACAGTAACTCATTTCTGCCAGCCTCTTCACACTAGCAACACGTCCACTCAATTTTACAAAACTGATGTTTCCAAAGGTATTTTCTTTAAAGTTGTATAATTATTGGCAAGTGACTGACTTTTAACTAATGTCGCAAAAATAATCACAATCACGATATAATCTTTCGAACATTGTTGGTCAAAGTGAGTGCTACCTTTTCATTTTCCCCCCCAGCTATTTTTATCCGCCTTACAAGTAGCTGTACAGTAATCTGCTTGCACACCTCCATAAAGGAGAATTATTCTGCAATACGATATGGATTCATCAACAGAAATGGGAAAATAAAACCAGGAAGGAAATCAAAGAAAACTGTTGAAATCAAATGTTTTTTGTCCAGATGTACAAATCTCTGTCAATCATTTTCCAAGCTGTAGGTTATCACTTAAGTTGTGCAGCTGAGGTCAATTTAAGTCTGCATTGATTTGTCCACAATGGCTATTAGTCATGCAATTGACACTTGCCAGGACAAAGAGCAACGGTCACCAAATAGTAAACACAGCACACCCTCATAAAATTCCCCCATACTGCAATAACACCTTCCCAAACGACAAGGACAACCACTTCTTTTGCTATTTTTTAGCTTTCTTTTCCAAAGGAGCCAACTCGCATACAAGCTTGGAGCATAAACACAAATTAGTAGAGAACCTCAGCAGGTCAACCAGCATCTGCAGAGGCAAATGGCAATCAACGTTTCAGATTAAGACCCTCCATTCCTTTCCCTCCATGGATGCTGACTGACTCGCTGTTTTCCTCGAACAGTTTTTTTGCGATAGATTGCAGCATCTGAAGTCCCTTGTGTCTCCACATGAGGTGTGTGGGTCTATAACCAGCCAGCACCTTGTGCAAATTGCTCTTATTCATCTTGATAGTGGTTAGCAGGAGGATGAATACTCCTCAGGAACAGGTGCCCAAACAGCATATATTCACTCAAATCCTTGTTCTTCTCATGTTTGAGAACAATTACACAGACCTGGAACCTCTTTTGGCTTGCCAAAAAAAATTAAAGCAATAAAGGCAGACTTTAATTTGTAATAATTTGGCATTTATATCCATATTTGATTCATAAAAAGTCAAAGAGTACTGAATTACCATTTTGCCACAACCCTACGTTTATGATAACGTAGATTATTTCTATATGGGGTGTCATAGTGTCATGACTTTTAACCCCTCACTTCCCCATTAACATACTGCTCAAACTGGCAGAGAGAACCAGACGTAGGTTGGGCTGCAGCCCTCCTGCACCCTGACTTTTCAGCTTAGGGGGTCCCAGAGTTTGGAGGTCAACAAGTCATCCATTGAAAGATGGAACACTGGAGTCCAAAGATATCACTAGGGCCTTGTTTAATCCCCATTGCCAGTTTAACACGGAGGAATCACACACAAGCAATTAGGAGTCATTGAGGAGTACTTGAGAAAGTTATCACTATTTTTTGAGGTTTTGCAAAGCTCCTATTGGCACAGGCAGAGCTGACGTGCTTTGAACCAACAAGGGAAATCTTCCTTAGAAAATCCTAAATTAAATATAAAATCATATGATGTTCAGTTCAGACCCTCCTCTCCACTTCTCTGGCCTAAACCTGGTCACGGACTACTTTATGGAGCCACTCGTTTCCATCCCCTTCAACCATGTCACCCTCCTTGGATACTGTGAGGAAATGTCAACAAGTTCAAGGGATAAAATCTAGTGAGCTTCACACCTGCCATTTTGTTGATGGTACAAAGACACAAATTTCCTGATCCCAATTGGATCTTATTTGTAGGAGTAGCTCAGCGGGACAAGCAGCATTTCCGGAGAGAAAGAATGGGTGACGATTTGGGTCGAGACCCTTCTTCAGACTGTCCTTATTTGTCCTGGGCTAACAACCGTTTAGTTTTTTACTCCCCATTTCCTTGCTGTCACTTGACTCCCTGAATCATTTGCAACAACATGAAGACAAAGCACTGCTTTGGCAGTCGTCCTTGTGAACCAACTCAAATATCGTTTGTTGTCAAAAGATAATCTGTCTCATGGCACCACATAACTATTTTGTCATTTAGCAAAATATTTCTCCTGCTTTATGTAGGTTGCATGGTAAGAACTAAAAGTTAAGTCAATGTTATGATTCTACACAGCAAGATACAAAACAAAATGTCGTTTATTTAAAGTTCATGTTGCAAAGATCCAAAAACATTAATGTGCCTGTGTTTATTTACAAATTCCAATGCGATAAAAACAGTAAGTCAACTTATTCACAATTAAACACACAAAGTGCTGGAGTAACTCAGTGGGTCAGGCAGCATCTCTGGAGAACACGGGGTTACACCAGCACTTAGTGCCTTTTTTTTGTAAACCAACATCTGCTGTTCCTTGTTTCTCCATTATTCACAATTAAGTCCGATTTTGTGTCTATAAGCATTTAGGTCCATCAAATAGGACCCCCAGCAGGACCAAAAACAAGATCTATCAAAAGGCGGATGAGCTTCTAGCAAGCCAACGGCCATTCACACTTCAGTAGAAGTTGCGATCACTGTCGTACATAGCATTGACTTACAATTTTAGGTGCATTGACTTAACTTCTCGTATAACAATTCCCCATCCCGGAAACAATCAAATGAAACACAATTTTAGGGCATTACACTGTATGATAAGATGAGCAGGCGTAAAAACTGCATGTCTCAATAACTATGCGTAGGCAGATGCTCGTTTAAACCAAAGATAGACACAAAAAGCTGGTGCAACTCAGCGGGTCAGGCAGCATCTCTGCCAGTCCCGCTGAGTTGCTCCAGCTTTATGTGCCTGTGTCTCAATAACTAGACTGATTCCATAATATTAATCAGACTAGGAATAAATTAGAGTTTTAAAATGGAAGGGAAGGTTAAATTGTGAAGAACCACCCCAAAAGTTCAGAGGTGACGTGGAACACATTGTTACTTGTGATACCATTCAACAACGACTGTGAAGTGAAATGTTTCAATTATTCACTGCCGGTTTTGTAAAGCTACAGAAGAGTTCAAAGGTTGAGGGTCTTTGTGGTACATCACAAGTCAAGTTCCTCCCACGGACTACACAAAAAGCCCAAACCCTTTCAAAGCAGCAACCTGCTGCCATTGTTCTGCAACATTCTTTAAATAAAATCAATTACATTGGTAACAACCTCTCTGCCCTTTACTCTTGAGATGAATCAAGTGGAAAGATGTGGATGATGGCATCAACTGCTCAACTGTGTTTTTTCATTTGCAACCAGCCGTTTGAAATGCAGGTATGTAGGGGGCAGGGCTGGGGGTGGGGGCGGGGGATGCACACGTGGAGACAGAAGTGGCTTCTTCCTCTAAAAAAAACATACAATTGTTTTTTGGCCACCTGTACGAGAATTGTGCTTTCTGTTGGCAAGGATCTAAGATTGCGGACTGTTACGTGAATGCTGTGTCTCTTATTGTTCTGTGGAAGTTAGTGGGTGTGGAGGGGTTAAGGGTGTGAGGAATAGAAATGTATTCTAGGAACAGAAGGTTATCATGTCAGTCTGCTGTTAATAAGCGAGTTCCGAGTTGCCCGGTTTCGAGAAGGGCCGACAGCTGCCCATCTTCAGCAGTATCTCGGTGTCGGACTGAGTGGAGGGGGGTGGATGTGGAGGGCTGCTGGCCAACCTGGCAGGGGGATAGGCAGAGCCGAGTTGGAGCCAGCGGCTGCAAGTCCGGGATCTCCCCACCAGCCCAGGGCCACCACGGACACCTCCGGACAGGGATGGGACACCGGGGAGGGGACAGAGAGAGCCCAACAGCAACTCAACAGCATCCGCAGCGACGGAGAGCCGACCCCGACCTCGACTCCGACTACGAAAAACGCAATAATGTTTTATATCTAGTGACCTATGACCCGGGCATGCGCAGTCAGAATACCGAACTCACTTATTGGAAGAAAGCAAAAAGGCAGAAAATACACAGTGGTGTAGTCTGCATTGGTTAACTTCCTCTTCGAGTGAACTATTATTACCGTTACAGTTTTAATCAATTTTCATATTCTCACGGGAAGGCAGTCATTTTGATTTAGTTTAGTTTAAAGATACCGGGCGGAACCAGGCCCTACGGCCCACCGAGTCCGCGCCGACCAGCGATCCCTGCACACTAACACTTACCCCACAGGGATGGATTTAAGAGAAAGTTAGATAGAGCTCTAGGGGCTAGTGGAGTCAAGGGATGTGGGGAGAGGGCAGGCACAGGTTATTGATAGGGGAAGATCAGCCATGATCACAATGAATGGCAGTGCTGGCTTCGGTGGGCGGCGCGACTCTCGTCAGCAGCGGCCTCTGCAGTCTGTCCGCGGTTTATTATTTTTTGTCTGTGTTTAAATGTAGTTTTTGTTTATTTTTTGTTGGGGTGTGTGTGGGGGGGGGGGGGGGGGGGGGGGGGGGGGGGGGGGGGGGGGGGGGGGGGGGGGGAACTTTTAAATCTCTCCCTGCACTGGAGACCCGACCTTTTTCGTCGGGTTTCCGTTGTCGTTGGGGCCGCAACGAGGAGCGGCCTCCAACAGGAAGAAGCCGGGGACTCTGGTGCTACGACTCACCGTCGCCGTCGCGGGGCTGGCCGAGTCCAGAGCGGGTGGAGCGGTGGAGGAGCGCTGCTGCTGCTGCTGCTGCTGCTACCGGAGATTCGGAGGCTCCAACGGCAGGTCTGTGGACGGTGGCACCAGGAGCCCACGGGTCCCTGGAGGGAGACCGCTTTTCAGGGCTCTCGCAACGGCGACTTCCCCCGCCCGAGTTGCGGGGTTGAAGAGCTCCTGGAGCGGGGCCTTTACAGCTTGGAACGGCCTCGGGACTCTGCGAGCGCACGCCGGGGGCTCTAACAGCAAGACCCGGTGTGCGACCTCGCACCACCCGGCGTGGCTTTAATGGCCGCGGGACAATTGCCATCGCCAGCCGGGGGCTTTGACTTTGACTCTGACATCGTGGGGGGGGAGAGTGCAGTGGAGAGATAAGTGTTTTTGGCCTTCCATCACAATGATGTGATGGATGTTTATGTAAATTATGTTGTGTTGTTGTGTCTTGGGTCTATTTGTTTGTAATGTATGGCTGCAGAAAACGGCATTTCGTTTGGACCTCAAGGGGTCTAAATGACAATTAAATGTATCTTGTATCTTGTATCTTGAATGGCCTCCTCCTGCACCTATTTTCCATGTTTCTATGAAATGTTATCGAAATCAATTAACTGTACATCTTTGAAGTGTAGGAGTAACCCGGAGCACCCGGAGAAAACCACGCAGGTCGCAGGGAGTACATACAAACTACGTACAGACAGCATCCGTAATCAGGATCGAACCCAGGTCTCTGGCTCTGTCAGGCAGCATCTCTACCGCTGCGTTTCCCATTTTACCATTGTGAAATATTACAGTAACACTGCAATAATGCAGTATATGACTGCTAAGGAATCCCAACGGCTCGGCATTCGACCCATGTTTGTCACACTCCGTTTCAAGTTACTGGAGTACAGCTTCAGTTTAACTGCGTGTTGAATTTTTACATAAGTTCAACCCCATAAGGATCAGTGAGTTTGAGATTTGCTTGGTCTTTCAAATCACACTTACGACTATTTCCTGTTGGAAGACCTAACCTTCAAACTGCACTTAGACATGGAACACAGTACAGCACAGGAACAGGTTCTGCAGCCCACAATAATCATGCCAGGGTGAACAAACCTCCTCAGCCTACACGTGATCCATTTCCCTCCATCCCCTGCATAGCTGTGTAACTTCTCCCAAACATTTTAAATATTATCCTGTCTCATTAAAACTATGCCCTCAAATTGTTGACTTTTCCATCATGAGGAAGAAGTTCTATCTTCTTGCCTCTCATAATTTTACACACTTTTATGGGCAAAATTTGCTTTTGGGAAATACCAAATGTTGATGTACACCTTCTAAATGATCCTGAATGGGACATCGTTACTTTGGGTGTTAGATGACTGTGCACAGATTAAACGTGGTCCCTTCCTATTTTGTTCAACTAAAGGACTTATCCCACGGGCATGCGACTCCATGCGGCAAGCGCGACCTAAAGGGCCGATCCCACCAGCATGCGCCTGCATGCGGCAAGCGCGACCTAACCAGAAGCGGGGGCCGCGCGGAGGTCGAGTGAGTGACACGAAGTGCGAGCGAAGTCCGCGGGAAGTTCGCACGTGATATACGTCGTCAAGGCGGCTGCGGGCCGGCGGGCCATTGCCGCGCAGAATTTTTGAACACGGTCAGTTTTTCGGAGCCCCGCGCGATGTCGGGACCAGCTCCGCACAACTCCATACGGCTCCGGTGATCGAATTGGGACCGGCCCCGCGAGGCCGCGCGGCTCATGCGACCACGTTAGGTTGCGCTTGCCGCATGCAGGCGCATGCTGGTGGGACCGGCCCTTTAGGTCGCGCTTGCCGCATGGAGTCGCTTGCCCGTAGGACAGGCCCTTAAGAAACATACTGCATAGTCTCCCTGAGCTAGCTATTTAGAATGGAGTATCATTTAAAAAGGCTTAGACTGTACAATACTAAACAATTTATTTAACTGGTTTCTATATGCTGCAAGCCATAAGCACATGTAGGGACTTGCTCATCTATTCAGCAGTCTCAAATTTCATTCAGCAAAACTAAACGTAAATGGGATAAAGTGGCATGTAGCTGCTTTTAGTGAGGATTCACAGAAATATTCCAATGAAAGATCTAAAATACCGCAAGTTCAGAATGTCCAAATGTTTTGACAGGTAGATTGAAAATGACAGCTAATCAGTTTAGCATTAATTTATTGTCAGAAGAGATAGTTTTTGGTCTGTGCAAGTGGGTCGCAAGGATAATGGGCCTGTCCCACTTAGGCGACTTTTTAGGCGACTGCAGGAGATGATGCAGCCGCCACATGTTCGCGAGTGAGTTACTCCAGCTTTTTGTGTCTCTCTGCTTTTTTTATAAATACTTTATTCTCACATGTGCCAAGACACAGTGAAATTCTTTGCTTGAAGACCCAAGGTATGCAAATAGTGGCCACATAAAGGGCACTGACAGTTACAAGGTATCCGCGGCAGGTTCCCTTTGTTCTTCCCTCCCCCTCCCTCACAAAAAACCCCCCACGCCGGGGTCCTCCATTGTTTATTGTTCTTTTCCCTCCCCCATGACAGGTCCTCCATTGTTCTCAATTACAGAGATCAGTGACAGAAAGTGCCATCTATTCTCGATAAAATTCAAAATAATCTTTCATGTACGAGTAGAGGAGAGCTGCCATGTTGCTCCCTTCTTTACAGGCAGTGTTCTCTGCATTTATCCCATTAGAGCAGCAATCATTTTTAGTTTAGTTTTAGTTTAGATATACAACACGGAATCAGGCCCTTCGGTCCAGCGGGTCCATGCCGTCCAATGATCCCCTCATATTAACACTCTCCTACACACACTAGAGACAACTTTTACATGTGGGAGGAAACCGAAGATCTCAGAGATAACCCACACTGATCATGGGGAGAACGTACAAACTCCTTACAGACAGCACCCGTAGTGGGGCTCGAACCCGGTTCTCGGGCGCTGCAAGCGCTGCAAGGCAGCAACTCTACCGCTGCGCCACCGTGCCGCCATAATAGGGGGGTTGCACGTAAGGTCACTGGGTCATAGGGCTCGAAGCACAGAGTCACTAAATCCATCTGGAGGACATCCGTCACTTCTGGTATATGTTATTAATACAAGAAACGCGTACTTTCCTACCTGTTAAAACCAGCCAAAATGTTGAATTTTTGCACTGAAAAAATTTGTGGGAGTCGGGGTAAGTGTGAGAGACATGTACCCAACTTTAGAATTCCAAAAGTGAAGTGAAATGAAGGTGTAGAGAAGTGAGAACTGTAGTGAGAACCGCAGCTAAAGTGCTTGGTAAACATTGGCTGTGCAGATATCGGAATTGAAAATATTGGGAATTATCGCGTTTGCTCACTGCATTTCATGTATCTAAAAATTCTCAGAAGTGATAAATCTGGCTGTAAATTTTTCTTCAGATGCGTTTTCATTTTGTATGTAAAAACCCACTTGAGATCCATGGACGATTTTTTTTTAAATTACAGCCAGATTTATCACTTCTGAAACTTTTTAGATGCCGAAGGAATCAAGAAAAAACACAAATAATGCCTTAGTTGATGAAATGCAGTTTGTAAGCTAACTATTCTCCATTACCTAGTGCTTTGCTTACTAAAACCAGAAACCAAAAAACTGCAGATGCTGAAAATCTGAAAGAAATCAGAAAATGCTCAGGATTCTCAGCAGGCAAAGAAACATCAGAGGAAAGAGAAACAATCATCATTTCAGGTTCACAAAAAAGCTGGAGAAACTCAACGGGTGCAGCAGCATCTATGGAGCAAAGGAAATGGGCAACGTTTCGGGCCAAAACCCTTCTTCAGACAATTTCAGGTTATTGTTCTTCCATTAGAACAAGGAAAAGTTCAAAATCAAGCACGATTTGTCTCCCTCTTAAGCCTTCCCTTTCTCTGCAGCTAAACACATTTAATTTCTAACCTTCCAGTGTTGTCCAAGGTCGTTGACCTGGAACTTTTAACTTTGACTTTCCCTTCACAGGTGTTGCCTGGTCTGCCGGACATTCCTGAAATTCTGTTTGTTTTCTGTTTTGTTTGCAGTAGTTCTCAGAAAGTCTTTGTGTGAAAAACCAAAATGCTGCAGACCTCTGCAAGCATGCCCTTCAAATAGAGTCTATTTGCTGAGTACAACAAATCTCCCATAATCTGCGTTCCCAGTATTCAGAAGTCCTGGTGGTTTAGCTTGTTCTGTGCTGATTCCCACACTCCCTTTAAACTCCCAGGGGACCCAGTTTCTGCACTCCCTTTAAACTCCGCAGACCTCGGTTCCTGCACTCACTTTCAACTCACCAGGTTCACTGAAAAATCTACTTTTCTCCTGTGTAAGATGAAAATAAAAGCAAATTTAACAACTGTTGAATTATTAATAAAATCCAATGTTCCAGATAATCTGTGTGAGAAGGAGCTGCAGGTGCTGGTTTAAACTAAAGATAGACACAAAACGCTGGAGTAACTCAGCAGGACAGGCAGCATCTCTGGAGAGAAGGAATAGGTGACGTTTCGGGTCGAGACACTTCTCCAGATAACCTGCTGCTCTGGCACCACCAAATTCCCGAGCATGCCATACATTAACAAGTTTAACGTAAATGGATTATATAAAAATAGACAAGTTTCCTCTGCATCCCACCATAAAACCATCCTTGCTTCTAACTCTGGCAGATTTGATGGTGTCAATACATATTCTTGTCAAAGAGCAGTTGTTACCTCCTAACGGAAATGGAATCTTGTCAAAACTATTCACACAGTGGTGGCCCAGTGATGCAGCGGTACTGTTGATGGCTTACAGCGCCAATGTACCGGGTTTGACCCTGACTACGGGTGCTGCCTGTTCAGAGTCCGTGCATTCTCCCTGTGACCATTTGAGTTTCCTCCGGGTGCTCCAATTTCCTCCCACATTCCAAAGACAAGAAGTTTTATTGGTTAATTGGCTTCTGTAAATTACCCCTAGTGTGTAGGATAGGACTAATGTATGGGTGATCACTAGTTGGCGCAGACTCGGAGGGCCGAAGGGCTTGTTTCCACATTGTATCTCGGAAATAAACTAAACTATTCACAATGACACAAAATGACAAAGGGAGCCAACAGGCCCTTATTTGGGTTTTTTTACTTAATATATTTCAAGAAGTTACTATTCCTCTGGTCAGACCATTTTATTCACACTTATTCAGAATGAATTTGTGCCACGTTTTCACATATGAAAATTGTGGCAATATGATTCTATTGTAAACACAGGATATCTACCTATCTTTTTCAGGTGTATTTAGTGATAAAGATGATTTAGGTTGCTATTATTGAGGTCACCAGCATGGATCAGTGATTATAAAGTGGTCTGATTAGAGGGATGATAAACCATCTGTATCATTACGCAAGGAGTTAGTGGGGAAAAATAAGTGCCAGAGTTGTTCATGGAATTTACTTTCCTTCTGGGGAGCTCTAATTTGGGGCCAAAATTACCTATAAGGGAAAAATGTATTTTGTAGAGATACAAGATGAAACTTGAAATACTATTTGAATAAGTGATAAGAAATTTGCATGACTGGATTGAATTCCATTCTACTGATCTGGAATATTCAATGAATGTTTTAATTTGTTACACAACTGGTATTCGCTTACTTACACTGCAGCCAGTCAAGTACAGTATGCTGCAGAGCTCAATAAATCATTTACCACTTCTGCATATTGTTCATTTAGTTATTTAAGAAGTGTGCGCTTAGGGGGCATAGGTTTACCCATTTTAATCCTGAGTGAAGAAGGGTCTCGACCCAAAACGTCACCTTTTATCCAGAGATGCTGCCTGACCCGCTGAGTTATTCCATCATTTTGTGTCTAACTTCGGTGTAAACCAGCATCTGTAGCTGCTCCCTACACATTTACCCATTTTAAAGTGGGATTAGGAGTGGATTAACTTTGAGTAAAACAAGTACATGCTGATCCTGCACTTCGAACAGTTGGCCTTTATAATGACTCCCACATATCATCTGTGGACTTCCCCAATAACTGCTCTCAATCTACCCTCCTTAGTTCCTGCCAAATGACATTGTAAACCGTCTTGCCACACTTAAGAACCTTCCCCCAACATTAAGACCTGTCCATATTCAAAACAATCTTAAACTTATGGTGTTGTGATTACTAGCTCCAAATGTTTCTTCCAACACAACACCAATCACCTGGCGAGGCTCGATTCCCAACTCAAGATCCAGCATGGCCTCTCCTCGAGTCGGATTATCCACATCTTGTTTAAGGAAACCTCCTTGGATATACCCAAACAATTCTGCCCCATCTAATCTTCTTGTTCTGAAAAAGTTTCAGTCAATATTGGGGGAAGTTAAAGTCACCCACTGCAACAACCTGTGACTCTTGCGTCCTTCTGTAATCTCCCTATATATTCTTTATAGAATCCACATCTCTCCCCAGTAAACTCGATAACCAATCCTCAAATAGCCCATCTAAATCTGGCAACTATATCGCTTTGTACTTAAGCTTATTTTTTCCTTATATTTCTGATGACTAGTGTGAAATTCATAATCATGTGATATCAGGATCAAAGAAAATTTGAAAAACTTCTTTATCCTTGTCTGAACATTGTTAACCCAAAGACACAAACCAGTGTGGACAATTAATTTACGAATGTGGGCGTGGATGAGAAGCATTTTTTTTCCTTGACCCATAATTAGGTCATATCTGAAGACAGGTCAATACACATGCAGTTTTGTTGGATCATTGCACTCTGGGCTCATTCTATTTGCCAAAAAGTAAATATAAACCAAACAATGTAATGTCAAGTCCACTAAATAACTTCAACAGGCATGATAAATATATTATAGAAGAGGTTCTCATATTGTAGGTGGTGCTGATAGACACAACAAGGTAGTCAGATGATTGCGGTGGCGGATGGGGCCCTCTCAGTGCCACAGAGAAGCTGAGGCCGGAGTTTTGTGGGTCGGAGGTGGAGCCTCGCGAGTCGACGAAGACCTTGGCCAATGGCCCCTGGGTCTGTGGGGCCCGTAGCTCGGGCGGGGTCGACACCACGAAGGCATCCGGAGAGGACCCAGCAGCGTTAGTGGAGAGGTTGGTGCAGCGGTCGACGATGGCGCCAACCAATGGATGAGGACGGACACGTGGAAGTGAGGACGCCGCTGCCGGGGGAAGGAACAAAGGAGGACCCGGCCTGGGGGGGGGGGATCACCATGAGGGAGGGGGAAGAACAATGGAGGACACGGCGTGGGGGGACCACCGTGAGATTGGGGGAGGGGGAAAGAACAAAGGGGGACGTGGCACGGGGATACTTTGTAAGTGCCCTTTATGGGCGACTATTTTCATACCTTGGGTTTGCAAGCAAAGAATTTCATTGTGATTTGTCACATGTGACAATAAAGTATTCAATTCAATTCAATACAGTACTCGGAAAATTAACAGTAAATGAGAGAAAGCTAGAACACACGAGAGAGCATTTGCCCTGACATCTCTCTGCTCGACAAAGACTTATCCAAAGGTTGAGGGACATGATCTTTGTACATCCACCCTGAGCAGCTGCATAATACAGGTCTCTGTGCTCTGCAGGCAGCAATTAAGGATACACATCCTCAAAATCAACTGCTGCTGGAAGGTCATCGACTCAGCAGAAGGCACACTTTGGTCCTTCTAAAACTTATGGTCTTCCGGTACAAGGTGATGCCTGCACGTGATTGTAGGAGTAATTGCTGTGGGGGGCACTGAGGCTCGGTGCTGCCACCATGCCAGCTCTGGGGGTAAGGTCCACCGCCTGGGGTTTGAGGGGCTGGGACCTGAGTAACAGCCTCTCCGGTTTCACTGATGCAACATGTGGGGATGAAATCATAGCAATGTGATGTACTGCAAGTGAAAGTATTGAATTGTTTGTAACAGTGAAAGATAATTACATATCCAGAGTATATATCCAGTATTTATTGTGAGCACAATGTGTTTTTGAAAAAAACAAACTGCTTTAAACTATTTCAGTCCCACATGAATAGAGTAATGTAAAAATAACATAGTAATTTTAAAGAAAGTAATTTGACATCTGTCAAGTGATCAAAACATTATGCTCTGATCAAAGTATTTTCTAAGTTGGATTGACATCTGCTTTAAGGTAACACCTTACACTACTGTTAGCAATTAGTTTCAAGACTATCTGAAAGCTTTGACACTTGCATTTGGAGAGATCACCAGTGCGGCATAAAAGACTGCTTGTACCCAAGGGTTATCATATGCAAAAATTTATATTGATTCAAGTTATTAAGGTCAATACACAAAAACCTCAAACTGCACAAGAGCTCAGTAAATCTTTAAAACACATGTGCTTTGGCAAATTTGCGCTGGATATTGAGGCTGCAATGACAATGAAACTATCGGTCCATGCTGTGATATTGATTTCTGTGTATATACTGTAGAGCTAAATGCATACATTCTGTTGTTTCTGTCAGTGAACCAACCCGTGTGCCTTCACCAATGACACTGTTTGCAGACTTTTCTACAGAATTATTGAAATCACTAGAACAGATTTTAAAAATTCAGTTTTGCTGCAATTTATTGAAAACCTGCTGCATGAAATCCAAGTCTATTTTAATAGTGTACTGGACAATAATTATCCCATCAACAAACAATCTGATTATTAAGTATAAGGTGATTCATGGGCCATAATATTCTTAAACAATAGTATCCTTAAAACAAATTAATGGCAATATTTACCCATGCAGAAATGTATTAACATAATGTTACTAGCTGGGGAAGAACATGTTATGCTGAAGTAGTTTAGTTTAAACCTTTCACATCTCCAATATTATAATTTTCTGACAAGAACAATTTAATATGGATGGAATTTCAATTGTGTTATTATATTATTTTCATTTATCATATTTCAGCTATTTCAATCAAACATGTAGTTTGCAATCATTATTTGGCATTTCACAGACTGTTTTGTAAGTTAATTAAAACGCATCTGTTGTTTGTGAGAATCTTAAATATAATTGGCTATGAGGTGGCATAGTGGTGCAGCAGTAGTGTTGCAGCTTTACTGCGCTAGAAACCCGGGTTCGATCCTGACCAAGGATGCTATATGTAGAGTCTGTATATTCTCCTTGTGACCGTGTGGGTTTTCTCCAGTTTCCTCCCACATTCCAAAGATGTACAGGTTTGTAGGTTAATTGGCTTTGGTAAAAATTGTAAATTATCTCTAGCGTGTAGGATAATGCTCGAGTATGGGGTGATCGCTAGTCAGCGTGGACGTGACTTGGTTATTGTTACTATTGTCCTGCTTATACTGCAACCGAGTATCTAATATTAAATCTTTTGAAAGAGACATTTTCCATGTTACTCGTATTAAAATGCTTCTACAACTTTCAATCCAGCTGAAGTGCCTGTCAACAATTACGACAAACACCCATCCCTCATCCTCAGAGTCAAACAGAAACTTTACATGAGTAATGCAAGGTTAACAAAGAGCTTACAGATAAAATATTAACTTGGCTCTTTGCTCTTCAAGTGTGCACCTCCAACATTTATTTCTAGTTTCTACTCATCACTTAGTATTCTAACGAAGGGGTAGTTAAAGAGTAGCTAAGCCATCCTGAAGATTGCAGATTCGGCCAAAGCTTGCTAATCATTATCCAAGAAACAACTAGAGTGCTGTCAGTTTGAAAGGGGATATCAGTATTAGGAAAAGAACATCACCCTGTCGTGTCATCAAAAAACCTGCAGGGCCTTGGAGCAGAAGAATAGGTGATCACAGCTCAGTAGATTGTTGCCTTTACACAGGCACAGCCAGAAAAGCTGTAGAGAATCTGCGTACAAAGACAGTACATTCTGGTTGCCTGTAAATATTTTGTGTAGCTTCCATGTTGGATTTCCTATCTGTTAAAATGTAGTTCTATACCTTATTGACAACAGGGATAATTTACTGAAATCCTCACTGTTAGTCCATTGTACTACACAATCTGAGATCATTTATTATGCTTAATGTTCCTTGGTAAGCATAAAGTACATTCCTTGAAAGTAATTTATAGCTTGTGAAGTGTACAGGGATTACACGGATCTTTCCATGTTAGGAAACAGATGGATACGATACAGGACATAATCCTATGTTAATACATCTCTGCATTTAAGACTAGTATTGCCATTATTTTTTTTAAGGTTACAATTTTGAAGGAAACTGAAGATTTTCTGCTTGGATCACCCTAAAATAAATGAAAACCCGTCTAATGCATCACTTATTGTTGTTTATGTGAGTAACATAGCGGCAGATCAAAACATTCGTACAATCTTCAATATGCTCCTCACATCCTAGCACTTAAAATAGGTCTTTGGGTATATCCAGTATCTGTGGCTCTTTTGTTCCATGCAGTGTCTTCTTGAAGGATTTGTCTTAGATCAGCAAACCCCGATCTCCTCAGAGGCGTTATTCAACATTCTTCTCACACCAGAAAGTTGAATAAATGACCAAAGTTGCTCCGCAAGTACAGAATCGAGTGTGTGTTGTACCAAATATGTCACCTTTCAATGAAAGGTTTAAACAAAGCCCTCTCTCTACAATGAGATGTGCATGGAAGGACACTGTTCAAGTGCATGGAAAATTCCAGGGTCCCGCAGACATTTTTATCTCGGCCAAACTTACTTTATCCCATAACTATCTGTGGGATCTTCAGCAGAACACCATATATGCTTCTAATTACATCACCAACAGCACATCGTTTTAGCATATCTCAGCTTTATTGAAGGTACTGAGTAAACACAAGTTCCTTCACCAGTGTAATAGCACCAACAAGTAAAAATGTTTTTTTTCCCCCACGCTGAAAGACAACAAAATAACCACCAAAAAATCCTCAAATTCAACTACATTAGTGTGCAGGAAGAAACTGCTGATGCTGGTTTACACCGAAGATAGACACAAAATGCTGGAATAACACAGCGGATCAGGCAGCTGCTCTGGAGAGACAGAATGGGTGACATTTCGGATCGATATCCTTCTTCAGACCAAGTGTAGCCAAGTGCAGCTGTGAGACTCTACTTCGCTGAAACAAAAGGGCGAACACCTGAACACTGGGACACTCAGGCCATGCAAAGATAGACTTACAGATGGAATAGGAGGCAATACTTTTTCTTATGATATTTTATCATTATTTTCCCCCACATCCCCATTGAGTTTTTGTTTGAAATGGTAGGTGCCCAGCTGCTCCAACTTGTTCAGCCTCTGTCGACCGTGGTCACTGGGACTATTAACCAATGAAGTCTAAAATTAAACAGTTTATTGAACACAATTAGTGAGACTGCTTGGAGGGAAAGCTGTATTTCCAGTCTGATCTTCTGAGCCTCTTTTAAAACATTGGACCCTGAGAGAGTTGCAGACTCTTTTTTCTGCCAGTACTGAAAAGTACTCTGTTAAAGTACTGAATATTTATATCGTTTTTTTTGTGATAGGAGCAGAATTAGGCCATTTGGCCCATCAAGTCTGCTCCGTCAGTCAATCATGGCTGATCTATCTTTCTCTCGCTCAAACCTAGTCACCTGCCTTCTCCCCATAACCCCTCCCACCCGGATTACAGCCCTGAATTACGGGTAATAGAATACATTCAAACATATCTTAATTAAGCTTTCATGAACAGCCTATTGCATTATAAATGTTTACTTTCAGAGGATGCTGACTTGGCATTGTCTTATCAAGCACAAACATTTCAACAGCTTTAAAATGTTATTGCCTTCTTAAACCTTTCAACTTATGAATATCAAATCAAATTATCCCGATAAAGTTCAGCCAACAACCTTCTCCTTAATAGATCAATCAATCTGAGTGGCTCCACGGAATGAGCACCGAGCATCACCTCACGTTTTGGAGGGTTTATGTACAGTGTCAACATTTTTTTTTTTTTTTTTTTTTGGAATTTATTTTATTAGAAGCAATTGTACAAGAATAAAGCAATCGACATGACAGTTATACAATTTTCGTTCAGCTTCATTTTTTAACATTAATACCCGAATCAAAAAAAGAGAAAAAAGAAAAGAATGAAGAAAAAGAAGAAATAAAAGAAAGGAGAGAAAAGACCCTCAAACTGCCAAAGAAGTGCGAGAGGAAAGAAGAGGAATAAGAAAAAGGAAGGTGGAGATACACCCTACTCTCCTCCCCCCCTCCTCCCTCCCTCACCCATCCCTAGCATTGGTTTTAAAGAGTGTCAACATATTTCACAAAATAAATGTACCAGATCCAGTATTATTATGGAATCCATAGACCTGGGTTTTCCTGAAAATAATGGAAAAATAACGCATACAGAATAGCCCTAACAGGAAAGGCATCATCGTTTAATTGTTATCTCCAATTGCAGGTTAGCCACAAAAGATTGGATTCATACACACGGCACCACAACAATGTGAAGCCAGTATGACTCAGTTTACGGCTGTTTGCAAATCATTTTGTTGGCAGGTTAATGCTGGGCAGAAAATAAAAGCCATGTGTTTATTTCTCATCAACATTATCTTCACTGTAAAGGGGTAAAATCCACCTCTTCACCTCTACAGGTTCATCAACTCGGTCAAAGACGCTCTTTGGTCTGCCCGAGCGTTGCTCACCACCCAGCAGAGCGAGATGTCCGTCGGGGAATGTTGCCGACTGGCCCACTGCAGACTGCAGGAGTACGTGCTAAGGGACTCGCTGAAGCTTGGTGCAGCCAACGCCAAGGCTCGGTGGGGGAGGGCCACAATCTAGGGTCCTTCCGCTGCTGGACATGGGGGGCACGGTATGGTGGAGACGCCCCTCAAATTAAATTAAGGGAAGGTATCCCACACCAGGGGGCCACAGAGTGGCACGGGTGGGGGACTGTTTGGTGAAATTTGAAAAATGTAAAAAAATTGTACTGAAAAAAACTTGTATAGTCTCCGAAAATGTCGGATGAATTTTGTTTGTTTGAATGGTTCAGGAATTGTATATATTTATCAATGAATAAAGTCTATTTTGAAATAAAAAAAAAAAAAAAAAACCTCTACAGGTTCTGTAGTCACATTTGCTGAACGCTGTTCTTGAAGCAGGATTGCCTATCCAAAGTTGCGTACACAGTAATGCCACTTTATTCTGAAACTAAATAATATTACGTGCTAACCGCTAATACTGCATACACTTTGAATAACCTGTACTTATCAAATGGTGGTTTGCAGAAATACTGCCCTCATTTGAATAAAATAGAAAATGCTAGAAATATTCTGTGGAGAGAGAAACAATAAACATTTTGGTCAATGGCCTTCACTCAACACACCAGATGCCAGATGCCTAGCTCTTGAGCAAATGGTAGAACCATAGATCCAAGCTTGAGGACATTCCATGATGAGACTTCACAAATATCTCCGCTGTATCAAATACAGAAGCTGGATTTCTGCAACCATGGACTTGGTGGTGCATCTCCATTAAGGGAGCTGTGACCCTCTGCACCTTGATGCCAATCACTTAGTCTAAATGTTAACAACTTCTGAAACAAAAGTAAGTGACAAAGGCTGGAGATGAAAAGGAGACAAAATGGTGTCAGATAAGGAGGACGAGTGAAATCGTATGCCAGGGGGAGGGATACAGGTGGATGGGAAGGAGGTGTGGGTTGGTGGGAGAAATGTGGGGGTGGGGGGGGGGGGGGGGGAGAGAGAGGGGGCACAAGAAAGGGAGACCTGGTATGGGGGGGGGGGGGAATTATTAAAAATTGGAGAATTCAATGAAATGCATTTAGGTTGTAAGCTACCCAAGCCGAATACAAAGTTTTACATTGCATTGCCTCAAAAGGAATGCTATCCAAACTGAAGTATATAGATACTTTCTTCTTTTTTTGTTTAATGTAAATTAAATTACTTTTAAATTAGCTAATATTTAATACTGCTGGGTTCAGTCAGCAAACACAAGCGAACATAGGTCATATCCATTCACATCTTTCATGAGGTTCCCACTGTAGAAAAATATGAGAACAACCTTGAACCAAGATCTACAGTAAATACGCTACAAATTTAACTGTATAGGAAAGCTGTATAAGTGTTTCCAAAGCTCAAGGAATAGAACAACTCATGCAGACCGCACACAACGTATCTGTACCTCAGGAAAATTAATCTTCGAGAAAGGATTCATTGCCCAACAGCCTAGTTCTCACCTTATATAATTGTTAGTGTAATTGACTCCACTGCTGTGTAGCAACGTTAATTGTCCACATAATGCAAAAGCTGGACCACTTTCATGTTTTCAATACACTCCCAAGTCCACCAATTTCTGAGTGCCGGATTAGTGTACGTCTCTGTGTAACCAAGGTGCTTTATGAGATGCAGGGGGATAAACTGGGTAGGAATGGATAACTGACATGAGGATTACAATCTATCATTACTATGTACTAGTTGAATCTCATGCATATATAAATGATATGCATCTTGTTCATCAACACAAAATGCTGGAGTAACTCTGTGGGACAAGCAGCATTGCCTGTCCTGCTCAGTTACACCAGCATCTTGTGTCTAGCTTTGGTGTGAACCAGTATCTGCAGTTCCTTCCTACACATTGCTCATTAACACAATTGTAGCAATGAGCCAGCATTAATCATGAAATTAAGTTCCAAAATTTGTGAATGGCTTTCCTTGATGAACTATCCTGCCCTTGTTTGAGGGTCAATGTTGTTTTTTTTTGGGGGGGTTTTATTCAAAAAATGTATTCGATTATTAAAAAATGATATTACACTACAATAAAACAAACCAGATTCCACCACCATAATACAATACAAACAAATATCCTTAATAAACTACTGTACAATTATCTTATACTCTTTGTCAAGGATGCATTCAACACCCTGCGGAGCCCAGCGTTCCCGGAACTTCCCCAGGGTGCCCTTGGACCCTTTCCCTTTCTAACCCCACCCAGGCACGGACGTAACCCCGGAAAAGGGGCAGGCAGCCGGCTTGGGTAGAGCCCTCCACCGCCTGGCGCCGTTACTCGCGGATGGCCAATTTGGCCAGGCCCAGGAGCAACCCAATGAGGACATCTTCAGCCCTACCCTCTCCCCTACACACAGGGTGTCCAAAGAAGGGGTGATGTTATTGGGAGGGAGTGAGTATTGATTACGGTGACCTGCTCCTGCAGTTCAGAAACCACAAACAAAAACACATTGAGTTGGGACTTCTGTGAGATACAAAAATAAACAAGATCAGATAACTTCAGTGACACAGTGAATAAAATTAGTCCAGTTATTTCAGCATTGATTGCAAAACGTTTAGAAATATAGCGATAACCTTACTGCAAAAGTAGGCGAAAGGTCCATTGTTTTGGCAGCTTCAGGAAAATAATTTATGTGACAATGGGATAATATTGCAAACCAATTAGGGCCAGTGGATTGTTGGGGTATTTAAAAGCATCCATGTTTGTATGTGCAACATTTTCAGTCAGATAATGACTAATCACCAATCTTAATTGTTTAAACAAATCACATTTTAATGCAATGATCATCCCAGGCCACTGGCAAGTCACTGTTAAAACACAACCAGAAACTGTTATTGTACAAGCCAATGCTATGTTTACACAAGCAGTCAGACTGCTTGGTTTTACTTACTCGCAAGCTTATTTAAGAGATCCTGATAAGAAGACATGGTCAATTTAAAGAACAAAATGCTGTTCAATCTTCCTTCCTTTGTCACTTTCTTTACAAATCAGTGTAGGTTTCAAAGGGCAAAGGATTAGGGGATGGACAAGAATAGTGTTGGATAAATAAGCCTGAGGGTTGGCTCAAGTTCTTCAGCAATTCACAGAACCATATGTTGCAACTCCAGTTAGCTGTTTCCGAGTTAGCATTTCACCTTCAATTGTTTCCCTATCATTTTTTTTTTGCAAAGATTCCTCCACATCCCCCTAGTTTCTCCACAGCGCACCAGCTTGAAATTAACATTGGTACCATGGTAACGTCAAAGCCTTCCCAAAAGATTCAGTCACTTATTCCCTGGCAACTGTACTGGGCAACTCTGTTCATTAGTAACTTGAGGGCACAATGACTTCAGATGAACACCAATTCAGTACACAGAATCCAAAACAAAGGCAGCAATGTGAGACACATCATCTTGCCAAAGAAATAAAGTGAAGTCCTTGTCCAATGACACTTCAGAAAACTGACCGATATTCTCTTTTGAACAGTGCCCATTGCATTTTCCAACTGAATAAGTTTTCTTTGTACAACTCTGGCAGAAACGTTTTAAATGTAATTTACATTGGGACCTCAACGATGTCAAACTCATCTTGGGAGGTAGTGAACGAACAGCTCTAAATTGATTAATGCACTACCTGACTTTTTAATTGAAGAGAATGTTGGAGTAACTCAGCGGATCAGGCAGCATCTCTGGAGAGAAGGAATGGGCAACATTTCCAGTCAAGACCCTTCTGAAGAAGTCCATTGTCCCTCAGCTGTCCTGCTGAGGAGCAGTCTGGGCCCATATTCAATTAAAACATGTAGAAATCCTCAGATTGCTGCCTGTCCCACTGAGTTACTCCAGCATTTTGTGTCTATCTTCAATTTACACCAGCATCTGCAGTTCCTTCCTATACGCTTTAATTGAATATATGGGCCCAGACTGCTCCTGTGCTGCACTGCATTCATGGATATGGGAGCTCTGGGTGTACATCTGCTGTGTCCCAAATGCAAGGTGACATTATTTAGATCAAAGGAGGAGGTGCACTAGAGCAATCAATCGTCTATGATTTCATGACCACAGTTCCAGAAAGCCACACCAAAGCAGCAAGCAGCTTTTCAACAAGCTGCAGATGAAGTGCTGCTTCAGAGTTGTGAATTTGTTGATCCCAAAACAACAGCTTGTTGCGGTTAAACAGCACCTGCCCATCGTCTATTATGCTGAAATCTAAATTCAGTAATTTAATACCTAATACTATTTTTTTCCCAAACGAAAAGCCATCAAGAATACTGAACTGGCAAAGGGTGCATAATGATGATGGGCTTTCTCCCTATTTTGGTTTTGTTCACCACAATAGGGCACATTCCACAAGCAGATCGAGACTGCTTGTAAATGAAAGCTGCATCTCTGATATACACTACAAACTGAAGAACAGAACGTTGCCATATAATCGCCACTCTACAAAGTAGAGGGAGTGGAGAGAGAGGTAAACAAGAAAATAACAAAAACAAAGAAAACAATAGAAAATTACAAGTGAAAACAAGGTGGTTTCTAAAAATAAAATGATTTACCAAACACAATTAAGCATTGATTGAACTTGATTCAAGTGACTAAATATGTAACAGATTTTGAAATGCTCAGAAATAGCAACAGATGGAAGTTTTATAGATCTACTTAGCCTTACGTTCCTACAAGCACATTAGAAATTATGAGTAAAGATCTCAGGAAAGACATCATGGGGGATCCTTTCAGCTGAAAATGTTCCATGATGTCACGATTCAGTCATGGAACACAAAAGTGTTTTAGTATCCGTAGCTCAAGCCATAGATCAGACTGTGGAAACTGAAGATGTCGTTGTGTGAATAAGTGTGAAATTCAGTAAATAAATAATGAAATCCTCCCATTGTCACAAATGTGAACCAGCAAGCAGGGGTAACTTGAATGTAGAAGGAGAAGTGACATCATCCATGTGCGACTAAAGATATAGACACAAAATGCTGGTGTAACTCAGCGGGACAGGCAGCATCTCTGGAGGGAAGGAATGGGTGACGTTTCTGGTCGAGATCCTTCTTCAGAAGACCTGTCTGAAGAACGGTCTCGACCTGAATCGTCACCCATTTCTTCTCTCTAGAGATGCTGCCTGTCCCGCTGAGTTACTCCAGCACTTTTGTGTCTATCTTTGGTGTAAACCAGCACCTGCAGTTCCTTCCTCCAAGTCCGTGAGCGCCTATTGATAACACACCCAGGTCAGGATTCCTTGAAATGTTTGAATTTGGAAAATCACAGTTGATCCCACATTAGTTTTTGTTACATGAAAAGATGAAATACTATGGGCCTTTGAGATCAATGGATTCGTAATCCCCTCTTGGGTTGCTTTTGTTACAATCCATGTAATTTGCCATTGCTATATAAACGTGTCTCTGGAGTGCTTTTCTTTTACATAACAAAAATCTTACAACAACGCTGATTTCTTCTGTCAACGCCTTCCTCATTGAAAATGTGCAAAAATGACCTATACTACAACTTAATTCACTGTCAATTCTCTAAATGAAAGCCATGTCAAAACAGCAACTTGAATAAAGATGGCTATTTACTGTTGCCATCAAAAATGTAACACGAGAATATCCATAGTTGAAGTCGGTTACAGAATAAAGCTTGTATTCTGTAGAGATCACTCATTTCACGTATGTGTAAGACGCATTATTGATGGTGTAAATGTTTGTTTAGGTAAAGCATTTCACTTAATCTTGCCATTATCCAGGGGTCAATGTTAACTTTAAGCAGCATTATGGTTATATTAGCTTTTGAACAATAGCCCCAACTGAAGTACTTAGATCTAAAGTTAAAATCACGGCCCAATGTGTACTAAAGTAGCCTCCATTTAAATTAATATTGGAAACATTAATATGTCCTGGGGCAACTTATTCCACACAAAGGTTAGCGCATGTATGGAATGAGCTGCCAGAGGCGGGTACAATTATGACACTCAAAAGACACTTTGACAGGTACATGGACAGGCAAGGTTTGAAGGGATATGGGCCAGGCACTGGTGAGGAGGAATACTTTGGTTAAGCAACTTGATCGGCATGGACAGGCTGAAGGGCCAGTTTCCATACTGAATGACTCCAAGTTTTATTATTCGATGAACTGCAAAATGATATAAATAGACATTAATTCAGAGTTTATTTATAATGTAGCAATCACTTAAGTTGTACTGACTGACATCTTCATATCATGTCATGAATTTCACCAAGAATGGAAAGTTTACTGTAATGAATTCTCTCTTGAGATGACGTGCCAGGTGATTTCAGAAACCCGAGGCCTGGCATCAATTATATCTTCAGTGCCTACTCCTGCATTGTTATTCGGGAAGGCAGAAATGGGATGGCACCGTAGGAAATTGGACGGGGAAACGTTTTTAATTGCAGGATTTATTTAACCCTGAAATAGAAATTGGTGCATGGATATGTTCTATGTAATGCCACTGACACATGGTGTGGTAGTGGACTGGAATACATCTGAGAAGATGTGTAGGAAGGAACTGCAGATGCTGGTTTAAACTCTAGACACAAAAGCTGGAGTAACACAACGGGTCAGACAGCATTGCTGGAGAAAGGGAATAGGTGACACTTTGAGTCAAGATCTTAAACGTTACCTATTCCTTTTCTCCAGAGATGCTGTCTGACCCAGCTGAGTTACTCTAGCTTTTTGTGTCTATCTTAAGAAATTTTGGAAGCAGCAATCAGAATCAGATTGCATGCTGGATTCCAATATGTAAAAATAGCTGCAATTGAATCAAAATGCCTCAACATCATCAAGCTAGAGTGTAGAGGGGTAAAAAAACATCCAGATTACTCCGCCTGGCAGTTGCCAACGAGTTCCTGATGGAATGTGTGCAGAAGCAAAGAATGGAGGAGCTCACAAGAGGGTTCAGTAAAATGGCCCACTGTAGTGAAATTACTTGCAAGTATTCAACAGCCTGGGCTCCCACACAGAGAACTACAACAGAGCAGGTGGAGCTCAATAGAGTGGGACGATGACTCAAGTAAATGCTTTAAGCAGGGTGTTTCACGTGGAAATGATCTTATTTCACACTTGGGAGGGACCACTTCCATAAACTTGACAAATTACACTTTACCTACATTTATAGCAAAAATGTCCAACATCAAACCCTTCATTATCTTCTGCATTCTGGCACTTTTTATTTTTGAATGATTAGTGATAGTACCTACGGCAGAACAAAATGTAAAAAAGGCTAAAATAATCACATATGTTTGATACTTGACCACAATCACAAGCCAATTATCTGCTAAATACTGGAGTATAATCCTGGAATATTTCTCAGAGGTTTAAAGAACTATCACGCAAGGAAAAGTTATGGATCATAATTAAGTTCTCTATTGCTTAATTTTTCAACAGGATGATGTACCTTTTGAAGCATTGTGAAAAAGGCAAATATTTAAAATATATAATAATTCATCTAAATTTGGTGTAACAAAAGTATGGTGCGTGTCTCCCATCCTTACTACAATTGGAATGGTCACAAAGCAGAGCCTATTTCCATTTGCTGGGTTTAAACCAAATGGTATTGTTGTCATTACAGAGAGCCTTCAGTCATAATCGAGGATAAAAATACAGAGAGCTGTGATGCCCAGTAAGCATTTGAAGTGTGAAGAGTCTCGCACAGACCCCTGCAGATGGATATAATGGACGGTTTCAGTGCAGTAAATACTTTGTCATAAATTACACATGAGGGAGGTCTTAAACTCACTTTTTTCCCTTGACTGCAGTTTTCATTATTCACAAGGATATTGTTATATGTTTCCTTGATTACATGGTTTGCAAAAATGGTCCCAGTCTAAGCTGTATTTGTTCAAAATGTATAATTCTTACAAAAAAAAACTTCCTTTCCTAAATCAAAATCCCCATAATTTTTCTGGTACTTTTTCTGGTTCCCTTTCTGTTCATGACCATTTCACAACTGGAATTGTATAAACAAAAATTGATACATGTATAATGAGAAAAACCACGGCCAATTAATAACTATTTACAAAAGAAGGAGATAAGATTTTTTTTCCCAGGGTGGAAATGTCAAACACCAGAGGGCATAGCTGTAAGGTGAGATGGAGAAAGTCTGATGAACTCGACCTGAAACGTCACCCATTCCTTCTCTCCAGAGATGCTGCCTGTCCCGCTAAGTTACTCCAGAATTTTGAGTCTATCTCAAAGTTTAATGGAGATGTGTGGGGCAAGTTTTTACACTGAGAGTAGTGTTGCCAGAGGCTCTGGTGGAGGTAGATACGACAGTGGTGTTTGGCTTTTAGATAGGCACATGGAAGTGCAGGGAATAGAGGGATAGGCAGATGAGATCAGTTTAGCTAGGCATAATGTTTGGCACAAACATTGTGGGCTGAAGGGTCCGTTCCTGTTCTGTACTGTTTTATGTTCTATGAAACACACCAGAGCAAGTTGCCCGACTTCATTTTCTCTGCAGGAGACCGTGGACTTCTAAACATGAGAAAGTCATAATTTTTTTCTCCTTAGTTTAAATGAATAACTGCAGTTGAGAAGTTAGCCAAAGACTAATTGACCTCCTTTGTGTAGTTGTTTCTATGATTCATAAAATTATTTAAATCATAACCATTTTTAAACAAACAAGGTGCAATAAACAAGCTAGCCTTGTATTTAAACATTGTATTTTGTGCTTGGGAGAGATGTAATCAGGAATTACATGATACAGTACCAGCATATGCCAAAGCATACTTATTTCATTTTACTTCTTTAAAAAATGAATTATAAACCATTACATTAAAAAAAAAAAACAGCTTTGGCATGATAAGTGCATTTGTTTGGACAAGGCACGCCACCAGATCACAATACTAAGAACTGAAGTATTGCATGTACACTTTGTCAGTAATGAGATTTAGAAATCTATATCTCAATAATATAATTCAAAAAAAGTGGCTGCCATTCTATGGCATAAACTAAAGATGACGGAATTTCAGGATGAGAGCCATGACCAGAGCACGCCTTTCAGTAGGTCACACTGATTCAGCCACTTCATTGATACCCAGTCTCTAACGAAATAACAAGAAGTGTATTTTTAAAATTTGGTTTGGATGCAGATTTAGAAATGAAAGATGAAATTAAAGATGTACAGAAAACACATCTCTGGAGTACATGGATAGGTGACGGTTTGGGTTCTCACTGCCTGACCCGCTGAGTTATTCCTGCACTTTGTGTCCTTTTATGTAAACCATCATCTGCAGTTCCTTGCTTCCACATGAAATTAAAGATGACATTTTGGTTTAAGATCTGCAAAATAATGAACCCTTGTTTAGTTTCCTTTGTCATCACTAGAGCCAGGATGTTTAGGCACTAAAAAACTCTGAAATATGCAGGCAAAAAGGCATAATAAAATTACAAAAAAGGCATGATAAAGGCATTTATTGACAAAAATAGGCATGTATTTCCACCACCAAAATATGTTTAAAAATGATAATATAACGGTATACTACATTAAATGACCAAAGTTGCCTGGTTGCACGTAATTACTAGCATTTTTTTCAAATTATCTGGTGTTAAACTATGCCATCTGTCAGACAGAATATGCTTCAGTTGTGAAAAACTTATTTCTACCTCAGTTGAGGTCATTGGTGCATACCCGAAATAAGCTACAGACTCTATATTCATGTTGATATCTTGTGCATTACAACTACCTTTGAGAACTTTAGCTATGTTTTGTATTTCTTGACATCGGAAGTATTGGAGGTCAATCAAATTTTCCTTATACGTCTTTACTTACTATTGCTCAGTTGTTTACATCTTCACTTGCTGTATTTTGGCCAGAAGGTATAAAACACGAGAATGTTCTTCTGTTTGTGACTGATGCAGCCCCATACATGGAAAAAGCTGCTCATGCTCTTAAAGTTTTATTCCCCAAAATGTTGCATTTGAAATGCTCAGCTCAAGGACGTCATAGTATTGCCAAGCACACATGTAGCTTGTTTCTAAATGTTTGATGGTTGACCTGCCTCCAGTGTACCGATGACCACATTGACAACATATCTCCCCACCGCATCGGTTGTTTCGTCTATTAAGATCAATATTTTGTTGCATGAAACTTCATTTTTAATTTTCTACTCAACAATGTTGAAGTTGCTGTCAACATAATTTTTCCGTAGTGTTGACTCGCTCAGTATATGTTCCTCTATGTAGTTCTCTAAAAAACCTCCGAGAGATTTGTTTTCCAATTTCCCCAGTGGAATTCCAGCATCAAAAAAACTCAGATTTCATTTGCGACTGGAAAATAGCATGACCTTTCAGCAAAATGGCAACAACAAAAAGGCTGATTTAAGCACTCGATCGTGAGAAAGGCATTATCCTGATGAAATCATCAAAAAAAAGGCATGAAAAGGCACGGCATTTATGACAAAATCCTGACTACTCACAATATCTCAAATACTAAATAACTAATAGGTTCCACCAAGTTGTATTTAAAATGGTGAACCTCTGCAATTCTCTGCCCAGAGTGTTGTGGAGGGAGGATATTCCATTAGAAACATTTAGAGTGCAGGTAGATAAATCTTTGAAAGATGAGGGGATCAGGAGTGCTTTGGGGATCAAAAATTCAGGGTCGGGTAGATCAGCCGTGATTATCTGAATGGCAAGGCAGGTTTAAGGGGCTGAGGCCTACTCCTGTCCCTATTTTCTTAAGTTCCTGCGTCTTTGTAAAAGTTTCCTTTTCCTGGTGCAATCCAGTTTTCCAAGACTGTTGTATCTACTTCAGACTTCTTCATGTAGGTTACTCGTCCATTGGGCAATCTCCTGTATATTAATCAATAGAGGATATTAATCTCCAAACTGAATTTTCAACCCTGTCGCCTGTGTGTTTTAATGCAAGAACAAACTGAGGAATGCTGCTTTCAGAATTGCTTTTTACTATAAATCATCGGCTTTCATTAGGGGATCAGATCTTACATGCCGACCACTTTATAAGATTTTTCATAGTTTCGTTTGAGCATTGAGAATTTTCTACTTTTGTTCTCTAGCCTTATCTCAACCTGACTTAGTCAACCAAAACGTATTATTTTATATTACTTTGAAGACGTATCAGGTTTGCCTTCAAGTCTTAGTTCCAGCCTGTTCATTTCGTCATAACTTAGTTGCCCAATGACTACAAATTAATCCAATCACTCTTCTGAAATGTTCTGAATAAACTGATATCCTTTACAGCAGTAGAACCCAAATCCTCTCTCTTAAAGTGGAAGTGTCTGAAAGGCTGATCTTGCAATGATTGGACAATTCCATTTGTCTAACTAAAAGAGAAACTTAAACTGCAATTTATTATCATCGTGATTGCAGCTGGGCCATACACTCCTTGGAATTGCAGCGTGCTTTGCTCTTTAGAAATCCCAGAATTGTCCCCTAATTTTTCCCTGAAGAGAAATGCCAAATACATCCAAACACAACACGGCATGGAGCAGTCACATCCAGCTTGCCTCCATTTTGAGCAGCATGTGCAATCTTCTGCTGCCTCATTAACCAGTGTTCCCAGTCCATGTAAGGCACATCCCTGAGTAACACAAGGCTCTCATAATAGATCCTTTTTTAACAGCACATTCAATAGTAAATTATTCATTTGAAAGGTGGGATGACGATGGTTGTCTGTAGAACAATGGGGAGCCAATTGTTGATGCATGGGTACTCCTTTGTTTCACCACTTCCCAAACATATGTAGAGAAGTCTGTTAATAACTAACCCACTTCAGATCCCAGCTGCATTTGGGGAGAAGGCTGAAACCTTCCATCAAAAACAGAAGTTTTTTTCCTGTAATTAACAACCATTTAATAAAATCTTACACTTCAAAGACATTCTTGCAAACAATTCTATTGGCAGTTTGGTAATTGCACAGGAAGCGGGCATTCATCTTTTCATTTTAGGAGATTTTACTTCTCAGATATTTAAAATGTACAAGATGCTACGAAAACTGCTCAGAGTATGCTAGCACATGTTGTAAACTGTTTTGCAAGATACTTAGCCTGACCACAATGCCACTTCAGTGGGAGAACTATCACACAAGCCCTGTGTTACTTTATTGCATGTCCTTTCAGGCAATAAGATAAATGGACTTTGTGTGTCATAAAAGTTTACTCAGTTATGTATATATTCTGACTCATGAAAGGACAGTCATAAAATATTTTACGTTGCATAAGAAAATCATTTCAAACAACTTGTGTCAGTAAATCCTTTGCCATCATTTCAAACTAAGTTGAAGATACTGAAAAAATGAATTCAAGTTATTAATTAACCCATATTGAGAGTAATAGTAGATAACCATTGATTGATGAAGGCCATTCTTTCAGTCAATTTTCTGATTTATTTCACAAAAGGGTTGGTTTATTTTGTATATATTTTACATTTCTTCACAATTTTTACATATTCTGATTGACATTTTTCCCCTCAAGGCTGAGACCACCTTCACTGAACATTTCATGCTTTATTTCTAAACCTATTCTCGACTCATTACTGATTAAAATTCTAAAAGAAATCAAAGGACTTTGAAATTAAAACGACCAGCTTCAACTGATGATGTCACAATGGCTCGGCTAGCTGTGATCAGCTTCACTGAAGACCAGTTTCAACTGATGACGTCACTATGGCTCGGCAAGCAGTGATCAGGAGGACCACGCCTCCAGTGGGGCTATGGGTTGGGAATGGGTGTGTTGGGGGAGCAGACCAACGGGTCTGCACTTGGTCTAGTAAATATTAAAATTAATGTAAAAAGCAAACGCATTTGCTATCATCCCCAAAATGTGATAGATTTTTGACCATTTCCCCCCAGTAAAATATAAAACCTAATCTCTCCTTCCTCCCCATTTCAACCCTCCTGAACTACCATGGACTTAGCATCACTATTATTGTTCTATGTACTTATAATCATGGTCTAGTTTATTGAGAATAACTGATAGCCGTATAAATTTATTATTGTTGCTGCGTCCAATTAGTCTGCAAAGCAACAACAACAAATAATTTCATTTTTCCATTTTTTTCCCCAAACACATGGCAAATAAGCACTTTTAGAGACAAAGCTGGAGTAACTCAGCGGGTCAGGCAGCATCTCCGGAGAAGATGTACAGGCGATGTTTTAGGTTTAAACCCTTCTTTAGACTCTAGGGTCCTGATCCGAAACATTACCTGTCCATGTTCTCCAAAGATATTGCTGGATCTGCTGTGTTGCTACAACACTTTGTGTCTTTTCATGTAAACCAGTGTCTGCCGTTCCTTGTATCTACACGTATACACTTTTGACTGCTTTCTTTTTGGTTTCATTGCACAAACTAAAAGATTCAAATCTCTGGAGATCTAGCCATCTGAAAAGCAGAAAAAGTTGAGAGAATGAACAGAAATAAAATTGTGTGAGTGAAAGAAAGCAGGCACGGATTATGGATGAGTTTATTTTAAAAGAAGATTATAACATTCACCATTTTATAATGTTCAGAACTTGCATTATGTGTGACGTTTCGGGTCGAGACCCTTCTTCAGACTGTGAGCCAGGGGAGAAGGGAGGCACAGAGATAAGGAAGGGTAAGGTGTGAAAACGAGAGATCCAAGGGGACGAAGCTCAAGGACAATGTAGAATAGATCATTGTTAGCTGAGGGGAAGGTGACAACGAAGCATACAGAGATAAAATGTAATCACTGGACAGTCAGACTGGTCGTAGAATTAGGATGGGAGGGATGGAGAGAGAGAAAAAGCAAGGGTTACTTGAAGTTAGAAAAGTCAATATTCATACCGCTTCTTTCAATATTCAAATAGCTTCTCTTACACAAACAACATTCACAATGATGTCAGTGGGGTAGGCCAACATCATGTTTCGGCAGTATTGTGTCGCTAAGCACAATTTCTATAGGTGACAATGCCCACTTGTTTTCAGCAACAGGGACATTCTAGTTTGCATTGGAATCCGTACAAATACTTTACAGCCCTTAAACAATCTGCTGGATTATTTGTTGAACGACTACTACATTGATGTCCTGGCCAATATTTATCCTAAAATCCGATAATCTAACCACAGTCACATTACTATCGATAAAAGGTTGCTGAATGCGTTCCAGCTCAAGTGTGCTTCTAATACTACAATAGTGATTACACTTTAAAAGTACTTAATTGGTTTTAAAGTTCTTTGTAGTTTAAAGTAATGAAATAAGTAATATAAATACTTTTACACACATGCCAGAAACCATTTGCAGTTCAGATAAATCTATTATTGCACCATTGTACCTGGAATTCTAACAAAGGGTATCATTTTGCAGACATGCACCACAGCTAAAAAATACTGTGGATTCGTGTTTATCACATTGAAATTATTGTGCTACTGAATAAACTGTTTCAGTGAAAGGCTTGCAGTGAAAAAGTTTAAGCCAGGTGTTTTTTTTTTAAAACAGGTACTAAAAAGTGACATCATCCAAAATCTACAATTTTTATTTCAGCTTACAATTCTTTTTTCTATCTTTCGAGTTATAAACAAGAATGGGCATTGATCAAACACAAATTCACTCTGGGTTTAAATAACTACAAGACAACAGGGGCAGCACAGCTAGTAGAGCTGCTGCCTCACAGCACCAAAGACCCGGGTTTAATCCTGACCTCAGATGCTGTCTGTGTGGAGTTTGCACGTTCTCCCTTAGGGTGCTGAGGTTTCCTCCCACATCCCAAAGACGTGCCAGTTTGTAGGTTAATTGACCTTTGTAAATTTCCCCAAGTGGATGAGAGTGGATAGGGAGTGGATGAGAAAGGGGGGTAACATAGAACTAATGTGAATACGTGATTGATGGTTGGCGTGGACTCGGTGGGACAAAGGACCTTTTTCCCTGGCTATATCTCTAAACTAAACGGTACAAAAGTTGATGCTAATCTCCAGGTTTGCTCTGTCAAGCACCAAAAAACAGCCTTAGCTTTGAGCATTTGAAGGATTTTTATTTATTTTATCCTTAAACATTACATAACTGATAAAAATGCATCTTTTTGGCTTTGGACTATTGTCATGAACTTTTACATTTTTTTGATAATGCAGTAATGTCATTTTTCATGTTTCATGTTTCAGGGAGAATGTATTAATTGATTTCTGCCTGGAATTAATACATAGCGCATTTGCTTATGGTTGAGAGTTTATACAATGAAGGGGCGCACAGTGGCATTATTGCTCGAGCACCTGCCTCACAACTCCAGTGATGTAGATTCAATCCTGACCTCCCATGCTGTCTGCGTACAGTTTGTACCATTTTAATAGTGAGATTAAACGAGTACTTACCAGTACGAAGTTTGATCTGTATTTTATGAGGAGTTACGATGAGGGATTACGTGAAGAACCCACCCAGTGCGCAGGCGCGGCATACTTCCAAGCAGCGGTGTGGAATCACAGGTAGACACAGTATTGAAGTAAAGATAGTAAAGATTAATGAGACATCAGCTCGAGTTTGATCTATACAACGAGGGTGGGAGCGGAGGGCACGTAATCCCTCATCGTAACTCCTCATAAAATACAGATCAAACTTCGTACTGGTAAGTACTCGTTTAATCTCACTATTTTACTTCGGAGTCACGTGAGTGACTACGTGAAGACTTCAAAGGTCTGTGATTTCAAACCGTGTAACAGCTATATCACTCACTGCCGAAAGTTCATCGAGGGAGGAAGTGGTATCTAAAGACCAACGAATTTGTTAGTTTTTTGAAACAAAATTGTTTTTTTTAACAATAACAAAAAATAGCTCCCCTGGGCTTTAAATTATAAGTTTGCAGATTCTAAAATTTTCTCCGCAAACACGTCCTTCTCCATCAGCGGTTTGTGGTAGAATTTTTGGAACGTTGACTCCCTTGACCATCCCGCTGTACTAAGGATGTGGTCTATGGGAACCTGCATCCGTTCCGCCGCTGACGTGGACGCTGCCCTGGTTGAATGGGATTTAAAAACATCCGTGTTAATCCCCGCGGTTTTTAGGACCTGTTTCAACCATCTAGATGTTGTCTGGCTCGTAACACGTCCAAAAGGCTTTTTATGGCTGACCCATAAGGCTTTTTCACTCCCTCTAAGTGTTTGGGTTGTGTCTACGTAATCGTATAGATGGGTCACAACACACAGCCTAGGTTCTGGAGGGTAGGCCCGGAAGATTAACGGAGAGTTGGGTATACCTGGCCTGCTTTGTTTAACTAACCCCGGAATGGTAAATGTAATGGAATCTGGGGTGGTCACCATGTTGTCCAGTCTTAGTTGATGCAGCGACTGAACCCTTTGTGCAGAGACGAGCATGAGAGTCTTGATAGTGGACTGCTCCAGACTCAAGGATCCCACCGGAGGCCAACCTCTAAGGTGTGACAAAACTACACTTACATCCCATACATGGGTGTATCTGGGTGTAGGGGGTTTAGTATTATAAATCCCTTTGAGGAGTTTTATAACCAGAGGGTGGGATCCAATGCTGTGATGTCCTGAAGGCATAAGGTAAGCGGACAGGGTGCTCCGTGCTGCATTGATGGCACTGTAGCTCATCTTTTGGTCATGGTGCAAGTGGCCCAGGAACTCCAGCACGTCCGTGATCGAGGCTGTCTTGTATGATGTCCCTGCATCCAAGCAGTACTGCTCCCATTTTCTGATGTAGGTCAAGTACTGCTTCTTGGTAGAGACTCGCAGGGATGCCGACATGGTGGTGATTGTTCGTTCTGATAACCCCAATCCCTGGTAAGGCCTGTTCAGAACCTGGAAACCAGGAGTTTCAATTTTTGATGGCATGGATGGCTTATGCCGGATACCGGGTGAGTCAATAGTTGTGGGTGGCTGTGAAAAACCATAGGTGACTCTACCACCATGTCGTGGAAGACTGGGAACCATGGTTGGGTAGGCCAGTCGGGTACAACCAGAATACCTGAAGCTGAGTCTGCTTTTATTTTCTGGAGTACCCGGCTGATGAGGCAGAAGGGAGGGAAAGCATAGAAAAAGAAATTTCCCCAATCCAGCGTGAAGGCATCTACCGCTGCTGCCTCTGGGTCTGGTTCCCAAGCCACATACATGGGTAGCTGGTGATTTAATCTAGACGCAAACAAATCTATATCTGGCGTACCGTATTGCTTAACAATTCTAGCAAATATTTTTGGGTCTAACATCCATTCGATGTTGTCATTGAATTTTCGTGACCTGGTGTCCGCCACTGTGTTTAGCTTGCCTGGTAAATAGGCAGCTGATAGCCAAATATGTCTCTCGACACACCATTGCCAGATTATAGTAGTCAATTTGTCGCATGATACTGATTTAATGCCACCCATGTGCTGGATGTAAGACACCGCCGTTGTGTTATCAATCATTAACCTGACATGCACATGCCGCATATCGGATGCATATGCTTTTAGCCCATAAAAGGCGGCCAGCATCTCCAAATAATTTATGCCAAGTGATTGTAGTAGCGATGCCTCTGAATTAGTCCATCTGCCACCTGTGCTGGATATAGAGTTAGTAGCTCCCCAGCCTAAAGCACTGGCATCCGTTGTAATGGCTATGTTAGGATTGGTGACGGCGATAGGACTGTAACTGTGCCAAATGTTATCCACCCACCACTGAAGTTCTAATTTGGCTTCAGCGGGTAAATCCATGGGTCGGTCATAATGCCCCCTACTTAGACGTAGTGCATGTGTCCTTGCTCTTTGCAGATTTTGATAATGCAAGGGCCCATATTGTGCAGCTGGGAATGCTGCTACTATACTACCAATGACTCTGGCCACATGCCGTATCCTTGGTTGCGGTTTTGCGATTAAGTTGTTACAGGCTTCTGTTAATGTAGCCTTTTTGTCTCTTGGCAGAGTGACAGTCATACGGATAGTGTCAATAGTGAAGCCTAGGTAATCCATGTTAGTTGTTGGCTTCAATATTGATTTATCTGGGTGTAGAACAAATCCCAATGTTTCAAGGAGTTGTTTAGTAGCTAAAACTCCTGCGACAGCTAGTTCCCTTGTTCTCCCTAATATGAGAACATCGTCCAGATAGGCCATGACTAAATGTTTCTGTTCTCTTAATTTTTTCATGGCCACTTTGAGAATTTTAGTAAATAATCTGGGAGCTGTCGTTAAACCATTGGGTAATGCTCTATACTGCCATAGTTGCCCCATCCAGATAAATTTCAGATATCTGAAATGATCCTTATGTATGGGTACTAAATAGTAAGCATCCTTGATGTCTATGCTTGCCATGAAGTATCCCTTGGAGATCAGTTGTCTGGCAGTAACAAATGTCTCCATTTTGAAATGTTGATACTCAACAGACTGATTTAGTGATGTCAAATCAATGATAATACGACATCCACCATCTTTTTTAGTTTTGATAAATATATTCGATACAAATTCCAATGGCTCGTGTCTGGCCCTCTCTATGATGCCCTTGGACACGAGCCTATCTAGTTCAGCTTGTCCTTCCACCTTTTCTGATTCTGAGGGAAGGAATACCCTTTGGGGTATGTGCTGAACTGGCGGTTCTATGCCTGATTTAAATTCAATTTTGTATCCACTGATACTGTTGAGTATAAACTTGTTGCTAGTAAAGGAGCACCAAACATGTTTGAAGAACCTTAAACGCCCTCCTGTTAATACAACACCCTTTGTCTGCGTATGTCGACAGGAACCAGACCCACCTACCTCCATGTTTATTTCTGGGAGCGTTTGCGATGGGTTTGGCCCGAGGGTGTCCTTGTTGGTGCTGTGGTGGGGCGGCGTATCTTCCCACGGCTCCGCCCTGGGCCCCGCTCTAAAAAAGAGCTCTGGGGGTAGTGAGAGGCGGTCACCAGGCTTTCACCAGCTCGGTACCTGCTGGTGGATGCCGAGGCGTGCTGCCAACTGGGTGTCTTCACCCTGCTCGGTCCTGGCGCTGCCCTCATGAGGCCTACAGGTTTGGCCGCCTCTTCCAGTTCCTTGAGCCTTTTTGTCAAGTCGGCCCCGAATAGTAGCGCCTCCTTCTCTGGCGCCGGAGCTTTGCAGAGGCCCGCGTATTTGGGGTTGAGGGCAGGCCTGATGTTTTCACGCCTTAGGTTATTGAGCTCGTATTGTGTGTTACACATTAGTGCCAGCACATCCTGCTGGGGTGTAGAGAGCTCTGCGTTCCCGGTGGACCGAGCAAAGGCGGTAATGGCTGCAGTGTGGAGCTTCAGGATACGCTGCATTTTCAGCTCTTGCGTCCTGATGTGCTGCCCCAGCTGGTTCCATATTTGGCCGTTTACGGTTTTTACCCGCAGCGCCTCGCAGTTTTCCGGCGCTGTGTAAGTGTCGAGGGCCTCCTGAATGACCTTTTCTTGCAATGGCTTATTAGAGAGCCTGTTGATACTGGCCGCCATTCTTGGTGGTAGTATCATTCCGGTCCTCGGGGGCACCGCATACCTGCTGACTACACCCAGTAGCTCTTCTTCCTCCAGCTCGCCTGGCATGCTTGCGCTGTCGTCCGCCTGCCCTTGTGATAGACCAGCCCAGTCCTGGCCTCCCTTACTGACCTCAAACAAGGAGGGAACAGAAGGGTGTGGCGATGGTTTGTAGGAGGCCATAGCCCGTCCTCCTTGGAGATGCCTTGCCTGCATCTCCTCGTCGAGCATCTGCTCGAGCAGCTGCCTCATGCAGCTTAAGCGGCCGTCTCCCCGTTTCGCCGGTGGAGAGTGTTCCCGTTCCTCCGACGAGTCGGAGGCCACCGGCCGGTCTGTTTTACGGGTTGCTTTTCTCCCTGTGCGGGGCGTCGCAATCGGCGGCACAGGGAGCGGCTCGGCGTCGGGTGTGCGGGAGCGTCCAAACAGCTCCTCAGCCGCTGGTGGCTGCCGCCCAGATATTGACCCCTCCTCGGGTGGAGTTGGGCAGGCAGTCCTCCTTGTTGGTCGCTTACGGCTAGCCATGGCTTTTTCGTCCGTTTAGCGACTCTGTAACACAAAAGACTCACTTACCTGAGGTCTTGTCTTTATGCTGCCGCTGGAGAGCCTGGCTCCAGCTGCTGCCGCTGTTGCGCTGCTGACGTAATGCCGCGCCTGCGCACTGGGTGGGTTCTTCACGTAGTCACTCACGTGACTCCGAAGTAAAATTAAGTCATATGGGTGTCCTGACACACCAGTTTTAATTGTCCACTATATATGGCTCCAAGATGTAATTCAGTGCTAAAACCTGAGAGGAAGTTGATAGGAACATGGAATAAAATGAGAGAAGTGCAGGTTTGGAGTAAATTGGAACATGGTGGTCAATATGGACTCGGTGTGCTGCAGGACCTGTTTCAATACTTTGCGACCAAGGTAACTCCAAACTCAATGGAAATGTTATGTCAGTTGTGCAAAGATAGTGTGACAAGAGATCTACAACAAGTCTCATTGACTATATAGAACTAGATAGAGCGAGAAAGAGTGATGGAGGGAAAGCAGGAGAGAGCGGGAGAGCAGGGGAGGGAGAAGGGGAGAGGGAGTGAGAGAGAGCGAGTGAGAGGGAAATAGAGGAGGTGCCTGCAGCTGAATAAAATATGTAATTATTGCTGAGAATGTAGGTGTGGTTATTCAACATGAGCTACTTTAGGAGTGATGCTCCTGATACATGACAAGCTTGACAACTATTTGTTGAGCAGCTATGCACGTGAAAAATGAGGGAACAGCAACTGCAAAATTACCTAATACCTGCAAGAGGTAGAAAGGAAATAATCATAAACCACAAAAAAAATGTATTTTAAGCTGTACACACAAGCAACTGTAAATGCTGTATTACAAAATTGGACACTATGTGCTGGAGTAATCATTGGGTCAGGTAGCATCTCTGGAGTACAAGGATCAGTGACATTTCAGGTCAGGATCCTTCTTCAGACTATTTTAGGTTCCTGTTCGTTGCTACAAACTCGAGCAATTCATAAACCTTTGTCACAAGCATTCATGATATGAATATCCGGGTGCTCCGGTTTCCTTCCTCATTCCAAAGATGTGCGGGCTTGTAAGTTAATTAGCTTCTGTTGTCCTTATGGTGTAGGATGGAACTAGCGTACAGGGTGATTGTGGCCAGCATGGATGTGGTGGGCCGAACGGCCTGTTTCTATGCTGTATCTCTAAAATAAACTATAAGATCAACCCAGCTTTCTGCATTCCAATGAACAAAGTCAGAGTCTGCCCAACCTCTCTCTGTAACTCAAGCCCTCAAATCCTGGCAACATTCTCATAAAAATGTTTAACAACCCCTAAAGAAAATAGATAGAAACTATCACCCAAATGCTAAATATTTCCTTCTAGAACCCTTGCAAGATGGCTTGTCCAAGGAAGAGATGGTTTTGCACAAGTTTCTATTTACCTTGAGTGAAAGAATTTCAAATACTTCTGTGGGGAAAATGGTAAATAGATACAATTCTTTATTCAGACTTACTGCAAAGTCCAAAAAACTCATTCAATTTATCTTCACATCTAAAGCCTACAGGCTGCACCAGTCATTTCTAAATATTAGATTTCAACTTCAGATTTGGTTACCAGATTTCACCAATGTGCTGACATACATGTCTATGTTTGGTCGGAAGTTCTTGTATTCTGTTTTCACCTTGCTATCTGCTTTACAAACAAACATGAAAACTCCTACCCCTCTCTTACTACAAATTGCATTGTGTAGCCTGACATGCCCAGAGGCCAGAGCTGAACCTTTCAGACTTGACATGACAGGACTTGTCTCATCCAACAGCATTAAAAAAAAGAGGTTCACTTGATCCCAATGGTCTGCCATACATAATACCACAAAACACACCCGCGAATATTCAATTCTTCTGGGGCAGATTTTGTTGACAAAAAGAGCATTAATTCATTCTACTCCCAGCAGGAAGCTCCTTAGTGGCGACGAGCGGTATAATGCCAAGAAAAAGTGCTGGAGCCAGTCGGGCATGACACCAGTCTTCCATGAAAGGTGACAGGTATGACTAATGATGCGCTCACAAATCCTCCAAAACATACCAAAAGGAAAAGTAAGCCAACACCAGCATCCTCTCCCCAGCTATTACTGTGGGTCGAATTACATTCAGCCATCGGGCTGGCCAAGTCATTTGCGTTGCTGATACCAGATCGCTGAAAGAGGCATTTATTCAGAGCTTTGTCATGTGAAGAGATTAGCAATCAGACAGAGGAAAAAAATTCAAGTATGTTCTCAACGGCTTCTTGGGAAAAACACACGCACACACACTCCACGGATTCATGGGAATCTCTGGCACATAACCAAAATGGAGAGGGAACGTTGGGTGTGGTACTGACAGCCTGCATCCATGCATCAGCAGCACACTGGAGCCCAACATAAATGGTGGAAGGAGAGCACCACTTCACAAGTGTCCCGCCAGGCAGCTCCTGCTGTGTCGGTGGGTCAGCCCCAACAGCCACCTCAGAGATTGATAGATTCTTGGTTAATATGGGGTTCAGGGGCTATGGGGAGAAGGCAGGAGAATGGGGTTGAGAGAGAAAGATAGATCAGCCATGATTGTATGACAGAGTTGAGCCGAATGACCTTATTCTGCTCCTATAATTTATGAACTTATGAATCCAGAGAACTGGAGGGGCTATTTGAGATAACAGAAAAAATATTACAATCAAATCATCTTCTCTGGCAGTTGCTCAATCAAAGAGAACTTCCACTCCAGTTCAGTGGGTGTTGCAATAGCCTGGTTAGGTCGTTTGTGAATAATTGTGGATTTTCTGCATTTAGACAGAGCTTCTGCATATCAAGGTTCTCAATGCTCCCTCTACACTTTGACTGGCAATGGCCAGGGGCTATTAAGACTTTGTGTGGATAATATCCACTGGATAGTGCATTTGTTTTTACACGAGCCATTAGCCTCATGTAAGGAAATCAAGGCTGCTGAAACTCACTTGTATACTGAACAACCTCTTTGCACAGACATCAACATTTGTAAAATCTGGCACAATTAGTGTATTAAGTACAAAGTGTATAAGATCATGAGAAGAATAGATCAGGCAGATGCACAGAGTCGCTTGCCCAGAGTATGTTAATCAAGAAACAGAGGACATAGGTTTAAGGTGAAGGGAAAAAGATTTAATAGGAATCTGAGGGGTAACTTTTTCACACAAAGGGTGGTGGGTGTATGGAACAAGCTGCTAGTTGAGGTTCCAACATTTAAGAAACAGTTAGACAGGTACAGGGATTAGACAGGTTTGGAGGGATATGGACTATAATGTCGTCAGGTGGGACTAGTGTAGCTGGGACATGTTGGCTAGTGTGAGCAAGTTGGGCCGAAGGGCCTGTTTCCGCACCGTATGTGCGACTCCATGACTCTAATTACAGTATTATAGATTATTTTGTGAATGCCACCAACTCTGTCGTTTCATACACTGTTCTTGCTGTTGGCGACTTCCTCCAACACATTTTCCATTTCTGGAGAGAAGGAATGGGTGATGGTTCTGGTCGAGACCCTTCTTCAGGCTCTGAAGGGTCTCCACCCGAAATGTCACCCATTCCTTCTCTCCAGAGATGCTTCCTGTCCCGCTGAGTTACTCCAGCATTTTAGTGTCTATCTTCAGTGTAAACCAGCATCTGCAGTTCCTTCCTACACATCCTTTAAATTTCTCTTTCTCAGTCACAGCAGTGACTCTGTCTGTGACAATGCTTCACAGGGGTTTGGAATTGCATTTAAGAACATCCATTATATGAAAAGCACAAACCCAAAATAAATGCTTTGAGCTAAAATAGCATGTTTGTAGTTTCATGAGAGTGTCATCCACTATCCATCATCTCAAGTCTCTATATAATCTCAGGTCTCTGTATTTTCAAGTTAATGATGGGAGCAAGGGGAGGCCTGTATTGAGAAATTATGTTTTCCACAGAGTGTAACATGAACTCTTATTTTGTGGAGTTTTGATTCCCTTTGCAACCTCCAACATAATGCATGGAGCAGCAATTCATTAGCGAGAACCCATGCAAAATAAGCTTTATGGAAATCGTCCTAAGTAACCAGCTTTATGCAATAACCTCTACAGACCATTCTGTACACTAGGCCAAACAACTATTATTTACCACAATAATTCAATATTCCAATGTAAAGCACAGGTAAAACTAATCTGCAGCAATCATCCTCTTCAACGGTTCTGAACTGCACGTTGCTTTTAAGGGACATTCCCGAGTTCATGTGAAATGAAGTATATTTAAACTACATTGGCATTTTTGGTCACACGATTAATTGTAGCATTGAGGGTGGCACAGTGGCGCAGCGATAGAGCTGCTGCCTTACAACGCCAGAGACCCGGGTTCAATCCTGACCATGGGTGCTGTCTGAATGGAGTTTCTACATTCTCCCTGTGACCGCGTGGGTTTTCTCCAGGTGCACCAGTTTCCTCCCACACTTCAAACACATGCAGCTTTGTAGGTTAATTGGCATCTGTAAATTATTCTTAGTGTGTGGAATAGAACTAGTCTATGTATGATCGTTGGTTGTAGCGGACTCGCTGGGGTGAAGGGCCTGTTTCCACGCTCTCTTTCTAAACTAAACTAAATTTGTGTTATCATTTAACAGTCATTTTTTCAACTCGCATTCTGCATATTGCTCCCTATGATAGCGGGCCTGGGGATTCGTCCAAGGCAGGAGAATGGGGATGAGGGGGAAAGAAATAGATCAGCCATGATCGAATGGCAGAGCAGACTCGAATAGCTCCTGTGTCTTGTGGTCTTATCAGACTGGTTTCTGGAATAGTAAATGTCAGAAGAGACTGTTTAAAATGCACAACATTCTTGAAGGGTTGAACGAATACAGGAAGGATTTGTTCTTAACGGAACAAATTATTTTTGTAATTACTGGAAAGGGGAAGTCAGGAGACCACGTGCCAGATTCCATTGGTGGGTCAGAGGTGGAGGGAGTTAGCAGCTTCAAATTCCTGGCCATTAGCATCTCAGAGACTCGTCCTGGGCTCAGCGTGCCGATGAAATCACAAAGAAGGCATTTCAGCGTCTCTACTTTCTTAGAGGTTTAAAGAGATTTAGCATGCCACTGGATGCTCAAATAAACTCCCACAGATGCACTGTAGATAATATTCCGACTGGTTCCTTCATGGCTTGGCACGGCAATCCTAATGCACAAAAATGCAAGCGATTGCAGAGACTGGTGGACTCAGCCTGGCCCATCATGGCCACAGCCCTCTCCACCATCAAAAACATCTATTCCTCCAGAAGACAGCACCAATCTTCATGGATCCCGTTGTCTGGGCTATGCCCTTTTCTCGCTGCTAACGTCAGGCAAGAGGTATAGAAGCCTGAAGTCACACAGGCTCCTGGTTAGGAATGTGTGTGACTTCAGGCCCTCCTCTTCAGGGCAGCATGGTGGTCTATCAGTAGAGCTACTGCTTTACAGTGCCAGAGTCCTGGGTTTGATCCTGACCACGGGTGCTTGTCTGTACGGAATTTGTAAGTTCTCCCCGTGACCTGCATGGATTTTCTCCAAGATCCTCTGTTTGCTCCCACACTCCAAAGGCGTACAGGTTTGTAGGTTAAATTGCTTGGTGTAAATGTATAAATGTTCTTGTTTGAATTGTCCCTAGTGTGTCTGGTAGTGTTAATGTGCGGTGTGGACTCGGTGGGCCGAAAGGCCTTTTTCCGTGCTGTATCTCTAAACTAAACTAAACTTATCTTCATAGAACACTGTTCAAAATGACAGCTGAGGATATTTACTTGGAAAATGTTTGAGGTCCTTTTCCTGGAAGCAAACAAAGACTTAGCCCAGTCTCCTCCATCGAGATGCTGCTCCTGGAGAGACTGAGTGAGCCAAACGTGAGAACTCACAGTTCCTACTGCAGCCTTATCTCACTCCTCCAGGGAGTTTCTCCAACAGGATTGGCACTAGGCCCCAGACAACCCATCAGACAGGACAGTCTCAAGCAGGTTGCAGCAAGTGGGAATGACAAAGCTGCTTTTACTGGAATATGGCAAAAGGGAATAGGGAGATTACTTTGTGTAGGAATGAAATGCAGATGCTTGTTTACACCAAAGATAGACATAAAATGCTGGAGTAACTTAGCGGGGAAGGCAGCATCACTAGAGAGAGGGAACAGGTGATGTTTCGGGTTGAGACTCTTCAGACTGAGAGTCAGGGAAAAGAGAGGGACATAGAGATATGGATGGGTAAGGTGTGAAAATGACAGATCAAGGGGGAGGTTGATCCTGGAGAATGTAGAATGGTTCATTGTTAGCTATGGGCAAGGTGACAACACGATGTACAATCAGTAAAATGTAATCAGGAGGACAGTGAATCTTGTCTGAGGACTAGGATGGGGGAGGGAAGGAGAGAGAGAAAGAGAGAGAGAGAAAGCAAGGGCTACTTGAAATCAGAGAAGTCAATGTTCATACCACTCCATTGGGCCTCACTCTGACATTGCAGGAGGCCTAGGACTGAAAGGACTGAATGGGAAAGGGGGCGGGGGGGGGGGGAGGAGTTAAAGTGTTTAGCAACCAGGAGATCATGTAGGTCTAGGCAGACTGAGTGGAGGTGTTCAGATTACTTTGTCAATTTTATTTTATCCTTAACTCTTCGCACTTTCATTCTTACGATGGTTGCCATCACTCGAGGGTCCATCCAATGTTACTGCCCCACGATCAGCCAGGAAATTTTCTCCCACCTTCCACCTGTACCGCTCCAAAATAAACAAAAGTATATGCTGAATTATGCTTAGTTTTTTAATTCCTGGGGATACAAGGTAGTATGATATGATATGCCATTTAGTAGGCTGCTACCTTGGAAGTAAATGGAGTTTATCACTACTAAGCTATTGGAGATAATTGCAGGTGATTAGCTGGAGGTAAAGAATTAGCTACAAATACACTGGCACTGAACTGCTGAAAGACAGCAAAGCTCAATGGTCTGAAAGATTTTTGGCAATTCCCAACCAGCATTGATGATGCAGTGATTAGAAGATGGCAGCTGACAGGTTTAGTTAACTTTGTGTCTACTCTATCTCTCTACTGTTGAGCACTATCAAATACTATAAAATAATAGCCTTCAGTTTGAAGGAGGGCCTCGACCCGAAAAGTCACCCATTCCTTCTCTCCAGAGATGTTGCCTGTCCCGCTGAGTTACTCCAGCATTTTATGTCTACCTTCTATAACATAATAGTTCCATTTTAACTAGTTGGAGTGTGAAAGGTTTGGCATGCACATGGAAGAAGCTGAGCCAAGTAGTAGGATATCCTATCCACCCGATGTTTGAAGCCACATTACAGGCAGAGGCGGCGGAGAGGAAATGGAAAGTGGACCTAGATTCCGATTGCAGTGTGGATTCATACAAAACAAATATGCACTGGAGTGACAGCAGGAAAAGTATTCAAACATGCAGCAGAAGGGAGTACTTTCAAATACACAGCAATCACCAGTGACTATATGGAAGTGGAATGTGTATTTTGAATGGAAGCATCCTCAAGCTTCTACAATTTAAATACAAGGAAGATCTTACAAGCTATTGGGAGCATACTGTTTTGTAACTTTCCATTTTGCAGCTGTCTCATTAGATGCTTGATGGGAATCTTCCCCATAATTTAATAAAAGTCTCTTGAAACACCAAGACACTTCAAAGAATATTGTTTCTCTTTTGATTATAGTTCTGAAGATCATAAACCCCCACAGGCCTCCGGGCATTTTAAATTCAACCTTCATTCCCTATAAAGGGTTCATCTGCACAAAGGTCAAGATCATGCAGCATGCATGATTTACTGGAGTACACGAGGAGGTCTCTGTGTTTTAGACTAGAAGCTTATTAACCTTGGAAGACAGCTGACAACACACCTCCTTTTGCACTCGCTGGTGTCAACTAATCAACCAGTGACATCTTTCTGTTTTTCAAATCCACCATATTCACTTCCTTGGCTTAACAAATGTGTGCAGAGCCAAGCGAACATTCAATCTGGCATCTTAAAGCGCAGTAACCTGAGGGAGTCATGAGAGTAATTATCAGACTGGAGCCTTGAAATTGCACCCAAGTGATTGCTGCAATGTACGTCTTGGACTTGGTGAAGACAGATCTTGGGATTTTATTTCCCTTCAGAAGGACAGGCAAGAGGCAAAGTAATTTGATCCCTCAGAGCCCTGACAGATGATAATAGTCACATTGAGTGATTAATAATTATATCACAGAAACTGATAGCTTTAGCATCTACATATTATCCACAACAGATAATATATAACAGTTTTAAAAAATCCACTATAGCCCGATTAAACTTTCATCTGACAAAACCAAAGATCAACAATTATGTGCCATCTTTCCCAGCAGTACATGATAGAATAACTTTGTGAATGCTAATGTCGGAACAGAATGATGACACTGGAAGCAGTCCACTCCATATGGCCCACGGGCTAAGGTGAGCAACATTCAGGACTTGCTGCATTCTTTTGAAAAAAGTCTTTGGAAGGTTCTGCAACAGTTTTGCTGCCCGTGGCTATTATCTTTTAATCAACGTTGATACATTTTCCATGTGCGTAATTAGACTGCAAGATTTAACATGAATTCAAGCTTGATTTTAGTCTTCAAAGCATGCACAGTTGACAAATACCACTGGGCTATATTCTCTTTAAACTTGGATAATGCTTTTAAGTAATAACCGACTCTCGCACATACCATTACAAACAAGTTGTTCAGAAAATTAGCTCATTTAAAAAAAAAATGCAGATTCTGCAACCAGAATTGGAGAGGAATGCAATTGATAAAGGAGAAATGTTTAAGAAGGAACTGCAGATGCTGGAAAATCGAAGGTAGACAAAAATGTTGGAGCCTTCTCAGCTCTCCCTCAGCCCACTGGCTCCACCTCTTCCTTTCATCTTCCCGCGCCCCCCGTCAGTCTGAAGAGGGGTCTCGACCCGAAACGTTGCCTATTTCCTTCGCTCCATAGATGCAGCCTCACCCGCTGAGCTTCTCCAACTTTTTTGTCTACCTCTGGTAAAGGAGAAATGTAGCTTTTTCTAAAATCACATATGGTTTCTTAACATTTAAAACATGGAACAGATTCATGAATTGAAAATTATAACCCGGACGTATCTGTAAACTAAATCAAAACTTCTGAACAGTGAGCGACTGGGTGACACCTTTCCTGAACCTAGACCCTAAACTGGTTTGGCCAAGTACCTGATAGATGAGCCTGCTTTTCAGTTTCCAAACAAATCCAAATTTATTGCTCTTTTAAAACATGTTGTTTCAAGAGAAAATTTACAACCATCTTTCACCAAAAATGCTCAGAAGGTGATCAGTCTCAGTTACGTCATGAAGTCTACTACTTCACTGAAGCCTGACTTTGCACAGCAGATGGACAGGATGGTGAAGATGACTTTGGTTTAGCTGGTCTTCATCAGTAAAGGAATTGAGTATAAAAAATGGGGCATCGTATTGCAGTTGTATTAGTTGTTGGTGAGTCTGCCTTGGAGTATTATGCTCACCCTGTTATAGGAAAGATGCAGTCCCTGCTATAGGAAAGAGAGCAGAGAAGATTTATGATGATGTTACCAGGACTCATGGGCCTAAGCAACAGGGAGAGGTGGAATATTCCTTGGAGCACAGGAGGTTGAAGGGGTGATCGATAGAGGTGTATAAGATCATGAGGCTAATAGATATGGTGAATGCACAGTCTCTTTCCCCACGGTGAGGGGTTCAAATTGGTTTAAGGCGAGAGGGGGAAAAGTTTAATAGGAACTTGAGGGGCAACTTTTTCCACAAAGGGGCAGGTACAATAAGAAGTTCTAAAAGACATTAATGCAGATACATAGATAGGAATGGTTTAGAGGGATATGGCCCAAATGCCAGCAAATGGGACTAGCTCAGATGAGGCACCTTGGTTGGCCTGTACGAGTTGGGCCTAAGGGCCCATTTCCATGCTGTATGACTCCATGACGATGACTGTGCCAATGCAATTCACTCCACATTGTCTAAAAGTAAATGCACACCAATACAGCGAGAAGTGAGTAGGCTGGCTGTTCTCCAGAACTAGCTACTCCTTCAACCATACTTTTCCAGTGAAGCGATAACTTAGATAGCTACCCAAATATTTGGACACTTTCCAAATTCTATACACAGGCAAAAAAGAACAAAGTAATCGGCACAAAAGACTGGATCATCCTTTCGGTTATCTGCGAAAGAAAGATTGACAACCATTTATAGAATTTATTTCATTATATCTCAAATTTTCAAAACCGCTTACTATCCACAAAGTGTAACCTCTGATGTTAATGTTGTAAAGCCAAAGCCCGTTTGTGGCCAATCGGGTCTCACAACAGACCAAAGGTGGGTTCTCTGGACCACTAAGGTAACATTGTACCTCTCAGGTAATCAATGAAAACCAAGGGGAAAAATTCTCCACTGGTCGTTGTCATATCTCACACAGAGCAACACTGTTAGATTTCTCAACAACCACAATCACACGATAATATTGCTACAGATTCTCTAGGCAGTGCCTCAAAGCAAACAAACTTCAACAGTTTAAGGTCAGAAACAGAGCTCAGTTGATCATTGCAACACTGTTCAATTCCAGTCACGGCTTCATGGGAAATAAATCTGACAATGGCTGCATGCAGCAAGGCATGAACAACGTTGAGATTTAGGTTAGTAAATAGCAAGTAATATAGAAAAAAGGAACTGCAGATGTTGGTTAATAAGGAAGAGGGCACAAGGTGCTGGAGTAACTCAGCAGGTCAGGCAGCATCTCGGAGAACACGGATACATAATGTTTTGGGTCGAGACTCTTCTTCAGACCCGAAACGACACCTATCCATGTTCTCCAAAGATGCTGCCCAACCTGCTGAGTTACTCCAGCACTTGTGTGTCCTTTTAGATAGCAGGCAACATGCTTGTCAAAAAGGGTCAGGCATTGGCTACTTGATAGCACGTGGCCACTTTTCCAGACGTTCATATGTCCCTACCATCAAAATTCTGGCATCCTCATTGATCAGAAACATAAATGGACCAAACACATGGAAACACTGACGATAGACACAAAATGCTGAAGTAACTCAGCGTGTCAGGCAGCAGCATCTCTGGAGAAAAGGAATAGGTGATGTTTCAGATCGAGATCCTTCTTCAGTGAAGTCAACTTGAAGATGCCATCCAAGTCAAACATCATTCAGTCTTGGAAATTAATTCCCGTACCACCTTTGTCAAATCAAAATCCTCTAACTCCATACCTAACAGCATGGTGACATTTGTTCATCATTACAAATTGCAGATTCAAGGATGTGGCTCACCATCATCTTGGCGAATGCATTAGAGGTGGGCAATAAATGCAATGATGTTCACTTCCCAAGGGCAAATAAAAGATGCATGTGACTGGAACTTGTATGAAATAATGGTAGTGTCGAACAGCTACAGTATGTACTATGACTTCTTAATTTTAGGAAAGGATTATGGGTTTGCTTAAATGTCAGGAAGCATTTGTGTATCACCGCAGGGCTAGCAAGTGTCAAATAGTATATTCTGTGAGTCTGAAGAAGAGTCACCCCGAAATGTCATCCATTCACTCTATCCAGAGATGCTGCCTGTCACGTGGAGTTATTGCAGCATTTTATGTCTATCTACAGTGTAAACCAGCATCTGCAGTTCCTTCCTACACAGTATATTCTGGTACATTCTATAAGACTTTGTCGAACTAAAGAGCGTTACTCATTCATGGAGCTGTACCCATGGAAGCATGATGTACTGAAGGCCCAATGATATGGGTAACATTGCAATTTCTAATCAACTTTAACGCTGGGTGGAAAGCAGGTCCGAAGCAGCAGCTAGCTGATTCACACAAATTGAACTCCGTCATCTGATGAAGAATTGAGCATGGTGCAAAAAGATCAGATTGCCACTGTGCAGGAAGGAACTGCACATGCTGGTTTAAACTGAAGATTGGCACAAAAAGCTGTAGTATCACAGCGGGACATGCAGCATCTCTGGAGAGAAGGAATGGGTGACGTTTTGGGTCGAGACCCTTCTTCAGACTTACCAGAGATTACCATTCATACTTTACAAAACAAATACAATTAAAAGTAACCCTCTGTGCATTTATGTTTTGCCCTTTTTGCAGGTGTTAAGATTTATTTCAACAATTGCCCAAAAGTGTATTTGACAAGAACTGCTTTTATATGGTGCTAATGGTCTTCTTTCCGAAAAACCACTTTGACTGAAACCAATATTTGTGAAAAACATAGTGCAGTAACAAAATATTTCACTGATGCATAAAATGATTACTGTACAGCATGGCAGGTTAGAACTGAATAGAATTGTTTAAGGTATTTTGAGCTGACCCAAGATTTGCTAGTCAAAGTTTAAATTATTTGTGCCAGTGGCAGTATTTTGTGTAACTTTATCTTCCTTCTGATCTACCCATCACAGTGCATTATTCATAAATCAAAGGGCAAGCAGTCTTTACTGTTCTAATGGCTCCCCGAAGGAAACTTTTAAATTGCCTCAAGAGCTGAGACTAGTGCTCCATGCAGTAAAGAGCAATGCCTGAAATTCCACTGCTGCCAGCAAAACAGCTCCAAAGGGAATTTGTGTGGGAAACTGGAGACAAGAAAACCTGATTATCTGTGAACAGACAGCTCTACGGTAGCTCAGGTCAAGATAATGCATGTCAATAGGCTAATAAAACACCAACATCTCCCACCGACAAATGTGCGTGCAGGCAAGGCCTGACAAAGGAAGACATAGTAGCTTAGAATGAGGCTGGTTCTCCCTGCCACCTAAAGACAATTGCAGTAATAGGACTGGCATGGTGGCAGTGAGGTGGTGCATCAGTTAGAGCCGTTGCCACACAGCTCAGAGGACAAAGGTTACTGAGATCAGCTGCCATCTGTGTGAAGTTTACACCTTCTGCCAGTGACTCCATACCTAACAGCAAGATGAAATTCGTTCAGCATATGAAATACTGATTCAAGGATGTGGCTGACAATCACCTTGGCAAAGGCATTAGAGGTGGTGTAATTCGTTATCCCCTAACCATCAGCCAACAATGGACCATTGTGGGCTCCACATTTCCTTGATCATCGTTGCTCTTTGCATATCTATCGTTCATTTGTCCTAAATACCCTCTATACCGCTTCTATAGGGTGATTTCACGAAAGGTCACTGGATCATAGATCCTCACCCACGTGGACGCAAATTTTAACTGGGGTACAAACGTCACTTCTGGTACATGTTATTGATGCTGGAAACGTGTACTTTCACACCTGTTAAAAACCGCGAAAACGGCCCGTTTTTGAGCTGTAAATAACTGTGCCAGTCGGGGTGACCGCGAGGCACAGTTATCTTACTTTAGAGTCCAGAAGATAGATAAAAACGAAGGTAAATACAAGAGGGAGCTGAAGGGGCAACAACAGCGGAAGTGGTTAGCGGACATTCGCCGTGGAGATATAAAGATAGAAAATATCGGGAATTATCACGTTTGCTCACTGCATTTCATCAAAAGTAAGGCATTATGTTTTATCTTTATTAATTTGTTATATAAAAAGTTTTAAAAGTGAAAAATCCATAATTAAAATTGCAAAATCATCCATGGTTCTCAGGTGGGTTTTAACATGCAAAAAGAAAAAGCTTCTGAAGCTACATTTACCATTTAAATAATCGTAAACCATAAATGCATTTTGAAATGAATTTTACTCAGATGCAAGCTAAGGAATGGGATAATTGTCAGCTGTTAATTGGACAAAATCAGGACATTTTATTATTATTATTATCCAATTAACAGCTGACAATTATCCCATTCCTTTGTACCCCAGTTAAATATTGCGTCCACGTGGGTGAGGATCTATGATCCAGTGACCTTTCGTGAAATCACCCTATAGCTATATCTCCCATTCCCCTGACTCGAGTCTGAAGAAGGGTCTCGACCCAAAACGTCACCTGTTCCTTTTCTCCAGAGATGTTGTCTGACCCGCTGATTAACTCCAGCTTTGTCTATATCTGCCAGTGACTGTGTTGGTTTCTGCTGGATGCGTTGGTTGCCAATTGGCCTCTTTAAACTAAGCCATGATGCAAGTTAGCAACAAAACAACAGAAGGGGAGTTGATGTACAGGTCACAAGATCATGTCATACGGTTGCAACTGGAGGGGCTTGGGGGGGTAATGGGATAGCATTGCTGGGTGGCATTATGGAGTCATTGGGCTGAATGGCCTCTTTTGCGTCACAATGCTTATATATTGGAATAGCATGGGTTATCGTGTACAACGTTCTATCAGTGATCTCCTGAGAGATTAACAGAACTGGGACATTTAGTTTTGATTCCTGCACCTGGGGATCTCGGAGCCTGTGTAGCAAAGATTGAACCAGGATTGAAAGAGTTAAAAAGTAGTGATCACGGAAACTGGTCCTGTGTTTCCTTGAGTATTAGAGATTGAATTAATTGAAGTATTTTTATTCTCAAATCCTCGTTTTATAGTAGAAGGAAATAAACAATTTGCCCTGGTGGGAAGTCCAGAATAAGGGGGTATGAAATTATGTTTAGAAGGTGGACATTGTTAGAACATATTTTTTCACACAAGGGGACTAGTAATTAGTAATTTACCATCTTAAGAACTGCACCTGCAGCAACTTACCAAGGAGAGGGGTCATTAGAAAATGTCAATCTATACACCAGCGAGTTTCTGCTAGGCAAGTGCATTAAAGGCAAGGAGATGGAACTCAGGAGCCTGATCCACAATTAAATGGCAGAGCATGTCAAGAGGTTAACCTATCCACTCCTATGTGCCTCTGTGCTAGGTTACTTTAGATGTGCGTGACACCTTTTTTAACAAAAATAAATGTAGTCAGTTATTACAAGAAGAATATATACAATACAAAACAATACACAGCAAAGCCACTGCAATATAAAATTACCCACATCTGTTGCATGACCAATGCCCTGTGTGTGGGGTTATGTTTGAAAACTTTGGCACCTTTGTAGACTCATGCAGCATGGAAACAGGCCCTTCAGCCCAACACATCCATGATGACCAAGATGCCTTACAACATTTGATCTTCAAATAAAATACCAGGAATTAAAAAATTGAGAAGCACCTCTGACTTGGATCGGTCCCCAGCAGCAAAAAACATTTGGCAATTTCTCAACCTGGAAGCTTTCAGGAGGCCCAAGGAGAGGAGTGGCGGCAACAGAAACAGAAGCCAGATAGGAGGGGAAAATTGGCTGAAACATGTATAGTAAATTAATTGGAATAATAAAGAATAATTCAAGTCAGGTAGACACAAGTTGCAGGGATTATTTATTACAATTATTATTCAGCGCCATCAGGTGCCTGTCTGTTGAAAACTGTCTCCCTTCTAATCCACTTCTTATGCCCAAGGCCAGGCTTTAGTCTGTCATTGATCAGACTTGCTTGTCCTTTGCTCACGCTCCACAGTTCATTCTACATGAGCTGGGACAACAAGAGAGCTGAAATCTGATAGTAATTTCTTGATTGTTTAAATAATGCATTCATTATTCATTTGTAGCACCTTTCTGTCAAGGCCACCATTTATTGACCATTCCTTATTGCCTTTAAGAGAGTGGAATATGGAGGTGTCAGGAGGTGAATCATTCACCATAAGATATCCAGCCTCTCATCTGCTCTGCACTTGCAGCCTCAGTGTTTATGTGATGGTGTTGTTGTGCTTTCAGTCAATGGCGACCACCAGGATAATGGTGGTGATGATAATGATTTTAAACATCAAGGATAGGTAGTCATTTACTCGCACTTGAATGGCATGAAATGTTCTTCCCTTAAGCAAGATACGACTGAGTTGTCTACTGACTTAAACAAATCTCCTTACTATCACAGTAAGTCACGTACTGTCCATGTCAAGTTAGCGATGCGTAGCTCAACTCTAGAATTCAGCTCTTTGGTTAATGTTTGGACCAAGAATGTGATGATGTCTGGAGCCAGAGCATTTTGATAAAATCAATTCTGGGCATGAGTGAGCTTGATATAGCACAGTGAAGATCATCAAGGCCAGAGTCAAGTGCTTTATTGTTAAGTCAAGAGTGGTTTATTGTCAAATGTACCAAAATAGAACAATGAAATTCTTACTTTCAGCAGCACAACAGATATGTAAAGATAGTACTCTGTAAACACCAGAATAAACAACAACAAAAAGGTTCAGTGTAGTGGCCATTTTGCTTATTTTGTGTGTCATTAATTATGGCGTCTGTCTTTAAATTTTAGTCTGCCCGTAATTACGTGGGTGGGATTTATTATGTAGTCAGGGGCATGTTTGCTGCTGGGTTTCTTGCACAGAAGCTTAGTTTTAGTTTAGCTCGGAGCTACATGGCAGAAGGAACAGAGTTTTGCTGAGACACAAGGAGTTTTCTGACATTTAAAGCGATGTGCTGGAGTTTGACGAAGATTAAAGTGTACGAGTCAGAGAAGGTCGGATGAATATCTTGTTGTTTTTCTTCAACAATAAATAAACTAATAATCAAAAGACTGTGTTATGAAGATTTATCTGTGAAGAAGCTCTGAAGGTCTCACAGAGAGCTCACATACGTATTACAACATTCTCCTAATGCCATGTAGTCTCTTAAGTGGCTAGAGGGAGTAATCTCTTGAACAATATAAAAATCTGCCACTACATAAAGTGGAAGGGTACCTCTAACAGGAGGTGAGAGCCAGTCCCGGAGAGTGGGACACAAGACTTGGCTGGGATCTCACAAGAACTCGAAATTTGCCGCTACATTCAGTACAAACAATAATAGTGCAAAGACAAAAACCTCCCCCTCCCCCCCCAACACTATGTAGGTTCAGAGCGAATCTATCAACAGTCCACAGTATGACACCAGACCCAGTCCACAGTATGACAGCAGCCAACTGAATGACAGCAGACCCATTGGATGGCCATTCTGCATTTAGATAGAGCTCTAGGGGCTAGTGAAATCAAAGGATATGTATGGGGAGAAGGCAGGCACGGGTTATTGATTGGGGACGATCAGCCATGATCACAATGAATGGCGGTGCTGGCTCGAAGGGCCGAATGGCCTCCTGCACCTATTTTCTATGATTTGTCCTGTACTGCCAAAACTAGTCAAACTATTCAAGAACATGGGAGTCCTTCACACAGGTGCAAGTGTACCAGTGCATGGTATAATCTGACCCTGGCAAAGTCATCATCATGGCTGGTTCAATGCATAACTAAATTGTGATAATCTAACACACATCTCCTGTGGAGACTTACACATATCCTGCATTGCTCCTGGAAGCAGAGGGACGTCAGTTTGCGGGAACTGCTCCAGTGAATAGAGCGCGTGGACTAACAGGACTTTGTGGAATTGGAAATAAAACATGGCAGCGCCTGCATGTGTAATATAGGCAAAAATGATTTCACTGTGCAATACGATAGGACTTTATTTATCCCAGGAGGGAAATTGATCGGCATCGATTGGAAATTGATCAACAATTGATAGGGAAGGCATTTGCATGTGTGACTAATGAAGCACCGTTGAACCATTGAAGTCATATTTAATTCCATACAATCCAAAGAGATTAGAATCTAGCACTAATACTGTAAAATAATTGTGTCTGAAGGAGTTTACACCTTAAATTACAAATGATGCATGTCTTTAAGAGCATAAATGGCATTTGTGTTCGGATAGACCTCAAGGAAATGAAGATGAACCATGGGAGTTAACAGTTGGAACTAACAAATAACTAAACGGAAGAATGGTCTCCCAGTAATGGAAAAACTCAAAACCAGTTTCAAAAAACATTCCCAGATTGAAAAGAATCAATACTGTTGTTTTAAATCTCAAGTGATTATTACGCTCCTTCCATTTCCGTGCATAAATTTGTGTGAGCTACTCCATCCTTCACAACAAATGGAATTTTAAGTCAACATTTTTAAACTAAGAATAATATATTCCAAAATGTGGTTGCTTTTTACAAGACATGTATGTAATTAGCTAAGATTAAAATGTGCTTCCTATTCACAAATAAATCATGCTTTCCATATTCTCAGACAAAATATTACTTCTCACCAAAGATCTGTAACAAAAGCTTTTTTCTCTTTTAAATGTCTTTGCAAACAAGTGGCTCATTTCCAGAAATGTTCCAGAATGGAGAATTAATTAAAGCAATGTCTTTTGTTTTGGATCTATGAAAAAAAATGCAAGCCCATTGCTACTAATTGCTCGGCTGAGACCAGGAACACACATACTGGGAAACTGAAAGGTACAAACCAATCAATGATGAAGAATGAGTGTGTTCGTAACAGAAATTCCACAAACTCTCCTTATTTGGATCTGCAATTACTTCTTGTAAAGAAGAATGACACAAAATGCTGGAGTAACTCAACGGGTCAGATGGCATCTCTGGGGAAAAGGAATAGGTTTTGCAGCTTTTTGTGTTTATCTTCAGTGTAAACCAGCATCTGCAGTTCCTTCCTGCGCATTTTGTAAAGAAGTATATTCGGTATCAAAATACAAAATGAACTACAACAGATTGTGCAGGACAATTTGGGTTCTGGTTATTCAAATATTTTTATGATATATAGTCAAATTGTTTTTCCTTTGATTTACTTAATAACTAAGATATTGTTGTAAATAGTTAATTTCTTAACTGATTTATAGTAACTGAGAAAGCAATTTTGGATGACTCTGACTGCCAGTATATTACAAATAAGAAATAACCATCTCTCCTTGCCCAACCAAAAACACAATGCAAAAACTTTCATCTAATACTTGCAATGACTCAAGCAATTCTGGTACAATTCCTTATGCATTGCAAGTTGATAATACTGATTACATCAACATAAATTTGCAGCATTCCTGCATCTATTACCTAATAGGCAAGAAACTCTGCACCAAATTGCTAAGCTAGTGTCACAATACATACTTGCTAATTGTAAATAGGAATATCCCCAAATGTCATACACTGGAACCCATATCCAGCTCAATCTGATTGAAATCTTCCCATCTGCCAAGTGCTTTTACATTTTTCCTAGAACCAGCTTCCGCTGCCTGCACTAACATTGTAGATTATTATACTCACAAAAATATCATAAATCCATTAAAAAGAACACCAGGTCTATTACCATGGCATAAGAATAACAGCTGGAGAAGTAGCACACACTGAACTGTGCACACACATGCTGGTCTCTGGAAGCTAAATAAATGAAACCACTTAATAGCAGCTTGTTATTGTCACAGTCCACAAAACAAACTGCAAGAAACTCCACACAAATCTGTGATATTTAGAGAGCATGCAAAGACCGCCACTGTGTTTAAAGATTACATCCACGTGTTTGTATAGACTCAAAACAGCTGCATTAAAATCTAGTTTAACAAGTCAGCACCAAATTTCACAAACTGATCGCTGAAAAATGGCTGGGGAGTTTCTCCAAATATTCAAACGAGGCTCCAACATCACCGACATCTCCAGTAAGTTGAACCCAAGGCTGAAGTGGTATTTCTTGGTGGAGCAGACAAAATACAGCTCTCTGGAACAAGCGATGTAAAGCGACCCGTCTACTGTGTGGAAAACTTTACTCGTAGGAAGCCAGGCAGGAACTGTTGTACCTTTCTTCAAACGTTTGGTCCCAGTAAGTTTGCAAGTACTCCCTTATCAAAGTGAGATCTGTATTGCAGATACAGTGAAGCCAATGTATCCACAGTACCGGATAACCTGAAGAAATATTAAGGATGGCTTTACTGAAATTCAGCAATATTTAGAGAAGGGATAAAGAGCCCATTATTCAGTACGTTTTAAGAACATAAGAAAATGGGAGCACGAGTGAGGCACTTAACCTTTCTAGCCTGACCCACTATCCAATACGACTATAGCTGATCTGCTCCAGGGCTCATATCCTCTTATGTGCAACACCTCATTGCTCACCAGTCCCTGATATTTCAAAATTGCATCTACATCTGATTAACATACATGTTGGGCTAGCACCAAAAATCCCTCTGCGGTATGAATTGCACAGATTCATAATCCTATTCATGATGAAGTTCATACACACTCAGTTTTACGTGATTGCCGTCTAATCTTAATAGTATGCGCCCTTCCCTTCGCCCCTCAACCTTGGGATTTTCCGACAAATTGAAACATCTCCACATCGATCTTCGGTCAAGAGTCTAGTCAAGTGTTTAATTGTCATATGTACTGTAAAAGGAACAATGAAATTCTTGGAAGGAATGGATGACGTTTCGGGTCGAGACCTTTCTTCAGGCTGAGACTGACGTTTCGGGTCTCCAGCATTTTGTGTCCATCTTCAGTGTAAACCGGCATCTGCATTCCTTCCGACACAAAGAAATTCTTACCAGCAGCACAACAGGCCTCAAACACAGTACTCATAGATAACACAAAGTACTTATGGATCAGCTTGTATGCTTCAATAAGAGAATCCCTCATTCTTTAAACTCCAAAGAATAGAGATCTAATTTAATTAGCACTGTTGATAGGATAACCTTCTTCTCCCAGGAATAGGTCTTGTGAACTTCCTTTGTCATCCTCACCCTGCTCACTCTTCGCCTTCGAGAGCGCTTCCAGTGATCTTCATCCAATGGTGTCTTTCAGGACATAGCCAGAAACCTTCAACAGTGAAAATTCCTTCAGCACATTAAAAAGGCAACATTTCATTTCTCTTGTTCGTAAGATAGAAACACTGTGACCAGTGACTTCCTAAACGATCAGCCTGACCAATTTAGAGAGCGAGCAATATAACTGAAACAAGACATACAACCAGTTAATTAGGGAATGGGGATGAGTGAAGTGTAATTATAGAATAACCCCAGACACACCTTTCACTATATTTTAAGAAAAAAGTCCTTTCTGCAGAAAATTACTAATGTATAATTCTCAGATATCATCCCTCCCCAAAAATGTTCTGCATCTTTGCATATAATCTACAAAGTAGGAGGGAAACAATATGAACCACAGGCAAACTCTCATCCATTTTTACCCCAGGTTATGGGTAGCTAGATGGAGGGTGCATGCTGCTGACAACGTCCTATTTATTGTTCTTCCCTCGTTCCCTTTAAGGAAGCAGTGAACCACCATCCCGATCACTGCAACCCTCCTGGTGACGATGGTCTCAAAATGGGTGGGTGTTTGAGGGTTTAGATTCTGCAATGGCGATACATTTCCAAGTTGGAATGGTGTGTGGATGACAGCTCTCTTTTCTGTTGGAGAGTTGCAATTGGATCGACAGGATGGATTATGGAGCTCTGTTGTTATTCTACAGGTCAAATGTGGAGCATGCATGAAATTACCAGGTCCCAGATACGGTTGGCTCTTGTCTTGTCTACAAAACATTCATCTTTGGCGTCAATGCATCAAACAGTCCAACTCTCCATTTGTTTTACTTCACCTGGAACAGACCGTGACACAGGCCGTGAATGTGCGCAGCAAATCGTTATTTCAAACAGTTTTGAAGAATATTACTTTATAAATTATCGCCTATAATTCTGGACATTTAGGACTCCTCTGTATAATAGGCATCATGATAATAAGAATAAGTCAAAATGATGTAACTGCGATTTAACTGGAGGTGTGAGCTTTTCTGTAAACAATTTAAGTCTGAGCCAAAGCCTTGCAGAGTGGGCATTTGTCCCATGCTGTGGATGCCTGCCATTCATCCAAGCAAGCAATTCAACAATTCATATCCAACTATCAGAGCATTCACAACTTCAGATGCATCAAAGAACCTTCTTGTGAAACAGTATTGGCTCAACTGCATTCTGCAGCCTCCAGTATGTAATATTAACCCAGAGGAATTCTTGGTTTACATTTGGATGAATGCATCTTGGTACAAAGAGCCTTCGAATTGAGGGAGTGCAAAGGAATGTGGTAGTTATAGTGGAGAGAATAGCTGGGGGAGATAAATCCCATTCACCGCAGCCATGAACGCGAGGCCAGAAGTTTGTGTTGCTGCCCAATGCCTTGGGGACAGAGAGGAATTTAGAGTGGGCGTGGAAAGATCAAGCCGTTGTGGTTCATGAGGGAGCCAATGATGAGTGCGCTACAAAAGGTTCACTGCATTGATTCCGGGGATGGTGCGTTTATCCAAGGAGACTGAGAGACGATCGCATTGAAACAAACCAAATGCCACTCGGTTTATCAGAATACAGCAATGTTACCTTGGAACCAGGAGGCACAGGGAGAAAGTAAAGGGTCAGCTATTCATACAAATGAAAATAAATGTCTTCATCCAGTGGACAGCAAATCTTTGTGGAGTTATTTTCTATGAGAGCTTTGGATGCTCAGTATATATTCAAGACAGACAAAAATACTCTTGGATTTAAAGGGAACCAATGGATATGGAATATGCAGGAAAGTAGCATTGAGGTAACAGATCAACCACAATCTAACTGAATGGCAGAGGTTGCAGGAAAAGATTTTGTTTTTTAATATATTTTTTTATTCAAACTTCTATTTTCCTTCTGATTATAACTTGTACATGTTCAGTTATTCAAAATAGAAAAAAAAGCACACCAGAAAATGAGACACTTGTTATTTGGTTGGATTTTAGCAGGAAAAATAACACCAATTAACTTTTAACACTGACTCAAGATCAAATAGCAGAACCCATGAACAACACCAGTATTAGACTGGAAATAAAATACAAATAGCTCTGGCTAAGATATTGGCACGTCATCTTTGTCACGAGGAGACGAGGAAACACTTTTTCTCACAGAGAGTGGCGAGTGTGGAATTCTCTGCCTCAGAGGGCGGTGGAGGCAGGTTCTCTGGATGTTTTCAAGAGAGAGCTAGATAGGGCTGTTAAAAATAGCGGAATCAGGGGATATGGGGAAAAGGCAGGAACGGGGTACTGATTGGGGATGATCAGCCATGATCACATTGAATGGCGGTGCTGGTTCGAAGGGCCAAATGCGCTGCTCCTGCACCTATTGTCTATTGTCACATTTGCATTGAATTAAGTTTGGAAGAACAACAGTTTTAAATAAATATACTTGTAAGTTTAACTGTAGCTCGAAAACATTATTCACGCTGTTTCATTGTACAATATGGCACACATAACTACATTGGTCTACAGTGCAACATGCACCTGAGGAATGGCATAGTGATGTTGTCCCACTGATCCAGTGACATGTGCTCAGTGTGGAACCCTTGTGCTGTATATGTGTGGAGTATGCATGTCCTCCCCATCACTGAATGGATTTCTTCTGAGGGCTGCGGGTTCCTACTACATCCCAAGCACTTATAGATTGGTAAACTAATTGTCCACTGTGAATTGCCCCAATGTGTAGGCAAATGGTAGAATCCAAAGAAAATAAAGTGGGATTAATGCAGAATGTGCTTGGTGGTTAGTACATTTGCTGGGCCAAAGAGCAAATTTACCTTTGTTTTCCTTTGGGACTCCAGCACTTTAAGCTAATGTGCACAAACGAGTCCCATGCATATACATATAACAGGCCAACAAGGTGGTTGCACTATAATCTGGGACTGAATGCAGAAAACAACCCGACAGGTCTTCATTAAAAATTGTCTATATGATCAACCTCTGCCCTTAATTCATCCCCATCTGTTGCCGAAACACACATGTACAC